>NC_072434.2:67137500-67778750 GCF_028878055.3 Symphalangus syndactylus
TTGACAGACAGAGTCCCTACTTAATGAACATTTTTGGAATGTTATTCTTCTCTCTTAGTTCAATTTGCATTGTGTGTACTGTGGTAGCTGCCTCTCATCTAACCTCCTACACTTCTTCTCCCACTTACCTCCTTCTCTCACTAAATGCGTTCTAAGGCATCCTTCCAAGAACTGGCTAGAAACCCATCTGAAATTGACCACACCGTCTGTGGCCTCCCTATCCACATTTGTCATTTTTTCATCCTCTCATTGTTTAGACTACTGAAGGGCTGCTTTACACATGTTCTCAAATTGCCTTATAGATAATAACTGTTCTTTTCCTATTAAAGAAGGATAAATGCCTAGAACTATGTTATGTATGTAATCATTTGCTCGATAAATATGCATTAAAAATGGAATGTAGAGAGGGAAGAAGAAAGAGCAAAGAAAGTAACAAAGGTAGTTTAGGGAGTATTTCATGCGTAATATACACTGCTGGTAGATACAGGGTTATGGCCAGATTAGATGAATAACGTGATTCCCTTTGGACCATTATCCTCCAATAGGATACAAACAGAAATCTGGGAAACACAGAGAAGCCATGAACCACAGAGAAAGAAATAGGTGTTTGTCTGTTTTTCCATCCAGCCCTTAGGTGGATATACGGATTTCACAAAGGTGATGCCTTCTTGGTTTTTTTATATTTAACAAGCCATCACTTGTTCTTGTAAAGAAGATCTACTTTTTATCCTCCTTTTATGCATCTGGGAGTATGGACTGAGTCAAAAAATAAGGGAGCTGGGATAAAATTCAGTGTAACAGTTGTCAGAAATCCTTGGTAAGTCCAGAAGCCACACGACAAGGGTCTGGTGGTGATGTCTGCCATGAGGGTGATATCCATTCTGATGATGATGGCTGGCTGGAAGCACGTTCCTTTGTCACTATACTGGATTCTTCTTGAAGCTGGGTACTGCACAGAAGAGACAATCTTCCCATTCATTTTTCTCTTCCATTGAACAATTATTTATTGAATACTTACTATGTGCCAAAGATTCTTCTAGGTACTGAGGGTATAGTAATGAATGACACAGATATGGCCCATCCCTCTAGGATTTTACATTCTAGTGGAGAAAGACAGGCAGTAAGGAAGTAACAAATAGGCAAGATAATTTTAGAATGATATAGACTATGGCATGTAGTGAAAGATAGTGTGATAGATAGATTATTATTCAACCCAACATGTTTGACTATCTTTGCTCTCCTTGCTAAAATCTCCAAATAGGGTCTCCCAGTTTATCTGTTCTCAAATAATTGCATTTTTCAATGTCAGAGTAATCTAACTTTTTATCTTTCTCTACCTCTCCTTTTCTTTCCATCTCACATTTATTAAAGAACTAGGTTAAAGTGCTTTGCAATGCATCATCTCACTTAATGCTCACAATGGCACCATGATTTTAGTATCATGAGTAGAACCATTTTGCAGATGAAAAATCTGAGGCAGAGAGAATGGTTTAGCAACTTGTCTAAGATCACACAACAAGTAGTGAAGCCAGGATATGAATGCCTGTCCTCTGATTAGCAAACTTTCTGCTAATCTTTCATCCTTTTTCCTATGGCAGAGTTAGTCCTTACAACAAAAGGATGCCCCAAACAGATGTTCTCCATCTCCCCGGGGTATAGTAGAAGGATTTGTATTATATGAAAGGATACGCAAAGGGATATGAATTAGACACAGTGAAGAATGTCCAGCCATAAAAGCTGAACACTTCCGAGAGATGCTTAGGCAATTTCTCTTCTAGAGATTTAGAACATGAGTTGCCAAACCACTGCCTGTAAGTGAAAATCAGCCCTACTACCTGTTTTTTGTAAATAAAGTTTTACTGGAAAACTGTCATGTCCATTCATTTGCCTAATGTCTATGCCTGCTTTCTTCTACAAGAATAGAATTGAGTAGTTATGACAGAGGCCCTATGGCTCAGAAAGCCTAAAATACTTATTATTTGGTGCTTTACAGAAAATATTTGTTGATCTTTGATCGAGAATATCAGGATGGATTTTGCTTGGGTTGGCTTGAGTATGGTTCTCTCTGAAGTCACAGAATGGTCTAATGGAAACTTTAATATTCTTTTCAGCTCTAGGACCAAAGAGGTGTATTTCCGTGGTGGTCAAAACAGGCCTATTCCTAATGGAAGAGCCCCTCCTTCATATTTCTTTCAGTTGTCTTCAAGCTCCGCTTTGGCTATGTCTATGCATTGCCTGAATTGTATTTGAAATCTATGTAGCTGACAGAAGTCTCCCAAATTGCATCGCAGACTACCAGTAAACACAACTTAACTGTGGTGGGGGTTGCAGGGGAGAGTAAATTCCACCTACCAGGGAATTTAGGGTGGTGCCAGTACTCATGTTAACTCTATTCCAGTTGCCATTTGGATTGGGCATAAAAAGATGACAGGTTTCTGCTGTCACATTGTAACAGTGATTAATATTATTGCTATGATTTCTATTATTAATAAAACAGATATTTTTTTTTGAAGTTTTACTTTGGATAAAATAAAAACTAGTTGTTAGGAGAATTAAGCATTAATTGCCTTAAAATTCTTATTGATCAAACCAGAGAAGCAGAACTAAGCTGAGGCATTTATGAGTTCCTTTGGAAAAGTATGATATGTGTGCAGGCACTCACACACACACACACACACACACACACACGAGATAGGAAAAATAGGTACGAACTGCAAAATGTTTTCCATCCCTAAGAAGTTCATGAGTATTTTCTCAATTCAGTTCAATGTAAAATGACATTTTCTTTTGCTTTTTTACACCACCCCTGCAAAACTGGACGAGAAGCCTGTCTCTCACAAGCTGTGTGATCTTGAACAAGTGGCTTCCTCTCCCTGAGCCATATTTCCTTCTTCTGTGAAATGTAGCTGTCAGCATGGATGCTCTTTTCCTGTTCCGACAGGAGCCAGCAAGCCTGTGATCTCTGAAAGTCCTCCAGCCTACCCTGGCTGCCTCCTTCCATTTGGCCTCAAAACCACTTCTCAACATGGTGTAGTGTAAAGACATGGACTTGGGAGTCAGCCAGGCTTAGGTTCAACCTTGAAAAGCACATTTTTATTTAGCAGTTCAAGCCTCACACCACTCTCCGAGATGGCAGACACTTGCACTGTTGCACATACGGTTCTCTCTGGCTTTCTCTCTGCCTCGTGCATCACACGCCTGATCTTCTATTTCTCCTTACAGATTCAGGTCAGGAAATTAAAATCTCAGAATGAAAAGAAAAATCATAGATTGAGAGAAAATATTTGCAAATGACATATCTGATAAAGGACTGTTTTCCAAAATACACAAAGAAATCAACAATAACAAAACAAAATAAAACTGATTAAAAAATGAATCAAAGACCTGAACAGACACCTCACCAAAGATGATATTAAGATGACAAACAAGAATATGAAAAGATGCTCAACATCATAAGTCACTGGAGAAATGCAAGCTAAAACATCAATGAGACACCATTACACACCTATTAGAATGGCCAGAATCCAGAACACTGACAACACCAAATGCTGACAAGGATGTGGAGCAACAGGAACTCTAATTTATTGCTGGTGGGAATGCAAAATGCTACAGCTACTTTGGAAGACGATTTGTCAGTTTCTTACAAAACTACATACTCTTACTATACGATCCAGCAATAATGCTCCTTAGTATTTACCCCAAGGAGATGAAAACTTATATTCACCCATAAGTTGGACCTGCACATGGATGTTTACAGCAGTTTTATTCATAGCTGACAAAACTTGGAAGCAACCAAGATGCCATTTCTGCAGGTGAATAAGTAAATAAATTGTGGTATAGGAGAAAAATGGAATATTATTCAGTGCTAAAAGGAAATGAGCTCTCAAGCTATGAAAAGGCATGGAGAAAATTTAAGTGCATATTACTAAATGAAAGAAGTCAATCTAAATGCATTATATATTATACGATTCCACCTACATGACAATCTCAAAAAAGGAAAACTATGGGGACAATAAAAGATAAGTGATGGCCAATAGGGGAGGGAGGGATGAACAGGCAGAGCACAGAGGACTTTTAGGACAGTGAAACTACTCTGTATGATACTATAAATGTATAAATGCCATTAGACATTTGTCTAAACCCACCAAATGGTAGAACACCATGCGTGAACCCCAGTGTAAGCTATGGACTTTGGGTAATAATGATGAATCAATGTAGGTTCATCAGTTGTAACAAATGCACCACTCTGGTGGAGGATGTTGATAATAGGGGAACTGTGCATGTGTAGGGGAAGCAGGTATATGAGAATTCTCTGAACCACCTTCTCAATTTTGCAATGAGCCTAAAACGGTTTTCTTAAATAATGTCTTTAAAAATATTAAAACCTCTAGAAAATATTTCTGATTCCTCTCCTCGTCCTCAAGGAAGAGGGATATATTCCCAGGTCACCCAGGCACTTCATGCTGTTAACTGTGTGTTTGTGTGGGCTCCCCTCATAGACACTGATTTTCTTGAAGTCAAGAACTGTGACGTTGCACCTATGGGAACCTCCACATTAAAAGGACTCCCGGCTTAAAGCCTGTCTATAACCTTCCTTCTCACCCAGGCTCAAACCCAAAGTCCCCATCATGGCTACAAGGTTCCGCACAAGCCGGTCTCTGCCAACTTCTGCTTCCTTTTAGGTCATTTGTCTCCCTTCTTTTTAGGTTCTCAGGGCCCAGCTTTATCCCTCATTTTCTTTATACCTATAGTAATTTCTGCTGGGGTGGTTCTCTACAGACAGCTCCCACCAGCCTTTTGACTGAGACTTTTCAGATCTCAGCTTCAGTTCATTCATTCAACAAATATTTACTGAGCATTGTTCTAGGCATAAGGAGAAGGAAGCAGACAAAAATCCCTGCGTACCTGGAGTCTACATTCTGGCTGGGAGTAAGGCAGACAAGGAAGAAACAAACCAGTAAATACAGACAATGTTACATGATGAAATGTGCTAAAGAGAAAAATAAAGCAAATAAAGCGAGGGGAGATGGGCATTCCTGGGTGGAATGTCATTTCACAGGAGGACTCAAAAGGCCCCACTGAGAGCATAATGGATGAGCAGAGACCTGCAGGGAGAGTGGGAACAAGCTGTGTGGGTGTTTGTGGAAGAAGCAGTGAGCGAGAAGACCCTGAGCCTAAGTGGACTCCACACGATTGAGGAAGAGGGAGGGAGGGAGTGATGGTAGTTGGGAACAGATGGCAGGGGTCTGGGTCTTATAGGGTCTTGCTAGCCACTGTCAGGACTTGAGCTTCTATTCTGAGTGAGATGAGTTTTCAGCAAAATAATCCAACTAACATTTGGAAGGGGCCACTCAGGCTGGTGCAAATAGAGGAAGATTAGTCAGGTTCTTCCAATACTCCTGGTGAGAAGTGATGTTATCTTGGACCAGAGTGATAGAGTTTGTAAAATGGTCGACAAATGGTTGTGTTCTGGCTCTATTTTGAAGGTAAAAGCTACAGGAATTATAGATATGTACTGCAAATAGAGTATCAGAGAAAGAAAAGAATCAAAGATGACTCCAAGGTTTTGATATGAGTCACTGGAAGAGTGCATTTATATTTCCTAAGATGAACAGGCTGGGGGAGGAGAAGGTTGGAGATGAGAATGGGAAAAGAGGAGTGTGATTTTGAATGTGTTATGTAACATGTATCTATTAGACAGCCTAGTAGAGAAGTCAAGTATACAGCTTGATATACAAATTAGGAGTTCACAGAAGACTGGGGTGGCTTCTGGGGCATTCTAATATTTAGAAGCTAAGGATATGAGAATGAACCAGCTAAAAAGCAGGACAAGGAGAAGCCTGCTCTGTAGGAGGAAAATCAAGAGAGTGGTGTCGCAGGAGCTACATAAAGCATCTCAAGAGGGAGGGACTAATCAACTGTGTCAAATGTTGGTGGTAAGTTCACCAAGACAGGGACTTACCACAATTTGTAATGATCTGTTTCTGGTGAATGTGTCTTTCTTCCTCTATGTCTCTACCCCACTGATTATAAGCCCCAACAGGGCAGGACCAGTGTCTCTTTGTTCATCATTTAATGCCAAACCCTGCTGGACATAGAGTAGGCAGACAAAAATATATTTCTTAAAAGAATGAATAAATGAACAGCCAAATGGTAAATAATTTTGTTAAGCCCACTTTTTAAACGTAAATCCTAGAGACCCATCTCTGCCCTGCCCTTAACTAACCAGCTGCTTGCCCATGTTTCCTTCCTCTAGATTTCAGTTTCCTCATCTATTAGCAAACTGCATGAGTTAATGGCCTCTACCGGATCTTGCATCCCACAAGTCTTCAACAGGTCTAAGTCAGACCTTCTAATTTCCAAGCCATGGTATAATTTTAGTCACCGCCTCCCCAAAATGCCTACCATTGGCCTGAGGCTGCCTTGAATTCTGTCACTAGATTTTAACACTTTTCAGTACAATCTAATCCCCACGAGATACACAAATGAGGAAGCAGCTATGATCAGTCATTTGTGCCAGAATGTGAGTACATTTGTCTGGTCCTTTCCTAATAACTGTTTTAGATAAGGGCCCATTGAGAAAGAAAGAGAGTAGAGTATACTCGGTGAGCTGTCTAGGGAGGAAAGGGGTACAAAAAAAAAAAAACCACTAGAGATGAACTACTGTAAGTCTATATAGGGCAGGTCTTATTTGATGAAACTGAAAGGAAAGGTTCAAGAAATCTTAACTTGTGTCTTTAAGTATCTCCAAATCCAAACTGAATCTCAGGAGATGTTGAGTAAGTCATTTCTCCAACCAGGTTTTGATGTCAATTATAAAATTGGTGAGGATGTACTTGATCATCTAAAAATGCTCTGCTGTCTTTAAAGTCAAGGATTCAGTGACTAGGGAATGACTTCTCTAATTAGGTAGGGAAGGGAAGACAGTCTATTTTAGCCTAGGAATGAAAGATGAAGCAAATAATCACACATTTCCAAATATGTGATTGGTCACTTCAGTCCCGAGAAGGACTATCCAATTCTCTTAGCACAGCAAAATAATAATGACAACAATAATTTTTTACGTTTACTCAAGTTACAACAAAAATTTAAAATGGCTTGCCCGCCTCTGCACTGTAAGTGTTGTCACATGCCCTGTGCATGCCAAAGGTCACAGAGTCTGTCCTCAGTATTGTCTTTTGGCCTGAGACTGCATACACAGAATTAGGATTAGTTCAGTCTCTGCTGCTAACCTCCCCAAAATAACCCTGCTAGCATCAACAACAAAGACCTGGGTCTGGGCACTTCTCCCTGTAGTGGACTAGCTTGTATTGGACCACGTTTACACTTAAAGAAAGATGATATTTGTGGCCAGGCACAGTGGCTCACGCCTGTAAGGCCAGCACTGTGGGAGGCCAAGGTGGGTGGATTGCTTGAGCCCAGGAGTTCGAGACCAGCCTGGGCAACATGGCAAAACAACAACAACAACAAAGACAAAAATTAGCAAGGCATAGTGGCATGCACCTGTAGTCCTAGCTACTCAGGAGACTGAGCTAGGAGGATTGCTTGAGCCCAGGAGGTAGAAGCTGCAGTGAGCCATGTTTGCACCATTGCACTCCAGCCTGGGTGACAGAGTGAGACCCTGTATCAAAAATAAGCTAACAAACACACACACACACACACACACACACACACACACACATACATACACAAAAGAAGGAAGGAAGGAAGGAAGGAAGGAAGGAAGGAAGGAAGGAAGGAAAGAAAGAAGAAAGAAAAGAAAGAGAAAGAAAGGAAAGAAAGAAAAAGAAAGAAAAAGAAAGAAAGAAAGAAAGAAAGAAAGAAAGAAAGAAAGAAAGAAAGAAAGAAAGAGGGAAAGGGAGAAAGAAAGATATTTATAAATCAGCAAATAGAATGGAATCTCTGACCTCACCCCAAATCTGTATTTGGTGGAAGTTGAATGTAAATAAACAGATGAACCAGAAGAACAAGGAAGCAAACAACATTTATGATCAGGAAAGAGAGTGAAATCAACTAGAGTATCCACAGAATCCAGCCTGTAACATCAGCCTCATTAGCACAGCCCCAAGGGCAGGAGAAATTATGTTTTGGGGCAACAAGGATGAGATAAGAAACTTGATAATGACCATCTGCTGCTGATGTCAGGTCTACCTTAAGCAAGGGAGCAGAAGCCCTGGCAATGGGCACACACGCAGATGTGTTCCGTGTGGTGTGAGAGTGTGTGTATGTGTGTTTAAAGTACTGTGGGTGGTGCACTTAATACGGCACTTTTCTGTCCAAGAAAATCATATCCCCTCCAAAGCCCTGACTTATTGAAATCTTGAAGTTTCTCACATCTGTTACGAGCCTTGTATCACCATTTCCGCACGCTATTGGGTGCCATATTCTGTGTCTGAGGTTACAGGCATGCCTGAACCCTCCCACTGCCAAGCTGGGAGATCATTTGTTATTTCTGTAGCCATAGGCTTGCCAAAACCTGGGGAGCTTGATTCTGAAAGGAGCCATCATGCCAGAGGGCAGCAAGCTGGCGAGCTGTGGGGTGGTCTCAACACTCGATATTCAAGCCTTTCAGCCTGAGTGTAACCAGAGCCCCTCGGAGAGAAAGTGGCCCTGAGCTGCCTCAGCTGCTGTAAAATTTCCCTAATGGCCTAGTCTAAGTCCCTCTCACTCAGACCACCGCCATTTCAATGGAAAGTGAGTTGGGTCCAAATAGGATGAACCAAACTTCTGTCCAAGCAAAAAAGTTGGCCCAGGGCTCAAGAGCTTTAAATGGACCATGAATAATGTTTTATAGCCTCGGCACTGGGGTGAACTCAGCCCCTACACTTAGCCTCACCTTTCACGGTGTTATTTTTAGAGATCTTATTACATCCCAGCTTAAACTAAAAATATGTTTCCCAGGAATAGCAGAACACAGTTTTAATTGTGCAAAGTGACACGAATGTTCATGGACTCTAATTACGTATGATGCTTCATGTGTTTGAGATCAGCTGTAAGGAGGAAGGAGGAATGGCTAAATTACATTTTTCAAGAGCAGTGACTAGACTTGTTTTGAGACTACGGGGCTCAATTAGCTTTCTGGGGGCTGGTGTGGTTTTCTTCAATTGATGCTTTGATTTCTAATAATTTGGTGTGACTCATGTAAGACAGGATCACAGGTCCCAAGAAGCCCTATTCATGAGAAGCTCACCTCCAAGTTCTACCAAGCCATTCTCATCCTACACTGACACATAATTCCCTCCCCACTCTCCCACGCTTGGAAGGAGAGATGGTGCAGTAAAAGAGCTTTGGAATCTGACAAATTTGGCAACTGAATCTTTATGCTGACCCTCTACCTCTGTGACTTCAGGCAAGTTATTAATCTTCCTAAGTCTGGTTCCTCATTGAAAAATAAGAATCATAAATGTTGTATGATAAAACGCAATAATTTATGCATACAGCAGAAGCCTAATAAATTATTACATTATTTATTTATTTTATTTTATTTTTTTTGAGACAGAGTCTCGCTCTGTCGCCCAGGCTGGAGTGCAGTGGCACGATCTCAGCTCACTGCAAGCTCTGCCTCCTGGGTTCAGGCCATTCTCCTGCCTCAGCCTCCCAAGTAGCTGGGACTACAGGCACCCGCCAACATGCCCAGCTAATTTTTTGTATTTTTAGTAGAGACGGGGTTTCACCGTGTTAGCCAGGATGGTCTCAATCTCCTGACCTCGTGATCTGCCCACCTCAGCCTACCAAAGTGCTGGGATTACAGGCTTGAGCCACCGCGCCCGGCCACATTATTTTTTTATTTGACTTGCTCATATACTTGAATCAGTAGGGGCATTTGTTGAGCACTGACCATGACAACACAGGTGATATACGATGCAACGGCGTCAGACCCTGACAAAGAGTGCACACACAGGCATGAGTGGCTCTGATGCAGGACAGCATCAGCACCAGCCTGGACTGTGGGGACACCAGCAAGGGAACGCTTTATCCTGGGGGAAGAAAGTCTCCTGAATTCAAGCTGGTCCTTTAAGGATTCTTAAAACAGTAGCATTCTCTCTACTGGTGCACATAGATGTTAAAGATGTACCATCTAGGAATAAGCTGCCTGAGATGGAACCCCAGCTCTGCCTCTTATTACCAACCTAACCTTGGGCAAGTAACTTAAGCTTTTACATCATAATTTCTGCAGCTGTAAGACAGAGCTCATGTTAACACCTACTTCATAATGTGGTTACGAGGATTAAATGAGATAGTTGATGTGATGTACAAGCCTTCAGCACATTGTCACAAAGAAATTCCTCAAGAAATGTTGGAGGTTAATGATACTGTGGGAATTTTATCCCTGGAAAAGGGAACATTTGAGCAAAGAGAGGAATGCACAGGATAATTAAAGGAATATCTTGTGGCTTAGTTTGACTGAATCATAGCGCATATTATGGGAGAAAAGGCAGGTCCTCAAGTAACCTCTCTGGGTTAGTCTTTGCATTCACTCATGACATTTTCTTGATTCCATCAGTGTACATTCCGTGTCTCTCTCTAGTTCCTGGACTCTCTAAGACTGAAGCTCGAATTGTAACCACTCAGAACACTCAGCCTTCTCTTTTCCATGAGAATCATCTTTCATCCCTATTTTCAGACTATTCTGGTTTCATCAGCTCTTTAAGACAATTATTAATATTTTGATGAAGTTGGCAGTTTAGTAATCACAATGTGATCACTCAACCTGGTTATAGAGAAAAACATGTGTGCAAATTTTCTATCTGGTGAAAAGTCTAAAGGCCCCAAGCTCATTTCTGTAATCTCTCAAATTCCAGTGCCTATTCTAGAAGGGGGCTTGGTCAGACTGGACCAGACAGCCACCCGGAACCTGGAGGGAACAAGCTCAACAGCACAGGGACAGGGATGGAGGTAAGGACACCAAGTTGTGGGTAGGCTGCAGGGTCTATGGAAGAGTCAGTTTATTTTTAAAATGAGATGCCTGTGAGTCCCCTGTGTGAATCAGCTGTCATTGCAGGGTACTCACGCTGTTCCTATCATATCATTGGGATACTTTTCAGAGCATGGTTCCCAATACTCGGAACCTTTTATTTATTTTTCCCAGAGAGGTATTGACGTATTTGCATAAAGAAATAGAAGTCTCTATCTCATGGACTTTTGGACACAGAATAATTATTTTGCAAACCAGTGTGAATAAAGAGCAGGAAAAAAGTAGGAAAATAGAAAGAGAAGCAGACGCCCCATCTCCAGGGTGTGAGTATCATCACCTCGTGTTTACATCAGAGTTCCTGAGTATCACTCTCAGATCATAGTTAGTTTACTCTTTCCCCCAATATCTACAAGTAGAGTCTGACACTGTGCAAAGCTACCAGTGTCCCCTGAGGGTTGTTTGCCCCTAATGGGTCTTCTCTCTGCCCTTCCCACTTCAGCTTCCAGTCTCAGGGCTCTGGCCCCAGCAGAAGCCCTGCCTCTCACTGTGTGGGGACAGGAAAGGTCCCTTCCCAAGCACCACGTTATCAGCTACTATTGGACCCACCTGGGCAATTTGGCAGCCTATGTGCCCTGGCATTCTGGGACAGCTCAGGAGTGTCTGAGAATAGACAGAGATGGCCCAGAGCTGCAGCTGCACAGCTGAGGCAGAGAGTGGCCCAGCGCCCCAGCCTCAGGCAGGAGGAGGCCTCCCTCCCAGGAGCAGCCTGGCTGCACAGCTGATCCTCACTAATCCCGCTCCGTAGAGACAAACTGCTTGATTTTCATGTATCTATGACTTGCGTGTTCTTTACATCACCTGCTTTATTTTCAAACCTGTCAACAGGCCTCTGAAAAGGTTGCACACATGAGCAAAGGTCTGGGCAGCTCCAGAAAGGACAGAAGCAGCCTCAGGCTGGGCAGGAGGGGGAAGGCCTGGGTTGGCAGCCCAGCTACAGCAGGGCAGGCACTCAGACCTGGGAGACTGAGTCGGGAGACCATGGACTTCCCAGTTTGGGGGTTTTGTCTCATCAAAACACAAACAAGGCATATGTTTTTCTGCCCTGAGATCCTGTGCGGTTAGATTAGAAAGCTGGCTATAAATCTGAGATGGACCACATACTTACTGAACTATATTTATCAAGTTTCTTAATAAAGCAAAAGGCCCACAAGCCTTTGAGAGTGAACACTGTTTTTTCTGACAGAGACATAAGCCAGCAACAAGCAGTTTATTGTTGTTGTTCAGTTGCCAAGTGGGTGATTCAATTAAAATAGGAGCTACATCAGATCTGTTTGTACGAACCCACAGCGTTGCTATTTGTAAAGGGGCCCTACTTCTCGGACTTACATCGTTGCTATTTTTTTTTTCAAGATTGTTTTAAGGTCTCTAAAAGAAGACTCACAGGTTGAGATTTGCCTACCACATTGTCCCGACAAAGACCAGACAGTCAGACTGAGGCTGTCTCTGAATATGGATGTTGTGCCAATCATTGTTTCTAAGCTGACAGGTCAATTCAATCTAACAATGGAATTCAAGATAATGAAATATCAGAATAGAAGAGCATCTTGGGAGTTAGAAGGTACGACTCCTTCATTTGAAGCTGAGGAAAGTGAGGACCAATGACTTTGCTAGACTGGGACTTGAAGGCAGAATTATTAGCGCTCTTTCCAGTGGGCTACACATACCCATAAGCTCCCTGGCATCTTGAAATAGAGCCTAGTTCAGGAGCTTCATGTTGAACCAGATAAATGTGTAACACAGTGGGAGAGAGGAAAACCCGGGTGCCATAGATGGGAAGAACAGTATTGTGGGCTCTCATATCTACAGGTGTCCTCTCAAATTAGAGAAGTAGCCTCCAGATTTTCTTCCACCCATAGACCATGTGGAGAATTCAGTCTCTGATGGGCCCCACAAAAAAAACTATAGGAGACGGGGCCTGGTGGCTCACGCCTGTAATCCCAGCACTTTGGGAGGCTGAGGCGGGCAGATCACAAGGTCAAGAGATAGTGAGCATCCTGGCCAACATGGTGAAACCCCATCTCTACTAAAAATACAAAAATTAGCTGGGCACGGTGGCGGGTGCCTGTACTCCCAGCTACTTGGGAGGCTGAGGCAGGAGAATCACTTGAACCTGGGAGGTGGAGGTTTCAGTAAGCCGAGATCACACCACTGCACTCCAGCCTGGTGACAGAGTGAGACTCCGTCTCAAAAAAAAAAAAAAACTAGAGGCAAAATAGCAAGATAATCCAGGGACTAATGAGTAATGCAGAGGAAACATATCTTTTCTGGTGGACACTAATGCACTCTTCAAATATTTCAATGTAACAGGATTCTAAGTTGGAAGTTTTAATTGAAGTATCATGATTTAATAAATATCAGATACAGAAATATCCAAAAAGCCACCCAATAATGATTTCACATTTCATGATCCTCTCTTTAGAGAAGTCTGCACTATGAATACCTCACAACCCTCAAAGAGTGTGGCATGGGAGGGTATCTGTTCCTCCCCTCAAGTCCCTTAGGAGAAGGCTCAGGGGATGACTCAGGAGTCTATGATATGTCCCCTTGCAGGTAGAGGAGTGATGCGGACTGGTGCCCTTCTCTCGCCCTTACAATGTGAGGGATGGCCTGGTAAGGGGGAGATGATGGTGTTAGGCAGCTTACTCCCCTGGAGTTTGTTAAGATGATGTACTCAGAGTGTTCAAGGACCAGATGTAGGCCATGTTGGGGAGCTGGCATTGGGGTGGTCGGCAGAGGTTTCCAGGAGCTAACGAGAAGATATGTGACCACTAGAGTGAAGAGCATCACAGCATCTGAGGGTCTGAAGGTAAAAGACCACCAGGGAGCAGAGAAGCCTTGTAAGAAAGCCAGGAGAAAGCACCAGACTGTAACTCTTCCCAAGCTTGTTGAGGTCTGAGCCAGCTGTCTTTGGTTGGGCTTCCTGGGAGCATTGTCTGAAGTAGGGATTCTTCTGAAGTGGTTTACTGGGGAAGTGCTCTCGGCAAAGCAGAATAAAAAGGAGAGATGCAAAACAAGGATATGATCTCTGTTCGAGGCTAGCCCCTGACTCGTCCCACAGCAAGCTCTGGTTTCTCCTGGAGAAATGGGGCCAGGCTTTTACCTCCCTGTCAGTTGGTCGTTGGCTGCTGAGTGCAATGTGGGGGAAGGCGAGGAAGCAGTTGGGGAGAAAGTTGGGGAGTTAGATAGGGAGGGGAAGGGCCATGACTCAGAAAAGGTGGCTTCCATTTGGTCAAAGGCAAATTCTCCCAAAAGGGGGACAACTATGAGCCATTAGCAGCCAATAGTCACAGCACTCAATGGGTGGAGACCTAGAAGGAACATCAACACATTCGCTGTAACAGCTTCATGCCTGTCAGTGAAGAGCTTTTTATTAATAGTTCTCCTGGCCGGGTGTGGTGGCTCATGCCTGTAATGCCAGCACTTTGGGAGGCCAAGGTGGGCATATCATGAGGTCAGGAGATCGAGACCATCCTGACCAACATGGTGAAACCTGGTCTCTACTAAAAATACAAAAAATTAGCCGGGTGTGTTGGTGGGTGCCTGTAGTCCCAGCTACTCAGGAGGCTGAGGCAGGAGAATGGTGTGAACCAGGAAGGCAGAGCTTGCAGTGAGCCGAGATCACGCCACTGCACTCCAGCCTGGGCAACAGAGCAAGACTCCGGTTCAAAAAAAAAAATAGTTCTCCTTATATTTCCTTGCTCCCAACTCTTCCCAACTCCCTGAGGGTCAGAAACAGTGCCCATACGCTATAATAGGCCTAGCTAGATTTAGGGTATAAGTCTTAACTTTGAATGAAATTGAATGCTTTGACTATCACATAGGAATGAACATTTTTTAATGTTTTACTTTAATATTATATACATATAGAAAAGGACACATATCACAAGCATACAGCACAAGTGCTCACAGACCACACCCATGTGACAATCCCCACCATCATTAAAGAGAAACCAGCAACCGAGATGCCTTCACACTCCCTTCCTGTCACTCTCCTCTCACCTCTGCCACGTGATAACTGCTAGAGTAATTGTCTAACAGCACAGATTCATTTTGCCTGTTTTTAGTTTTTATATAAATGGAAACTTATAATATGTACACTTCCGTGTCTGGCTTCTTTCAACAGTATGTTTATGAGAGTCATCCATATTTTTGCATGTTCTTGTAGATTACACTTTCTCTGTATAGTGTTCATTTGAATGACTGTACATAAATTTATTTATCCATTCCACTGTTGATAGAAATTTTAGTAGTTTGCAGTTTGGAGTTATCACATATAGTGTGAAAATTTTAATACATGGCATGTGGTAAATCTGTGTACACATTTCTGTACATAGGCCCTGGGATTAATAGACTCATAGGCATCTTGGAGTTAATAGGATCATAGACAATTATTTATATGTATGTGTGTGCATGTGTGTGTATCTTAGTAAATACTGCCCAATAATTTTCAAACGTGGCTGTAACATTTATAACCCCACCAGCAGTGATGAGAGTTCTAGTTGCTTTAGACCCTTGTTAATGCTTGGTATTTTCTGTCTTGTTCATTTTAGCTAGCACTGGATATTGTTAATTACTGAATTGAGCTTGTGTATGACATAAGTGCTTGAGTGCTTGCAGTTGCCTAAGAGTGATCAGAATGGTCTGAAAGTCTTTCTGTATTTTCATATGAGGACAAAGGAAGGCCTGTCTGCAAACAAGCAAGTTTAAAGGGACTAGGAGAAACAAAAGCAAAGTTATTTTTATAATTATATGCTTGTGAGTCCTCCCATTCAACCTACTGGTAACACTGAGACAGTATCATCATCCTCTTCCTCATCGTTATTTATATTATTTTAATTTTATTTTTATTACTATTGATTTTTACCAAAGCACGGAGACTTTCTATGAAAGATGATGAAATTTTTGTACGCTTGAGCTTCCTTGTCTTGATGAAACCTAGGATTTTGACATATCTGAAGCTCAAGTTTATAACTAATGCTTTCACTTTCAAATGAATATCAAAAATCCCACTTCATTTCCTACTACCACGGGGGCTAGGAAGATAGTTTTCATAACAGAAAAAGACAAGAAGTAGATCAGGCCGAGGCGGGCAGATCATGAGGTCAGGAGATCGAGACCACGGTGAAACCCCGTCTCTACTAAAAATACAAAAAATTAGCCGGGCGTAGTGGCGGGCGCCTGTAGTCCCAGCTACTCGAAGAGGCTGAGGCAGGAGAATGGCGTGAACCCGGGAGGCGGAGCTTGCAGTGAGCCAAGATTGCGCCACTGCACTCCAGCATGGGCGACAGAGCAAGACTGCGTCTCAAAAAAAAAAAAAAAAAAGAAGAAGTAGATCATTATCTCCTTGCTTGTCATGGGGAAAGAGAAGAGATAAAAGAAAAAAAAGATTTTTTTCGAGCTCCTTCACACCCATCTCACCTCCCCTTCCCCATTTCCCAAAGGAACACACACAAAATAGCTCATTCCCTGAGCTCCACTTAGGAGATCAGCCTGGACAAAGTGTTTCCCTCCAGGATGCACATGGGTCTTCCTTTGTAAGAAGTGGGGCACACATACCACTGCTGGACAACGTGGGCCTTCAGGATAATTGGTCCCTGGATGGGCTTCTGGAAAGCAAACCAAGGCTTTTGTTATTTTTTCCCAAATTTTTGTCCAGCCAGTTGGTTTTTGAGAGAGTAAGGGGTATAAGGAAGTTGGGTCACTGAGGAAGGCTCTTGTTTGTGGAATTTTCACCAAACATGTCATCTTCTAACTGGGGCTATTTGCTGTGGTCTTTCTGTCTGACTGTCTGCATTGAGTGAAGGTTATAATTAACAAACAGCAGCAGCGTTTCCATCACAAACTTGTCCTGTGGTTTCTCTGACTCATCCTAATGAAATATGGGCCCCTCGAAGTGAAGGTTATTTTTTTTTTCCTTCCTGAAAAATATATTGCAGTGATGGCCTTAATTGAAACTGCTGAATGGTAAAATGCAATTTGTTGTTCTTTTTTTAAAAATGTTATATTGAAAAGCAGGAGATGAGGTGAAGTCAAATGCTGTTTATCTGTATGTTGTGTGTATACTCATGTATCTTGAGACCTTTATTTTTAAAATTATAACAATATTGGTAGCCATATGGCCCCAGCAAAATTACCCAAATGTTTAATTGAAACAAGACTAATTGTCATGCAAATATATTACTACCAGACAAGCTAACAAGAATAATGAAAAATGAAGTATATTAGAGGATACTTGGAAATGTTGATTTTGTGATTTTCAGCCAGGAAAGTGGCTGAAAGAGTTCTTACTGGGGAGGGAGTGATTTATCCTGTTTAGCTTAAGTGAAAGTGAGGAATCCCAACGGTTTGTAATAGCCTTTATGGTTCTTTTTACTAGTATAACTCCTGCTCAGAGGGGCTTATCTGTGACAGGATGAGTTTTTACTTAAAGGGACAGTGGCTGGCTGGTTGCCATTCAACTAAAGATTCCACCACACCTGGGGGGAGAAGAGAAATACACCTCCTACTACTCATACCTTGGGGAAATTCTCTGCTTCTCAGAGGAGCAGAAATCAGATTGGAAAGGGACCTTGAGGAAAATGAACCTGGAAGCATTTGAGAAGGAAAGGGGGCTTTCTTCAGAGATAGCACCAGGACAACAGGCATAGACTTGGATGCTGAGCAAATCACCCAGGATCTCCTAAAAATATTTACTGCTGTGTCTGACCACAGGCCTACTGAAGCAGAACCTGCAGGGTAAGGCCAAGGCCCTGTGATTCTGATGTGTACCCACATTTGAGAATCAGTGATTCTAGTTAAACTCCTTCATTTCAGAGTCCAGGTCAGTAAGATTCAAGAAAGTAAATTCCTCACCAGGGATCAGCAAGTGGTTAGTGACAAGGGAGTGTCTATGACTGCCTTCTGGGTGCTTTTCTTGCATTAGATCCTGTGATGGTTAATATTGAGTGTCAACTTGATTGGATTGAAGGATGCAAAGTATTGTTCCTGGGTGTGTCTGTGAGGGTGTTGCCAAAGGAGATTAACACTTGAGTCAGTGGACTGGGAAAGGCAGACCCACCCTCAATCTGGGTGGGCACCATCTAATCAGCTGCCAGGATGGCTAAAATATAAAGCAGGCAGAAGAACATGAAAAGACTAGACTGGCCTAGTTTCCTAGCCTACATCTTTCTCCTGTGGTGGATGCTTCCTGCCCTCAAACATCAGACTCCAAGTTCTTCAGTTTTAGGATTTGGACTGGCTCTCCTTTCTCCTCAGCTTGCAGATGTCCTATTGTGGGACCTTGTGATTATGTGAGTTAATACTTCATAAACAACTCCCCTTTATATGTATATCTATCCTATTAGTTCTGTTCCTCTAGAGAACCCTGACTAATACGGTTCCCTTACCTTCAAAAGGTTGTCAATTCTGGGCCAGGCATGATGGCTCATGCCTGTGATCTCAGCACTTTGGGAGGCCAAGGCGGGTGGGTTGACTGAGCTCAGGAGTTTGAGACTAGCTGGGGCAACATGGTGAAACCCCGCCTCTCCAAAAAGAGTAAAAATAAAAAATTAGCCAGGCATGGTGGTGTGTACCAGTAGTCCCAGCTACTCAGGAGGCTAAGGCAGGAGGATTGCTTGAGCCCGGGAGATTGAGGCTGTGGTGAGCTGTGATCTGGAGCGCCACTGCACTCCATCCTGGGCAATGGAGCCAGACCCTGTCTCAACAATAACAACAAAACCAAGATTGTCTGCTGTGTGACAAAGAGTTTACCTCTCTGAACTTCATTGTCCCCATTTGTAAAATAAGGATAATAAGAACTACCAAATAAGGATTTCAAACAAAGATAATGAAAGGTTTTGAAAATTATAAAAGCAGGGTAAACAGAAAGTATTACTCTTATTATTTATACCAATACTCTCATGTTTATACAAATTATGTAGGCATACATAGGAATCCCAGAAAAAAAAAAAGGAACAATTAAAAAGTCTATCAGCAGACATGAGCCCTTAAAGCATTCACCAAGATAACACATAAGCAGGACTTCAGATGACAATTAATGTAAGCCTTAGAGGGACTGGGCCAGGGACCAACCAAATTATTCCTTTAGCTGTTGATCACTTTTTGGCCTCCTTCACCCTAACCCTCAGGCTACTTTGGTTTGTTGTTCTGTTTAGTAATTTAATGATGGCTAAATCTGCTGTGATCACTCATCCATCCTGAGCCTCTCCCACTTCATATTGTAAGCTCCCTGGAAATGAAGACCACTTTCTTAATTCTTCAGAAAACTGCCAGCCCCTAACATAGTATCCCATGAATGGTGGAGGATTAATAGGTGATTCTAGAAACATGAAGCTAGAAGAAGCCTCTGGGATCCATTCATTCAATAGTTTAACAAGTTTTTATTGAGTGTCCATGATGCACCAGACACTTTTCTAGGATCTGAGATTAAGGAGGCAATGAAGAAAAAAGCTGACCCCTGTCTCTGATGCTCAGTTTCTAGTGGGTGAGAGAGTCAATCTATAAATCAGTAAAGAAATCATAAATACATGAAGCATTGGGTAATGCTAAGGGTTGTGAAGCAAACTGCAGCAGAGTCAAGAGCTGAGAGTTGGGGAACACAGGTTGGTTTAGCCAGTAATGTCTCTGGGAAGGGGAACATCAGAGCACAGTCTGAGTGGGCTGAGGACTGGGTCACACCATGACTTAGGGTTAAAACAGTCCAGATAGAGAGAACAGAAGTGCCGTGCCCTAAGACAGAAGTGAGCTTGGTGCATTACAGTGACAGTACAGAACCCAGGGCAGAGGTGAGATGCCCAAGACAGGCAGGAAGGCTGGCAGCCAAGATAAGATGCTAGAGTTTACTCCCAGAGTGAAGGGATGCAGCCATCTGAGGGTGTTGAGGCAGGAGGTGAACAAATGTGACACACTTTTAACATTGCTCTAACTGCCATGGGGAACAAGAGTGGAAGCAGAAAACCAGTCTGGACATTTTTGTGGAGAGGAGTGATGGTAGTTTTGATGCGGGCAGAGGTAGCAAGACTCAGATGCAGTCAGGTCATACCTGGAAGGGGACTTTAATAGTTGCAGAATGTCTCCAAGGGCAGAGATGCTTTCCTATGCTCCTAGGAAGAGCTTGGGGCTGCAAAGGAGGTGTGGAAGGGAAGGTCAAGGGGTCTCCAGCACCTGGTTCCTACCCAAACAGTTCAGCCTCACCTGCCTCACCACAGGGCTTCCCAGCAGCCCTACCCCATGCATCTGGCTCCGTTGACGAGTCATTTGTTAACACCCTGCCCTTCTTTGCCACATCATTTTAGTAACAATCATGAATGAAAAGAATAGTAATAATGACTTAGGAGGAAACGGAGAAAATTTGCTTTCATTCAATTTCATATATAGAAAATCATGCTCTTAAATAAGAAAATAAAATTAAAATATGAGAGAAAATAAATATTACAGTACAAAAAGGGAGAAAAAGCACAGCTATTTATTCAAAAGTTTTATACCTACCTAACAGTTTTGAAATGTGATTCTTTGGTGGCAGTGGAATATAATAATATGTCATATAAATGACTCTCTAGTAACTAATAAGCACATTTACATAAAACAGAAGTGTCGCTCTTGGGAGCCAAGATGGCCAAATAGGAACAGCTCTGGTCTCCAGCTCCCAGCCTGAGCGACACAGAAGACGGGTGATTTCTGCATTTCTGCTTGAGGTACCGGTTTCATCTCACTAGGGAGTGCCAAACAGTGGGTGCAGGACACTCGGTGAAGCGCACTGTGCGCGAGCCGAAGCAGGGCGAGGCATTGCCTCACTCGGGAAGTGCAAGGGGTCAGGGAGTTCCCTTTCCTAGTCAAAGAAAGGGGTAACAGACTGCACCTGGAATAACGGGTCAGTCCCACCCTAATACTGCGCTTTTCCAACGGGCCTGGAAAACGGCACACTAGGAGACTGTGTCCCTCACCTGGCTCGGAGGGTCCTATGCCCACGGAGTCTCACTGATTGCTAGCACAGCAGTCTGAGATCAAGCTGCAAGGCGGCAGCGAGGCTGGGGGAGGGGCGCCCGCTATTGCCCAGGGTTGCTTAGGTAAACAAAGCAGCCAGGAAGCTCGAACTGGGTGGAGCCCACCACAGCTCAGGGAGGCCTGCCTGCCTCTGTAGGCTCCACCTCTGGGAGCAGGGCACAGACAAACAAAAAGTCAGCAGGAACCTCCACAGACTTATATGTCCCTGTCTGACTGACAGCTTTGAAGAGAGTAGTGGTTCTCCCAGCACGCAGCTGGAGATCTGAGAAAGGACAGACTGCCTCCTAAAGTGGGTCCCTGACCCCTGAGCAGCCTAACTGGGAGGCACTCCCCCAGTAGGGACAGACTGACACCTCACTCGGCCGGGTACTCCTCTGAGACAAAACTTTCAGAGGAACTATCAGACAGCTGAATTTGTGGTCTCACGAAAATCCGCTGTTCTGCAGCCACCGCTGCTGACACCCAGCCAAACAGGGTCTGGAGTGGACCTCTAGTAAACTCCAACAGACCTGCAGCTGAGGGTCCTGTCTGGTAGAAGGAAAACTAACAAACAGAAAGGACATCCACACCAAAAACCCATCTGTACATCACCATCATCAAAGACCAAAAGTAGATAAAACCACAAAGATGGGGAAAAAACAGAGCAGAAAAACTGGAAACTCTAAAAAGCAGAGCACCTCTCCTCCTCCAAAGGAATGCAGTTCCTCACTAGCAATGGAACAAAGCTGGATGTAGGATGACTTTGATGAGTTGAGAGAAGAAGACTTCAGACGATCAAACTACTCTGAGCTACGGGAGGAAATTCAAAACAATAGCAAAGAAGTTAAAAACTTTGAAAAAAAATTAGAAGAATGGATAACTAGAATAACCAATGGAGAGAAGGGCTTAAAGGAGCTGATGGAGCTGAAAGCCAACTTTCGAGAACTACACGAACAGTGCAGAAGCCTCAGTAGCAGATGCGATCAACTGGAAGAAAGGGTATCACTGATGGAAGATGAAATGAATGAAATGAAGCGAGAAGGGAAGTTTAGAGAAAAAAGAATAAAAAGAAATGAAGAAAGCCTCCAAGAAATTTGGGACTATGTGAAAGACGTAGTCTGATTGGTGTACCTGAAAATGACAGGGAGAATGGAACCAAGTTGGAAAACACTCTGCAAGATATTATCCAGGAGAACTTCCCCAACCTAGCAAGGCAGGCCAACATTCAGATTCAGGAAATACAGAGAACGCCACAAAGATACTCCTCGAGAAGAGCAACTCCAAGACACATAATTGTCAGATTCACCAAAGTTGAAATGAAGGAAAAAATGGTAAGGGCAGCCAGAGAGAAAGGTCGGGTTACCCACAAAGGGAAGCCCATCAGACTAACAGCTGATCTCTCGGCAGAAACTCTAAAGCCAGAAGAGAGTGGGGGCCGATATTCAACATTCTTAAAGAAAATAATTTTCAACCCAGAATTTCATATCCAGCCAAACTAAGCTTCATAAGTGAAGGAGAAATAAAATACTTTACAGACAAGCAAACGCTGAGTGATTTTGTCACCACCAGGCCTGCCCTAAAAGAGCTCCTGAAGGAAGCACTAAACATGGAAAGGAACAACCGGTACCAGCCACTGCAAAAACATGCCAAATTGTAAAGACCATCGAGGCTAGGAAGAAACTGCATCAACTAACGAGCAAAATAACCAACTAACATCATAATGACAGGATCAGATTCACACATAACAATATTAACGTTAAATGTAAATGGGCGGCTAAATGCTCCAATTAAAAGACAGACTGGCAAACTGGATAAGGAGTCAGGACCCATCAGTGTGCTGTATTCAGGAAACCCATCTCATGTGCAGAGACACACACATAGACTCAAAATAAAGGGATGGAGGAAGATCTATCAAGCAAATGGAAAACAAAAAAAGGCAGGGGTTGCAATCCTAGTCTCTGATAAAATAGACTTTAAACCAACAAAGATCAAAAGAGACAAAGAAGGCCATTACATAATGGTAAAGGGATCAATTCAACAAGAAGAGCTAACTATCCTACATATATATGCACCCAACACAGGAACACCCAGATTCATAAAGCAAGTCCTGAGTGACCTACAAAGGGACTTAAACTCCCACACAATAATAATGGGAGATTTTAACACCCCACTGTCAACATTAGACAGATCAACGAGACAGAAAGTTAACAAGGATATCCAGGAATTGAACTCAGCTCTGCACAAAGTGGACCTAATAGACATCTACAGAACTCTCCACCCCAAATCAACAGAATATACACTTTTTTCAGCACCACACCACATCTATTCCAAAATTGACCACATAGTTGGAAGTAAAGCTCTCCTCAGCAAATGTAAAAGAACAGAAATTATAACAAACTGTCTCTCAGACCACAGTGCAATCAAACTAGAACTCAGGATTAAGAAACTCACTCAAAACCGCCCAACTACATGGAAACTGAACAACCTGCTCCTGAATGACTATTGGGTACATAATGAAATGAAGGCAGAAATAAAGATGTTCTTTGAAACCAATGAGAACAAAGACACAACATACCAGAATCTCTGGGACACATTCAAAGCAGTGTGTAGAGGGAAATTTACAGCACTAAATGCCCACAAGGGAAAGCAGGAAAGATCCAAAATTGACACCCTAACATCACAAATAAAAGAACTAGAAAAGCAAGAGCAAACACATTCAAAAGCTAGCAGAAGGCTAGAAATAACTAAAATCAGAGCAGAACTGAAGGAAATAGAGACACAAAAAACCCTTCAAAAAATTAATGAATCCAGGAGCTGGTTTTTTGAAAAGATCAACAAAATTGATAGACCGCTAGCAAGACTAATAAAGAAGAAAAGAGAGAAGAATCAAATAGATGCAATAAAAAATGAAAAAGGGGATATCACCACCGATCCCACAGAAATACAATCTACCATCAGAGAATACTACAAACACCTCTACGCAAATAAACTAGAAAATCTAGAAGAAATGGATAAATTCCTTGACAAATACACCCTCCCAAGACTAAATCAGGAAGAAGTTGAATCTCTGAATAGACCAATAACAGGTTCTGAAATTGTGGCAATAATCAATAGCTTACCAACCAAAAAGAGTCCAGGACCTGATGGATTCACAGCCGAATTCTACCAGAGGTAGAAGGAGGAACTGCTACCATTCCTTCTGAAACTATTCCAATGGATAGAAAAAGAGGGAATCCTCCCTAACACATTTTATGAAGCCAGCATCGTCCTGATACCAAAGCCTGGCAGAGACATAACGAAAAAAGAGAATTTCAGACCAATATCCTTGATGAACATTGATGCAAAAATCCTCAATAAAATACTGGCAAACTGAATCCAGCAGCACATCAAAAAGCTTATCCACCATAATCAAGTGGGCTTCATCCCTGGGATACAAGGGTGGTTCAACATATGCAAATCAATAAATGTAATTCAGCATATAAACAGAACCAAAGACAAAAACCACATGATTATCTCAATAGATGCAGAAAAGGCCTTTGACAAAATTCAACAACGCTTCATGCTAAAAACTCTCAATAAATTAGGTATTGATGGGACGTATCTCAAAATAATAAGAGCTATCTACGACAAACCCACAGCCAATATCATACTGAATGGGCAAAAACTGGAAGCATTCCCTCTGAAAACTGGCACAAGACAGGGATGCCCTCTCTCACCACTCCTATTCAACATAGTGCTGGAAGTTCTGGCCAGAGCAATCAGGCAGGAGAAGGAAATAAAGGGTATTCGATTAGGAAAAGAGGAAGTCAAATTGTCCCTGTTTGCAGATGACATGATTGTATATCTAGAAAACCCCATTGTGTCAGCCCAAAATCTCCTTAAGCTGATTAGCAACTTCAGCAAAGTCTCAGGATACAAAATCAATGTACAAAAATCACAAGCATTCTTGTACACCAATCACAGACAAACAGAGCCAAATCATGAGTGAACTCCCATTCACAATTGCTTCAAAGAGAATAAAATACCTAGGAATCCAACTTACAAGGGATGTGAAGGACCTCTTCAAGGAGAACTACAAACCACTGCTCAATGAAATAAAAGAGGATACAAACAAATGGAAGAACATTCCATGCTCATGGGTTGGAAGAATCAATATCGTGAAAATGGCCATACTGCCCAAGGTAATTTATAGATTCAATGCCATCCCCATCAAGCTACCAATGACTTTCTTCACAGAATTGGAAAAAACTACTTTAAAGTTCATATGGAACCAAAAAAGAGCCCGCATCGCCAAGTCAATCCTAAGCCAAAAGAACAAAGCTGGAGGCATCACGCTACCTGACTTCAAACTATATTACAAGGCTACAGTAACCAAAACAGCATGGTACTGGTACCACAACAGAGACATAGATCAATGGAACAGAACAGAGCCCTCAGAAATGATGCCGCATATCTACAACTATCTGATCTTTGACAAACCTGACAAAAACAAGAAATGGGGAAAGGATTCCCTATTTAATAAATGGTGCTGGGAAAACTGGCTAGCCATATGCAGAAAGCTGCAACTGGATCCCTTCCTTACACCTTATACAAAAATTAATTCAAGATAGATTAAAGACTTAAATGTTAGACCTAAAACCATTAAAATCCTACAAGAAAACCTAGGGAATACCATTCAGGACATAGGCATGGGCAAGGACTTCATGTCTAAAACACCAAAAGCAATGGCAACAAAAGCCAAAATTGATAAATGGGATCTAATTAAAGAGCTTCTGCACAGCCAAAGAAACTACCATCAGAGTGAACAGGCAATCTACAGAATGGGAGAAAATTTTTGCAACCTACTCATCTGACAAAGGGCTAATATCCAGAATCTACAATGAACTCAAACAAATTTACAAGAAAAAATCAAACAACCCCATCAAAAAGTGGGCAAAGGACATGAACAGACACTTCTCAAAAGAAGACATTTATGCAGCCAAAAAACACATGAAGAAATGCTCATCATCACTGGCCATCAGAGAAATGCAAATCAAAACTACAGCGAGATACCATCTCACACCAGTTAGAATGGCCATCATTAAAAAATCAGGAAACAACAGGTGCTGGAGAGGATGTGGAGAAATAGGAACACCTTTACACTGTTGGTGGGACTGTAAACTAATTCAACCATTGTGGAAGTCAGTGTGGCGATTCCTCAGGGATCTAGAACTAGAAATACCATTTGACCCAGCCATCCCATTACTGGGTCTATACCCAAAGGACTATAAATCATGCTGCTATAAAGACACATGCACACGTATGTTTTTTGCAGCACTATTCACAATAGCAAAGAGTTGGAACCAACCCAAATGTCCAACAACGACAGACTGGATTAAGAAAATGTGGCACATATATACCATGGAATACTATGCAGCCATAAAAAATGATGAGTTCATGTCCTTTGTAGGGACATGGATGAAACTGGAAAACATCATTCTCAGTAAACTATTGCAAGGACAAAAAACCAAACACCGCATGTTCTCACTCATAGGTGGGAATTGAACAATGAGAACTCATGGACACAGGAAGGGGAACATCTCACTCCGGGGACTGTTGTGGGGTTGGGGGAAGGGGGAGGGACAGCATTAGGAGATACACCTAATGCTAAATGATGAGTTAATGGGTGCAGGAAATCAACATGGCACATGGATATATATGTAACAAACCTGCACATTTTGCATATGTACCCTAAAACCTAAAGTATAATAAAAAAAAAAAAACTATGAGAAGAAAAAAAAAATACAGAAGTGTCTACAAAGAGCACAGTTTAGATGACTAATTGTACTGCTGATGTAATGCTGTTTGCTTTTTCTAGCTTTGCTCTTCAGTTTTAAAACAGTAATATTTTAAAAAGAATAAATTTAAGTTTTGCAGATACTATTCCATTTTAGTAAGTTATTTCATAGTTTAAACTCACATGAATATGTATTGACATATACAAACACATATATAGATATTACGCCTTACAGTCTATAGTGTTCCAATGTTTTAAAATTTTAAACAAAAATTCCAAGAGGTCACAAAGAATGGCAATTTATGCAAATGTAGTTCTATTTCTTCTCTCTGTCCATTGCGCAATTATTATTTATTTTGAAACTACCGTTTAAGTGCAGGAAAATGTAGTTCTGCAGGACCTGGAGACAGGAGCTGCACTAGGAGCGCGTGAAGGAGTCTAAACAATTACAAACTCACTGACAAGCAAACACGTTCAGGGAAATACTCATGTGTGACGGGGTGGCTGCCTAACTGTGAGCTTTTCAAATAAACCTCTATGTAAATTACAACGTTTTTTAAAGGATAATTAATAAGCCATGCTATGTTTAAGTTTATATATTATGAAAACTCAGCAGCGGCCACAGAAATTGTTGAGAACTCAGACCAGCAAAATATTTTTTGGTAGAGTATTTTGTCACTGAGTGATCAAAAGTAACAGGCAGACTTTCAGCGAGTTTTAGGAGAGTTTTGAATTTCCTACCGACAATGCATCCCCCTTCTTGCCTGAATCTAGGGTAGAAGGCTGCCAATGCTCAGCGGGTGCTATGCCACCAGTTCTAAGTAAGGTGTCCTCGGCATTGCCCTGGGCACGAACAGTCGGAAAACCTCCATCTAGCCCAGTCCTCTTGCCCACATGAGGAACCTAAGGTCAGGCGGCTTGCGTGACTCCCAGGGTGAGATGCATTCACGGAAGGAAACCAGAGCAAGGGCCTCCAGGCCACTCGGTGAGTGCCGGGGAGGCGCATGATCACATGACTTGGAACACAGCAGGTTCTGCTCATGCAGGCAGGGCACACTCAACCTGTCCCGGGGGCCCAGACAATAATAGAAAGAGGGAGGCTGAGCCTGAGGCTATGGAGAGGTGGACAGCACAGGTCCAGGCTAGACAGAGCCACCACTCAGCTTTGGCCAATAGTTGCTATGCAGGAAAGCAGACAAGTGATGCCAGTCTTCTGCTTTTTCTAGACAAACCAAAGAATCCGTCTCCTTCTTTGGCACAAAATCTCCAAAGTTTTATATGTTGGCAAATAATTCAAATTACTTGAACAGAAGCAAGAAGGAAGGGAGGGAAAGAGGGAGGCAGGGAGTAGGGGGAGAGAGAAAGAAAACCCCTAGGCCCACCGCCTCTGCATGCTAGGTGTGGCCAGGCACTGCAGCCTCACCACCTCTGTGCTGATAATTAGCTACCAGACAAACACAGGTTTAGTCCGCAGCTCCTACATCAACGGGTAGTGAGGTCTCCTTGGGTAGTGGAAAATTGTGTTAAAGGCAAATAAATCTCAGGCCCCCAAATCACTCAAGCCCAACTGCTTAGGGCAAATCTGCCTCTCGTTCTATTCAAAGTCGCCCCTCTGCTCACTGAGATAAATGCATACCTGATTGCTTCATTTGGAGAGGCTCATCAGAAGCTCAAAAGAATGCAACCATTTGTCTCTTACCTACCTATGACCTGGGCGCCCCTGCACCGCTTGGAGTTGTCCCACCTTTGCGTCAAGTTGCCCTACCTTTTTGGACTGAACCAGTGTACCTCTTACACATAATGACTGGTGTCTCATGTCTCCCTACAATGTATAAAACTGAGCTGTGCCCAGACCACCTTGGGCACATGTCATCAGGACCTCCTGAGGCTGTGTCACAGGCATATATGTCCTTAACTTTGGCAAAATAAACTTGCTAAATTAACTAAGACCTGTCTAGATTTTCAGGTTCACAGTTGGAGACTCTATATCCCCTTATTGCACTAGTTTGAGCTCCTTCAGGCCGACACTAGACATTTGGCTCCATGTTAAGGGAAGGACACAGACCCCTTCATGTCCGAGGAAAGGCGGGTGCTGAGCCTTGCCGGTCTCATCATCCAAGGACTTGCACTCTGCTTCGGTGTCTCGCTCCTGCTGTCTCTGCCATCAGTGGCAGACACAGCTTACACTGCGACAGAGCCAGGGACCTAATAGGCTTACTTCAAGGGGCTAACCTGGGCTGCCAAGAACAATTTCTCCCTGTAACCTGTCAGGAGCAGACAAGGCTGCTGGAAGCTCATGTAACTTTTCACCACATGCCGTTTTGAAATAACTCTGTTCCATGGGGAAAACCTTCAGGAGACTTTTCTTTGTAAACAGACTTGATGATAAAGACATGCTAAGTCCTAAAACCCAGAGGCTTTCAAGGATTTTACATTCTACCAATTTTGTCTTATCTCCGGGGCACTGTGGAGTTGAAAAGAAGCTAGAGCTAAGTGCTAAATCCACTAGACATCTGCCAGCATCCGTCCATTGCAAATGCGAGGGCCTCCTGCCAAGTGGGCCACTCTCTCTGGTATAGGGAAAGATTCAAAGTTATTATGAATGTTACCTGCAGATATTAAAAAGAACTGGGTTACACGTGTTTGTATCTTCTGCTCTTACCTTCTCAGAAGTGAAATGCAGAAGCACACATATTGATCATCTAAATTTTTAAAAAATGATATTCACACACACATTTGTACACAGAAGTCCAGGCAAAGAAAGATCAACATGTTTAGAACACTTACCTTCAGGCAGTGGAGTAAGAGACAATATATTTTTTCTTTTTGCATAGTTGTATTTTATAAATGTTCTATGATTGATATTTGTTGATTTAGTCATAAGGGGAAAAGCAACCAATAAAGACTATGAAAGAATGAGAATATGTGGTATATTAGTCTTCTAGGTCTGCCATAACTAAATACCACAAACAGAGTGGCTTAAAAGAGCAGAAATTTTTCTCTCACAGTCCTGAAAGCCAGAAGTTTGAAGTTAAGGTATTGGCAAAGTCGTTCATTCTAGATCCTCTGAGAGAAAATCTATTCTGTGCATCCCTCCTAACGTGTGGTGGCTGCAGGCAAGCCTTGGTGTTTCTTGGCCGACTGATGCATCCCTCCAGTCTCTGCCTCACTCCTCACAGGGCATTCTGTGTCTCTCTGTGTCTTTATATGGTTTTCTTATAAGGCCCACCCCAATCCAGTATGACCTCGTCTGAATTTCACTAACTTACATCTGCAGAGACCCTATTTCCAAATCAGGTCATATTCTGAGGTTCTGGGTGGACGTAATTTTGGGGATGGGGAAACATTATTCAATCCAGTACATATGCTTATAAAGTAGATGAATCCCCCCTGGGGATATTCAGATGCCCATTGACCCTATTAAGCCTTAATTCCTGAAAGTAGAGCTTCAGCTCCCAGGAGTACATGGCCCACCTCCTCCTCAGACTCTGATCTGGATGAGGAGTGGGGCCAGTGCAGAAGCAAGGGGTATAGACCAAAAACATGACCTACAAGGACCACATCTGGTCCTGGTAGAGCCATGGGCCCCAGAGCCCTGGTGCGGCCCTGGGTGATGCTGAGAAGCCCGAGGATCACACACCTCCCTCACATAGTGTTACACCTTTGCAAGGGCGTGAGCACGTTCTTAGGATTAACCAATTACAAACTCAGTTTGAAGTGTGACAGTCATGCATTTTCTCCCTGAGTGGTACTGAAAGTAAAACTCCTGTCATGTGTGAGTATGAGAAACATGTGATGGCAAAAAGATTTCTTGTACTCAACAAGGTTGGAAATCACCATGCTACATCTTTTTCTGGAGCAGGCTTCCTGTGGGATGAGAGGCTTTTATTGGGATGTAGTGTGTCTTGTGTCTCGTGTCTTGTGTCTTATGTGACAGGCACCAGGTACAGCACTTTAGGTCCATGTTTCTCGTAATCTTCAAATCAAACCCATGAGGCAATCATCCCATTTTTTAGATGAGGAAACAGGCTCGGAGAGGTTAGACAATCACAGAGAGGCCCCAAATCACAAAGCTAGGAACCAGCAGAGATGAGATTTGAATTTGAAGGTAAATGTTTCTAAGACTTACATGATAGTGTTATTGGCTGAAGTGTGTCATTAACACTCTCTTTAGCACTGGATAAGCCATCAGAGACCTACACCCTGAGACCATGTTGCTGTGCTCCCCACAGAATTCACTGTCATTCAGGAACACATCAGGGCTGTGGCCTCCAGGAGGGACTCTTTAATTGCCTTAGTAAACCCACTTCTGTTTTATGTGCAGATGCCACAGGGAACACCTTCCACTACGTTTCTCTATGCCCAGTGCATGAAGCCCAGGGGAGACCTTCTGTAGGAGCCAAGTAACAGGAAGAGCTTGGCTTCCTCTAAATAATTGGTGTATTTTCTCCCTAGAGGCAAAAGGAACTTGGTAATCATTTGTCCAGGTCTGTATTTTCTGTCCTCAAATCTGTCGGCTCAGTCATAGTACTCTGGTTTAATTACCTTGTAATCTGAATCTCTGCAATAAGATCCCCAGCCTGTACCCCAGGACCTGACCTACTTTTTCAATATTTAATTTTTTGGCCTCAATTTGTTTTAATTGATAACTTATTATTGTCTTGTATATTTTTTCTGATATCCTCCAGAAATCTTTTTTGTTTGATTTTTTACTCTTGTTGTTTCTATATTAGTGTGGTTCTTACGCAGTAGGGGAAAAGGACTGTGGAGTCACTGACCTTTGCCATCTGCTCCTGCCAGCTCCTCCTGCCAGGGCCCCTCCAGCAGGCCAAGTCCCATATCCACCTGCTGGCTGCCCAGACTGCACACAGAGGACAAGAGCCCTCTGGCTCATTCTTTGCTCACTCTACTCTTCCATCTTGAAGATTCTTAGGCTTAGGTCTTCAGGACACTGTCTGTCTCCAAATGAGTTAATTAAAAAGACAAAAAATATAATTGTCAACAAAGTTCATGAGTTATCCAGCCTCAGGTAGTGTATATTTCAACCTAAAAAACAAACAAACAAAAAAGAAAACTGCTAGTTTCAACAAAGCCTCCAGATTCCTCTGAAAATACACCTAACTTATGTAGGAAAATATAGAATCCTAGACAGGATACCAGTTCGTCAGTTTAACAAATGTGAGATTGAAGAGACTGAGCCACCAAGCTCTGCACTTTCTCAAACCGAAGCCAGACCCTCAAGCAGTTGTTAATTTTCAGTTTTTGTCCTTGACTCAATGGGAACACAAATATTCTAAAATGCAAGACTAGATAAAGTTGTGACAAGACATTAGGGGCTTGACTCCAGTTCCAGTTCAGCTGCAATATACTTACCATTCTCTACCTGTGCAAAGTGCCCTCATGTTGTGTGAGTGAATTTCAAAGCCACTTTGTGACCTCTTCCAGCAAGGCCAAAACCATGTGGAGTGTAGAAGTGGGAAATGTCCTCTGCTCTGCTCCAAGCACATGACCTTCTGCCTGGGGCCAGAGGGAAGAGTCGGTCATGCCTAAGCCAACACTCACAGCATTCCAACCACATGGTAAGATCCCTCGGACTAAAACACAAAGCCTCATGATAGCCTGACCTTTCCCAGGTGTTAACACCTGACCTGGCAAAACTAGCAGTGCCCCTGCATTGAAGCAAGCTCCTTAGAAGGCAGCTTACTGTGAGCTGAGGTCAAGGAGAGTGACAAGGCCCAGTAGAAATCCTCTGAACAGCTGAGCAGGTTCGTTGCAAGTAACGGGGAGACCAAGTGCTGGGGAGCCATCACACAGGGATTCTGCAGCATGGGCATTAGGAAACAGCCCAATCACTGCTATTCTGCCCAGGGTCTATCTGTGTCTAAAAGGGACATGAATCTAGGACAGTGATGAGTGGACCCTACTTTCGCAAACATCATTTTCTCCAACTGATTGCTTTCTAAAAAGGAAAATTGACATTTTTGTCCCCTGAGGAGAACACCCAAAGCAGATACAAAGTTCCCTGTATTCAACAACATTTACAATTCAAATTGTACTGCACAATACCCTCTACCCAAGCCAAAAGTTTTATACCATTCATTTGCATAGACATAGCAAAATTATGCAACATGTCATCTTCGCTCAAAATTCACTGTTTTATGAGGCAAGACTTACAACACTATTAGAATGTACAATGCTTCATTCTTTAGTAGTAATAATTTCAGGGAAAATGTTCAAAGATAAAAGCAAACATCCACTGGAATAGATTTTGCAGGATGTGAGAACAAGAAAATGAAATTAATTTGTACCGTTTGACTGTCTAACTCGGGGAAAATGAAAAGAATCATTAAATTTTTTCTAAGAAAATATACTGGCCCTTGATCTCAGAATTACAAGAAACTCTTATGATAATTTAACCAAAGGTTCTAAAAGACTCAGAACCCTTGAAATTAAATACATGTGCATATGTGTTTTGTTATGGGAGACAAATCATATATTTAATCAGAACTTGAAGGGGGCTTGCCATTGGCCTAGTGCTCAATGCTTTTAGTTTGCGAATGAAAAAACTGACACTTATAAATGTAAATTTATCATAAAATAGTTGCAGAGTTTTGACTAAACTGTGATATGCTCATTTCCAGTATAGTCTCAATAGCATCGCTATTTTTAGGAAGCATTTGAAGCCTCTGTGAAAGGTTGGTCACATCTCTGGATTGGCCAATTGGCATTTTTACTGGACAATCGAAATTGTCCAGTAAAAATTCAGATAAATCTGCCTTCAGCTGAAGTCACAGAAGGGTCAAAGAAAGCAGTAGCCTGCTTTACAGGAATGGGCAGAACCTTGCAACCAAATTAGTGATTATGTAAGCATTTCAGTCTAATTTCAAAGTCTCTAACACTTAGGAAATTCCTCAAAGAGGCTAAAAACTTGGCACTGCATCATTTGTCCTCATGGGCATTTTCATTAAATTATAAGCAAATGCACATTCCCACACTGAAAACAGCACAAAGGAGGCTGCTCTATACCACTTGGCTCTCTGTGCAAAACTCGCTTTCAATTATCTTGATCCGTATTGAATTCTCCCACCTCCTGTTAGCATCACAGCTTCTAGGAAACAGGCACACAAAGCAAGAGCAATTACCACACCATCACCTAAAACATAAATCAATAGTAACAAACCGCCCAGCATTTTCACGTTGTTTATCCTAGCCCTTGCCTGTACCACATGGAGTCAAACTTGCTTTTCTTCCTTTATTTTATGAAATTACTGCAGATAAACCATCTTTGTCATTAAGTCGGAAGCTGGGGTCTTCATTCACACCTGCTCACCTGCACGATTCTTGAGTTCTCAGAGTAGTAGGACCTCCCTGGACCCGCTTCTCAATGCTCTCCTTTCAGCCAGGCTGACCTCTAAAATATGACTGTCTCGAAACATGTGTGGATCACCACATCAGACTTTTAAAAGTCTGTGATAACAGTGGTAGCAAAAACTGCAAACATTCATTGTACTGAGCTATATATCAAGAAATGTGCTGAGCACTTTCACAAAAGTCTCAGCTAATCCTCATAGTTTATGAGGTAGAGGATGTTATTTATTTCCATTTTACATAGGAGGAAATAAACTTAGAAACCCAAAGATGATAAGCTTGTAGCACAGATGGAATTTGAATGGAAATCCAGAGCCCCTTGTCCCCACCACCCTACTGCTATCCAATACAAATAACATGAAGTTCTGGGTTAGAATTTCACTCAGATGTGGTTCTTCTTGGAAGTGGGTTTTCTAATGAGGAGAACAGATAAACACAGATATATTACAAATTGCCAAGATATATAAACTTTAGGCATCAGCTACGGGAGAATTTATTTGGTGACAAGTCTGCATTTAAAAGCCACTGTTAATTGAACATTTACTATGTGTCTAATAAAACCACTGTGATAGGTATTTTTAATTCATAAAACTAATTCCAATTCTTTACTTCTAGGATGATAATGTCTTCATATTTTCAGATACAGATACTGAAGCACAGAAAAGTTAAGTTACTTGCCCTAAGCTATTTAACTAGCAAGCAGGGCCTGAACTTGGATTGCTTCTCATACTTTTCATACTCTCTATCTGCCTCCTGTACAACTATGAGTTCTATTGTTTTACTAATGTGAAATGAGCAATTCTAACTGCCCATAACTCTCCATTAGTGGAGCACAAGTTGGGGATGTGTTCACACAGAGCTATCCACACTTATCTAATCCCCTTCACAGGCAGCATACGTGTATGGAGCCAGGGAGGCTGGGTGCGAAAGGGCAGTGTACACTAAGGTGTTTTTCTTTCGGGTCCTGGTCTTCGTACCAAACTCAGTTACCTGGCCCACCCTGGAACAAATCCCTAATCTCACAAATAACACATGCAATCCAAATGTGCTAAGTGGTAGAAACCCAACTCTTTCAATGCCAGTGTTGTTAATCATATAAACAACCACAAAATAGTGAAAATAATATGGACTTTGGAGTCACATAGACCCAGTGGTGTGCTGGTAAATATTTGTTTTGTTTTGTTTTTCCGATAAATGTTTAACAACCAGCTCTCCAGTGGGGAGGAAGAGAACTCTGATTTATAGCATTTTCCGATTTCCATAGTGTAGATACTCCAATCATGGCTCATCTCAAGAAATCAATATGACGTCACTGTACATGGAGTGGTAAGAAATAATGATAATAAGTTCTCAGAAGCTGATGCCAGCCAGCTCTAGCCCACCACTTCCAGTAGACCCTATTCTAATCCCAGTTCATAATCTAAGACTTGAGGCAAGCCACATAGCCTTTCTAAGTATCCATTTATACTTCCATAAAATCACAAAGACAATGCCACTAGAAACGATGTCATGATTAAAGGGCTATTAACAGGAGAACAAGATAATTTCTCCCCACTTCCCAAGACAGCTGCACATCCAAAGCATCAAAGGGAAGCAAATGAACACTTTACTGTAAACACAACCTATTCCTCTGAATTCAACCAGAAGAATCTGATAAGGCGAGTTGTATCATGTAGTCAAGGTTGGCATCCTAAGGGGGGACCTATCCCATCCTGTTCTCCTATTCCAAGTCCAAAGCCACATCCCAGGATCTGTTCACCCTCTACCAACCAGATGAAGAAAAGAGACTGAACAGAAGAGGATGTCTGCAGGTCAGGTTTGACTAGGCCTGCCCTGAGGTAGCAAGACAGAGGCCGGGCGCGGTGGCTCACGCCTGTAATCCCAGCACTTTGGGAGGCCGAGGCGGGCAGATCACGAGGTCAGGAGATCGAGACCATCCTGGCTAACACAGTGAAACCCCGTCTCTACTAAAAATACAAAAAATTAGCCAGGCGAGGTGGTGGGTGCCTATAGTCCCAGCTACTCGGGAGGCTGAGGCAGGAGAATGGCATGAACCCCGGGGGGCGGAGCCTGCAGTGAGCCGAGATCGTGCCACTGCACTCCAGCCTGGGCGACAGCGAGACTCTGTCTCAAAAAAAAAAAAAAAAAAGACAGAAACTGGTTTAGCAGTATGAGTGCAAGAGAGAGACAAAAGAAAAGCAAGGCAGCCAAGCTCCCAACTCAGCAAAAAAGTGCCAGGCCCTCTTACCCTTCCTGTCACCTATAGGGAGAAGCAGAGCAGCACCACTATGTTTAATAACCGTTTCCACAGGCAGGGGCTCATCTGCTGGCACCATAGCCCAATCAGCATTCAGCTTGCTTAGGTTAGCACCTGGGAGAGTGGATTCTCTGCCTTTAAAACTGACCCAGTTGTCCTTGTATTAGTCCACTTTCACACTGCTGATAAAGACATACATGAGACTTGGTAATTTAAAAGGAAAAAGGGTTTAATGGACTTATAGCTCCACATGGCTGGGGACCTGCCCCCATGATTCAATTACCTCCCACCATGTCCCTCCCACAACACATGGGAATTCAAGATGAGATCTGGGTGGGGACACAGCCAAATCATATCATTCTACCCCTGACCCCTCCCAAATCTCATGTCCTCACATTTCAAAACCAATCATACCTTCCCCAAAGTTCCGCAAAGTCTTAACTCATTTCAGCACTAGTTTAAAAATCCACAGTCCAAAGTCTCATCAGAGACAAGGCAAGTCCCTTCCACCTATGAGCCTGTAAAATTAAAAGCAGGTTAGTTACTTCCTAGATACAGTGGGAGTGTCTGTCGCTTTTCCAGGTCCACAGTGCAAGCTGCCAGTGGATTTACCATTCTGGGGTCTGGAGGACAGTGGCCCTCTTCTCACAGCTCCACTAGTCAGTGACCCAGTAGGGACTCTGTGTGGGGGTTCTGACCCCACATTTCCCTTCTGCACTGCCTAGCAGAGGCTCTCCATGAAGGCCCACCCCTGCAGCAAACTTCTGCCTGGGCATCCAGGCATTTCCATACATCCTCTGAAATCTAGGCAGACATTCCCAAACCTCAATTCTTGACTTCTGTGCACCCACAGGCTCAACACCACGTGGAAGCTGCCAAGACTTGGGGTTTCCACCCTCTGAAGCAACAGCCTGAGCTGTACCTTGGCCCCTTTTAGTCACAGCTGGAGAAGCTGGGATGTAGGGCATCAAGTCCCTAGACTGCACACAGCAGAAGGACCCTGGGCCCAGCCAACAAAACCATTTCTTACTCCTAAACCTCTGTGCCTGTAATGACAGGGGCTGCTGAAAAGGTCCCTGACATGCCCTGGAGACATTTTCCCCATTGTCTTGGTGATTAACATTCGGCTCTTCGTTACTTATGCAAACTTCTGCAGCCTGCTTGAATCTCTCCCCAGAAAATGGAATTTTCTTTTCTATCACATTGTCAGGCTGCAAATTTTCTGAACTTTTTATGCTCTATGTCCCTTTTAAAACAGAGTGCCTTTAACAGCACCCAAGTAAACTCTTGAATGTTTTGCTGCTTAAATTTCTTCCACCAGATACCCTAAATCATCTCTCTCAAGTTCAAAGTTCCACAATTCTCTAGGGCAGGGGCAAAATGCTGCCAGCCTCTTTTCTAAAACACAACAAGAGTCACCATTGCTTCAGGTCCCAACAAGTTGCTCATCTCCATCTAAGACCACCTCAGCCTGGATTTCATTGTCCATATCATTATCAGCATTTTGGTCAAAGACATTCAATAAGTCTCTAGAGAGTTCCACACTTTTCTATATTTTCTTGTCTTCTGAGCCCTCCAAACTGTTCCAACCTTGTGTGTTATCCAATTCCAAAGTCACTTCCACATTTTGGGGTATCTTTTCAGCAGCACCCCACTCCCAGTACCAATTTACTGTATTAGTCCATTTTCATGCTGCTGCTGAAGACATACATGAGACTAGGTAAATTATACAGGAAAAAAGGTTTAATGGACTTACAGTTCCACGTGGCTGGGGAGGCCTCACAATCATGGCAGAAGGCAAGGAGAAACAAGTCACATCTTACATGGATTACAGCAGACAAAGAGAACTTGTGCTGGGAAACTTAGCCTTATAAAGCCATCAGACCTTGTGAGGCTTACTCACTATCATGAGCACAGCACAGGAAAGACCTGCCCCCATGATTCAATTACCTCCCATCATGTGCCTCCCACAACACACGGGAATTCAAGATGAGATATGGGTGGGGATACAGCCAAACCATATCAGTCCCATAGAGTTGATGTTTATGGTTTCTTTGAATAAACATAGAAATTGATCCTCCTAGTTTTAAAACTTGAGGTTATATTTGCCTTATTTGAGTTCATTTCTCAGGAAACCAACCATCAGTGTTCCCAGATAGTATTAAGGAGCTGAAACTCACCAGATCACTGCATCTGGACAATGAGTCATCAGACCCCCTACCCGTCATGATTGACTAACCAAGGACTTGCTCTCTGTTGACCAACTCCTCTTCCTTACCCATCCCTAATTCCTGTTTTCCCACACATGGTGACATTTCTTCCCTGCTATATAAGCTCAGACAATAGTTATTAAAGAAGGCTTCAATCAGGTGCTACATAGTAACATTTATATATTTATATAACCATGTAAGAATATAAACATCAAAATGCATTGATTTAGTCAGTCAGGGAGATGGATTTGAGACTGATCTCCCATGTCCTCAGCTGCAGCACCTGATTAAAGCCTTCTTCCTCGGCAATACTTGTTGTCTCAGTGATTGGCTTTCCTTACGGTGAGCAGCAGCTCCTAGACAGAACCCCTTGTGTTTCAGTAACACCTTTACACTTATGTCGTGTGGTTGCTGAGAAGATTAAATGACATGAAGGTTTTGGCCTAAGTTGTGCTACCCAGTTTTATCATCCAGTTTTTCTTACCTAAGTGACTCTGAATGAATCTTGGGTATTCAAAAATAAAAAAAAAGAAAATAAGTTAAAACTATTCGTGATTCCATATAATCTTTATAACCACCTGCCACTCCTCCAGATAGAATCCACCATCAAATAGTGAAGTTTATTTAATATTTTGAAGAGTATTGAAAAGATGTGTTTACTATACACCCAGAAGATAGATCTAAGAGTGGCTTAGCAAGGGCACTATTGTTGAAATAAGCAGCTCCCCTCCTGAGTTGTCCATTTTGAAGAGGAAAATTCATTTTGATGTTTATGTTCTTACACGGTTATATAAAAGTCAGTAACATTACTATGCAGTAATGACTTTTATTTTTAAATATGAGACACATTATTTCAAAGTCATGAACTGAATTAAACTAAACACAACATTAAATTACATTCACTCTGTGCTGAGGTGCCAGTGAGGAGTGGGATGTTTCCAACTCTGACTTTGTCTTTAATCTTCTTCTCCCAGTACCTGGAATTACTTAAACCTTTTGACTCTGTGTGTAGTGACTTCAATGCAAATGTGCTGAGGATCTGTCTGCTGGAAAGGAGTCTTCTAGATTTGTGTGGGTTAAACTCTAGCTCACTGGGGATTGAAGAACATCAAGTCTGTTTTGCTAGCTGGAGTTGGGGTGATCTGGAGTATTAAGGACCTAGTATGGAATCTAACTTCTTTTCATGTTTTCTAAGAGTCCTGACGATTTTCTGTCCTTTTAATTTTCACCAAATGTGACAAGGGGGAGAAGACCATTTGCCTTCCTAAAATACAACCAAATTGTCTAGTCAAGAAACCTAAATAAAATAGATCTCCAGAGTGCAAAGAACTAATATCACAGCCAAAGGAAATGAGATTGTGACCTGGGAAGGCAGGAAAAGCAGGGGGCAGGGAGGTCCAAGGAGAGATCTTAGGATCCCTGGCAAGACCTTTCTGTCTGTGAAACCACCTCACACTGAGGTGCACTACCCCAGGGCCCAGCAAATTTTAGGAATCCAAGGAATCCTAAAGGAACTGCACAAAGTTACCTAATCTAAAAATGTTTAAAAGCCACATGCCGTTTTTGGACTTCTGATCCTTCATGTGTGCAGAGGCAAGAGAGGTACAGCAGGGTAGAGTGAGGTCTACACCGCAGACAGGCAAACATCTCCACAGCCAGGCCAGGAAGCAAGGTTCCCAGGCTGTCAGATCACTCAGGCTCAAGATTGCTCTGGGTCAAGTGTCTGAAGATACACTGTCCAATATAGTAGTCACTAACCACATGTGACCATTTAAATTTGAATTTAAATAAGTTAAGATGAAATGAAATTTGAAAATTTAGCTCTTCTGTTGTACTAGGCACATTTCAAGTGTTCAATAAACACATGAAGCTAGCGGCTACCACATTGGACAGTGTAGATATAGAACAATTCCACATCACAAAAGTTATATTGGATAGAGCTGGTCTAAAACATACAAATATACATAAATGTCCAGGAATTCTCTGATCCTTCATGGGATGCTATTTCCAAACTGAAACCCCATTCAGGTTTTCAAACAATTATTTAAAGCAATTATACAGGATTTGTTCTTCCTCTGCACCCAGCCTAGAAATATTTTAGGAAATAAGGAAAAAAATGTCTTATTCATTTTATACAAGCAAATTACATTTTGTGTGGAAAAATCAAGGAAACCCACACACCAGGCTTAGTACTCAAGCATGCAACCCTACAAAATTTTGGCTACCAAGCCCTTTCTTTATAAGTAATGCAATTTGCACACATAAATTAGTCTGAAGAGGCATAGAAATTAGTCTGAAGAGGCACCACAGAGTGGTCTATCCCTTGATGAAACAAAATTTCCATTCAGAATCAGATTACTTTACTCATTCTATTCTCATTACCTTTCTTCAAGAGGAAGATGTCTATACTCAGGGCAGATTCTCCCTTCGAAAGTGTGCAAGGCAAAGCAACCCTCCTCCAGAGATTTGCTTCCTGCACTTCTGCTCTGGGCTTCTTGATGACCCCAGGGCTGACTGGAGTCAGGAACTATGTCTGTGGATGTAGCAACTCTCACATTGTATGATCAGGCTCTCAGTACCAAGGGAAGACACAGAAACCAGCACACTTGGCGTGAGGACACAGTTTTCTAGTGGCGTGAGGTGGTCTTGGAGCTATTAACTGAATCATTTCAGCTCTCCGTCTTCTAGGCACATGGACTACACTTCCAGCCCTCTTATGACTTCGTGGGACCATGGGATTACTTCCAAACAATGACTTGTGAACAGAAGGGCCAAGTGACCACTCTCAGCCAGAGCATTTAATCGACGCAGTGAGACCCTTAAGAGGTTCCTTTTCCTCAGCCGCAGACACTAGCAATATTTTAGACAGTGACTTTTCTCTCCGCCTGACCCCTGGAAGGAGACTAAAGCAAACAAAATGCCTAGCTCAATTGCAGGAGGCATGTAGTATGAGTCAGAAATAAACCTTTGTTGTCTGAGGACACTGAATTTTTGAGTTGTCATCACCATGTAATCCAGCCTACCAGATTAACATATGAGATAAATAAGATTATGGGTGGAGCACAGAAGAAACCTGTTTCTAAAGTGGAGTTGTTGCAAAGGATGTTTCTCCTCAGCCAACAACAGTCAGGTGTCCATTGCTGAGCAAATGCCAATTCAGCCAGTACTGTTGAGAATATTGGGAAGGTGCGTCTTCCTGGAGATGGTAATCAAGTGCAAAGACAGAAGTCCAAAATAAACTCTATTTTAATGGGATGAATCCTAGTCTACTCATACAAACAAAATACTATAGCAGCTCAGAATAGACCTCAATAATTCGTATTAGAAAATACAAGGGCCAGGTGTGGTGGCTCATGCCTGTAATCCCAGTACTTTGGGAGGCCGAGGAGGGTGGATTACTTGAGGTCAGAAGTTCAAGAAAATTAAAGGAAGTCTGCTGTTACAGACTGAGTTTCCCAAGAAGTAGACTCTGAAATAGACATCTGCTTGCAGGAACTTCAATGGGGAGTGCTCTTCGGATCAATACCTGTAGGGGAGTGAAGGAAGAAGTATTTGGTAGAATAGAAATTTGGGCTGAGGTGCAGACACAATAAAGGTCTCTACTCACCCTCGGGTGAGTTATGAAACTGGAATGGCCCAGTTGTCTTTAACTGGGTAAGGGAGGCCAGGCTTATGTAACCCAGAATCAACCAGTCATAGGATGTGGGCTACCTCCAGGAAGGGGAGTGTGGCCTTAGGCATGGAGCTCTCTGTAACCCATGTCAATCATTAACAGTATGGCTCATCTCCCACTTTTCTGCCATCAACACTGCCTGTAGCTGGGGGAATAAGTACTTGAGTCCTGAGAGAGGGAACACATCACAGCACCCACTCCAGCTACAAAAGGAAGTTAAAAGCATGATGAGTAGAGCATACCAGAAAGAGGATGAATCATGAGCAAAGGCATAGAAGTGGGAAATGTTCAAAGAAATTTGATGGTCCAGTATGGATAGGGCAAGGGTACATGTTGAGGAATGGCAGAAAAGGAGCCTGGAGACAGATTAGAATCACTTTATGGTGGGACTAAATGCCGTGTGGAGAGATTTGAAATGTCTTATTGCCAACATGGAGCCCCATAGGAAAGAGTTATGGTCAGTCATGTTTTATAAAGTCTACACAATCCAAGAGGGGGTACATGTTAAATGTCTAAGAAGCCATGGTGCAAGTGACAGAAAGAGAAGCTGGTTAAATACTGGGTTGAGCATTGAATATACTGAGTATGTGGTGATGGTGGGCATCATGTTGGAAATACCAGGGGAATATTGCAGAGCCAGGAGGAGTTTAGACAGGACAGGACTAGAAACATAGATTTGACAGTTACCAACCTGAGAAAATAATGGAAGCCAGGAAAGGTAGATTAAATATCTGAAATAAAGTGAACAGAAAGGTGATAGCAAGAGAACTTAAAGACAGCACACTCGCAGAAGAGGAACTCAACGAACTATAATGTACTAGAATAGTCGAGGAGGAAGATGAGGGAGCTACTTAATAGAAAGTCACAGCCACCAAGGCAAGAGAAAAGATGAATGACTTCAATGTAGGAAATGATGAAGAAAGTTCAAGAAGGACAAAATAGTCCCTTGGATTCTTCCATTAGGAGGTTGTTCCAACACCTTTCAATAGGATAGGGAATAGGGTTATGAATCAAGTGAGTAGTGAGGAAGGATTTGTATGGGCTTCCCTAAGTTTTTCACATTCATGGCACACATAGGAGATTATCATTTTTATATGGCACACCAGGGTAGATAAGCATGTCTGTGGCCAGGTGTGACAAACCTGGTGGCTCTCTAGTCACCTTGAGGACTGAAGGTGCCAATATCTTGGGACTTCTGAAACCTTGACTGGTAAAACATCAGGGTGCCAAGACACAGCAGGTGGCAGGCTCTGCACCACTACACACCACTCATTTGAGATGATGGCTGTGCAAGAAAGACCAAAGGACAATGGCTAGAGAGGCCAGCAAGCTAAATGAAGTGATACCCATTGCCTCCAAGACTAAGGATACTGTGTGCCTACTTGGCAACAGAATAAGTCAACATAAAGAGCAAACCACTGGAGAGAAGGGAAATATGCGCAAGAGCAAAACCTGTCAAGGTTTAAGGGAAGGACAGGACACTGGTGGAGTGGTTGTCCTAAAGGGAAGGTCTGAAAACTCTTTCTATAAAACTGGATGAAAACATGAGAGAATGGATGATTTAGAAAAAGAGCTTTAATGCAGGGATGAAAAATGTAAGAATTATAAGTAGTTTATTGTTTAAGGAGGGGACTGGGGGTTGAAAATTAAGATGCAGGCAGTGATTTGCTCACGCACCACCTTGTCTGCACAGCTGAAATATCAGAGTCTTACAAGCAGCGGGGAGAGGCCCAGAAGAGTAGTAAGAAATGAAGAGGTGATTCAAGGCAAGGCAAAACAGACAAGGAGAAAGTAGTTATGAGGCTGCAACCACACTCCAAGTGAGAAATGAGAATTGAAGGCATTGGCGGGAATGGAGGGACAGGAATGAATTCAGAGGATATCTGGCAGTTAGAAAAAACAGCAAATGGAGAAAATTGAATTGGACAGTGAATATCACAAAATGAATATATTGGCCTACAAAGCATAATCCATATATCATTAACTATATTAACCTAATGATAGATTATAAAAAGGGACACATCATCAAGGTTTACATATATTTGAATACTGGTAATTATGAGAGACTCAGGGAGATTACAAAGACATAGAGCAAGACCTTATAGTTCATTATACCATCACTGTCTTTTGCATTAAAATAGTTCCTTGATTTTTGTACCCTCACAGGAACTCCTAGCTTTTCAAATTTGACCATTACAATTGGTGCATTTCCTATGTGTTTATGACTTGAGGAAAGGATATGCAATTTACTTTGAGTCTGTTTTTTTAACCAAGTGATGTTTTTCAACCAGCAGTTACTTTATTAAAAGGAAAAAAAAAAGGTAATGAGTTTAAAATCCCATTGGTTTTTTAAAGCAACTGGAAATAATCGATGTGCATTTGCAACCTGTTTCTAAATGTTCTTGGAGAACTGTTTTGAAGTGTCCTGCTGTGACCCATGTGATCGCAATAGAAGTGGGTTTGGCGAGATGCCTAATATGAGCTTATCACAGACCGAATGAGCAAATGAATAGGCAGTTGTTTGTGGCTCCTTTGAAACGGTCAGCTGTGATCCTTAAGGAATAAGTGAGCAGAAGTAGAAACCAAACATTTCTAAGCTGCTGTGATCTTTAGATTTAAGTGGAAGCTGATTTGCAGGCACAGCTCTGCATGCTGTGATGGTGTGCCTGGCAAGGCCACTCATGCTAATTCGGCATTGATCTGCACACTAAAGCAGAGGCCACACATTTCTGTTTCCTTTTCTCCTCGGGATTGTAGAAACTTCTATACAATACCTTGTCTCCTCTTCCAAGTTCTTAACAGAATTAGTTGATTAAGCACCATGTTACTCCCCTGAATGAGGAGTATTTAAGCTGCCCTTGCAAGATGGCAGATGTACCAGCTCAATGCAGAGGTGTGGGAAGGGGGCCTGACTAAAAAAAAGCTGCTGTTGCCTAATAGAACCTCCAGCTCTGCTCAAAAGCAAAGATTCCCTATTCCAGCCAGGCTCCTCTCACCCTCTGGGACCAACCAGACATTTGTTCAGTGGTCTGGGAGTCCATGGGGGCCTCTTCAATGCTTGAAAATTACCCAGCACCATTTCTGGTACACAGAAGGTCCTTAAAAACATTTATTTTCTCGTCCTGCCCTTTCATAAAAGAAGAACTAGCATCAATATCCAGGATCTGTCCCCCCAGACACCCCCAAAAAAGTGCATCACCTACAGTTTCTTGCCACTCAGAACCCGAGATAGACAAGGTTCCATTCATACTCCACTGGATTAGCAAAAATGAGGCCTTGCCTATTTCTCACTCAAAGTGCATCTTAGTGGTTAAATTTATCATCATCTTCATCATCATGCCACGCATCTATGTTCTTATTCTTTTATTTCTATAGCTCTGGTTTTGTTTTTGTTTTTATGATTTCAGGCCCTCTCCCTTGTGATTTGAGGCTGGAGTCTGTGAAATGAGATGTATTTTTTATTTAAAGCTCACTCTGAGTGGATCCGATACAAAGCTAGGTTCAGGAATTCCCTAGGATATTTGATATTCTTGCATTTTTAAACATCTTACATTTTCACAAAGTATTTTACACATGTTGTCTTAATTGATCCTCACCAAAATCCTTTGAAATATTCAAAGCACAAAACACGAATCCCATCTTGCAGGCGAGGGAATGGACATCAGAGAGTTAACACGCTTTGCCCAGATTCACAAAACTGGGACTAGACCTAGATCTTCTGTAGCTGTGTCCAGCTTCTGTCTGGTATATCTGGCTGGAATGAACAGAGAGAAGGAGAAGTGTTCCACCTCTGTGGGCAAATCCTGCCCTGCACCCTCATTGTGCACAGGCGTACAAGCCCTGAAGAATCCCTCCCTCTCCTTCCATCCTTTCATTCCCCTTTCTCCTAGAGCCAAAAAGCTACAGTACAGGAAGCCTTACTTCTGGAGGACTATTCCAATTTCTTCTTTTCCAGATACCAATTTAATCCTCCCAGTCTCCATTTCAAAGCATCCATTGTAATAAAACTTTTTGAGTCTTTTTATTGGGCTTTTCTAAAGCGTCTCTTTACATCATTTTGCTTTAATATTTTCTTAAACAAGATATTCACTAGGGGGTGAATCCTGGGTCACTCACAGGTTAGGAGGAAGAGGAAAAGGTTGTGATTATCCCCAAATCCCAGCCCATCATAAACTGATCAAGTTATACTTAGAGTCAGAGGAGCCCCCTCCATTTAATTAAAGGTTGTCTATGGAGTGCCTAAATGCCCATAGGAATACAGCTGAGCACTATTGTTGAAAAGAAAAAATAATTATTTGGAAGCAGAAATAAATTCCTTGCATCTATCTGAACCTCTGTTGATTTACAACCATAAGGTAATTTGCTTCAGCTAACTTAATTTCTGTTCCCTGTTCAATTCCCTTGAGTTTTAAAGTAATGTTTTAATTCCCCTTTGCGCTCTGTGCTAACAAATCAAAGCAAAATTTATCTTTCTTTCATTTGCCAAAGTTGAGAAAATTTGGAAGGAAAAAATTACTAATAAAAGACAAAGGATTTTAAAGAAAATGTATTGTTTCATTTTCAGTGAATTGGAACAGAGTACAAAGAAGCTTAATCATTATATTAAATCAAAGGAGTATAAATCACATTATTCACATTTATAAATTGCTGATAACATGTGGCTTTTGAAAAGCTTGGGATGGGTAGGCCTCTGGTGGAAGTGGGAGGGAGGGACATTCTCTGGAAGTGAGTAACCCTGAAGCCAGGATCAGGAGTGCTTTCCTATCTTTATTCCTTTTCCTCCCAAGGCAGCCATTTTACAACTGGATCTCAGACTGACTCTCATGCCATTGGCATTTCAACTTCTCCAACTCAAGGACTAAGAGATGATTTGAGTCCCGAGCGTCTGTCTGGTCTAGATGACTCTAGTCATAGAATCGCAACTCCATCATCCTGATGGCCAAGCTGGGTGGACCTTCACAGCCACTATGCATTGTTTGGGGATTTTTTCAATGCCAGTTAATATGAGATATCTTAAACATCCTTGAGCCAAACTGTTACCCACACCATGGATGGGTTCTATTGCTTGGGAGGTGACAGTCCAATGACCACAACCAAGGAGGATTTAACCAGGGGATTTTATTACTTGCAACAATTAATAAGAAGTAAGGAGGACACTGGGGATAGTTCTCCAGAGCGCTGCCTCTCTAAACACCAGTGAACACGAGGCTTCTATATGCAGACGTGGGGTGAGGGCAGCACGGGCAGTCTCTGATCGTGCTTCTCTATATGTTGCAGGTATAAAAAACAGTGAATAAGCTTCCCCTAGAAGAGGTTTTTAGCAATGGTAATGAGGCGAGTTTGCCAAAGTTTATCTCTAGCTCTGGCATCTCTTCTTTCTGGAACTTTTTGAAACAACAACTGAAGGTGCAAAAGTTACAAGTGGATAATTTTTCACAGGGTAAATATTAAAAAACCCAGGGACTCTGGGTTACAAAATGACCTGTGTCCTTGCCCTGGCTCCCTGGTCTGCTGAATAACATTAGGTCAGGATTTTTAACCTCTTTGAACTTGTTTTCTTACCCGTAAAATGGAAATAATTATTGTACCTACCTTATTGGGTCGTTTTCATAGTTAAAAGAGAAAAAGGTATGTAAAGTTCTTAAACACACTGCTCAATAAAGATGGTATATATACAGCTGATTCTTGTTACTCACAGTAGGTGTTTATGTTCTAGAAAGTTGCCACAAAACCTGAATTAGTGAATACTGAACCATCACTCCTAGGGGAAATACAGGGTAGGTTCCTGTGAGCCTCTGTTAACAATATTTTCATCAATTGGTCAATACATAACCTTATCTTATGTGTTTTTCCACTTACAAACATTGTTGATTCGCTAACACTGAACTCACAGCCCAAGAGTGCTACAAAAGAAGCTTATCTGACACAGATATTTTTCCCATAAGGCACATCACAGACTTCTATTGCTCAGGAATGCTGGACTACACTTCAGCGGTACACTTGGAGGCTATTTTAACAGTGAAATCACCAATAAAAAAGCACCAAAATATGAAAATCATGGCACTAAATAGACCCTGGAAAGGACACTTGCTTATAGTATGAGAGCTGAAACAGGAAAACACGGTCTCGTTGTTGGGACCTCAGCTGAAATGTGCACATCAGAATTCCAATTTTTCAGAGCTCTGCACATATCTGCGAATAACCGAGAAAGCACAGTGAGTCTTGACTTGGGGGCTACAAACACATTTTAGTGAGTAGGCAAATTTGCAAATACAGAATCCACAAACAATGAGGATGGACTGTATTATCATGATTAATCACCCAGGGAAGTAGGCAAAAGAGCTATTACTCCTGCCAGTTTCCAGGTGAGAGACAGACCCAGTAAGGTATTAGGGTATAGAGTGAGCTAGGTCTGGATGGAGCTCCTGGGCTGCACACTCCTGAGGGCAGCTCTCTCATCCTAGTGTACATGAAGGTACCCCTAGACTTGATGCAGCAGCCCTGGATCCGAAACCACATTGACTATTTATTTCTCAATATGACTTCTGCAAACTGGAGAGCCTCCATATATTGAAAACATTCAACTAGTTATTTGTGATCTTTACTCCCAGATCCACTAAACTGATTATACTTACAGGCATTTAAAAACTGTGTCATAAAACTGAATTGGTCTCTGCCCTTAAGGAATGAATAATCACAGTTTCTATAAAGCAAATAATTCCATTGACATAAAAACAATGCATAGTCAGAAAGAAAAACACCTTTTCTTGCATCCTGGGAAGGAAACTCTCATAGAACCAGTTGCTTACATATAGCAGGTCTTTGCTAAAAGAAAAGGTAATTAGTATTATGAAATGTGTCCACCACAGCAAAGCACTAAACTAGACATTGTATATACATCATTTCCCATCATTTCCTCTGTTCATTACAATAATCTTATAGCGAAGTATTTCTTATTCTTTTTTTTTTTTTTTTTTTTTTTTGAGACAGAGTCTCACTCTGTCGCCAGGCTAGAGTGCTGTGGCACAATCTCGGCTCACTGCAACCTCCGCCTCCCGGGTTCAAGGGATTCTCCTGCCTCCGCCTCCCGAGTAGCTGGGATTACAGGCATGTACCACCATGCCCGGCTAATTTTCGTATTTTTAGTAGAGATGGGGTTTCACTCTGTTGGCCAGGATGGTCTCGATCTCCTGACCTCATGATCCACCCACCTCGGCCTCCCAAAGTGCTGGGATTATAGGAGTGAGCCACCACACCTGGCCTTCTTATTCTTATTCTATACATAAGCAAACTGATGCACAACAAGGTTAAATAATTTGCCCAAGGTCACACAGCTATTAAGTAGCATAGTTGGAATTTCAACCCAAATATACTCAACACCAAAATCATTATTCTTTCTGAGATGTAGCAATGCTTATATCCCCTTGGATTATACCTGATCAAGCAGCAAACCTCTAGAGAAGAAGCTTCTCATATCAGCATCAGTCTCAAGCAATTTTGAGCAACTTCAAAATCCCCTCTACCTCGTTTCTCACTGACAACATTGGGTCACAATTATTATTTCTCTGCCCAATAGCACTAAATTTTTTTTTTAATTATCGGAAAAGCATGAAGACATCCGGAAAAGGCATGGGTTATATAAACACATAGAAACAATTGTTTTCAAAATAGCCACTAGATTCTGGATAGACGTAAGTTACCATTGAATTGCCGAGAGAAAGAGAGATCCCATATGACCTACATAGTCCCCTACTAGACTAGAAGCACCTAGCAGACAGGATTGCTGTCTGATTAATTTTGCAATTGGGAAAGATGATATTATTTTTCCCAATTATTCACTCTTTACCCTTCATTATAAGAGGAATTTATATCCCTTCCTTATAAGAGGAATTTATATCCTGGCCATTGCCGTAGAATTCACAATGCTTCCCACAAGGAGGAGACATATTTTCCCATTCCAGTGATGGTGGGTGGGCTAAGTGATAAGTTTTAGCCAATGCACTATAAGCTAACATGATATATATCACATCCAAGCTGAAGCTTTAAAAGGCATTTTCGATATTTAAGTCCTCTTTACTCTTATTAATTGTTGCAAGTAACAAAATCCCCTGGTTAAATCCTGCTTGGTTGTGGTCATTGGACTGCCACCTGCCAAGTGATCAAACCCATCCATTGTGTGCTTAATAGTTTGGATCAAGGATGTTCAATTTATCTCATATTAACCAGTATTGAACCAGCACTGGATTTTTTTTTCTGTCTCTCTTGCTCATTTTTTCTGCCAAAAGTATGGCAAATAAGGCCAGCTCCTTTAACCAGAGTCCTGGAATGAGGACACATATGGAACACAGATACAATAGCCAACCTCCTGCTGCTGCCACATAACATGAATGAGAAATAAATGCTTGTTGTCGGAAGCCATTGCGATTTGGGGGTTGTTATTATAATTAAGCTGACTAATTAAGTACCAACATAGCACCTAGCCTAGAGCCTGGCATAAGAAATTCAAGAAGTACTTGTTCAACAAAAAATTTATAATCTGTTGGTATTAATTTATTAAGGGTCTCTACAAACCACTTTCATTGCAATACATTGGTAGTCTAGAGAGAATAATAAAACTGGAGGTGAGATGAGCAATTACATTCAGAAAAGGAAACAAGCAGTTCTAAGACTCTCATGATACCAAGCAAAATTAGTGGCAAAGTTAGTATTAACATTTTGTTTCTTCACTTCTATTCCACTGTTTTGTTATATTCTGTTTTTGTTTTGTCAATTATTTCCGTAATCCCACATATCAAAAAAATTTTAATATCCCTCATATGGGATGTCATTCAGATCTTTTATGTAACAGGGTGGGAAGGTACTAGTAACTAAACAGAAAAATTGGCAAATGGTATCTGTAAATATCAGGTCCCAGAAAAAAGAATTTGTGAAATCAGATAGTATAGTCTACCTTGTATTTCGTTACATAAGGATAGAATATGGTACCACCCTTATGAGTATAAAATGATATTTTGAAAGCAAATTAAGGAAGAGGAATGTCTAGGCAATGGATAATATTAGGTACCTAAAACTTTCCTTAAAAAGTAGAATCTAATCCTAAAAAAATAGTGAATATGAGATGGAGGCTGTATAATAATACCCAAATCCAAAGGATCAGAAAAGTCTAGCAATATTAACATTTAAAAAACTTATAACTAACCTAATGAATCTGAAGAAAAATGCATTAACTAAGAGATTATCTCCATGTAGTGTGAGTAATGAAAGCCCAAGAGCCCTGACTAGGGAACAAAGGCAAACTAAGGCTCTTCAGATTTCAGGCAATTTTTCGGGGGTGCCTCAGGGATGCTTGATGTGATAGGGGCCCAACAGGCAGAACTCCAGGTCCCCAACCTCAATCAAGAGTAGCTCTGTCTTTACCTGCTTATATAATGGGCAGTCCTATCTTGTCTAGTCACTAAAAGTGTTTGGAACCAGTTCTATTATAGACATACATTTATAGAGAGATGGGCTTGCCAACCAATCATAAATTGATGTCACCAGTTCTTAAAGAAATCCAACTCAGATTCTCTGCTTGATAATCAATCTTGTGAGGGTAATTTGGCGTCATCAAAAATTACTTTCCAACAGAGAAGAGAATATGTTGACCAGTTGGCTTGACTGCCTAATTAGACCGGAAGTTATATTTCTTTCTCATTGTAAATCAGTAAATCTGCATTCTTGCTCTGCAGTGTTCCCTTAAAAGGGTGGCTTCACAATCCTCAGCCTAATTCTGGGTACAAAGATAGAATCAAGTTTTGATCCTGGAATGCTGGGGATTGGCCAATGAAGCATGGTGTCCCTGCCAAAGAGATCCTTCTGGTGAAGTTTGGACCACATAATTGTACCATCACATTCTGAAAAGTTGTCTGCAAACTGGCATTATATGGAACATATGTAGATACATATTTTTAATACATTAAGATCTTTCATCATATCTATAAACCTAGCTCCTGTATTTATGACACATTATTCTGAGATACTAAAATAATATATTTAAAACCAAAACACACTAGTATTTTTCTAAGTCAGTATTTCACTACTCATATCCATGACTAAGCCTGAAAACTAATATACAAATGGATGTCCTCAAATAGCAGGAACTCAAGAAATTAGTCAGCCCAAGCAATGGCTCTATACTGTACCAGGGCCATGGGACAAAAAACTATTGGCCAGGCCTTGCCTCTTTTCTCCACCACTTTCAAATAATAAACACACACACACACACACACACAGACACACACACACAGAGAGAGAGAGAATATTTATGCTTTTACCTATTTTAGTTGTAGGACTTTTCTGAAGAAGGTTAATTTGAACAAAGAGTTTTTTGACAAAAACTTATTCAAGAAAGCAGAGATCAAGAGTGTTGAAGCAAATTACTCAGTTTTACACAGCCAAGTAAAGGAAATTCAGAGCAAGAATTAGAACAAACCCAATCTGGTGTCTCTCCAATACTGATGGCGATAGGAGATAGGGGCAGGAGGATAGAAAGTGGGCAAGGAAAGGTGCTTCAGGAATCAAAGGTAAGCCAGTTTGCAAGCCTGTGTAATATATCTAGCCCTGGAATTATTTGTGTTTTTACTTACTCTTTTCCATTTCAATTTAAGTCCATCCTCAAAAGTCCTCTCAAGGGAAAAAAAGTACAGCATATTAGTAAGTAAGCACAGGAAGCTCCATGATACATAGAGATTTTTTATTTCAGAAGCCCAACAAATCAGTCATGAGCTGGAAAATTACTTGTTAAGGTTCAGTAGGGTTCCTGGGAAATGGAGTATGATTTTTACTGTGATTCAGTGCTATGGTTAGACAAACAAGCAGTATATCTAATCAGATACACAAAGACAATGGAGAAACCTTTGCTTTCTTCTTCACCCAAAAGAAGAGACTGGGGGGACCAAAAGGGATTTTCCATACTCAACAGGTAGAAAAATGAAAAACAAATAATAGAAAATATTAAAAACCCAAGGAGAAATGCTTAATGCTATTTTTAGGCTCTCTTTTGATAGCATATTTTAAAAGATCAATTGTGATATAGAGTATGCATCATTTATGATGGAAGGTAAAAAACTAAATTGGACTTGGGAGGGAAGTGGTTCAAGATTGCTTTTTAAAGGAGTGTGTTCAAATCAGTAAAGAGCAATGATACCCATTGCTAGGCTGATTGCTTCAATCAAACCCGGCACTAAAAAGGCACTTCTTTAAAGAAGGTAAATGAGGATATACAACTGGTAAACAAAATCAATAATGATGCTTTTGATAATGGGAGGATTTTTAAAAAGACAAAATATTAATTGGCAAAAATGGAAAGAAAGGGTAGAAGATGCAATTAACATGGATTTGTCAAGAACAAATTATCAGACAAATGTAATTTTCTTCTAGAAAAAGTGCTGGGAATTTTGTATGGGGTGGAGCCATAGGATTATATGTGGACTCTAAAAACATTTGTATGGAAAATAAGACCCAGAAACAGCAAATCACATAAAACAATTGTGGAACTCAAGAATTGTACAGTGAACACCACTGCCTTCACTATCCAGGTCAAGAACAGAAATTTTCGGCCTCCAGAGAAGACCTTCATGTACCTCATTCTAATCTCAGCCTCCTCTTTGGACAGGGAATAATTATTATTTGCATAGTAATCACTTCCTCATATTTTTTGATATATCCATGTCTGTTGGTTTCCTAGGGCTAAAATAACAGATTTATTGTAAAGTAGGTGGCTTAAAACAACAGAAATTTTTTCCCTCTCGGTTTTAGAGGCCAGAAACTCAAAATGAAGGTGCTGGCAGAGTTGTTTCCTCTGGGGGCTCTAAGAGAAAATTCATTTCATGTTTACTTCCCAGCCTCTGGTGACTGCTGGCAATCTTTGGCATTTCTTGATGTGTAGCTGTCTCTCTCTCCAATCTGTCTCTGACTTCACATGGTCTTTTCCTGTGTGTTTGTGTCTAAAATCTCACTCTCCTTTCTCTTATAATTGGATTAAAGGCTCAGCCTAAATCCAGGACGATACCATCCTAAGATCTTTAACTTAATTACATCTGCAAAGACCCTATTTTTACATAACTTCACATCTACAGGTACTAGGGGGTGAGGACTTGGATATATTTTTTAGGAAATATTACCCAACCATTAGACCATGGGTATATCCTTAGTCTCAATAGTTTAATAGTGCCTATTTATTATTTTTAATGTGTTATATGATTTAACTCTCTTAATCTACAGGTCTCCTTCCATCCCTTTCTTTTCTTTATTAAAGAAAATCTGTTGGTATTTATTTATTAAGGGTCTCTACAAACCACTTTCATTGCAATACATTGGTAGTCTAGAGAGAATAACAAAACTGGAGGTGAAATGAGTAATTACATTCAGAAAAGGAAACAAGCTCTTCTAAGACTCTCATGTTACAAATTAGTGCTTTGTAACAACTTATTAAAAGGGCTAAGCCCTTTAACCTGTAGTTTCCCACCACCTTGATACAGCTGCTTGCATACGCTAAGACTCCTTCCTTGACCAAACTTTAGATAGGCTCCTCTGAGCCCTCTTTTTGACTAGGCCTTGTTCTTGGGCCTTGTCTTTGGCCTGGTCAGTCCAAATTGCAGCAAGAGTCCTGATGAATCAATTTAGCAAAAATTCCCCCATCCTTCATATTTGATCACTCTTGATATCTGATTAAATTCCATATCCCCCATCCTTGATATCTGTTTAAGCCTGTTTTGCATTGCTATAACAGAATACCTGAGACTGCATAATTTATAAAGAAAAGACATGTCTTTATCTCTTGGTTCTTGTGGCTGTAAAGTCCAAAAGCATGACACCAACATATGCTCCACTTCTGATGAGGGCCTCATGCTGTGTCAATATGGCAGAGAAGCAGAAAGACAAATGGGCCTGTGCAAAGAGACATGCACGAGAGGCTGGGCTTGCTAATAACAGCCTGCTTTCATGGGAACTAATCCATTCCTGTGAGAGTGAGAACTCACTCACTTCTGTGACTCATGAGAGCAATGCCTCCATCATCTAAACACCTTCCACTAGGCCCCAACTCCCAACACTACCATATTGGGAATCAAATTTCATCATGAGTTTTGAAGGGGACACACTCAATCCATAACAACACCTAATCACTCTTGCCTATCTTCAGCAAGAATCTTGTTAAGTCATTAAAATCCTCCTACTCTTGAGAACTCCTCTTAGTTATTTTTCATCCACTGGCCCCCTCACCCTGCTCTTTGAGCTTAAATTCCCACTTTTCCTTCTGGTATTCAGAATTGAGTTCAGCTCAATACCATTTTTGTTTTCCTATTGTAGTAGTTTCTGAATAAATCAATTTTACTGCTTTAACTAGTGACTAGCTCTTGTTTTCTTTGATAACCCATGGTGCAGTTCAATATGTTCCTTTGTCCTCTGTATTTTATATAAATGGGCAGCTGGATCTGGAAAGTGGGTCAGACTCAGGTTCAATTCTCTGGGCAAATATGTAGGTGGTGGTGGTATGTTTTTTAACAGGAAGCCCCATTTTCTCTGGTTGTTTCTTTTTTCTGATGTTAGCAGCCTTTGATGTTCAATGACTACATCCATAAATTGTGATATCCTAATTCTATCATTAATTTTTCCATTTATTAGCTGTAATACTCTAATAATAATAAAACATTTCCTGTCATCTACTCTTTGGTTTCCCAGTAGGTTATACTTCATGTAGGGAAAGCACGAAAAATGCTTCATCCTTTTCTCTGCAGTTTTCAAGACGATAAATTTGTCCTATATCATCCTTCGAAAATGACGAGTTAAATTTTTATTATGAATTCATGAACTCAAACATAACTGTTGAGTCTTAATCAATTGACATTATCATTCTTACTGTCATTCAAGTTTTCTCATTTTGGCTAATGGAAGCTTCATAAAATTACCTCCTATGTGTTTTTAACACAAACTCCATTAGTCTTTAATAGTTTCTCTGTGATCTGGTATGACAAGATGTTTTGAGCTCATCTGGTACATTTCTTGCACCAGAAATGGAATCTCCAAGAATCGCTGATTTCTATCAAGATTATAGTCTTTCACAAAGGGAGATCATTGTTATTTGGTTAGTCATTGTTTCTAGACTTTTGCAGTAGACAAAGCTAGAAAGTTTACATTTATACTTATATTTTTAGAAATAAAGTGCTTCACGAACCCATACTGATATTTCACATTTATATTTATATACTGATAAATATATAGTTATATACGTATGTGTGTATATATTTATCTATATACAAACACATATCTGTAGGCTTTTGTTTTAACTCCTTCTGTGATAAAACATCTGTGTCTCCTTTCTTCCAGATCAAGACTCCTGGTTTTCATAAATACATGGAGTGATAAACTTAGCCTATAGTTACTCATGTGCTTCATCCCATTTTAAATACTCACAAGTCCCAATAAAACAAGTCTAATACTAAAACAATCAAAACATCTTCTGCATTACCGTCTTCCAATCTTCTCCTGATTTTGTATATTTTACTATCTCTACATTATAGGAACATATAGTCATTACATATTATACTCTCTCCCTTTTCAGTCCTTCTTAAGTCTAAATTCTATAAGTAGATACATATTTAATGCTCACCACCATTAGTTATGCTAATGTTTTTCTAGACATTTTGATTGTCTGAAATCTGCTCTCTAGCAGGTACTCCAAGAATGCCAGACAAGAACAATACTCCCTGAATTTTTGCATGTTGATAACATTTTTTCTATGCCCTTTATACTCGAAAATAAGTTTGGATAGATACAAAGCGTTGGGCTCACATTTTCTTTTTTGATTATATTAACTATGTTATTTCATTTTCTTCTAGCACAAAGTGCTGATGTTGAAGAAATCTGATAAGAATCTATTATTTTTTCCTTATAAATCACTTTCTTTTTTTGTTAAGATGCCTAAAGAAAATTTTTAGTTTGTCTCACTTTAACCTCAAGTAATTTTAAGAGAATATGTGTTGGTGTTTGTCATTCTGAGATTATATCCTTAAGTATGCAATATGTTTTTTCAACATGTAGTCCAAAACATTTTTTCTTAATTTCAGGGTTGTTTTCTCCACTGGTGGTTTAATGTTTGCTGTTTTCTTTCTGTTTTTTTTTTTTTTTTTTTTGGATGCTCTGAATGTTGGACCTTCTTTGTCTAGCTTCATTATTTGTCACTTTCATAAAATCCTTTATATTACAGTTGCCATTTCTTTTTAATTATTAAAATTTTTCTCTTTTTAAGGTTCTATTATTTATCTTAAGGTAGAATCTGCTGTGTTTCTTCTCTTGTGTTTATCCTTTTCGTCCTCTTTTTCTGAAATTATTATTATTATTTTTTGAGATGGAGTCTCACTCTGTCACACAGGCTGCAGTGCAGTGGCACGATCTAGGCTCACTGCAAGCTCCACCTCCTGGGTTCACGCCATTCTCCTGCCTCAGCCTCCGAAGTAGCTGGGACTACAGGTGCCCACCACCACACCTGGCTAATTTTTGTATTTTTAGTAGAGACAGGGTTTCAACGTGTTAGCCAGGATGGTCTCGATCTCCTGACCTCGTGATCCGCCTGCCTCAGCCTCCCAAAGTGCTGGGATTACAGGCGTGAGCCACCACGTCCAGCCCTGAAAAAAAATTATTTTTCTTCTATTTCAAATTCTTCTTTAAGATCTGTCATCATCTTTCTGAATTCTCTAATTCTGATTTGTGCTGCTCTGTCACAACTGATAGCAGTTTCTTAACGTGTTTCATTACTGTTGCTCACTTTTCTGTGAAATTAGGTTCTTGAAGTGTAAAAAGAGGCATGGTTCAAATAGCTTTTCTAACTTAAGAAAGCTTTCCTTTCTGTTGTTTTGGGGTAATGTTAAAAAGTGTGACAGCTTGCTTTTTGAGACTTTCTCACTCCATTTCCCGCCCACAATTTTATCTGTAAATTCTTTTCCTATTGTTTCTACTGCCCTGGTGGTGATTCATTTTAATTCCACTTCTGACAATTTCTCCTCCGTACAAGGCACTGTCCTGAAACAGCTGGTAAATTCTAAGAGGTCACAGGACCTAAACTGTTCCACACCCCGGAGACCTCATGATGATTCCACTATTTGGGAATGATAAAACCTGTCCAAGTTTTATTTCTTGTTCTCCAATTGGGCCCCTCTGCTTTCCCGTGAATACTTGTTGGCTTTCTCCTCTTCTCTGATTCACTAAATGCTCCATTGCTTTCTTCTGCTTCCTCCTACACAGATACTGATACAATGCTTTCATGTAAGTCTTGGGGCTTTTGGCAATTTCTACCCAGTTGCATTTTGGGGTTCAGGGTTCTATCCTGTTAGTTTTATTGTAAATATTATCCACGGGATTTGTGTTCTGCTATCTATTTTCTCTGACTGTGTTAAAGAGGATATTCAAAGACATTTAACAACTTTGCAGCCACCTCCATCTTCCCAGAATGCCTCTGTTTGTACATGCGTATTTTGACCTGCACAAAGAACCTATGCCATAACAATAAATATCTATGGAATGTACATTTCAGTTCTAGATTATGTTTACAATTTCTTTACACAGAGACTAGCACATAAATAGGTTAAGGGGGGCAATTGCATGAGTGTCTACTATCTTCTGTACATAAGCCACAGAAACCAACAGTTCCATGAGCTTAGAGCACAACACAGAAAAATCTAGAGCCAATATTAACACCAGTTTCTTAAATACACAAACACATGCAAACACACACATGCATATGTACATTCACATCTGAGCTGTTGCCTGTTGACCTAACAGCTGGAAGTTGTCTATCAGAAAACATGCCATAAAACAATAAAGGAATAGTACTGATCAGTTTGGTTCCAGTGCATGTTAGCAGGCACTTTTCAAACATTCTGAGTAGTAGCGAAAGGGTCTTTATATTATACCCTTTGAATCACTCCATTCAATGACATGGCATCATTTCACCTAAACCCGAATGGGTTTGATTGTTATGCGTTATTGAAAGTGTTCAATTTGACATATAAAAAGTAGAGCAACTAGAATAGATTCATTTGAAAAAATCAGAGATACATTTGAAAACTGCTACAACAAAACTAGGTGAAAAGGGATCCCCTCAAATCCTGAAATAAAAGGATTTATGTCAACATGGAGAATAACCACTGATAGGTACAAAACCCTCACGGTGTCAGCACTTATACAAGAGGGAGTGGAGGGAAGGCAACTGTGCTTTAGACAGCTCTGGAAACAGAACTCAAAACCATTCGCAGGTACCCACTGGAAAGCCGAAGCATGGTGGGCAGTTGTCAACTAGAAGGGATTTCGGCAGAATCCAAACCCTTGTGGAAACTCTACAGCAAAAGCAGCCATTTTCTTCCGTATCAACCATAAGAAAAAAAATGAGATGGAGAGGAAATCTGCAAAGTAAAAGGCATTTAAAGATACATATCAACCAGTGATACAGTTGAGACCTTGTTGGATACCAATTCAAGTAAATTAAAACAATTAAAAAGCCAGTAAAATATGAGCAACGAGTGGATACTTAATTATACTAAAGAATTACTATTAACTTAGGTGTGACAATATTGTGGTTATGCTTTTTTAAATAGTCCTCATTTTCTAGAGATGCATATGAAATATTTACAGAAGAAATGAGATGACATTTTGGATTTACTTCAAAATAATGCAGGTGCTGGGGATAGGTGGGAATATAGATAATGAAATACTATCCATGTAATAATGATCATTGTTGAAGTCAGGTACACTGGTTTCATTATACTAGTTTCTCTATTTCTGTATATGTTCAAATTTTTCTATAATAAAAAATAAAAAGGAGATATCTAACTGAACAGATATTTAAAGAGGTTAAAAGGCAGAAGGCTACATCGACTGAGGGAGATGCACATTTTCAAAGAAGCAGGAAGAGAAGAGACACAACCACAGGCATCACCCAGAAAGCCATGCACACAACTCAGGGCTCCTTGGGATGCCAACTGATTTCTTGGTCTCTTAGAGACTGTGTCTAAAAGAGAAGGAAAATTGGATAAAGATTATATTCCAGGAGGCAATTAGTTAAACAGTTTTAAGCACTGTTAGATTCTACAGCAAGAATCAAAAAGAAATAGAAAAGCATAGTCCGCCATTCTCATTGCACTGTATTTTTAAGAAAAAAAAAATGAACATTTATTCACAACTTACAGAGTAAGGCAGTTCACACTGACCCTACTGATGCTGAGAAAGCAAATTCAAAAGAAGTATCAGAAAGCAACAGAAGAAAAAGCAGGTTTGTCACGGATGACAGGTTGAAAATGGGAGGGACAGGGCATAAGGTATGGGTGAACTCTGTGTGCGTTCTTCATAATGGAGCCTGAAGCAATACAGTTAGCCCTCGGACAGGGGGCAAATGACCTCATTTGAGTCCTTTCTTTCACACTTTCTAAGCCTGGACCTTATTTTTCCCAAGCCTCAGTTTCCTGCTTTGGCGTGTACACTGAATTGGTTCCAGGGTGCGGTGTGGGGATTTATGTCGGCAAGTGTGCTCTGTCAACTGTAAAGCCGACACTTTCCATCACCCAAAGGCACTGCAGGACCTGGCACATAATGGGTGATTAATAAATCTGACTCTAGTACTGGAGCTCGGGGCCATTATGGTTTAAAGGCAAACATGAGGCAACTCCTGGCATCAAGATTTTCTCCTGTATTGCATTTCAAATGCTTCTTCCAAACCAAAGGCTCAGCAATTTTCACTCAGCATTACAAGGCCAAGAAGAAATCGGGCTGTAAATTGGCTTTGGACTTTTCTGGTTTTGTTTTGACTCTTGTTTGAAATATAGGTTTTTTAAAAAAAATGTTTCCAGCAGCCTTAATGTAAAAGCAGTGTAATTCTTAAGAACACAAGTATTTGGATTAAAATCCTAGTCTCATTATTTCCAAGCTCAGTGACCTTGGGCAAATGACCTTACCTCTCTAAACTTTAATCTCCTCATCTGAATAACAAGGATTACAATGCCTTTTTCTGGGCTGTTGTAAGGATTCAATGAGATAAAATTTTGTATATAAAGTGTTTAGCCAGTCCTGGAACATAAGAAATGCCTGTAATAATAATAAAATTACTAGCAGTACCTTTATTAACAATCATGCCAGACAATTTCTTAGAGGTCTTCTCTTCCCAAATTTGCTGTGGTCTTGACTGGAGTAACCTGAGCTCTAAGTTGAGCACAGTAAACACACAGTATATAAATTAAGGAGAAGGAATGTCATCAGTCCTCCTTTTAAGACAATCTCTTAGAAAGTTACATCCCTCCATATACACTTTCCCCCATCAGGTATGGTCTTGGATGATTACCTTAACGAATAAAATGGACAAAACGGGACTGGAAACACTGCCCCAAATTCCACAGCCACTAAAAAATCATGAGTATAAGAGTAAATATCACAGTCTATCATTTGTGAACATTTCAATGTTTACATTATTGATTTGACCATTCCTAACACCTGCCCCTACTCACTGGTCTTAGAATCTCATTTGGCCACAGTATCAGAATTATATGTTTAAACTTTATACAGATAACAGCCTATATACGAATAGCAACATAAAAATAATTTGCCTCCCCTTTCTCAGGTTTGGAATGGAGAAACAAATCACAAAATTATTCTCATATACTTAATATAGAAGAAAGCAGTTTGTCTCAGTATTAATGATCACTTCCTTCTTAATGTTTTGCAGGTTTTCTTTTTTCTTTTTTTTCTTTTGAGATGGAGCCTCGCTCTGTCGCCAGGCTGGAGTGGAGTGGCGTGATCTCGGCTCACTGCAAACTCTGCCCCCAGGTTTAAGTGATTCTCCTGCCTCAGCCTCCCAAGTAGCTGGGACTACAGGTGCACACCACCACACCCAGCTACTTTTTGTATTTTTAGTAGAGACGGGGTTTCACCATGTTGGCCAGGATGGTCTTGATCTCTTGACCTCATGATCTGCCCACCTCGGACTCCCAAAGTGTTGGGATTACAGGTGTGAGCCACCTCATCCGGTGAGGATTTTCTGTAAGACTTCGTTTTCCTCTCTCACTCCTTTTTCTTTTTCTATCCAAGAAGCAGATGCACATACTGTTTTCTCAAGAGCTAAGCTACACTGAGGTTTCCCTTCAAGAACCCACTTTTTACCCACACATCATGGAAAAATCAGGACCAGCTGTCAGGTGAGACCTGTAAAACCAAGATTTTCCATGGTGCACACAGATCAGATTCTCAAGCCACAGGGTCAGCGCTGAAGTGGTAATGTGGGGAGAAGAGAGTTTTGTTCTCCTAACTCTCCTGAGACTACAGTGGAGTGAGGAGGCTGAGGGAAGACTCAAGGCGGGTCACTTCATTTATGAGATCCGCAAGGCCCTTGATGACCCTGGTAGCCTTCCGGAGCACAGCCGTTTCTGACATGCAGCCTGGTGTCTCACACATCCTCCAGGAGGGAACTTATGGAGTGGAACAACTATAAAATAAACAGTACCAGAGAGATTCAATATGCTTGGTTCATTTATTTATTACAAAACGGAGTAGGGCAGAGAGAGCTGCATTTATACTCTTTTCTCCTCTGGTTATCATTTTCTTTGTTGTCATTTGCAAGCAAACCAACAGTGCCCAACAAAAAGCATATTCTAACAAATGTTCTTTCCCTGAAATCAGTTTTGGGTGCATGCTGCTAACACTGTTCAATTTAGTGGCCTGAATGAGTCCAGTAGCTCGGGCTTGACATTTGCTTAGATCAAGTTTAGATTTGCATGACACCCACCTCATCTAGTTTTAAAACATTCATTCCCATAGAACTGGATACTTGGGGAGAAAGTAAGAGAGTTGCTGAGGAAATAACCCTTGTCTTTTCTTTGCCATTATTGCTAGTGAACTCAGATTTAACATGCTAGCCTGCAGAGACAGTAGAACTGCAATGCTTCATGGATAGGCCCTCAACCACAGTCAGAGGCTGCCAGACACAGAGAAGTAAGGTATGGATGGATCAGTGCATACAAACCTCCCTGCTCTCCATCCCCCACCCAATTCATGCACATCGCCAGTACAGTAAAGACACTTACATGGCTTGCCCTAGTCACAGCTGGGATGTGAAAGCAGATTCCACAATCCTCTCTCACGTTTCTTGCAGACATAACATAACAGACAAACTATTCACCCCTTCTACTCAAAAGAGGATGTGGGTGAGGAGAGCTGTCTTCTTATATGAAAGTCAGTGCTTCCTCATGACTCCAGCAGACCATGATGGAGTCAGAGGGATGAGGGATGACTTTATGCTGCAGGCCAGATCCTGACCAAAAGCAAATTCCTCTCTGAGAGCCCTCATGCCTCTTTCCTTATTCTTGCAGCTTGAAAGCAAACCCAAACCCCAACAGCCTCTTAAGGACTAACTTGCTAGTGGGACATGGGCAACTTCTTACTCCCAATATTTCAGCTATATGTCATCATTATGACAACCATTATTTGCTTGACTTCCCATAATAGAATTAATCTGTGTTCAATTTAGTCAAGCTAGTCCTGAAATTCATTTCTCACATCTACAATTCTGAGCATGTCAGGGAAGTGAGCTGTGATATTGTCATTCTAAAACAGCATAACAAAAAGGGAACATCTCCAAGCTGCTGCTCTTTTACATATTAGGATGACGGAGTCCAGAAGAAGCTCTCTTAACCAATTTCCACTTAATGGCTTCAGTAAATAAACTACAACACTCCGCTTCTGCTCTGTTCAACATCACACTAACTGAGGTGGAGGCACCTAAAGGCACAACATGTGACTCTGAATTCCCATGGACTTCTGCTCCCATAAGTTGAAAAGTGAGCATGCCAAAATTCAGTTGCACTTGCTTCCAAACCTGATTATAATAGTTGTTCTTCTTACTATCATTATGTAATTTAATGTAATATTAAATATAATTAAGAAATTTTAGGGCCAGGCACGGTGGCTCACGCCTGTAATCCCAGCACTTTGGGAGGCCGAGGCGGGCGGATCACGAGGTCAGGAGATCGAGACCATCCTGGCTAACACAGTGAAACCCCGTCTCTACTAAAAATACAAAAAAAAAAAAAAAAAAAAAAAAAAAAAAATTAGCCGGGTGTGATGGCGGGCGCCTGTATTCCCAGCTACTCGGGAGGCTGAGGCAGGAGAATGGCGTGAACCCGGGAGGCAGAGCTTGTAGTGAGCCAAGATCGCGCCATTGCCCTTCGGCCTAGGTGACAGAGAGAGACTCCATCTCAAAATAAATAAATAAATAAATAAATTTTAGTATGAAAAGGAAGGCGTAGTCATCTCTGTGAAAGTGACAATGGCTGTTTTGTGAAGAATCAATAACCATAACTCTCTAAAGCAGTGCTATCCAAGAGAAATGAAATCCAAACCACTTATGTAAATTTACATTCTGTAGTAGTCACATTTAGAAAGTGAAAAGAGGAGACAGACATGTGACATGTGCCTGTAGTCCCAGCTACTCAGGAGGCTGGGGTGGGTGGATCACTTGAGGTCAGGAATTCAAGGTTACAGTAAGCTATGATTGTGTGACTGCACTCCAGCCTGGGCAACAGAGCAAGACCCTATCTCTAAAAAAAGTACAATGGACCAGATAAAATTAATTTTAATAATCTATTGTATTTTACTCAGCATATTCAAACCATTATTTCAACATATAATCATATAAATTGAGATCTTTTATGTCCTTTTTCTGTACAAAATCTTGGAAATCCAGTGGGTGTTTTACATTTCTGCCATCCCTTGCTTTTGACTAGCTCCATTTCAAATGCACAATAAACGCATGTGGCACATGTCTACTATATTGGACAGAGCAACTCTATAGAACTGCCATTTAATTAATAGAGGCAATTATTATGAACTGCGGGAACCTTTTTTTTTTTTTTTTTGAGACAAGTCTCTTTCTATCCTCAAGGCTAGAAAGCAATGGAACAATCATGGCTTACTGCAGCCTCAACCACCTAGGCTCAAGGGATCCTCCCACCTTAGCCTCCTGAGTAGCTGGAACCACAGGTGAATGACACCATACTCAATTAATACTTTTTTTTTTGTAGATACAGTGTTTTCCTATATTGCCTAATCTGGTAGAACTTTTTAATAGTTACTATACTCAGATTGCATTGCAAGTGTCTGTAAGCTCTCTTTCCATGATAAAGAAACTCAAATTGGAATTGTCAAATTATTCATTGTGGATATGACTGAAACAAGAAAGAAAACCAGGAACTTGAGTCAATGAACACAAATTCAGAGAGGATCCTTGACTCTGCATTCAAAAATCTGACAAATGAAGGTAGGTTTTAAGTTAAATGGGTTTATGGTATATGCAGGGCTTTTTTATTTTTATTTTTTGTAAAATGATTTTCCATGTTAACATAACATTTTTGATTAACCAAAAAATACTGTAACAGTAACATTGGATAAAAGAGCATCTATTTTAATTGGAGTGCTTTTAAACTAATTAATTTTAATTGAATTCAACAAATGTTTAGTGAGCATCTTCTACTTGTGAACTTTTTTCCTGACTCTAAGGATTACACAGATTACTAAAGGGCATAAGACAATAAAAGCAATTGCAACACAACAAGTAAGAAAGAAGTCAAATGATAAGGCAATTGTGTTTGATTGGAGAATCATGAAAATATCCCATGGGAAAAAAAATAGCTTTTGATATAAGCCTTGAAGGGTGAGTAGATTTTCATCACAGAGATGAACGAAAGAAGAATATTTTTAAATAGAGATTACAGGACTTTCCTGATGGACAACTTTCGTATCAGTACTATCAGCACCTACTATCACATGACCAAAAGATGTATAAGCTCTCGTGAAAAAGATGTGGGGATTTTAATTGTTCTCAGCCTCAACATGGGCTAGAAAAGTTTGATGTTCAGTGTAGGAAGAAACTAGTGGCCAATGGTTGTTTAGAACACTGCTGAGTGCTCAGGGGAACCTCAGGAAAGAGGCAAAGGGAGTTGAGCTGGATCTGTTAGGGAAAGGATTCTCACAGAAAGTAGTTTATGAGATGAATGTTCCAGCAACTGTGTATATATTTTATCAGAACAAGGGGAAAGTAAGAGCACAAAGAGAGGCTGGGACAGTCTGAGTAGGGGCTAGTGCACTTAATTTGGAGTCAAAAGGTAAAGGTTCACCCACACAAGCTACCTCTGTAAGCCTAGGCACATCACTCAGCCACTCTGATCTTCAGTTTCCAGTATCCCAGGAGTGCTATAGGGATTCAATGAGACAAGCTAGGTGGACATCCTCAGCCAAATGTGAACATTACCCAGATTTTAGGTACTAGTTACTGTGATTATTATTATTACCATTAGAAAGGTTTTTCATTTATCCCTATATGAAGCAATAAAATCCTGGAATGCAGTGGAGGCAAAAAAACATTGACAAGAGGAAACAGGAAAAATACACTGAAGAGAAAAACTCAAAGCTGGTCATTGATTGGATTGGTGGTGGCTGGGACCACAGAGCTAAGAATAAAAAAATTTTTTTTTTCATTAATGACAAACAAAGGAAAAAAACTTCAGCATATGGTTTGCAGCCATCAAATGGCAGCCTTTTTCACTGAAGCTACCACTTGGCTTGCATTTTATATCCAACTTTACATTCCAATACCCCGTCCCGCACTTCCATTAGCGATTCAAAATTTTCTTTCTCTCCCTCCACACCGAAGCTAAACTGCAGGACAGGAAAAAGCATGTGGCTTGGTGTGCTAAAAGTTATTGTCATTTATTAACTCCTACTTTCAAGGCCAGAAATGACAAATAGAATGCTGAGCCACTGCTACTGGTAGAGGAAAAATATGCTCTTAAAATTGATAGGATGCACACCCACCATTCCCCTCATTGCCAGCCACCAATATATCAACTGTTGCCAAGTGATTACAGCCTATGACCACCAGTGGCCAGATACTGATTTCTCTTGTATTCAGCAGCAGTTGAAGTTATGCATATGCGTGCACACACACACAGACACACACACACATACACTGAGAGTACACTTTAAACCTTATAATCAAATTAATTTTCTGTCAGAAAAAGTATTTTTATTTCTAGGACAACACAGTAAGAGTTTTTTTAAAAAATCTTTTAATTAGAACTAACTCTAAAATGATACTTCATTAAATCATTTGAAAGGAAGTATAACCATCCCAATCCTGCACTCATTTGTACAACAAAGTCTAGATTGGTACTAATTATGTGACACTTGTCAATTCCTTGCAATATGCCTCGTCATGAGTAGATTCTTTAAGCTCAGAGGTAGAATAGGTAAACCATTCACAGGATGCTACAGATACCAGGAAACAGTCATTATCTTCTCTGCAAGTCCAATTGTATATATCTTTCAAGGTTGTTCATTGTTTTGAATTATATTGTCCAATTTTCCTCCATTAGAGTAGATAATGGAGCATGAACTATATTTGGTAAGATCTATGATCTAGGAGTAGGGCATACCCTAAGCAAAATTATGACACAGAAAAAATGTCTTTAATATCCTTGGATCTCTCTTTTGACCATTTTTCTTACATATCTACCCATCCTCCTTCATCTGTGGCTTCTTTTGGGACTTCTTTCTCCAATGGTATCCTATAATCGAGATCTTTCTTGTCTTACCCTGGATCAACAACATTTATATATCTTGTATTTTATTATTTAAAAGGCATGGTCTTCATTCATGAATGCAATACCAAAGAGAGTTACCTCAGTGGTAATGTAAGGCTTTGTGGCTAGCCAAAGAGATTTTCCATGTTCTTCAAATCATATCCTCTAACATCACAGTCAGGGTGATTTGCAGGTAAAGGAAAATATGTCAAAGCACCTTGTTAACTTCAAACAGCTCCTTAAATGAAAGAAAGCATTATTATTATTCTGCCTGCACAAAGGGTTACTGGGGTGCTGGAGCTGGCTTATGCTGATTTGCCAAAGCCAACTGTGTACATCTCTTCCTTTAGCTTCACTCAATGACATCAAGTTGGAGGTTTGATATCAGCCCCAGTGGAAATATTTACACCATGATAACTGGTAAATGCTACATATCAGGGCTTCTCCCTGCACCTCCTAGAGAGCCAGTTTACCAGCACACCACTGCATAAGATCATCTTTATGTAGAAATAGATGGCATCTTGAATTTTTTTTTTAATTTTTTGGCCCATTGAGTTGCCCTATTTTCCTGATTAGTCCTCTTCCCTTGCCAACATAACATGAAAGGATTTGCCCATGCACATACATATCTCAACTCACCGTAATAATTAGCCTAATCATGGCTTTTCTATTCACTGGTATATGCTCAGCACCTACACTGCCTAACATATAGAAGGTGAAAAATATTAGTTGATTAAATGAGCACACAGACATCCCACATCTACACTTGTGTGTGAACAGACACACACACATACGCCCACTGAGTCTGAGTTAACATGAGAGAGCTATTTATAAACAACACTTCAGTAGTAAAGGGCCATTTTATTTTCTATGTTAGAATATTTACTTGGTTTATTGCCAATGGCCTAAAATTCCTGGAGAAGCAACTGTTAACAACAGACAGGATCAAAAGCTATTTAAATATTGCAGAAAAACATGTTGTGGTACTTTTAAGTTTTATTATCCTCTTAGGAAAAAGACTAATTTTTGAAGTGCAAGTCGTCCAAAACAAATCTTTTTAAGTCCCCAAGATGCACCAATATGCTTAATGGGCAAAATTGCCTCATCTCATATCATCACTGATTCCAACTTCAGAGTCACAGGCTCTCTCCTTCCTTTTGCTCAAACAACCTTCTCATTGTCTGTTAACTCTTCAGTCAGACCCCACAGAAACCACGCTGTCAAAGGTCACAATGACCTTCCAAGTGGCAATCTCCAGGCCATTTCTCAGTTTTTTAAATCCCTCTGCTGCGTTTGGCACTGTTGTCTTCTGCTGAGTCTCATTCTGGCCACTTTCAATTTCCCCCGGCCTGCCAGTATGTGTCAGCGCCCCTCCCTGGAGTTCCTCCAGCCCTGCCCCACAGTTCCTGGCTCTTACTTTCCCTTGCTCTTTGACTCCTGACCTCTTGGTGTCCTGCACACTTTGGCTGCTATTCCCCTACCTCACTCACAGGATTGTCACATCCCTGTCACAAAGAAGGCTCTCACATATGTAGCACATAATGAACACAAATTTCATGCCCACACATACACCCAGGTGCACACATGCATGCACAGGTATGTGCGTGTGCATACAAACATATATTGACACGTCCATTATCTCACTTCTTAGCCCTCATCTGTGTGTGTGGACTTCCCCCCTCTGCCTTTCAGCACATCTGGCTCTTCCCCGCAATTCCCCTCTTTGCCTCTAGGGGGCAAACTGTGCCTCAGTCCCAGACTGATGTTGAAAAAGTCCTCAGTTAAATTCTCCCCTCCCCTTAATTTAGGTGAGATTCACTCACCTAAGTTAGTTATAGGTCCCGCCCCATCTTCTCTTCCCTTAAAGGCAGAGGTACCTCAGGCGCTGTCTTTGACTTTTTCTGGTCTCTATCCCAAAGTTATCACTTTATCTCATAGAATCCCATGGCTTCAAATATCCCCTACATATATTCATATTCCCCAAAAGCAAACCTGGAGAAGATCTGAATTGAATCTCTAGTTGTAGCTTCCACTGACACTGAAGTCTCAATATGCCCCAACCCAACCTTTTTATCTTCTCCCTCAAATGTATTTTACTTTGCATTAATGACACTAGACCCTAATTACTCCTGTGAGAACTACTAAATGTACTTGTGATTCTCCCCTCTCTCTCTCTCCTCAACTTTCATTCATTTGCTGAATTCTGAGGATTCTCCCTCTGCAAGAGTTCTCACCTCTGTCTCTGCGTTACCACTGCCTATTGCCACAGTTCAGGCATTGGGCGTTTCTCATATGAACCATCACAGTGAAATGCTAACTGACCACACCACGATGAGCCTTTCTCCCTCAACTCAGCTGCCGTACTCACCTGCTAGACTTGTCTTTCTAAGCTCAGTATGAGGCTGTATGTCACTCTTTGTATTTTCCACTGCCGACAACAATGTCTGCACAAGATTACCAGCAGACTGCCTACATCTGAATCATCCAGGAGGCTGGCTTACAATGCAGATTTCTAAGCTCTACTTCAAGCCAGCTGAATTAAATCAGTAGGTCCCAGAAATCTACATGTTCAGCCAAGTCCCTTTATAAGCCTTCAGCCCACTACAGCAGGAGAGCCACTGGCATAGAGCTTCCTCTGTAGGGCATTTAAAGCCTTTCACTATCTGGCCCCTGCTTACCTTTTAATCTGATTTCGCCAGTCCCTTCACCCATACCCTCATTCTCCATACTTACCCTGTGCCTTTGGGTGTTTCTCTCCCTGAAATGCTCTCTGCCTTTTGCTGCCAGATCTTACTAAAGCTTAGCCCTAAATTCACATGCTCCGTGGAATCGTCTGTGATGCCTCCGGTTATATCAGATTCCTACCTCTTCAGGACCTCTGTTACCCTCAATAAAACAGGATTTGTTCAGCTGGTGAGTAACTCCACAAGAACACAGGTTTTGATCAATAAGAGTTGTATTACTTCATGCAAGTAAGGAGGACACTGGGAGTGTTCTCCAAAGCAGTGTCTCCCGGAGGGAAGGGGACAGGAGGGTTTTATGGGGCAATGGAGAAGGGAGAGGGTGCATCATGGCAGTTAGAGGAGGGGTCCCAGTTGCACAGACATGATGAGTCGTCATGCCTGCATATGGGTTGCATGTCATGGTAATGCAGGTATAGCTCCTCCCAGGGTGGAGACTTTGGCATGATAATGAGGAAAGTCAACTCGAGTTCATCTAGAAGTTGCCAGGATCAGTCAGGACCTGGTTTAAACCAACAAGGTGACTGCCTTCCACACACGCTGAAGGGCAGGAGGCTGTAAAACAGACTGACCAGACTGACTGCTCAACTTGATTAGATTCCTATCATCCCTGGAGACCCTCCCTGTCTGTTTATACTCTTATATACTTTATAACAGTGTATCTCCATGCATTACAGTAACTGTTTTAGTACCCCTTTCCTTTTTGGCCAAATACCTCTTCAGGGCAAGAACCAAGTTTTACTTATCCTTTTACCCCAGTGTCTGACACATAGTCAGTGCTCAATAAAGTGATGTTTGAATGAATGACTGCATAAATATTGTCTTCCACCACTGCAATTCAAACATCAGACTCCATGGATAGCAGCATTTAGAAAAACACTTATATCTAACCATAATGGTTCTGACAGGTTCCTGATAACTCTGGAAGTGTTATGCATTCCATCAGACTGAGAGGACCCAAATTTCATTTCTGAAATTCAGAGGACATCACAAGGAGACAGTACCATTTAAATTTCTCTTTCCAATTAAGGGCACAGACACATATTCAGTTAGTTTGTACTGAAAGAGCCATTCATAGAATAGCCAACAGCTAAGGCCTAATTCTCAGACTAATGAGTAACTAAAGATATTTTTGAAAAAGCTGAATGTCAACAATATGACAGGGACACCAGAAAAACAAGGCTGTGGATGGCACTTGCCATCTGTCATCTGTCCAACAGTTGATGGCATTATTTGAATAACCCCTGAGTTTGTGGATTAGTCTTATGGACCAGGGATAGGAGTGGAGGGGTTAGGAAGAAGGAAGTCACAAGGTCCCCTCTTTTTAAGAGTTTACAGTTCAGTTAGAACCACCTAAATGCTGTATGTGGCAAAAACCCACATACAGAAGTGTCGTAGAGACTGCACATTGACCTAATGTAGAAACAAAGCCCACAGCTGCTGGGGAAAGGAAGAGATTCGAGATTTATTTGTAATCAGAATTTTGGCACGGGAAGAGCCTACAGAGACCATGTAATACAGCAGTCTCATTTCACAAATGAAAACTAAATGCAGAGTGAAGTGACTTTTCCAAAGCCATTCAAATTGTTTATTTAACCAGGAAACCTTTCAGATAGAAATAAAATATGCCTGTAAAAAGAGAAGGTAAGTTTTTCAGAGAGCTATGTTGGAGGAGGGAAAAACTATGTGAGGAGAAAAAGAGAAAGAGGTTTCTGAGAAGGAGAAGAGGCAAATGAGCAACTTTGGGAGACGAAAGCAAGAATTTCTAGTGCAGTGCAAAGAAGAGTGATGAGGAGTGAGACTGGGGTGTCACGTTGGAAGTGGAGACCAGCCTTTATGAATGGAAAGTCTTAGTTCGAAGAAAGAGGAGGGTTGTTATGAACCCAATTGGGTTCCAGCACTATATAATGAATTCCTGTGCTGTTAGAATCCAACCTCACTCAATCACAAATTTTTGAAGCTGGAAAGACCTTGAAGGAAAACTAAGGAACTCATCTTAGAGAGGAATAAGCCCAGGTTCAGAAGGAGGCAGGGCAAGTGTGTGGTCTTTGCAAACATGCTGATTCTAGTTTCAACACTCATCAGCCATATGTCTTTGAGCCACTTATTGAAGCTCTTTGAGCCTCTGTTGCCTTTCCTGTAAGAAGGAGATATATTCAACTCATAGTGTTGTTATAGGGGTTAGACTATCATGCATCATTAGCACCTGGCCTAGTGTGAGCCCATAAATGGAATTCAGTGAATGCTTCTTCTGCCTCCCTTTGTGCTAAGAGATGAGTTGCCTTGCCCAGGTCATCAGCTTATGCACAGCAAAGACAAGGCAGAAACTTTAATGTTTAAACCTAAAACTCCAAGCTACAGCCCTAAAACAGGCTGCCCGTCTTGCAAACTCTACCTAGGCTCCCACCAAAGTACTTAGGATCCTTTTGAAAAGCGGCAGTTCTGGAATTGCCGTAAGAGACTGGGAATTCACAATCAGAACTTCATTTGCTTTCCTTCCTGAAGTTTGTCTTTAGTGAGCTCACAGCCTTGATGAATGAAGAAACAAACTCATCTCAAATAAACAAAAAATAAAGAGGGCAGATCAAAGACAAGCCCTCCATGAAAGTATGTCAGCTGGGGATAGAGGATGAAAACTTTTTTGTTGCTGAATGGAAAAGCTCTTTTGACTCCATGATTTCCTAGGGATTATAATAATAATGGTCTGGATTATCAATACAATTCACATCTGAATGTGCTTCACATTTCTCAAAACCTGAAGATTGGAAACTAAACGTTGAAAGCCAATCAGTCCTGGCCAGGTAGAGGTGCAAGAGACTCTTGAGCTGTAGGAAGACTACAGAGACTCTTGAGCTGTAGGAAGTTTTATCAATATGACAGATACCCTTTGAGGGATGGGCTATTGGCATGTGGGCATTTAAGTCCTGGACAGAATGTAAATATTAAGACTTTAAAATAATAAATACAATATGTCCCAAATGAATCTTTTTATCTTCTACCTCAAACATAACTAGTGCTCTTATCAATGACCTGGGACAGTGCCATTTTTTTTTTTTTTTTTTTTTTTTGCTTGTTTTTAGTAATGTACTACAATTCTGCTCAAATTTGTTAAGCATTTCTCAGGTTCCAAATAATTTTCTGACACTAGCATTACAAAACTGACTAAGACATGGTCCCTATTTTCCAAAATTTGTTTAAATCCCAGCTCAAATCATGTCACTCCTCTGATCTAAACCCTGCAATATCGCTCCATCTCACTCAGACGAAAGCCAACATCCTTGCAGTGGCCACCAGCTCCTACCTGATCTCCTTGGCCCTTCCTCACTGACCTCATCACATACTACTCTCTCTGTTGATGATACTGAATATGCCAGGATCCTCCTGCCTTTGTTAATGAATGCATTTTTCTTTCAGGAAAAGAGACGAGCTCTATGAGGAAATGCAAAAAGCAATTATAATTTCAATTGTGGAAAAAGAAAACTCAGAAGTCAACTTAAGAACTTGCCAGTCAGACTGCTTTTTGAGGGAGCTGTCCCATGAGCTGGCGTTGCTATCTGAGGTGAACCACCCAGCTAGCTGGATGACTTGACTACCTAGAGGGAAAACTTGACCATTCATACGGCAGAGAAAGACGTGACTAAAGAACACTGTCCCCACTATACACTTCCATCCTGCATGACATCAGTGAATTTTTGACTTCCCTTAGGTTAGCAAAGCATGGAAACGAATTTCAGGCCAAATGACGATACATTCATGATCGCTGGACAGTTTTATTATCTGGATCCTGGGGCAGTGCATGCAGTGTTTGTCCTGGAGCAACCTCTTTAACGGGCCACCTCTGCTTCAGCAACATGCTGGAAGCTTAGTAGATAGGTAACATTCTCTAGCTTGCTACCCAGCCCCCTTGGTGTCATGTTTTCTCTTCTCCCCCATCCTCCTGTGTAGTGCACGTGCTCTCCAGACTCTCCCCAAGGCTCTGTCCCTGTCCCACCTTCCCTCTCTGAGAACTTCCCACTTCCGCTCCTCTCCTTCAGGTAAGGACTTTATTTTTCTCTCTGACTCAACACATACGCAGATAACCTGCAGGTCAGACCCTTCTTTGTTGTATTCGGTCTCTAAGATCCTGGGCCTATTTGTTACTCATATTGTCTAGATCTTGGGAGCAGAGCCATGTCCAAAGATCATGGAATTCTTTGCACACACAGTGGACACCTGACCTGCCATCAGGGTGGAGGCTTTCCTGATGCCCCTCCCACCCGAGCCAGGTGTGAGTGGAAGGGATGAATCTCAGAGGGTTAAATAAGTTATGAGCCTTAGTTCACAATATATTATCATCTTTGATTTGGGTTAATCTTTGATTTAATTGGCTATCACTTTTATTCCCATTCTTCATTCCCATGCCCCATCCATAGGCAATCATATCTATGTGTTTAATGTTTACCTTTTTATCTGTAAATGCCCTTATAAAATATGCATTATTATTTGGGGTACATATATTTTTCACTTACATAGATAGTATTGAATTATTTATCTTTTTCCCCCCATTCAGCACTACGCTTTTAAGGTGCATGCATGTCATTCTGTGGGCTTCTATCTGCAGCATGGTCAGCCACAGTGTGCATCTGTGTGTCATGCTCTCTGCCTTCCCAGCCCCTGACAAACACACACAATGCTGTGGAAAACATCACACTATATATTCATGTCTTCATATGAGGGGCATATTCCCAAGGGTGAAATTAAGCCCTATAAGAGGAATGAGCTATAGACACAGGAATGTAGGTATAGATAGATGTAGATGGCAAACATAGATATTTAAATTCATATGCTTACCTTGACTAAGAATGTATTATGCCAGATGCCAGACAGAACCAACCCCTTCTTCCCCCATACCTCTATGCTGCCGCTTACCAATTTCTAGCATAGCACTTGCTAGAGCACCCAGAAGGAAAGGGGCCCCTTCCTAACCACTACCTGCACACATATCTCATTCATAAATCATAGCCAGGTTTCCAAGTTAAATAATAACTTCTCTACAGAGTCTTCCTTGATCCCCACAGCTGGAAACAACTGCTCTGTAGTCTGAATTCTTGGTATCTTAGTATCTTTTGTCTGATAACTTAATATTTTTCAAAGGACACCAATCATAGTTACATAGAAGTTTAATCGCTCCTCTAAGCTCTAAACTTGTGAACAAAGGATTACCACATGAGTCATCTTGATGACTTGGTGGTTATAACATGGGCTTTGAAGTCTAACAGAACTGAGTTTGTCTCTGCTCTGTCATTTCTAAGCTGTGTGACTGTTAAACAAGTTAATTCAATTCTCTTAGCCTTAGTTTCCCCATGTTGATACTGCCTATCTTAATGATTTATGGAAGAACCAAATGAAAAGCTGCACATAAGACAGTCCAGTGCCTATCATATACAACAAGCTCAATAAGTGGTAGCTGCCATTAGAACTGTCATGACCATCATTATTGTCAAGCGGCTGTACAGAATATGGGACAGTTCCTACAGTGGTAGACACTCAGGAATTGTGTCGTAAATGAACAAGCCTCAGAAACAAAAACTGCCTTGTCCAAGGTCACCTGGATGGAAACTGTCAGGACTGGTACTTAAACACAAGCCTTCTTTGTGGCCTACCTTCTCTAAAACTAAGCTTACTATTCTTTAGAAAAAAAAAAAAAAAAAAAAGCTATTTATAGGACCGGAACAGTGGGACAAGAGGAACTGAATTTCTATATCACTTCAATCAGAGAAATTGAAATTGCATGTATGGGGGTCAGGGACTGTGCCAAGTCTCCATCTGGTGACACTTCCCCTCGTCCTGGTTGGTGGTGGTGTCAGGGGGGCTCTATGAGATGACATACACGTAATACACTAGACCAGTGTAGGCAGGTAGCAGATACAGGAATCTGCCCTTATTATTACCAGCCCCTTGGCCCAGAGACACAGAGGATTTCTCCTGCTTCTTCCCATGTAAAGCAATCATCTCCCTCTTCTGCCTGAGGAAAACCTCAGTTCAGCCTTCCAACCTTTCTCAAAGAAGGCTGGCTGTTCAGATGCAATAAAACACAATCTATGTGATAAAAAAACAAAAACTTTTAGCAGCTCATTAAAAAGTTCCGTAGGTTTCATGAGCATCAAATGGCTTTCTGCAATCAATATTTTCAGGCTCTGGAGTGAAAGAATTAGAATCATAAAGATTAAATGCTTTCTTCCTTAAAAAATAAAAGAAAGAAATCTGTCTATAACTGAATAGAAAGAACTGATGAGACAAGGAACACAGGTGGGAGTAGCCAGGTTCTACTTCCCAAGAAAGGTCCAGCACACTGGCCTGGCCTGTCTGCTATCCACAGAACCCCGTGCTGAGGGAGGGGGCCCGGGGACCAGGCAGGTCCAAGCAGGTTATTCATCCAGAGTTGCCCCATTATGGATTCCAGTAAAGGAATGACGAGAACTATGATATCCAGAGAAAGTTTTAAATTATACTGTGAAGAAAAGCCTGCCTCTAACATCAAAAGGTGCCCAGGAGCGTGTCACCATGGAAGGCTCAGGGCAGGTTAGGCCAGCCATTTGGGAGTAAACGTCCTGAATAGAGCCCTAGAGCCCAGGGCTACTCTTGAGTGAAGCAGTTCTGCAAAGAAGAAGCTGGAAATGTTTGTTCTACTTAAATCCCTGGAGATACAGGTAGTGTCTTCTTGGGGTGGCCAAGGCCCCAAAAACTATCTCCCCAGACTGCCAAAGGGAATCGTAAAGTAAGTTAGAGTGAAGGGGACACTCAGTGTGACACAAATGCATGCAAGGGCGGGACTGGGTTTGACTGGGGAGCATGGAGCCTCTTGGGGTCCCAGCATCCTGCAGGGCAGAAGCAACAGTGTCATGAATTAGCTGCACAGCAAGGGTCCATAGGGTGCCCCAGCAGAGGTAGGTGGGCTGAGGATGAGTCAGAGTGTTGCAAGGCCAGCAGCCAGCAAGGACCTTTGCTAGAACACCAGGCTGGTGGATGCCAATCATTACAAAACAGAAGAGGTCAGGAGCTGTTTATTCCCTGCACTGTTTTGTTGTAATTGCTCCAGGAGGTCCCCCAGGACCTACAGGCACAGGCCACTGACCTGAAGAACATTTTAGTTTCTCCACTGAAGTCTGTTCCCAATCACAGCAGAGATGGACCTACTAGGACTGACAGAGACCCAAATTGCAACAAAGATGAAGTTTAAGAAGGCCAGGTCTGGGACAAACAGCTCTAAAGATTTCCATGCCCTCCATGAAGCCATGTGCATGCTCAGCAAATGCACACCCTGTGAGGGGGAGTCCTGTGTGAGTGCCTGTAGCCCCTCTGTGTGATCTGTCACCACCAGCTGCAGACCAAGTGGCTCCCCGTGCAGCAGGGGAGGTGAACAAAGAATCGTGTTTCTCTGCTTCTTTGCCCCTGTATGTTGAGTTTATTTTCATCCCTAAGGCTCCATTCAGGCAGAACTCTCTAGCCTGACCTCCCCCGGGGGTGGCATTACCAGCCCATCCATCTTAATGAAATAACTGAAGTGGAGGTACAGAAAGACTTAAAGACTTAGATTGCAGTTGAGCACCAAGTAATTGATCTGATCATTGGTGATAAATCCAATTCAGGCATCTTAATGACTGAAGGCAGTTATTAAGACAACAAGTGACATTGCCTAGTCATGGCTATTTTAGTCTCAAAGGTCTATGTCTGTATGTGAGGCTGGGCCCAACAGCTGACCTGTAAGCAGAAAAAAAAAAAAAAAAAAAAAGATTTAAACGGTCCAACAGTGAGGTTTTTGCTCAATTATTTACGTTAATGTTCATCACAGCTTCTTTCTGCAGCCAGACTCTTTGCTTGCACTGGGAGATTATTCTAAGATGTACAAAATGCACTTGCTGCCAAGCGGGATCAGGAGGTGGGGTTGCAGCTTGCAGTGCAATACACAAGTGACACTTCCGTAAAAGCCTCCATGCCGTGTTATTCTCAGCCTGTGTGAAGACTGCATTGTGGGATTCATGCCAGAAACCCAATCTTGTCCCATTTTGTCCCCCCTCCCAATACTTGCTTTGTTCATCTGAAGGACCTAATGATACCCAGCAAATGCTAAACAGAAGATTAGGGGAAGGAGAGAGCTGCTCCTGCTGTATTACAGGTGCCTTCAGTGACAGTGCTAGCTCTGAGTCAATGATGACATTACCGCCACCCAGGGAGCAAAGGAGAGCACAGCTACCTCCTCCACCTCAGGACATGACAAAGTCCCATTGTCCTCTGGTTCTGGTTATTGTTCCCTTGAAAAGAGGCAGGGCTGTGGCTTGTTGTGACCCAGAGCTGGTTAGAGCCATCACCCATCCCTTCCCTTCCACTCTCCCAAACCCACACCTCCAAGCAGAAAGTGTAAAGTCCAGAGAGGAACTGGCACATAGGGTTTCCTACAGAGCCATGCTTCACTGCATGAAATGTGACATAGGAGAGTGCACTCCAGGCACCCTGTGTTCCATGTGCTACTCTCTATAGGCAACTCCTGAATTCTATCACTTTATACCAAAGAAACCATTCCACTGATCTCCCTCCTCAAATCCAACTCTCGATCCCAGATATCTCCTGATAGTCCCTGATCTCCACTCCTCCCTGTTTCCAGCCCCACCACCCTGCAATTACACCGGAAGCACTGGACCAAGAAGCCAGGGCAGAGAATAGCGGATGAGATGAGGATGGTCAGTGTGGCATCGGGGGGTGGGTGGGCTTTAAAGCCTAAAGGGTTAAAGTCTTGCTTCTAATAAGAACATGGATGCAACATGGGTCATAAAGTCAAGGATGGAAGAAAATTCTAGCGGCTTCAGAAAGGCAGAGTTAAGAAGAAATTATTGTAATGAAGCAGTGACTCTCAAATAACTTTTTAGAAATTGAGCTTTGCTTTCAAAAGTATTCTTCCTGGGAACCCCAATATATAGATGAGATAAAAGTGAAAGTCTGGTTGGAGAAGAACCTGCCATCTCATTTTCCCTTGGCCACCTCATTCCCTCCTTCGTGGCAACTCTACAACATCCCCAGGGTTGACTGAAAACTCCTGTCACAGTGAAGACAAGAAATAAATGAATTAGGTAGCTGTGGCAACAAACACCAACAAAAGGCAATTGCTTAACACAACAAAAGCTTTTTGCTCATCCACACAAAGCCAACTGTGGGTCCGGGTAGCTCTTAAGGCAGCCATCACATGGAGTGGCTCAGCGCCCCTGGCGTTCTTGCAGCACCTCTGTTCCAACACCTGCCTCCACGATGGGCACAGCGGGAGACTTGTGTCCCTGCTTTTAAGTGCTTCCACTCAGAAATTACACGTCACCTCCCATTCCAGCTCATGCAGGGGAGCTGGGAAATGTAGACACCCATGTGCCAGGAAAGGGGAGAGCCAGACATCCTGATGTGTGTCCTGATGAACTTAATAATGTCTATCACAACAAATAAGGCTTATTAGATGAATGAGCCTTGCATTACATTGACTGAGTGCATTACAGCCTATAGACTAGCACTCTACATAGTTTATATCTTCTAGGTAAAGAGTCACAGGAGTCACAGGTTAAAAAAAAAAAAAAAAGAAAGAAAAATAACATCCAAGACTGGCTTGGAGTCTCACAGCTAAGATTTAGCTGACCCTGGAAATTCCGATCCCATATCCAAAGCCCTTGTTTCTACAACAGAGATCCAGGGAAGGGGAAGGAAGAGCTACTGAGAGAAAATCAAGATGAATTGGTCAGATAAATGCGTATGCAAAAAGAAATAGTAAAAATCGCTCCCCAAGTTTTCTCACTTAACAAAGGAGAAATGGGAGACAAAATGTAACCAAAGGGCAGGGCTTGGGAGGGAGATAAACTCAATGCACCCCCCCCACGACCCTGCCCAGTCTACCATATTTCAAACAAGTGAATCATCCCACTTTAGGTATCGGGTTGATGGATTTCAAGATAGGCTGGACCAAAGAGGAAAGTTCACTGTAAATAAGTAAATATGTGCAATTTGTAAGGCCAATTTGCATGCACAGAGCACTATGCTGTTTACAAAGCACTTTTATATGCAGGATCTCGTCTGTATTCAGAGGCTCACTGGTGCCCTGGGCAGGGATGATGTTATCCTGGAATAACGGCATAACTTAGTCTGTGAATGACACAGGACACATTCTTGGCAACTCTGTAGGACAGAGCATTTGGTTCAGACAGGACACTAACACTCCCCTGCTCTGGGAGGTGGGGATCCAGTGAATATGTCCCACCTCTTGTTGATCCACATCCTCAGAGCCTGAGGCTTAGCCCCAGACACCTCTAGCCGGCCTGTTTCAAACCTTTGCTCTCTAGGCTTCAGTGAACAGGGAGCTCAGATAATTTTACCACCCAGGACATTCAAAGTGGTTGTGTTGGCCTGAGAGAGGGCAGGTAGGTGTGGCCATCAAAGTTGAGCGTGATCTTACATTGTCAATGGACTGCTCCCCTGCCAGGGTCTGGAGAACGGGGCAGTGCATCACTCCCACCAACAGAGAAGGGACAAGCATAAGCTGGGCAGAGTGTCAGAGCCAACATCAGAGGAGGACTCTAGCCCAAGCAGGGAACAGGTAGGCAAGAAAGACATCAGAGTAGACACCAGGATCTATAAAGTGGACTGACAGGGAGCAGGAGGAGATGGGCCAGGTGACCTGCATTGTGGCCGGTCTGGCCTCACCAAAGTCCTCCTCTCTCCTCCCTGCCCTTGTCTGGTAATCTGGAACAGAGCTGGGGGGCCCTGCTAGGAGGGCAACAGTGCCTCTTGCTGCAGGGTGCAGCAGGGAATCACTCAGGACATGCCTTCTGTCTCTGCCTGCTGAGGCTCTTGGACTCTTAGACTCCCTACATCCCAGTGAGAGACAGAGCTGCTGGCCAGAGCTGCAGACTCTTCGATTGCCCCCGTGCTGGTCTGAGAGCCTCCATCTCTTTATCTGGAACATGACTCCAACCACTTCGCCTCTCCAAGACATCGTTTCCCTTGCTACTGAGGATGAATTTTGCTCACTTTCCTTTCTTGGCAACCCAGCTCCTGTAAGAACTGCTTTGAAGCTCTCTGTCTGCCTTGGATTCATGGTAACTAACAGGCTGGCTCCTCAGGCATTCCCATCACCTTCCAGTCTCAAGGAATTTCCTTTTAATTCAAAGGTGCAATGGAAATTCTCACCTCTCCCAGAGACGCAGAGCTCTAAGGTTGAGGGCAGAGATCTAAGGCCCGGTAATAAGGGAACAGGTGAGCTCTTGGTTAAATCTGGTCTCAGTACTCGGGAGCAATAACCTCCTCCCCCTTCAGGTGGGCAAATCTTTAAGCAGTGTTCTCAACCCTGGATACTCATTAGAATCACATGGTGTGTTTTTAAAACTCAGTATCTAGACCCTTCTCCCACCACCAACAATTAAATTAGAATGTTAGGGGTTTAAGTCCATGTATTCTTATTTTTTAAAAACTCTCTGGGTAATTATAATGGATAGGTAGTTTCCTGCTGACACATCAACTCTTCAATTCATTCTGCTAATCTCAGCCTATGCATTACTTTGTTCCAATCTTTTTATTAATTATTGCACCCTACAATTACACGGTGCCAAACAAAGCATGTTCATATGAATATGTTACTAACTCTGTGAGGCCAGTGCTCTTCCATCTTACCTGGAAAGAAAGGGTCTGGGTCCTATTCACAGTTACATCCCTGCCATGTTGCACAACATCTAACATGAAGTGAGTACTTAGTGTCTATTGAATTATAAGATTGCTATAGCATGATTTTATTATTATTATCATCACCATTTTAAAGTTGATAAAACTGAGGCCAGGTGAGGTATAGTGGCATTGCCTAAGATAATACAGCCAATTGAAAGGAAAGGCCAAGACTAGAACCTAGATCTTCTAAGTCTGGTGTGATTTCCAGACTCCTCTCCTCTCATTCCTCTCATCAGTCTTTTCCCAGGTCTGCCCATAGCCTCACATTAGTCTTGACCCTGTTTTTCAGGAATATGAAGGTTTCTAAACCCTGGGACACAGGTGTGAGAAGCACCAACAGACCTGACCACAGCCAAGGAACACACCCCCTTGTCTGGTCCTGTAGCTTAGCTTAGACAAGAAACAAATTACAGAGGAGCAAATCTGAATTGTGTACTTAATAAATGACTGTGGATAATGATGGTTGTGGCAGTGATGGGAAGAATGGGCCATTGAATGGGCTACCCCTCTATCAATAGATCAAGTACTGTGTCCCGTGGTGACAGGCCCAATTACCAACTGGCAGGCGTATGAACAACATTGAAGGAATTTCCACAGAAGAAAGCTTCTAAACCCATGGATACCTTGATGTCCTCAGTTTCCCCTTTGGGAAGTGAACACCTGCTCTTTGATATGGCCTTGCCTTGAAAGAAATATAAAGGATTCTGGAAAACAGCTTGGAGAAGTGCAGTGGTTCTCAGTATATGGTCCCTGAGCCAACAGTCTCATCATCACCTGGGAACGCGTTAGAAACACAAATCTCCATGCCGCCCCAGACCTACTGAATCTGACACTCTAGGGACAAAGCTCAACAATCTGTGTTTTATCAAGTGTCCGATGAAGACTAAAGTTTTAAAACCACCAGTGTGGTGGGTAGGGCACCAACTCACTGGTTAGATACATCTGCCCTGGAAGCCCAACTCCAGTATTTACTTGGCGAGTAGCCTGGCAGTAAGAAGAAACAGAATACAGTTATTCCTTGGTGTCACCAGAGGATTGGTATCAGGACACCCATGGATCCCAAAATCCACAGATGCTCAAGTACCTGCTATAAAATGGTGTAGTATTTACACATAAGCTACGCACACTCTCTCATATACTTTAACTCATCTCTAAATTACTTATAATATCTAATACAATGAAAATGCTGTGTAAATAGTCATTATATTGTATTAGTTGTTTTACTTGTATTATTTTTACTATTGTGTTATTGTTATTGTTTTCTCTCAAAATATTTTTGATCTGAGGTTAGTTGAATGCACAGATGTGGAACTCACAGATATAGAGGGCCAACTGTGTGTGTGTGTGTGTGTGTGTGTGGTGTGAAATTTATATATATATATACACACATATATATGTATATACACGTATATATATATATATATATATACGTATATATGTGTGTGTGTATATATACATATATATATATATATAGAGAGAGAGAGAGAGAGAGAGCAAGTTCTGAACATGTGGGGGAACCCACTGACCTCCACATTTGCCCTGGCAAGGCTTTTCACAAGTGCCTTTCCACCCTAACACCCAGAGCTGCCTAAGAAATCATCAGGCTTAATCCAGTCTTGCCCAATATTCATGCTTCCCTCAGTCACCATGCAAAGCCCAAAACCACAGGTCATTTCTAATTCCTGGCCTCTATACCCATGTATTCTATATGTCACCAAATCTCACCCCATTACCCTTTTCTCTCCAACCATTAAACCTTCCATCTGAAACTCATGGTCAATCATTAGCAAGATCTCCCACAGACCCAACATCTACTCCTGCACCAATTAAAACACAACTCTATCCACTGAAGACGCTAATTCTCCCACAAATCTCTAAAGTAGCGGCTATTTTCTTTCCTACAGGCCCCCCCCTTTTATTTTCTTTTTTTGAGATGGAGTCTCCCTCTGTCTCCAGGGTGGAGTGTAGTGGTGCGATCTCAGCTCACTTCAACCTCCGCCTTCTAGGTTCAAGCGATTCTTGTGCCTCAGCCTCCCAAGTAGCTGGGATTATAGGCATGCGCTACCACACCAGCTAATTTTTGTATTTTTAGTAGAGGCGGGATTTCACCATGTTGGCCAGAATGATCCCGAGCTCCTGACCTCATGATCCGCCCGCCTCAGCCTCCCAATGTGCTGGGATTACAGGTGTAAGCCACCATGCCTGGCCCCTATACCCTTTTTTTTTTTTTTTTTTTTTTTATTACATTAATACATACTGGTTTATTATACTTTAGGGTTTTAGGGTACATGTGCACAATGTGCAAGTTTGTTACATATGTATCCATGTGCCATGTTGATTTCCTGCACCCATTAACTCGTCATTTAGCATTAGGTGTATCTCCTAATGCTGTCCCTCCCCCCTCCCCCCACCCCACAACAGTCCCCGGAGCGTGATGTTCCCCTTCCTATGTCCGTGAGTTCTCATTGTTCAATTCCCACCTATGAGTGAGAACATGCGGTATTTGGTTTTTTGTCCTTGCGATAGTTTACTGAGAATGATGTTTTCCAGTTTCATCCATGTCCCTACAAAGGACACGAACTCATCATTTTTTATGGCTGCATAGTATTCCATGGTGTATATGTGCCACATTTTCTTAATCCAGTCTATTGTTGTTGGACATTTGGGTTGGTTCCAACTCTTTGCTATTGTGAATAGTGCCGCAATAAACATACGTGTGCATGTGTCTTTATAGCAGCATGATTTATAGTCCTTTGGGTATATACCCAGTAATGGGATGGCTGGGTCAAATGGTATTTCTAGTTCTAGATCCCTGAGGAATCGCCACACTGACTTCCACAATGGTTGAACTAGTTTACAGTCCCACCAACAGTGTAAAAGTGTTCCTATTTGTCCACATCCTCTCCAGCACCTGTTGTTTCCTGATTTTTTAATGATGGCCATTCTAACTGGTATGAGATGGTATCTCACTGTGGTTTTGATTTGCATTTCTCTGATGGCCAGTGATGAGGAGCATTTCTTCATGTGTTTTTTGGCTGCATAAATGTCTTCTTTTGAGAAGTGTCTGTTCATGTCCTCTGCCCACTTTTTGATGGGGTTGTTTGTTTTTTTCTTGTAAATTTGTTTGAGCTCAAACAAATTTACAAGAAAAAAACAAACAACCCTATACCCCTTTTAATTCTGGTTCTGGATGTGGGGCAGGCGTCCTTCTTCCTTATTGTTGCTTTTAGACAATAGTCTCTATCTCCTTCCTAAAATTTTCAGCTGTTCTGAGGCTGAGGCCATCAGACCTGCTGCTACCTCTCATTGTTGGACTCATTTACAGAGGTGCTTTTCAAATTTAAAAATGCACATGTGAATCACCTGGGGAGCTTTAGTAGCTGTTGGGGGAGGCCTGAGATTCTGCGTTTTAACCAGCTCCCTGTGATGCAGGTGCTGCTGGTCCAGGGACCTCCCATTGTACCAGTAGCAAAGATCTACAGGTTTCTGAATCACTCTTCCTCATTTCTTGATAATTTTATTACCTGGATCACTGTCTTTAACAGTGATCAGTGTCTTTCAACACTGCTCCTGTCATCATTCTTTGTTATTTTAACAAAAATAAATATAAACAATCCATCCAAAACCCTGGCCTCTCAATTCTTTGGTTTTACCTTTAATTATCTTCTTTTTTGTTGTTGTTTTTTTGTTTTTTGAGATGGAGTTTCGCTCTTTTGCCCAGGCTGGAGTGCAGTGGCACGATCTTGGCTCACTGCAACCTCTGCCTCCTGGGTTCAAGCAATTCTCCTGCCTCAGCCTCCTGAACAGCTGGGATTACAGGCATGTGGCTAATTTTTTTTTTCTCATACCAGGCTAATTTTTTTTTTTTTTTTTTTGTATTTTTGTAGAGACGAGGTTTCACCATGTTGGCAAGGCTCTGATCTTGAACTTCTGACTTCAGGTGATCTGCCCGCCATGGCTTCCCAAAGTGTTGGGATTACAGGTGTGAGCCACCAAGCCCAGCCAATTATCTTATTTTCTACCTCACCTCATTTACCAGCTTTCTTGGTTATACCATAAACCTTGTCATTAGCAGCAACTATAGCCCTACCATGATATTAATTTCACATGCCCCACACTCACTATACCTGCTCCCTCCCATGAATTCCATGCTTCAACAGTGCTGTGACTCACTGAGGGTTCTAATCCACTACATGTATAACATTTTTCTTACCCCCACCACCACCCCACACCTATCTCATGTGTTTGCTTCCCTCCTTGACCTGTAATTATAATCATTCTGTTGAATTGCTATGGTTTGAATGTGTCCCCTAAAGTTCCTGTGCTGAAAATTTAATCCCCAATGCAACAGTGTTGAGAAGAAGGGCCTTCAAAAGGTGGTAGATTAATATCCTTATTGTCATTACTAAGGAAGTGGTTTTATTATCACGAGAGTAGGTATATTTCAAAAGCAAGCTTGACCCCCAGAGCTCTCTCCCTCTCTCACAAGCACACTCTTGCCCTTCAGCCTTCTTCCATGAGATGCTGCAGCAAGAAGGTCCTCACCAGATGCTGCCACCATGCTCTTGGACTTCCCAGCCTCTAGAACTATGAGCCAAAAAAACTTTTGTTGTTTATGAATTACCCAGTCTGTGGTATTATATTATGGCAACACAAAATAAAGACATGCATATACTCTCAAATCTCTGGCCTCTCTCTAAACTGGCAAAATCTCAAATTTGGTTAAACTCTTTATTTTGTGTTCCTTCAGTCAGCACATAGCTAGAGAAAAATACGTAGGCATACTGAATCATCTTGCTTTAACGTCAGTTGGGTTCATGTGTAGTCCTAGTCCATTTGTTTTTCTACTCTCCTAAATTACTCTTCCTTACCTTCTACTCTCCTGTAACTCCTATCTTCCCTCTGCTCTTCATAGACAGATGATAATCTTGCTTCTTATTTCACTGTGACAACTGAAGCAATCAGAATATAATTTCAGGAAGTGTCCCCTATACTATCTACTCACCTACCTGCATCTATGCCCATAAAATGTCCCTTTGCCATTGTTGCTAAGGATTAACTTTCCCAAGCTTTTTTGACACAGGCCAATTTCTTCTTTTGTGCCCTTTGGACCCAGTCCTTCTCACCTATCCAAGGGCACAGGTCCAGCAATTTTCCTCTCCTGCTTCTGCATCAACAGTTAAGTTATTCCTTATGTGCTCAGTAATTCCCAACAATACCCAAACACACTTCCCATCTTAAAAAATAAAAGAAAAAGAAAAACAACAACAACAACAAAAAACTTCTTGACACCTACAAGCCCTTCCAATTAACCATGCAAGTTTCTGCTTTGCCTTATAACAAAACTCTTGAAACCACCATCTATAGTCATCTCCAGTTTGCTCCAAAGTTTTGTTTGTCTTATTGGAGCTATATTTTACATAAGGAAGACAGAATATGTTGTATAAGTACAGTTTAAGAAATAAATAGGAAGTAAACACTACTCAACATCTCCATTTGGGAGTTTAACATGCATCTTGGACCTATCATGCCCAAAGCAGAACTGTTTAGTTTTGTCCCCTATATCTGTTCTTCCTACAGTTTTCCTCTTATCTCAGGAATAGAAATTCCAACCTTCAAGTTGTTCAGGTTAAACATCTTGGAGTCATCATTGATTCCTATGTTTCTCTCATCTTTGTTTTTTTTTGTTTTTTTGTTTTTGTTTTTGCTTTTTGAGATGGAGTCCGCTCTGTCGCCCAGGCTGGAGTGCAGTGGCATGATCTCAACTCACTGCCAGCTCTGCCTCCCGGGTTCCACACTATTCTCCCGCCTCAGCCTCCCAAGTAGCTGGGACTACAGGCACCCGCCACTACACCCGGCTAACTTTTTTTTTTTGTATTTTCAGTAGAGATGGGGTTTCACCGTGTTAGCCAGGATGGTCTCGATCTTCTGACCTCGTGATCTGCCTGCCTCAGCCTCCCAAAGGGATTACAGGCATGAGCCACCGTGCCCAGCCTTTCTCATCTTTAACACCCAATCCATTAACAAAACATGCTGGCTCTAAAATCAAAATATATCCAAAACCTAACCACTGCTCACCACCCCAACCTCTACCATCCTGCTCCAAACCTCTGCACAACGACAAAGTTGTTTTTGAAAAATGCAAATTGATCATATTACTCCTCTCACAAAACACCCAGTGGCTTCCCATCTCAGTTTAAAATCCTGAGTCCCTACAGTGGTCTTCAAGCCCCTCATTACATCCCAAATCTCAGCATGTGCCACCCTCACCCTTCTGCCTCTTTCCTTCATTCCACCACTGGCCTCCTTGTGGCCCTCATATGCACCAAGCAAACTCCTGTCTCAGAGCTATTGCATTTGCTTTTCCTTCTGCCTGGACACTCTTCCCTCAACTTCCCACAAGGCTCAGTCTCTTCTTTCCAGCAGATCTCTGTTCAAATGACTTGTTCAAATGCCCTTTCCTGGTCAGTCTGAAAATAGCACTGCCTCACTCTCTATCCCCTTATCTTGCTTTATTCTTGTTTTTATCACATTCATCACCACCTGGTTATGAAATTACAGAGATGATAGCTGATAGATGATAGATAGATAGATGATAGATAGATAGATAGATAGATAGATAGATTTTATTTGCCTATTTGCTTTTAGTCTCCCCCTAATATAGGCTCTTTGTCTCTTGCTGCTTTATCCCCAGCAACTAGAACCGTGCATGGAATATATGTGCTCGGTAAATATTTATTTGATGAACGAGTGCTAGAAACTCTCCTTCTGACTATGCTCTTAATCACTAACCTATACTGTCTGCCAGAATTTTTTTTATTTCTCCAAATATGTACAGCACACCTAACCAAACCTATCTCATAACCTAAACTATGTTAAATACTTAGCACACATCTAACACATAGTAGGGTTTTAAATATGTTAATTTTCTTCTCTTATTCCTTCCCCTTTTTATTTTATTTTGTTTGTTTGAGACAGGGTGTTGCTCTGTCACCCAGGCTGGAGCGCAGTGGTCAATCACGACTCACTGCATCCTTGAACGCCTGGGCTCAAGCCATCCTCCCCATCTCAGCCTCCTGCGTAGCTAGGACTACAAGTGCTTGTCACCACACCCAGCTAATTTTACTTTTTGTACAGATGGGGTCTCGTCATTTTGCGCTGGCTGGTCTCAAACTCCAGGCCTCAAGCAATCCTCCTGGCTTGGCCTTCCAAAATGCTGGGATAACAGGTGTGAGCCACCATGTCCAGCCCTTCCTTTCCCTTTTCTAATGGTGAGACAGAATGTAGATCCCAATTTTCCTGGAACAGCACTAGTTTATGCCTGTTGTCCTAGTGTAATTATTAGTAGTGCCCCTTTTTCTATCAAGCATCCTGTTTAGTGACAAATGGTGTGGTTATCCTAATATTGGTGCAATTGCAACCTGAGGTGTCCGCTTAAGCTCATTTAGAGTTAATGGCCATGTACGGGGAAGTAATGGCTATTTTCACCAGACATCGTTCTTAGATGGAGTAACATATAATATGCGTTCTCCCTGCCTGCCTCACAGAGCATTTGTGAATAAAAGAGGTAGAGATTTTAAATTGCTAATTTCTTTTGTTTTGTTTTTGTTTTTAAAGCTACTTATTTATTTTATGTGTATAAATGTATGGGGCACAAGTATAATTTTGTTACAACGCAGGACTTTTAGGGAGATTTCAAATTTCTAGACACATGGAAAAGGATATTAATATTTTACAGACTAGTATGATGTGGTGGCCTTTGAGTCAAAAGACAGAGGTTGAAATCTTAGTTGTGAACTTTTCTATACTTCTGTCTAGAAAACTCATGTGACCTTCTTCGTCTGCCCGCTGGGTCCATATCATTTATCCTACTGCTCACTCCAGGTCATGGGACAAATCACATTAGGTAATGTGAATGCTTTGTAAACTCACTGCAGCTTCTTAGTTCCCCAAGGAAACTTTGTTTGATGCTACCAAAAAAGAAGTCTTCCAAGACTTTTTGGGAGTGTCATCCCATCCACCCCCAAACTCTGAAAGGACCCAGGTGGTGAGAGAGACAGAAAGAGGACTTGGCTTTCACATCTGGCTGAGTAAATACGCAGCAGATGGAGCCCTGGGAAATCAATGCACGGAAGGTGCTTCCTTTTGGAAAAATCTCTATTCTCCAAAGTTGTCAGGCTAGCTCCCAGGAGGGTACAGGAAAAATGACAGGGGAAAAGTGTAAACAACGTAAAACCAAGAATTCCTTGAAGAGCGTTAGCAAAAGCAGTAGCACTATACAACACTGTTCAGCCCTCCTAGAAAGTTCTATGTTTCTGCAAGCCCCTGAATTTACAGAAAGGGGAGTTGGAAGGCTGTGGTGGAGAGAGGAGGAGACAGATGTTCTCGGGAGATCTGTGTGGATATAATAATTCCACTGTCTATCCCTCTGCTGGTGACATACAGCTGCCGTGGGGCAGCTCAGAATTGGCTGTTCCCAGAAGCAACCTCCTTCATCAATGACAGTAGAGAAGGGGGCACCATGATGGGGTTATTTTCATTATAGGAAATGGGGGTGTCTGCCTGGTTGCTCTAGGGGTTGTGGGAGGAATATTCTTGTGGGCTGTCAGTTCCTGCCCCAATTGCAGTCTTCCATTACTCCTGCACCTCATGCCCCCACCCCACCACACACACTAACATAAAGAGAAAATCCAGGATATGCAGGGCTAAGGATCACCCTCTTCAAAAGTTACCTGACTCTGAAAAAACTCTTTGGCTGAATATAGGAAAGTTTCCCTTTTCTAATGGTGAGAATAACTGTATGTCCCAGTTTTCCTGGAACAGCCCAGTTTACATCTGTTTTCCTACTATAATTATTAGTAGTACCCCCTTTTACTATCAAAATATCCTGTTTGGTGAGAAATGATATGGTTATCCTAATATCAGTGCAATTGCAACCTGAGGTGTCCTTATTTAAGCTTATGCAGTGCTTTCAAAGATAAAATATCTGTCTCTGGAGGAACTGGGCTTCCTTTCACTGGAAATGTTTAAGCTGAAGATGGTCAGCCTCTTGATGTCTCTTTATGAGGAAATCTAAGGCACAGGAACAGTAGTAGGACTGGGTGACATCAAAGACCTTTCTCCTCTCCCTTGGAGTAAATGAGCTGGTTGGAGGTTATCGGTGATTCTGAGAGCCTCCATGAACATGACATGTATTAGATACTGTGACCTCCCAAAGAAGAGGCTAAGATCTCTGAACTTGAGGTTAGAATCTAATAGAAAAACCCAGGACAACAACATATTTAGTAGGTCTGGAACATCAGGCATAAAGCAACAGTGATGAGAAATATTAATCCAAATTTACAGAAAGAAAGAAAGAAAGGCTCAGAAAGGAAAAGTAATTTGCCTGAGGCCATGAATAAAGGCAGAGGGAGGGCATCTTCTAAGAATCTTTGGTAAATAAAAGGAAATTTAGTTGGACAAGATGGTATGAGACCCATCATCCTTTCCTAGCAGCCCCTCCTTCGTAAGTGGTGGATTGTGAAGGTAGGAGTGACTTATGGCAAAATCCAAGTCCCTCCTGGGACTGGAGTACACTTCAGGCACTGTCTTCCTCTAAACCCCACCACTGCTGCTCCAGTGCAAGTAGGATTCCACCTTAGTTTCCCTCCTTCACCAGATCCCTGTCCCGTACATTAGCCTGTTTGATGGGGGCTCTCACAGCTTTCAACAAATGCCACTGAAGGACTAGACTCTACCCTTCTATCTATACGACATACCTCTGACTGGAATCATGCTCAGCTGTGGACTGATTGGTAGAAATCCCAAGAATGTCCCCTGTTGCCCCACAGGGTCAGAGCCTCCCTCCACCTCTCAGGGGTGTTCTTTCTCTTACTACCTTGAAATCTGCCTCCTTACAATCCTGCCCACATGTATTGGTTCTCTCTCTGCTATAAGTTTTCTAAATCCTCTTCCATGTGACATTTAAGAAAAGCTCATGTGTCCCTTCATCTTTCTCTTACCAGCCATTGTAACCATCTCTAGTTCTTTTCACCTTTGTCATGTGATACTCTACCAAGACCTTCTCCCCTAAACACACTTGAGCTTAACAGCATTCCTCTTAAACTAGGGGCCTTGGAGAAAGAAGAATTCCCCAAGTCTGTTGTGCCTGGTAAATGGTCAACGAGATCCACCATTTCCCTCAGCTTATACATTCTGTGTCTAAAAGTACAGCCCAGATAGGTTTGCTTTGAAAAAAAAAAAGAAAGAAAAGCTTTGCTGAGATATATTCACATACCATATAATTCATCCATTTAAAAGTACCAAATTGTAAAAGTATACCCATTTAATTTGTACTAAACTCATGTTGTTTGGTATATTACTTTTTTTCCAGTTGTGCTAAAATATACATAACATACAATTTGCCATTTTAACCATTTTTAAGAATACTATTCAGTGGCATTAATTATATTCACAATGTCATGTAACCTTTATCAACATCTATTCCCCTAACTTTTTTATCACCCCAAAGATAAATTCTATAACTATTAAGTAATAACTTCCCATTGCTTCCTCCCACCACCCCCAAAAAATTCTACTCTACTTTCTGTTTCTATGAATTTGACGATTTTAGGTTTCTCATATAAGTGGATCATATAATATTTGTCTTTTTGTGTCTATATTATTTCATTTGGTTACTGTTTTTAAACTTCATCCACGTAATAGCATTCATCAGAACTTCATTTTTACTGCTGAATACTGTTACATTGTATGTATAAGTCACATTTTGTTTGTTCATTCATCTTTTGATGGACACTTTGGTTGTTCCCACCTTTTGGCTATTATGAATAATGCTGCAATGAACACTGGTGCACAAGTAACTGTTTGAGTCTCTGGTTTCATTTCTTTGGGCATATATCTAGGGGTAGCATTGTTAGGTCATATGGTAATTCTGTGTTTAACTTCTTGAGGAACTGCCAAACTATTTCCATAAGAGCTGATTATTTTACATTCCCATCAACAATGTCTGAGGGTTCCAGTTTTTCCATGTCTCACCAATGCTTGTTATTTAGCATTTTTTCAGCTATAGCCATCCTTGTGAGTATAAATTGTTTTCTCATTTTCTCTTTTAAACTTTGTAAAATCAATAGCTAAAACTATTAAACTTTTAGAATAAAACAAAGGAAAAAGACCTTTGACATTGAGTTAAGCAAAATTTCTTAACCAGGACAAACATATAAACTATGAAAAAAATGATAAAATGAACTTCATCAAGTTTAAAACCTTTTGCTCTTCAAATCAGAATTTAAAAAATGAAAAGGGAATCTACAGACCAGGAGAAAACTTTTACAGGACATAATTTTAAATAGTTGTATTCAGAATACATAAAGAACTTTTACAACTCTGTAACAGGAAAACTAGCAACCCATTAAAATGTACACATGATTTGAACACTTTACAAAGAAGATATATGAATAGCCAATAAGCACATGAAAAAAGTTCAACATCACTAATCAGAAAAACAAAAATTAAAACCACTCTAAATTACCATTCCACAACCCACTAGAGTGGCTAAAGCTAAAAAGACTAATAATACCAAATATTGGCAAGGATACAAACAATTGGAGTTTTCATACCTTGCTGGTGGAAATGCAAAATGCTATGGCTACTTGCAAAACAAAATGTCAGTGTCTTAATACACTTAACACACACTTACCATATGACTCAGGAATTCACAGAAGAGAAATAAAAACATGTGTTCAAAGATGTATATGCTAATGTTCATAGCAGTATAGTTTGTAGTTGCCCTAAATTGGAAGCAACCTAAATGTTTCTCCACTGGAGAATAGATTATTTGAAATTGTGGTATATTTAGACTATAGAATACTATTCAACAATAAAAAGGAACAAAATAGTAATACACACAACAACATGGACGAATCTCTAGACCATTACGCTAAGTGATATAAAGCAAACACAATAAACTATGTAAGCTATGATTCCTTTTATATGAATTTCTAGAAAAGGCAAAGCTCAAGTAACAGAAGGCAAGTCAGTGGTTTCTTGGGGCCAGGCATGGGGAGAGGGATTAATTCCTAACAGACTCAAAAGAACTTCTCAGAGTAAGAGAGATAGTCTATATCTTGACTTTGGTGCTGGTTACAAAAAGGCACACAATTCCAAAATTTATCAAATATACATTTAACATAGGTGAATTTTACTGGGGGCAAGTGATACTGCTATGACTGAATGTCTGCGACTCTCAAAATTCATATGTTGAAATCTTAACCCCTCAAGGTGACAGTATTAGGAGCTGGGGACTTTGGAAGATGATTAGATCATGGGACCCTGCCCTCATGGCCTCATGGTTGTGATTAGTGCCCTTATAAAAGAGACCACAGAGGGCCTGGTGGAGGGTGGCTGTACTCCCAGCTACTTGGGAGGCTGAGGCAGGAGAATGGGGTGAACCCGGGAGGTGGAGCTTGCAGTGAGCTGAGATGGCACCACTGCACTCCAGCCAGGGTGACAGGGCGAGACTCCGTCTCACTCCGGCCGGGGCGACAGAGCGAGACTCTGTCTCAAAAAAAAAAAAAAAAAAAAAAAACAGACCACAGAAAGCTAGCTGCGAAGTATGGTTACAGTGAGAAGAGGTCCATCTACAAAGGAAACAGGCCCTCATCGGACACCAAATCTGCCAGCACCTTGATCTTGGACTTCCCAGACTCAAAACTGTAGGAAATAAATTTCATTTGCTTTATAAGCTATCCAATCTATGATACTTTGTTCCTATATGTTATGTTTAATGTATCTGCCTTAGTCTTAATGTATCTGCCTTAGTCTAAACAGTCTGTATTTAAGGCATAATATATAGTAACATTAAACAACAGAGTAAACATAGTAACATAAAACGCATAACAACAACAACAAAAAAAAAAGCTGGCCAAATGAATGCCAGAGAGTTGCCTTGATAGTGAAGAAACTGGAGAGGAAAGGCCAGGCTGGCCACGGCAACCTCTATCCAGGAGTCAAATACCTAAGCCTGGGCCACATGTCCTGCTTCTTTCACCCTAGTTTTGGAAGTTAGTTTCAACCTCATCAACAACAACATTAACAGATTCTAAATCCTAAAGTATGCCAAACAATAAATCTTTTGTCTCATCTAGGTTAGTTCTTGCTTTGTGATTTTTTAAAAAATTTCAAAAAATTTTTAAAAATTCGGGCTATTCATCCTTTCTAAATGACCTGATTACAAGTCTGTAGGTGGGATGGCTTCCATTCAGAAACTTTAATGTGTTGTTATGCTATATGTTTGAAGGAGTAATCAATGGAACTGTTAGTTATGTATCAACCAAAGACACCACAGAAAGGAATACAACACCCGCAGATATTTGTTAGTGCTGAGTAAACATTTGGTAGGATGGATATTTTGAGATCTGGACCCTAGGCCCAGTTTCACCACAGGCAGTAGTAAGCAGAGTAGTAAGCAGAGAAAAAGAGAGCCTCCCACTCAAGATGAGCCCTACAGTCAGTAATTCCAAAGTACATGAAGAAAATGAATATTAAGAAAAATAATTCACTCATCAATTGGAAAACAAAATCATGCCCAATTAAATAAAAAATAAAGCAATATCAAAATAATTTTAAAAGAAACATTTGAAGAGGGAGATATGAATTAAGAACAAATGGGTATAAAATAGAACCAATTTTTAAATCCAGAAATTGGAAAAATGTAGTAATTAGAATTAAAGTGCAAGAGATGGCATAAACTCTAGGCTGGATACAGTCAGAAAGAGATGTAGTGAATCTGAAGATACAACTAAGGAATTTGTCCTATATATCAAACACAGATAAAAGTATAAAAATGTGAAGGAAAGGGGGAACTTAATAAGCCTTGATACTAGAATGAGAGTTTTCAAAATACACCTGATGTGAATTCCAGATAGAGAGAATATGAGGAGTGGTGAGAAGCAATATTCAAAAAGACACAGGCTAAGAATTTCCTGTAACTGAAGAAAGGCAGGGGCTGGCTGATGGAAAGAACACAGTAAGCCTTTCAAAGTGCTGAGGAGAAATAACTGTGAACCCTGAATACAACAGCCAGCTTCAAGTATTTAAGATTTAAAAGCTGAAAATTAAAGACCTTGGCTTAATATTTACAAAAATATTTATCTCTGATATAATTTATTATATACTCACTTGCTAAGTAATAAAAGCATACAAATTGTGAACTGAATATGCCACAAATTCATTATAGTAGTTGATCTGGAAGGGAGAGAAACTGGACTAAGGAGAACATAGGTAACTTAGGTATTATAGATAATACTTTATTTTTAGGAAATTAAAGCATATACTGTACGACCAAATGTTACCAGGGTACATGGATTTTTACATTACTTTGAATTTTTAATTCTTTTTTTAATAGAAAAATATTTTAAAGGAAAACACTACAGATCTGGAATAGTTTTGAGGAAAGCAGGAGAATTCATAACAAGTTCTTCCAGGACAAGGGCCTTGCTTACTTTTGATTCCTCTGCATTTGGCAAAGTGTTTATCACACAGGAGATGCTCAAAGATTGTCTAGTAAGTGAATAAAAACTTACCTAAACACCTAATTACATGGGAAAGCCAATTAAAGCTAAAGACGAGCTTGTTCTTGGACCTATTTCTAACTCAATCATTTATTCATTCTCTCAACATGCCTCCCCAATAAATAGACTAGGTGCTGAGGTCACATCAATAAATAAGACATGGCCCCTGCTCTTACTGAAGCCATGTATAGGTAAGTCCTATTAAGTAACCTAATAGGACATACAAGGAGAGAGTGACCATAATAATTGGGTACTAAAGAGTCCAGCTCAGCAGCTACACACTTTAGTTTCCTTCTAGAAAGGTCTTTTCAAGCATTTTCCTTTTTTCTTTCAAATTAGAATCCCATAGGATGCCAACGATCAGTAAAACTGCAAGAAATGCAAGCAGGAAAGGACATGGAAGGAGGAGATAGCCAAACCAATCAAGTTTCTCCCCTCTGAGAGTCCCATTGCTTCCCCAAAATACTGAAAGGAAACTGCAGGCAAAGAAAAAATATATTCCATTTATTGGTCTAAAAAGTGTCATTCTGGCATCCACTGCCTTCTGGAGATAAGCTCTGTGCTGGCAAGGGACAGAATTGTGCCAGGAAATCGAGGATGTGCGGGTATTTTCCCAAGCTGTATTAACACTTCTTCTCATGCTTTGCAGAGATTAGAACTTTTATCACTGGCTCACACACATTAAAGAAATTGTATTAAGCTGTAATTTTCTAGGGCAGAATGAACCAAAATTGTTCCCTTTCTAAGGATGCTGTGAGATGACATGGCTGAATATTGACAAGGAATCCAAACCCTAAGTCAAAGCTCTCCCACTTTAAAGTGGATGCAACTTTCTCATAATGGCAAGACTTGAAGCAATGGAATGGAAGAAAGACGTCACAATTTCCTTTTGATGACAGGCCTCTGGACAGAAGAGAAGCAGGGGTCACCAAGATACTGCCAACTGAAAAATGGTAGTTGAGGAAGTTAAGACAAGAGCATGTAGCTATGAGAGGTAAGAACAGGATTAAGAGCTGTGCACAGTGGCACGTACCTGTAGTCCCACCTACTCAGGAGGCTGATGTGAGAGGATCCCTTGAACCCAGAAGTTTGAGTCCAGTATGGGCAACATAGCGAGACTCCATATCTTAAAAAAAGGGGGGAGGGGGAGAGAGAAGGGGTTCAAATATCTGAGCCAGCAAGTCATGGGGGAGGGTGGGAGTCAGAGAGAATAACAGACAAAATGTACAAAAGGCCTGACAGATGGGAGTAGGGGCAGGCACAGACCAAGAGGCTATGACGTGAGAACACCATGATTTTGATGTGGCCATTTATTGAAGGCTTGCCATTGACCACATTTCTTTCAAGTGCTTTAAATCCATGATCTCATTTATTCCTCATCATTACAGGAAGCAGCTATTATAATTCTATATTCTACAGGTAAGGAACATCCACATCACAGAAGTCAAATAGCTAGTGTGGAAGTCAGTCCCTCTAACTCCGCAGCCCACGACATGATGTGACCCAGGCCTCCATGCTGTCCCACCCCACCTCCACCTGACAGGGAGCATCCACACTCTTGCCCAAGCAGAGCACGGCCCAGGGGCAATCAGCCCAAATCTTTGGGTTGAGGCTGACAACACAGCAAAGCCTTCCAGGGCAAGGACAATGTGTTGGTGTTTTCTATTTCCCCAGCACCCAGTCTGGTGGAAGGTCAGTACCCAGCTGTCATTGTAGGTGCACCCACAGCACCCTTGCTGGCAGGAGGGCAGGTAAGAAAGTCTAGGCCATGGGGCTGCTGTTGGTCCAGGCTGGGGTGGAGAGTTGCCACTGCCAGTTACCCAGTCTACCTGATGGCTGGCTGCCTGACTGAACTCCTACAAATCAGAGACGTTATTTAGTGCTAAAACAAATTAAGCAGGCTTTAACCATCCATGAAGAACAATTAGGCATTCCCAGAGGAGCACCAAGGTTTGGAATCCAACTAGAAAGTGGGGCTGCCATCTGTCTTTATGATTAGCCCTTTTCCAAGCAAGAGAGAAAAGAGTCATTGCAGGGGTTGGCTCAATCCACAAGGAGGAGCTCCAACTAAATGTGGGACGGTGCAGGAGCGATACACGGGGCAAGGTATGCCTCTGACCTCTAAAGTTCAGTCTTTCTAGAGTGAGAAGGACATTAACAACCCAAGGAACCATACCAATGCCAACCAAGTTGGTATAGTTATGAGCTAGTCCAGAGCAGTAAGAGATCACTGGACCCAGGGGAAGTCAAGATCATCTCTCAAGAGAAAATGAGATTTGCAATGGGCTGTTTAGGATAAATAGAACTTTGGTGAGTAGACAGGAGGGAAGAGGTAGTCTAGATATGAGAAGCAATGGAGCCAAGGCACCCGCAGAGGGAAGCTGCAGGAGAGGAGTCTGGAAAGTTGGAAGAGTGGCTGCAGCCCAAATCTGGCCACCTTGAATGTCAGTCTGAGAAATTAGGACAGAGGTGTGTGCTAGCTGTGGCCAAACTAGGCCCCAAACAAGTCCAGATGTTTCTGTTCTTCCACTGATAATTTGGCAATATTTCCAGGAAAAGGTAGGTGGCTTCAGAGAACTATTGGAGTCCCTAGTCCTCCAGGGATGAAAAAACCATAACCCTATAGTCAAAGGCAATTCAGTCCCTTTCCTAAGCGTTCTATGGGAGACATTAGCCACTGTATAAAACCACGAGGGAAACTGATAAAAGGTATATTTCTAGAAATAAACTGGTAGAAGCATGTCTTTGGACAAAATGAAACAAGAAAGAAAATCCTAAGAAAGAAACTGGAAGAAAGAACTCTGGATATATAAGAAGGAAAACACTACAAATTCAAATTGCATATAAAAAGATATTGACTGCTCAAAGACAAAAGGAAAAAATGTATGACCACAATTGTGTAAAGGTTGAAACAGGCCAGGGTAAAGGTACCACTATTGCCGTGAGATTAACGTTAGAAGGTAGAGGAAAATGTATTAGATTCCTGTGACTGCCATAAAAAATTACTGCAAATTTCGTGGCTTAAAACAACAGAAATGTATTCTCTCAGGGTTCTAGAGACCAGGAGTCTGAAACCAAGGTGTCAGCAGGGCCATGCTCCCTCAGAAGGCTCGAGGGGAGACACCTTCCTTGGCTCCTCCAGCTTCTGGTAGCTCCACGCATTCCTTGGTCGGTGGCTGCATCACTGTAATCTTTGCCTCACTCTTCACTTGGCCTCCTCCACTGTGTCTGTGCCTTCTCCTCTCTGTATCTTCTAAGCACATTTGCCACGGGATTTAGGGCCCATCTGCATAATTCAGGATGAGCTCATCTCAAGATCCTTAACTGAATTACATCTGTAAGGAGCCTTTTTCCAAATGAGGCCTACTCACAGGCCCCAGGGGTTAGGACATAGAAATACCTCCTTGGGAATTACCATTCAACCTACTACAGGAACAATTCACTTCCTTTATTTTGTTATCTTGGTTTAAGCTATATTGGACTTTGCACTGTTTCTGTCAATGGATGAGAAAGCCCAATGGCAAATATTTTATTGCTGGCAAGCTCCCTATAGCCAGGGCCTCCCAGGGGCCCTGGTAATATGTTGAAGATGGTTGGCCCTCTGGCTCAGATAAATTTGTGGTACCTTGTTAAGTTCATAATGTCCACTGGCATCATGGGAAGAAGCCGTTAAACCTTAACCTTAGCTCAAAGGTTTACAACTTTCAGCTTCTTGCTCCAGTGCTCTTCTGATCCACATACCTCTTCTACTATACCAACCCAAGCCCCACAATAAATCATTACAGCCATTATCTAAAAGGGCAGAATGTGGATACATTTATATTCCCTGCAAAATGATTTCATTTAAAGCTGGTATTCTCAAAAGGCCATTTTTAAACTCTCATCATCTGCAGTGATCTTCAAATACCAGTCTACAGAGCAGTGCTGATGTGCCTTTCTAAGAATCACCTGAAGAGCTTGCTAAAAATATGGATTCCCAAGTCCACTGGAGATTTTTAGTTAAGACATGGAGTGAAGCCCTTGACTTTTTATTTCAATGAACTTCTCAGCTAACTCTGATGGGTACAATGAGGTCGAAATGTTCTGGCAGTATACAGATGTTTCTATCAATTAAATATAAAAGTTATGTAAATCCTGTGAAACAAATGGCCCTAGGCTTCCTGGACCTCCAGACCCAGGCAATGGGACCCTTTGCTACCTCAGTCACCACAGTCCTCCCACTCTCCCCCTTGCTTGCCACATGCAGCCACACTGGCCTGCTTGTTCTACTCCAAACACTTCCTCCTCGGGCCTTCAGCCTTGCTGCTCCTTCTGCCAGGGACACTCCTCCCCAGCCATCTGCATGTCCCTCACCTATTTCAGATCTCCCCTCCAATGTCACCTTATGAGGGACCCTTTCTCTAGCTACTTTATATGCCAACATGCACACACACTAATGCACACTCACCACTCTCTAGCCCATTATCCTGCTCTATTCTTCACAGCAATCATTAGTAATTAATAATTACTAACCATTAATAAGTAATTAATAATTAATCACTTTATAGGTGTATTTATTGATTTTCATCTGTCTCACAAGAATGTGAGCTCCTGGAGAGCCAAGGTATTGTTTATTTGTTTGCTTGTTTTTCTTGGTTATATTCACACTGTTCTTCTGCTCAGAAGAAGAACTACAAGGTGTTGTGCCTTCAATAAACATTTGATGAATTCATGAATAGAAAAAAAAATCTCTGTCTATCACAAAGGGTCTGTATGGAGCACAGCTTTTTAAAATACCTTCAGAGATTTAAGATAGGGACATAAAATGTCAGAGAAGTTTTCCAGCTTTTAAAAAAAAAAAGCAGGGGTTAGAGACAAGATAATCCTCTGTTTATTTAAGCTTGAGCTTCCTCAATTCTGGTTGAGTATTTAAAGCTTTATCAGCATGGTGAAATGAAAGGAACTCAGCTTTGAGATTTTGGAATCCCTTAGCATATCCCAGGAAAAACTGCTGTTCCTAGAAGGAGAGACAGGAATGAGAATAAGAGAAGTGAACAAAGCAAATGTGTTCATCTCCCTAAACTGTCCTCTCTCCTTTTCTGAATCACCCAGATCCTACAGGGAAGGAGGCAAATGTATTCAGCCTTAGTTCTGGTGGCCAGTGCTGAGCCACTGAGGCTGGAAGAAGATCTGGCCTCTCAAAATACAGACAGGAAGACAAAAAGCAATACCCAGGGATGATGCACAGAGGAGACTAAAGAGAGCCACACATGGAATAGGCATTACTCAAAGGGGCTGGACAGAGAGCCAAGGCCAGGATCTGGGCTACACAAATAAAGGAATGTCAAGACAGCAAGCAGTTAAACAGTATAGGGATGAGTAAGAGTCAAAAAGCTACCAGGGGTTTCTGGAAGGTAGAGGCAAAAACTTTTCATAAAGTGGTAGGGAGTTAAAGCACTGAGCAATTTTTGGCACTGTTGTCCATTACAATAGAGACCTAACATACTGGCAGCCATCAAGAGGCTGCTATGATAATCTCACCTAGAGAAAAGTATGTTTGGAAAGAAAAGTGGAAATGAAATGGAGAAGTTTGAAAAAGTTTTAATCCTTAAGATTTCAACGATACTTAGATGCACTATGAAGTATTTGCTTCTGTAATAGCAATCACATCCCTATAGTAAAATATATACGTGTGTGTCTATGTGTGTGTGTGTGTTTTCTGGACTTCTCTGGCAACCTGCAACCTGTTAGATGTCTACTTTTTTAAAAGGTAGTTGTAACTAGAAAAAAAGTTTTTGTTTTTGGTTTTTTTGCAACAATTTAATAATTTATTACATTACAGTAGCATCACAGCAGCATTCAATAATGCCACTTGAGGCAAAAGTTTTTCAGTATTTCCAGTATAGATTCTGTTTACAATAATTCATAAATTGGTAAAAGTCATTCTAAGAAAACTTGGCAAATAAAGCTTTGGACTGGAATTGGCATTTCTTTCTCTACTTTTAAAAAGTTTCTTGACACTGATCTTGGCAAAGATTTTCTTAGATACGACCTCAAAAGCAAAAGCAACAAAAGCGAAAATAGACAAATGGAATAGCACCAAACTAAAAATCTTCTGCATAGCAAAGAAAACAATCAACAGAGTGAATACATAGCTTATAGAATAGAAGAAAATATTTGCAATTTATATGTCTGATAAGGGGCTAATATCCAAAATATATAAGGAGTTCAAATAACTCAATAGCAAGAAAACAATAATCCAACTTAAAAATGGGCAAAGGACCTAAATAGACATATCTCAAAAAAAGAGATACCAATGGCCAATAGGTATCTGTTAGAAAAGCTTTCATCCAAAAGGCAAAAGATAACAAGTGTTGGCAAGGATGTGGAGAAAGAGAAAACCTCACACATTGTTGGTGGGATTGCAAATTAGCACAGCCCTTACATAAAGCAGTATGAAGGTCTATCAAAAAATTATAAATAGAACTATCATATGATCTAGCAATTCCCCTTTCTGTATAGATCCAAAGGAAATGAAATCAGTATGTTAAAGATGTCTGCACTCCCATGTTCACTGCAATATGATTCACAATAGCCAACATATGGAATCAACTTAAGTGTCTATCAACAGTTGAATGGATTAAAAAAATCTGGTTCTCTATATATACAGAATGAAATACTCTTCAGCCTTTAAAAAGAAGGAAATGCTGTCATTTTCAACAACATGGATGGACAAGTAGGACATGATAGTGAAGGAAATGAGCCAGACACAGAAAGAAAAGTGCTGCATGATCTCACTTATCTGTAAAAGTTTAAAAAGTCAAACTCATTGAAGTAAAGGGTAGAATGGTGGTTTCCAGGGGTTGGGGGTGGAGACAGGATGGGAGATGTTTGCTGGTCAAAAGATACAAAGTTTTAGTTGGATAACAGGAACATATTCTGGAGATATACTGTACTGCATGGTGACTATAGCTAATAATAGTGTAGTGTGTACTGAAAAATTCCTTAGAGAATACATTTTAATTGTTCTCATCACCAAAAATTGATAAGTATTAAGGTGATGAACATGTTAATTAGCCTCATTTAATTATTCCAAAATGTATCCACACATCAAAACACGTTGATACCATACATACATACAATTTCTATTTGCTAATTTAAAATGAATAAAGTGTAATATGTAACTAAAAACAAATATAATTTTTTTTAAAGGTAGTTAGTCATTCTTTTATTTATTCATTCAGTGTTTCCTAAATGTCAGACAAATGTGTTTTGCCTAGAGGTCACACAGGAAGAAAGTTTAATGAAAACGGAAGTCATCACAAAGTATTATTTAGTCAAGCACTTAACCATTGAAATTGTACAATTTATTCACCAGCTGAAAAGAATCATTCTGGGCCTCCTCTCACAGATATGACCTGGCAGTATGTGGAGAACTGATTAGGAAAAGGTGCTATGGCTTGGATATGATTTGTCTGTTTCCACCAAAACTCATGTTGAAATTTGAGCACCATAGGGTAGTGGTAGTGGGAGATGGGGCCAAGTGGGAGGCGTTTGAGTTATGACGGCAGATCCCTCAGGAATGGCCTAGTGCTTTTCTCACAGTAGTGAGTGAGTTCTCGCTCTCCCAAGACTGGATTAGCTCTCGAAAGCAAGGCTCAGTTCCTGGAAGTGTGGATTGTTACAAAGCTGCCACGGCCCCCAGATTTCCCTCTCTTCACATGTCTTTTTCACATTCTCCACTATGTAGTCTATGTAGTGAGCCAGCACAAAAGCTCTCTCCAGAAGCCAGGGCCATGCCCTTGAACTTCTCAGCCTTCAAAACCATGATCTAAATAAATGTTTTTCTTTTTTTTTTTTTGGTTACTTTTATTTTAAGTTCGGAGTACACGTAAAGGTTTGTTACACAGGTAAACTTATCTCATGGGGGTTTGTTGAACAGATTATTTTATCACACAGATATTAAGCCCAGTTAATACCTGGGCTTAATAGTTATCTTTCTTGATCTCTCTCCTCCCACCCTCTACCCTCTGAGAGGCCCCAGTGTGTGTCATTCCAGATATTCTTTTATAGCAATACAAAATGGACTAAAACAGAAGGATAAACTCTAAGCGGAATATCACTAAGATAATAATGTTTCCTTCACTCTTTTCATGATGATGGCAGAGAAGTTAGAAGTGTATGTTTCTGGCAGCATGGCAGACAAGATGCCTCAAATGATTCTCTCAATAAAAACAATAAAAATGCACTTTAGAAACACATTGCTAAGCTTAGAGTACTAGTAAGAAAAATTGAGCAAACATATAAGGAGGTAAGTGAGCACTAGGGTCATCTTTTGTCCTTACTATCTTTGCTAAAATATAGAGCCTTTGAGCTTCTGCTTGGAGAACTATAGGGAGAGAAGTGGGAATAGAATATAAGCCTAGAGGCTGATGAAGACGAAAGTTTAATGAGAGGGCCAAAAAAGAGGGGGCATAATTTCAAAGGGTTATCCCTGAGTGTAAAGGTTAATGAGCAGTAAAGTTGGCATGCAAATAAGAGACACATCTGTTTTAAAACTAGCATTGGGTAGAAAAAGAAAAAAAAGTCTCACCTAGGAATTTATAAACAAAAAGTTTCTTAATGCCTTTCTATCCAAATTCATGCATTATATGTTATTCAAAAAACTTCTAGGGAAATTTAATTCAAAATTCCCTGGGAGAGAAGAGAGTCCAGGGATATGTCTAAAGCAGTTGTAATTTTTCTCCTGAGGAATAACCTCTAATCCAGGCCTCAAAAAATAGCCACAGGTGAAATTCCAAAAAAAGATAACTATCATATAGTCAAAACACACAAGGAAATAAGGCCCGGGGTTGACACCCAACAGAAAAAATAATCAGCAAAGTCAAACTACCAAAGATTTTTTAATTGGGCGTAACTAGACATAGAGTACAAAATAATTGTGTTTAATATTTTCAATTAAATGGTCCTTTTAAAGTAGGGGCAATAAACAGAGACTATATAGAACAATGAAGCAAATTTGAAAGGAAACCAAAAGTGTCAAGAAATAGAAATATATTAATCTGTTACTAAAAACCTATTAGATAGACTAGATCTGAGATTTTTCACAGTTAAAGACAGAATTGGTGAACTGGAAGAGAGATTGAAAAATATTCCTCATAATGTAGAACAGAGAGAAAAGAAGATGAAGAATATGAAGAAGATATATAAATAACTGAGTGATACAGTCTACTAAAGTCTAATTGGAGCTTCCAAAGACATGAATACAGAAGATACTGAGTAGAAGGCAACATTCAAAGGGATAATGACCAAGATTGTTAAAGGATATCAATTCTTAGATTCAGAAAGTCTAACTTTCCCAGAGTTCTGTAAATTAACAATTAAAAAAAACCTCAGAACATTAGAGGAAAAAATTTATAAAAGCATCCTGAGAGAGAAGACCGATCACTTACAAAAGAGTAACAATTAGACTAATAAGACTTGTCAACTGCAATTTAAAAAATCAATAGCTTCAAAGTACTGAAAGAATATAACTGCTAACCAAATGCATACACATGGAAGACTGATTTTTCAAGAAGCACAAAATTAAGTCATTTAGAGAAAAAATTAGAGAATTTATAACATCAGTAAAATAAATGTTAAAGGATGTATTTCAGATAGAAGGGAAACTATCTATATGGAAGCTATGTGATGTAAAAATGGATAGTAAGTAAAAATATTGGTAAATAAGTGGTTTATCCTAAAAAGTTTACTATACTAAACAAAATAATAAGGTCTAATGTGAAAGGTTAACAAAATAGGAACCAAACTAAAGTATTGAGCTAGAAAAACGAATATATTGATAGGAAGCTATCAGCGTGAAAATGTCTTGTGTATCACAAGGTAAGTAAAGATAAGCTCAGATTCTGTTAAGCATATATTTTAAAATGACTAGAGTAACCATTAAAAAAATAGCATAGCATGTGTAACTTCAAAATATAAAGAAGGAAAAATAGTAAGAAAAATATTTAGATTGATTTAAAGGCAGATTTCAATTGATCTAAAGAAAGGCAAGAAGGAAAGTTAGTGATGAGAGACCAAAAAAAGTGGGATAAGAAGAAAGCACAAAATAAAATGGTACATATAAATCCATATAAGCTGGTACTCACATTAATTATAAAGGAACTAAACTCTTAAGTTATAAGAACAATACAGGGATACCTCAGCGATATTGCAGATTATATCCAGACCATCACAATAAAGCAAATACTGCAATAAAGCAAGTCACATGAACATTTTGGTTTCCTAGCACATACAAAGGTTATATTTATGCTGTACTCCAAAATACCTAGTCTACTAAGTATCTAATAGCATTATGTAAACAAAGTTCATATCTTTAATTTTTAGTATACTTTTTTGATTAAAAAATTGCAAACAGTCATCTGAGCCCTCAGTGAGTCATAACCTTTTTTGCTGGTGGAGGGTCTTGCCTTGATATCAATGGTTATTGACTGGTCAGGATAGTGGTTGATGAAGGTTGGTGTGACTGTAGTAATTTCTTAGAAGAAGATGATGAAGTTTGCTACATTGGCTGATTCTTCCCTTCACTAAAGATTTCTCTGTAGCATGCAATGCTGATTGACAATGCTAACTGAGAGCATTTTATCTACAGTAGAAATTCTTTCCAATTGGAGTCAATCCTCTCAAACCCTGCTGCTGCTTTATCAGCTAAGTTTATGTAATATTCTAAATCTTTTGTTGTCATTTCAACAATATTCACAGCATCTTACCAGGAGTAGATTCTATCTCAAGAAACCACTTTCTTTACTCATCCATAAGAAGCAACTTCTCATTCAAGTTTTACCATGAGATTGCAGCAATTCAGTCACATCTTCAGACTCCACTTCTAATTCTAGTTCTCTTGCTATTTCCACCATGTCTGTAGTTACTTCATTCACTGAAGTTTTTAATTCCCCAAATTTGTGCATGAGAGTTGGAATCAGCTTCTTCCAAACTCCTGTTAATGTTGATATTTTGACCTCTGCCCATGAATCACAAATGTTCTTAATGGCATTTAGAATGGTAAATCCTTTCCAGAATGTTTTTAATTGACTTGCCAGATGCATCAGAGGAATCATTATCTATGGCAGCGATAGCCTTACAAAATGTATTTCTTAAATAATAAGACTTGAAAGTTAAAATTACCCCTTGATCATGGGCTGCAGAATGGATGTTGTGTTAGTAGGCATGAAAACAATATTTATCTCCTTGTACGGCTCCATCAGAGCTTTTCGGTGACGAGGTGCATTGTCGAGCAGTAATATTTTGAAAGAAATCTTTTTTTCTAAGCAGTAGTTCTCAACAGCAGGCTTAAAATATTCAGTAAATCATACTGTAAACAGATATAGTGTCATTAGACTTTGTTGTTCCTTTAGAGAACACAGGAAGAGTAGATGTAGCACAATTCTTAAATGTCCTGCGATTTTTGGAATGGTAAATGAGCACTGACTTCATTAGAAGTCATCAGCTGCATTATCCCCTAACAAGAGAGTCATCCTATCCTTTGAAACTTTGAGGCCAGTCTCATTGGCGTCTCCTCTCTAGTTATAAAAGTCCTAGATGTCATCTTCTCCCAATATAAGGCTATTTCATCCACATTGAAAAAAAAAATCTGTTGTTTAGTGTAGCCACCTTCATCAATTATCTTAGCTAGGCCTTCTGGATCACACTTGCTGCACCTTCCCCATCAGCACTTGTTGCTTTACCTTGCACTTTTGTTATCAAGATGGTTTCTTTCCTTAAACTTCATAAACCATCCTCTGCTAGCTTCAAATTTTTCTTCTGCAACTTCTTCTTTCTCAGCCTTCATAAAATTTAGCAAGTCAGAGCCTTGCTCTAGAGTAGGTTTCGGCTTACGGGAATATTGTGGCTGATTTGATCTTCTATAGACCACTAAAACTTTCCCCATATCAGCAATAAGCCTGTTTCACATTCTTATCATCTGTGTATTCACTGGAGTTGCACTTTAATTTCCTTCAAGAACCTTGTCCAATTTTGTTGATCTTTTCAAAAAACAAGCTCCTGGATTCATTGATTTTTTGCAGGTTTTTTGTGTCTCTGTCTCCTTCAGTTCTGCTTTGATCTTAGTTATTTCTTCCCTTCTGCTAGCTTTTGAATGTGTTTGCTCTTACTTCTCTAGTTGTTTTAATTGTGATGTTAGGGTGTCAATTTTAGATCTTTCCTCCTTTCTCTTCTGGGCATTTAGTGCTATAAATTTCTCTCTACACACTGCTTTAAAGGTGTCCCAGAGATTCTGGTATGTTGTGTCTTTGTTCTCATTGGTTTCAAAGAACATCTTTATTTCTGCCTTCATTTCGTTATGTACCCAGTAGTCATTCAGGAGCAGGTTGTTCAGTTTCCATGTAGTTGAGCGGTTTTGAGTGAGTTTCTTAATCCTGAGTTATAATCTACCCATACGACAACGGGCTAATATCCAGAATCTACAAAGAACTTAAAAAAATTTACAAGAAAAAATCAAACAACCCCGTCAAAAAGTGGGCAAAGGATATGAACAGACACTTCTCAAAAGAAGACATTTATGCAGCCAACAGACACATGAAAAAATGCTCATCATCACTGGCCATCAGAGAAATGCAAATCAAAACCACAATGAGATGCCATCTCATACCACTTAGAATGGTGATCATTAAAAAGTCAGGAAACAACAGGTGCTGGAGAGGATGTGGAGAAATAGGAACACTTTTGTACTGTTGGTGGGACTGTAAACTAGTTCAACCATTGTGGAAGACAGTGTGGTGATTCCTCAAGGATCTAGAACTAGAAATACCATTTGACCCAGCCATCCCATTATTGGGTATATACCCAAAGGATTATAAATCATGCTGCTGTAAAGGCACATGCACACGTATGTTTACTGCGGCACTATTCACAATAGCAAAGACTTGGAACCAACCCAAATGTCCATCAATGATAGACTGGATTAAGAAAATGTGGCACATATACACCATGGAATACTATGCAGCCATAAAAAAGGATGAGTTCATGTCCTTTGTAGGGACACGGATGAAGCTGGAAAGCATCATTCTAAGCAAACTATCGCAAGGACAGAAAACCAAACATCGCATGTTCTCACTTATAGGTGGGAATTGAACAATGAGAACACTTGGACACAGGAAGGGGAACATCACACACCAGGGCCTATTGTGGGGTGGGGGGAGTGGGGAGGGATAGCATTAGGAGATACATCTAATGTAAATGACAAGTTAATGGGTGCAGCACACCAACATGGCACATGTATACATATGTAACAAACCTGCATGTTGTGCACATGTACCCTAGAACTTAAAGTATCAAAAAAAAAAAAAAGAACCTTTTCCTTTGAATTTACAACTAGGCTAACTGTTTGGCACAAGAGGCCTAGCTTTTGGCCTATCTCAACTCTGAATATGCCTTCCTCACTAAGTTTAATCATTTCTAACTTTTGATTTAAAGTTACTGAGGTGCAACTCTTCCTTTCATTTGAATACCTAGAGGCCATTGTAGGGTTATTAATTGGCCTAATTTCAATATGTTGTATCTCAGGAAATAGGCCCAGGAAGAAGGAGAGAGATGGGAGAACAGCCAGTTGTGGAACAGTCAGAATTCACACAACATTCATTAAGTTCACCATCTTATATGGGCAAGGTTCATGATGCTCTAAAACAATTACAATAGTAACATCTAAGATCAGTGATCACAGATACCCATAACAGATATAATAATAATGAAAAAGTTTGGAATATTGCAAGAGCTACCAACATGTGGCAAGAGACAAGTGGGCACATGCTGTTGGGGAAAAGGTACCAAGAGACTTGATCAGTGCAGAATTGCCACAAACCTTCCATTTGTAAAACATGCAATATTTGAGAAGTGCAATATAGCAACATAAAATAAAATGAGGCACCCCTGTATTGTTAGACTGTATAAAAAATAAATAAGAGACCAACCAAAAACAGAAGGACAGATAAAATTTGAAAGGATAGAAAAAAGGTATATTAGGATTATTGTGACCTAAAGGAATCTGGGGAATTAATGTCTTTAAGACACAAAGCATCATTGTTACAAACCAGGTTACTTCAAAATGAATTAAAAGTTCTAGTCATAAAAAGGGATTTAACATTACTCCTCCCCTTCTCCAAAGTAGGCCACTCCCAAACAAGTTTTTCAGGCTAAACACTATTAAATTTTGCCTCAGTTAACTGAATCAATTATTTGGATTTATGTTGGCACAGACTACACTGTCTTTTTAAATAAATTGCTTTTTAAATAAACTACTTTTAATGGTTAGTTTTATGTAATCTTAATACAAATGGAAAGTGCTCTTCTAGTGGAGAAAATAAGCATAGCCTGTTTCTTCTGCTAAACTGTTTCTTGAGAGGCTAAAAACTGCTTTCAGATAAAAATACTCTAGTTACTGAATTGCTGTGATACAAAAAAATTAGCATTTCAAGCTGATAATGTCTTCAGTCAGACAAAAAGAAGTGTTATTTACATATAAAATGTTACTGAAAATTCTACGCATTTTTACAAGTATATATGAGGAAAAGAAAAAGTCAAATTCACCATCACTCAAGAGAACAATTAGATCCAGAGAAATCAATACAGTATAATCTTCTTTTGTACGGCTTTTTCATATGCACTCCATCACAGAGGATTTTACCAAATTAAAATTTCCAAAATAGATGACAGCATGCGGTACAAATTACCAAAAGCTACTGGTTTAGTGGGAAGACATTTCACAAATACTATATTAAACCACTCAATCATGAGACTGATAAGAAAGACAGAGAGGCAGAGCTTCAAGGCAGATAGATGGTCAAATGAGAGTTCAATGAGATCTGAAACGAGAAGTGCTGCCTGGCAGCTGCAGCTAGAAAAGGCTTCAGAGGGACACTCACTCACCAGTCAACATGGAGCTTCCAGAGAGCTCGCACATCTACACACAGGAGAATTTCCAAACAACCAGGATTTATGAATTATGTGTATTTTAAACCAATGAGATTCCTTGAACATGTAACTAAACTTGATATCATTTTTATGGTTTGGTGAGACCTTTTCTTTAAAAATTCACAAATCAGAAAAAATCAAATCAAATCAAACTTTGGCCAACCACAGCATCTATATTTTATTTTAAAATGTGGTCACTTTAAATCATGGTAAGCAGCTATGGTGACACATCTGAAAATTTGGATTATTGCCAATGTTACTGTAGAGGAGGAGGCAGAGCAAGATGGCTGAATAGAAGCCTCCACTGATTGTCCTCCCCACAGGAACACCAAATTTAGCAACTATCTACACAAGAAAAGCACCTTCACAAGAACAAAAAATCAGGTGAGCAATCACAGGACCTGGTCTTAACTTCATATCACTGAAAGAGGCTCTGAAGAGAGTAAAGGAAAGAAAGTCTTGAATTGCTGTTGCCACCTCTCACCTACCCTCTAGCAGCAGCTGGGCGGAGAGGAGAGAGAATCTGTGCACTTGTGGGAAGGAGAATGCAGTGATGGGGGACTTTGCATTGGAAATCAGTGATGCCCTGTCACAGTGGGAAGCAACACCAGGCAAAACTAACCCAGCACCCACAGAGACAGCATGTAGACCAGTCCTAGCCAGAGAAGAATCACCTATCCCAGTGGCTGGAACCTGAGTTCTGGCCTGCCTTACTACCATGGGCTAGAGTGCTCTGGGATTCTAAATAAACAAAAAACTAAGCCAAAAGGACTGCAATTCTTAGTCAAGTCCTGATGTTTTTCTGGGCTCAGAGCCAGTAGACTTGGTTGGGGGAGGCATGTGACCTAGTGATATAAAAAGGTACTACTTGCACCACACCTCCCCCAACCCCAGGAAGTACAGCTTTCAGCTCCAGGGGAGATCCCTTCCCTCCATCTGAAGAGAGGAGAGGAAAGAGCAAAGAGAACTTTGTCTCACAACGTGGATACCAACACAACCACAATAGGATAGGGCACCAGACAGAGTCCCCATTCCAGGCCCTAGCTCATGGATGCCATTTTGAGACACACCCTAGCCTACAAAGGAACCCACTGCGTTGAAGGGAAGAACATAGTCCTGGCAGGATTCATCACCTGCTGACTAAAGAGTCTTGGACCCCAAATAAGCAGCAGCAGCAGTAGCCAGGAAGGTCTTGCCATGGGACTTTGGTAAGACTTAGACATACTGGCTTCAGGTGTGACCCAACACATTCCCAGCTATGGTGGCTACAGGGAGAGACTCCTTCTGCTTGAGAAAAGGGGAAGAAAGAATAAAAGGGGCTTGGGTCTTGCAGCTTAGGTAAGAGCTTGGCCATAGTGGAGTAGAGCAACAAACAGGCTCCTGGGGCCCCCAAGTCCAGGCCGTGATGCTTAGACAGCATTACTGGCCCTGCCTTGGGCTGAAGGGAATTCACTCTCCCTTAAGGGAAAGTCTCAAGCTTGGCAAATTCACCACAAGTTGATTGAAGAGCACTTGGTCCTGGACATTGGCTAAACACTGCTGTTTGTCAAGTAGTACTCATTGCAGGCCTGGGGTGGTAGTGGCCAGAGGGAGAGACTTCTCTGCTTGTGGAAAGGGGAGGGAAGAGTGGGAAAGTCTTTGTCTTGTTCTTTGCGTGCCTGTTAAGATGCAGTAGAATAGAGAATGAGGTAGACACCTAAGCTTTCTGAACTCAAGGCCCTGGCTACCATACAGCACCTCTGGACACAGCTGGGGCTGAGGGAAACTTTCCATCCTGAAGGAAAAGACAGAGGCCTGGCTGGATTTGACCCTTGCTGATTGTAGAGCCCTAGAGTCTGACCCAGCACAGTCCTAGTGGTGGTGGCCACAGGGTCCTTGTGTCACCCCTCCCTCAGCTCCAGGAAGTTCGATACAGGGAGAGACTATGTTGGTTTTGGAGAAAGTAAGGGAAGACAACAAGAGTCTCTGCCTAGTAAACCAGAGAATCCTTCCAGATCTTATAGAAGGCCACTAAGGTGATACTTCTGCAAGTCTGCAAGAGCCACAGCCTTACTGGGCTTGGGGTGCCCCCTAATGCAGATACAGCTTCGGTGACCAAAAGTTAGATCCCAACACCCAAATCCTTTCTAGACCTGGAAAGCCTTCCAAGAACAATGGGTCCAAACAAGCCCAGACAACAAAGACTATCATCAGTACCTAACTCTTCAATGCCCAGACACTGATGAACATCTATAAGCATCCAGACCATCCAGGAAAACATGACCTCACCAAGTACACTAAATAAATCACTAGGGACTAATCCTGGAGAAACAGAAATATGTGACCTGTCAGACAGAGAATTCAAAACAGCTGTTTTGAGGGAACTCAAAGAAATTCAAGATAACACAGATGTAGCAGTCTGTTTTCACACTGCTGATAAAGACATAACTGAGACTGGGCAATTTACAAAAGAAAGAGGTTTATTGGACTTACAGTTCCACATGGCTGGGAAGGCCTCACAATCACGGTGGAGGGCAAGGAGGAGCCAGTTACATCTTACATGGATGGCAGGAGGCAAAGAGAGAGCTTCTGCAGGGAAACTCATTTTTAAAACCATCAGATCTCATAAGCCTTATTCACTATCAAAGAAGAGAGCAGAAAGACCCACCCCCATGATTCAGTCACCTCCCACCGGGTTCCTCCCACAACATGTGGTAATTGTGAGAGTTACAATTCTAGATGAGATTTGGGTGGGGACACAGCCAAACCATATCAACAGGGAAGGAATTCAGAATTCCATCAGATAAATCTAACAAAGAGATTAAAATCATTAAAAAGAATCAAGCAGTAATTCTAGAGTTAAAAAATGCAATTGACATACTGAAGTCTCTTAATAGCAGAATGGATGAAGCAGAAGAAAGAATTAGTGAGCTTGAAAACTGGCTATTTAAAAGTATACAGTCAGAGGAGGCAAAAGAAAGAGAATAAAAAAATGAAGCATGCCTACAAGATCTAGGAAATGGCTTCAGTGGAGCACATCTAAAAGTTATTGGTCTTAAAGAGAAGGTAGAGAGAGAGAGATAGGGATAGAAAGTTTATTCAAAGGGATAATAACAGAGAACATTCCAAATCTAGAGAAAAATATCAATATAGAAGTACAAAAAGGTTATAGAACACCACACAGATATAAACCAAAGAAGACTACATCAAGGCATTTACTAATCAAATTCCCAAAGATCAAGGATAAAGAAAAGATCCCAAAAGCAGCAAGAGAAAAGAAACAAATAACATATAATGGAGCTCCAATATAGCTAGCAGCAGACTTTTCAATGGACTTTTCAATGGAAATCATACAGGCCAGGAGAGAGTTGCATGACATATTTAAAAAGTTAAAGGAAAAAAAAAGTACCCTAGAATAGCATATCTGGTACACACACCCACACACACACATATATTTCCAATAACATAACCCATTATTTCAAACTGATGACAACTTAACATTGATTGCAAAAACAATCTAATAAAAAGCAATGAGAAAATCAGTAAAAATCAATAAATTTAAATAAATAATATATATATCATTCAAACATGAAGGAGAAATAAGACTTTCCCAGACAAATGAAAGCTCAAGAATTTCATCAACCCAGAACTGTCCTATAAGAATGTTAAAGGGAATTTTTCAATCTGGAAGAAAACAACGTTAATGAGCAATACGAAATCACCTGACGGTATAAAAGTCACTGGTAATAGTGAGTATGCAAAAAACATAGAATATTATAACATTGTAATTGTAGTGTTCAAATCATTCATATCCTGAGTAGAAAGACTAAAAGATGAACATACCAAAACTAATAACTACAACAACTTTTCAAGACACAGACAGTATAAGATATAAATAAAAACAACAAAAAGTTAAAAAATGGTGGGATAAAGTGTAGTTTTTATTGATTTTCTCATTGCTTGTTAGATTGTTTTTGCAATCAATGTTAAGTTGTCATCCGTTTGAAATAATGAGTTATAAGATGTTATTGGAAGCCTCATGGTAACCTCAAATCAGAAAACATAAAACAGATATATAAAAAATAAAAAGCAGCAAATTAAAACATACCAGCAGGGAAAATTATCTTCACTATAGGAAGACAAGAAGGAAGGAAAGAAGGAGGAGAAGGCCACAAAACAACAAGAAAACAAACAACAAAATGGCAGGAGTAAGTCCTTACTTATCAGTAATAACATAGTCAGTATAAACTGACTAAATTCTCTAATCAAAAGACATGAAATGAATGCATGGATTAAAAAAGAAGACACAACAATCTGTTGTTTACAAAAAAATTCACTTGTAAAGAAACACACACATAAAGACTGAAAGTAAACGCATAGAAAAAGACATTCCACGCAAATAGCAAAAATGAGGAAGAGTAGCATACTTACATCAGACAAAATATATTTCAAGACAAAAACTATATAAAGAGGCAATAATGATAAAGGGGTCATTTCAGCAAAGGGATATAACAGTCGTAAGTATATGTGCACCCAACACTGGAACACCCAGATATATAAAGCAAATATTATTAAAGATAAAGAGAAAGACAGACTCTAATACAGTAATACCTGGAGACAGCCCACTTTCAGTGTTGGACAGATCATCCAGACACAAAATCAACAAAGAAACATCAGACTTAATCTGCACTACAGAACAAATGGGCCTAATAGAAATTTACAGAACATTTCATTCAACAGCTGCAGAAAACACATTCTTCTCCTCAGCACATGGATTATTCTCAAGGATAGATCATGTCTTAGGCCACAAAACAAGTAATAAAACATTCAAGAAACTGCAATAATATGAGGTATGTTCTGTGACCATAATGGAATAAAACTACTAATCAATAAAAAGAGGAAATGTGGAAACTATTCAAACACATGGAAATTAAACAATATGCTTCTGAGTGACCAGTGGGTCAATGAAGAAATTAAGAAATAAATTGAAAAATATCTTGGAACAAATAATAATAGAACCACAACATACTAAAACCTATGGGACAGAGTGAAAGCAGTACTAAGAGGGAAGTTTATAACTATAAGCACCTACATCAAAAAAGTAGAAAATGTCAAATAAGAAAACTAATGATATACGCTAAAGAACTAGAAAAACAAGAGCACACTAAATCCAAAATTAGTTGAAGAAAAGAAATAACAAAAATCAATGAACAAGATTGAAATGAAGAAAACAATACAAACGATCAACACAACAAAAAAGTTGTTTTTTTTTAAAAAATAAACATAATTGACAAACCTTTAGCCAGATAAAGAAAAAAGAGAGAATAGTCAAATGAAATCAAAGATGAAAAGGAGACAGTACAACCAATGCTGCAGAAATTCAAAGGATCATTAAAGGATACTATGAACAACTATATGCCAAGAAATTGGAAAACCTAGAAGAAATGGATAAATGCTTAGATACATACAACCTACCTGATTGAACCATAAAGAAATCCAAAATCTGAACAAACCAATAACAAATAACAATATTGGACCTGTAACAAAAAGTCTGCCAGCAAAGAAATGCCTGGGATCTGATGGCTTCACTACTGAATTTTACCAAAAATTTAATGAAGAACTAATACCAACCCTACTCAAACCATTCTGAAAAATAGAGAAGGAAGGAATACTTCCAAACTCATTTTATGAGGCCAGTATTACCCTGATACCAAAACCTAACAAAGACAAATAAAAAAAAAGAAACTGCAGGCCAATATCCCTGATACACAATGATGCAAACATCTCCAACAAAATACTATCAAACTGAATTCAACAACACGTTAAAAAGATCATTCATCATAACCAAGTGGGATATATCCCAGGGATGCAAAGATGATTCAAAATATGAAAATCAATCAATATGATACATCACACCACCAGAATGAAGGACAAAAACCATATGATCATTTCCATTGATGCTGAAAAAGCATTCAATAATTCAACATCCCTTCATGATTAAAACCCCTCAAAAAACTATGTATACAAGAAACATGCCTCAACACTATATAGCCATGCACGACAGATTCTCAGCTAGTATCATAGTGAATGGGGAAAAACTGAAAGCCTTTTCTCTAAGATCTGGAACACAACAAGGATGCCCACTTTCACCACTGTTGCTCAACACAGAGAAGTCCTAGCTAGAGCAATGAGTCAAGAGAAAGAAATAAAGGACATCCAAATTGTAAAGGAAAAAGTCAAGTTATCCTTGTTTGAAGATGATATGAACTTATATTTGGAAAAACCTAAAGATTTCACCAAAAAAACTATTAGAACTAATAAACAAATTCAGTTTATTAACTGAATAAACTGAATATAAACATTTCAGGATATAAAGTCAACACACAAATATCTGCAGCATTTCTATATGCCAACAGTGAACAATCTGAAAGAGAAATTTAAAAAGTACTTCCACTTACAATAGTTATAAATAAAATTAAATACCTGTGAATTAACCAAAGAACTGAAAGATCTCCACAATGAAAACTATAAAACTTTGGTGAAAGAAATTGAAGACACAAAAATACGAAAAGATATTTCATATTCATGGATTGGGACAATTAATATTGTTAAAATGTTCATACTACCCAAAGCAATCTACATATTCAATACAACCCATATCAAAATGCCAATGACATTCTTCAAAGAAATAGAAAAAAAAATCAAAAAATGTACATGGAACCACAAAAGACCCGGAATAGCCAAAGCTATCCTGAGCAAAAATAAAACAAAACTTGAGGAATCACAATACCTACTTCAAATTATACTACAGAGCTATAATAACCAAAACAGCATGGTAACTGGCACAAGAACAGACATAGGGACCAAAAGAACAAAATAAAGAACCCAGAAATAAATCCATACATCTGCAGCAAACTCATTTTCAACAAAGGTGACAAGAACACACATTGGGAAAAGGATAGTCTCTTCAACATATGGTGCTGAGAAAATTGGATATACACATGCAGAATAAAACTAGACCCCTATCTCTCACCACATTCAAAAATCAAATCAAAATGGAGTAAAAACTTAACTATATGACTTCAAAGTATAAAACTACTAAAAGAAAACATTACAGAAACTTTCCAGGACATTGGACTGGCCAAATATTTATTGAATAATATCCCACAAGCACAAGCAGCCAAAGCAAAAATGGACAAACAGCATCACATCAAGTTAAAAATCTTCTGCACCTCAAACGAAACAATCAACAAAGTGAAAAGACAACCCACAGAATAAGAAAAATATTTACAAACAATTTATCTGACAAGAGATCAATAACTAGAATATACAAGGAATTCAAACAGCTCTATAGGAAAAAAATGTAATAATCCAATTTAAAAATGGGAAAAATATCTGCATAGACATTTCTCAAAAGAAGACACACAAATGGAAAATAGGTATATGAAAAGCTGCTCAATATCATTGATCATCAGAGAAATGCAAATTAAAACTGCAATGAGATATCTCACCCCAGTTAAAATGGCCTTTATCCAAAAGACAGGCAAAAGCAAATGTTGGCGAGGATGTGGAGAAAAGGGAACCTCACACACTGCTGGTGGTAAGGTAAATTAGTACAACCGCTATGGAGAATATTTTGAAAGTTCCTAAAAAAATAGAGCTACCATAAGATCCAGCAATCCTACTACTAGGGGGATTTCTACCCCAAAGAAAAGTAATCAATATATCAATGAGATATCTGCACTTCCATGCTTATTGCAGCACTATTCACAATAACCAAGATTTGGAAGCAACCTATGTGGCCATCAGCAGACAAATGGACAAGGAAAATTTCGTACATGGATAGTACACAATGGAGTACTATTCAGCCACAAAAAAGAATGAGATTCTGTCATTTGCAACTACATGGATGGAACTGGAGATCATTATGTTAAGTGAAATAAGCCAGGCACAGAAAGACAAACTTTGCATGTTCTCATTTATTTCTAGGAGCTAAAACCTAAAACAATCGAACTCATGGCAATAGGGAGTAGAAGGATGGTTTACCAGAGGCTGGGAAGAGTAGTGCGGGAGAGGGGAAGTGGGGATGTTTAATGGGTACAAAAAATAATTATACAGAATGAATAAGATCTAGTATTTGATAGCACAACAGAGTGACTATAGTCAACAATAATTTGTTGTACATTTAAAAATAACTAAGAGTATAATTGGATTGTTTGTAACACAAAGGATAAATGCTTGAGGTGATGGCTACCTCATTTACCCAAATGTGATTATTATGCACTGTATCCCTGTATCAAAATAAATCCATAAATCTATATATCTACTATGTATCCACAAAAATAAAAAAAATAAATTTTATAAAGAATAAAAAAATTACTGTAGAGGTGCAGCCACTAATTGCTACAGAATCACCACATGTGAAGGTTGCAAAATCCTTTTATATCTACCCTGATCCTCATCTAGATTACCCAAGGCAACTAAGAGCCAATCTCTTTTTAAGTATGCTTTCTCTGTCAATAAATATTACCATGAATATTTAGCAGTGTGTTAGAATTTTGAATCTCTCACTGTTGGGACAGTCTTCCTTGGGTCTCACAATAAAATGTCTACACTCTCTATACAATGTTTGAAAGCACTGGGTTTTGGAGTCAACACATCTGGGCTTGCCAATGATGTCTTGGAAAACTTTCTTAAGCCTCTGTTTCCTCAGCCATAGAAAAGGGTAATAATATTATCCCAACTCAATGGTTGCTGCAGGAGCTGAAAGTAATCATTTATTTAAAATACCCAACACAGTTGCTAGAACGCTGTAAGTTCTTGATATATGTCACCACCACTTCCAGCCATGACCGTCATCATTACCAGAGCACTATAGTAAGGGGCCCAGCTGGTAGCCTTTCTCTGCATTAAGCCCTCACTGACCCGAATCTCACAAAGGTTTTCTCAGTCTTTTATTCTGCAAACTGAATCACAACAGCTTCTCTCAAATATCTCAGCTTCCTCAGTTAGAGTGATGTTTGTTTGTTGCACATATTTTTTAATACATAAAATAACAATATTAACTTCCTATTCTTATCATCTAGGCAATGCCAAGTTCGTATTTTTCCTTACTTTCTTCTTTCAGGGCCATCCTTGATCCGTAATTCCAACTGGATTGGAAATAAAATGCATATCTTATATAGTTACACCAGTTAGATGATTTTAAACAATTATCTGCAAATCTGTGTATAAATTACTTTCTAAATAGTAGTCACATTTTAAATATACCAAGAAAAGTGGTATTTGTGTATCCTATGGTGAATTGTTTTGTAAAGCAAAGCATTCATCTTTAAAATAATTATTCATTCCCTAATCTGTCTGTTTTATTACATTAAATTTTTATATTTGCTTAAAACATGACCTATCTGTAGATTTTCTCAGCTATTTGAATATTATACCCAGATGATAAAGCATATTCATTTTTAATTCTTTACCCTAGTGCTTTCTTCTCACCTTCCTTATGCTGTGTTATACATCTGTGTATCTCTTTGATCTGAAAGATTACTAGAAAGATGACCGAAACTGTCACTTGCCTTTCAAATACTAGGCCTACACAGAAATCAGTTGAACAGATGATTGGAAAGGTTTAAGCTATGTCTCTGTTGATAAAAGCCAAGTTTTAAGAGAACTATAATTTAGTCTTCAAACCACATTTCTTGGGTGAGAGCCAGTATTATAATTGTAATTAAAAGAATGATAATTATGCCACTTTAATCTATTTTACATAAATCTGAATAATGCCTGGGCAATAATTCCCAGGCAAGATGGCCAAATAGAAACAGCTCCAGTCTGCAGCTCCCAACAACACCAATGCAGAAGGCAGGTGATTTCTGCATTTCCAACTTAGGTACCCGGTTCATCTCACTGGGACTGGTTAGACAGTAAGTGCAGCCCATGGAGGGTAAGCAGAAGCAGGGTGGGGTGTCGCCTCACCTGGGGAGCTCAAAGTGTTGGGGAACTCCCTCCCCTAGCCAAGGGAAGCCATGAGGGACTGTGTCATATGGGATGGTGCTATCCGCCCCAGATACTATGCTTTTCCCATGGTCTTCATAACCTGCAGACCAGGAGATTCCCTCGGGTGCCTATACCACCACAAAACTGGGTGGCCATTTGGGCAGACACCAAGCTAGCTGCAGGAGTTTCGTATCCCAGTGGCACCTGGAACGCCAACGAGATGGAAACATTCACTCCCCTGGAAAGGGGGCAGAAGCCATGGAACCAAGTGGTCTTGCTCAGTGGATCCCACCCCCACAGAGCCCAACAAACTAAGATCCACTGGCTTGAAATTCTTGCTGCCAGCACAGCAGTCTGAAGTCGACCTGGGACACTCGAGCTTGGTGGAGGGAGGAGCATCCACCATTACTGAGGTTTGAGTGGGTGATTTTCCCCTCACAGTGTAAACAAAGCTGTGGGGAAGTTTGAACTGGGCAGAGCCCACAGCAGCACTGCATAGCCGCTGTAGCCAGATTGCCTCTCTAGATTCCTCCTCTCTAGGCAGGGTATTTCTGAAAGAAAGGCAGCAGCCCCCAGTCAGGGGCTTATAGATAAAATTCCCATCTCCCTGGGACAGAGCACATTGGGAAAGGGGCGGCTGTGGGTGCGGCTTCAGCAGACTTAAACATTCTTGCCTGCCAGCTCTGAAGAGAGCTGTGAATCTCCCAGCACAGCACTCGAGCCCTGCTAAGGTACAGACTGCCTTCTCAAGTGGGTTCCTGACTCCCATGCCTGCTGACAGGAAGACACCTCCCAGCAGGAGTTGACAGACACCTCATACAGAAGAGCTCTGGCTGGCATCTGGTGGGTGCCCCTCTGGGATGAAGCTTCCAGAGGAAGGAGCAGGCAGCAATATTTGCTGTTCTCCAGCCTCCACTGGTGATATCAAGGAAACAGGGTCTGGAGTGGACATCAAGCAAACTCCAGCAGACCTGCAGAAGAGAGGCCTGACTGTTAGAAAGAAAATTAACAAACAGAAAGCAATAGCATCAACATCAAAAAGGAAAACCAAGCAAAGACCCCATCCGAAGGTCACCAACATGAAAGACCAAAGGTAGATAAATCCATGAACGTGAGAAAAACAAGTGCAAAAAGGCTGAAAATTCCAAAAACCAGAATGCCTCTTCTCCTCCAAAGGATCACATCTCCTCACCAGCAAGGGAACAAAAATGGATGGAGAAGGAGTTTGATGAATTGATAGAAGTAGGCTTCAGAAGGTGGGTAATAACAAACTACTCTGAGCTAAAGGAACATGTTCTAACCCAATGCAAGGAAGCTAAGAACCTTGATAAAAGGTTACATGAATTGCTAACTAGAATAACCAGTTTAGAGAAGAACATAAATGACCTGATGGAGCTGAAAAACATAGCAGAAGAACTTCGTGAGGCATATGCAAGTATCAATAGCTAAATTAATTTAGCAGTATAAAGGATACCAGAGATTGAAGATCAACTTATGAGATAAAGCATGAAGACAATATTAAGAAAAAAGAATGAAAACGAACGAACAAACCCTCCAAGACATATAGGACTATGTGAAAAGACCAAACCTACGTTTGATTGGTGTACCTGAAAGTGACGGAGTATGGAACCAAGTTGGAAAACACACTTAGGATATTATCCAGGAGAACTACCTCAACCTAGCAAGACAGGCCAGCATTCAAATTCATGAAATACAGAGACCATAAAGATACTCCTTAAGAAGAGCAACCCCAAGACACATAATCGTCAGATTCACCATGATTGAAATGAAGGAAAGAATGTTAAGGGCAGCCAGAGAGAAAGGTTGGGTTACCCACAAAGGGAAGCTCATCAGACTAACAGTGGATCTCTCTGCAGAAACCCTACAAGTCAGAAGAGTGTGGGGGCCATTATTCAACATTCTTAAAGAAAAAATTTTCAACCCAGAATTTCACATCCAGCCAAACTCAGCTTCATAAGCGAAGGAGAAATAAAATCCTTTACAGACAAGCAAATGCTGGGAGATTTTTGTCACCACCGGGCCTGCCTTACAAGAGCTCCTGAAGGAAACACTAAATATGGAAAGAAAAAAACGGTACCAGCCACTGCAAAAAACGTACCAAAATGTAAAGACCATTGGCACTATGAAGAAACTGCATCAACTAACGGGCAAGATAACCAGCTAGCATCATAATGACAGGATCAAATTCACACATAACAATATTAACCTTAAATGTAAATGGGCTAAATGCCTCAATTAAAAGACACAGACTGACAAATTAGATAAAGAGTCAAGACCCATCACTGTGCTGTATTCAGGAGACCTATCTCACATGCAAAGACACACATAGGCTCAAAATAAAAGGATGGAGAAATATTTACCAAACAAATGGAAAGCCAAAAAAAAAAGCAGAGGTTGCAATCCTACTCTCTGATAAAACAGACTAAGCCAACAAAGATCCAAAAAGACAAAGAAGGGCATTCCATAATGGTAAAGGGATGAATGCAACAAGAAGAGCTATCTTAAATGTGTATGCACCCAGATTCATAAAGCAAGTCCTTAGAGACCTACAAAGAGACTTAGACGTCCACACAATAATAATGGGAGCCTTTAACATCCAATATTAGACAGATCAACGAGACAGAAGGTTAACAAGGAAATCCAGGACTTGAACTCAGCTCTGGACCAAGTGGACCTAATAGAAATCTACAGAACTCTCTACCCCAAATCAACAGAATATACATTCTTGTCAGCACCACATCACACTTATTCTAAAATTGGCCACATAATTGGAAGTAAAACACTCCTCAGCAAATGTAAAGGAATGGAAATCATAATAGTCTCTCAGATGACAGTGCAATCAAATTAGAACTCAGGATTAAAAAACTCACTCAAAACTGCACTACTACATGGAAACTGAACAACCTGCTCCCAAATTACTACTGGGTAAATAATGAAATTAAGGAAGAAATAAATAAGTTCTTTGAAACCAATGAGAACAAAGACACAATGTACCAGAATCTCTGGGACACAGCTAAAGCTGCAGTTAGAGGGAAATTTATAGCACTAAATGCCCACAGGAGGAAGTGGGAAAGATCTAAAATTGACACTCTAAAATCACAATTAAAAGAACTAGAGAAGCAAGAGCAAACACGTTCAAAAGCTAGCAGAAGACAAGAAATAACTAAGATTAGAGCTGAAATGAAGGAGATAGAGACATGAAAAACCCTTCAAAAACATCATTGAATCCAGGAGCTGGTTTTTTGAAAAGATTAACAAAATACATAGACCACTAGCCAGACTAATAAAGAAGAAAAGAGAGAAGAATCAAATAGACACAATAAAAAATGATAAAGGAAATACCACCACTGATCCCACAGAAATACAAACTACCATCAAAGCATACTATAAACACCTCTATGCAAATCAACTAGAAAATCTAGAAGAAATGGATAAATTCCTGGACACATACACTCTCCCAAGACTAAACCAGGAAGAAGTCAAATCCCTGAATAGACCACTAACAAGTTCTGAAATTGAGGCAGTAACTAATAGCCCACCAACCCAAAAAAGACCAGGACCAGATGGATTCACAGCCGAATTCTACCAGAGGTACAAAGAGGAGCTGGTATCATTCCATCTAAAGCTACTCCAAACAACAGAAAAAGAGGGACTTCTCCCTAACTCATTTTATGAGGCCAGCATCATCCTGATACCAAAACCTGGCAGAGACATGACAAAAAAAGGAAAAATTCAGGCCAATATCCCTGATGAACATCAATGTGAAAATCCTCAATAAAATACTGGCAAACTGAATCCAGTAGCACATTAAAAAGCTTATCTACCATGATCAAGTTGGCTTCATCTCTGGGATGCAAAGTTGGTTAAACATATGCAAATCAATAAACAGAACCAATGACAAAAACCAGATGATTATCTCGATAGATGCAGAAAAGGCCTTCGATAAAATTCAACACCACTTCATGCTAAAAACACTCAATAAACTAGGTATTGATGGAATGTATCTCAAAATAGTAAGAGCTATTTATGACCAACCCACAGCCAATATTTTACTGAATTGGCAAAAGCTGGAGGCATTCCCTTTGAAAACCAGCACAAGACTAGGATGCCCTCTCTCACCACTCCTATTCAACACAGTATTGGAAGTTCTGGCCAGGGCAATCAGGCAAGAGAAAGAAATAAAGGGTATTCAAATAGGAAGAGAGGAAGTCAAATTATCTCTGTTAGCAGATGACATGATTGTATATTTAGAAAACCCCATTGTCTCAGCCCCAAAACTCCTTAAGCTGATAAACAACTTCAGCAAAGTCTCAGGATATAAAATCAATGTGCAAAAATCAAAGCATTCCTATACACCAATAATAGACAAACAGCCAAATCATGAGTGAGCTTCTATTCACAATTGCTACAAAGAGAATAAAATACCTAAGAATCCAAATTACAAGGGATGTGAAGGACCTCTTCAAGGAGAACTACAAACCACTGCTCAACAAAATAAAAGAGGAGACAAACAAATGGAAGAACATTCCATGCTCATGGATAGGAAGAATTAGTATCGTGAAAATGGCCATACTGCCTAAGGTAATTTATAGATTCAATGCCATGCCCATCAAGCTACCAATGACTTTCTTCACAGAATTGGAAAAAACTACTTTAAAGTTCATATGGAACCAAAAAAGAGCCCGTATTGCCAAGACAATCCTAAGCAAAAAGAACAAAGCTGGAGGCATCATGCTACCTGACTTCAAACTATACTACAAGTCTACAGTAACCAAAACAGCATGGTACTGGTATTAAAACAGATATATAGAACAATGGAATGAACAGAGGCCTCAGAAATAACACACTTCTACAGCCATCTGATCTTTGAAGAACCTAACAAAAACAAGCAATGGGGAAAGGATTTCCTATTTAACAATTGGTGTTGAGAAAACTGGCTAGCCATATGCAGAAAACTGAAACTGGAACCCTTCCTTACACTTTATACAAAAATTAACTCAAAATGGTTTAAAGATTTAAACATAAGACCTAAAACCATAAAAATCCTAGAAGAAAACCTAGGCAATACCATTCAGGACATAGGCATGGGCAAAGACTTCATAACTAAAACACCAAAAGCAATGGCAACAAAAGCCAAAATAGACAAATGGAATCTAATTAAACTAAAGAGCTTCTGCACAGCAGAAGAAACTATGACCAGAGTGAACAGGCAACCTACAGGATGGGAGAAAAGTTTTGCAATCTATCCATCTGACAAAGGGCTAATATCCAGAATATACAAGGAACTTAAACAAATTTACAAGAGAAAAACAAATAACCCCATCAAAAAGTGGGTGAAGGATATGAACAGAAACTTTTCAAAAGAAGACATTTAGGCAGCCAACAAACATAAAAAAAGCTCATCATCACTGGTCATTAGAGAAATGCAAATCAAAACCACAATGAGATACCATCTCACACCAGTTAGAATGGCAATCATTAAAAAGTCAGAAAACAACAGATGATGGAGAGGATGTGGAGAAATAGGAATTATTTTACACTGCTGGTGGGAGCAGAAATTAGTTCAACCATTGTGGAAGACAGTGTGGCGATTCCTCAAGGATCTAGAACTGGAAATAACATTTGACCCAGCAATCCCATTACTGGGTATATACCCAAAGGATTATAAATCATTCTACTATAAAGACGAATGCATATGTATGTTTATTGCAGCACTGTTCACAATAGCAAAGACTTGGAACCAGCCTAAATGCCCATCAGTGATAGACTGGATTAAGAAAATGTGGCACATATACACCATGGAATACTATGCAGCCGAAAAGGATGAGTTCATGTCCTTTGCAGGAACATGGATGAAGCTAGAAACCATAATTCTCAGCAAACTAACACAAGAACAGAAAACCAAACACTGCATGTTCTCACTCATAACTGGGAGTTGAACAATGAGAACACATGGACACAGGGAGAGCAACATCACGCACCGGGGCCTGTCAGGGGGTGGGGGGCTAGGGGAGAGATAGCATTAAGAGAAATACCTAATGTAGATGTCGAGTTGATGGGTGCAGCAAACCACCATGGCACTTGCATACCTATGTAACAAACCTGCACTTTCTGCACATGTATTCCTGAACTTAAAGTATAAAATATATATATAACTGTAATTAAGAGTATGATAATTATGCCATTTTAATCTATTTTACATAAATCTAAATAATACATTCAAGTGGCTCTAACTTCACATATTTAAAAATTAGTGCAACTAATTAGTGTAAATGTATTCCGACCCTATATTTTTGACATGACAGACATGAAATGTACAAGTGTTTGCAATCAATCAGCTGAATTACCTTCCAGAAGACATTCCATGAAGACATCTTGTATGAGGCAGTCTTCTATTTCTGGACATCGAAGTGTCAAATTAAATAATCTGGGCCTCAAGAGAAGACTACTCTGATTAGGAGTTTGAGACTTTGAGGACATGCTGAATGCAGCATTAGACTGGGGGTGCATGTGTTTGGGGTTGCTATGGTTTGAATGTGTGCCCAAAGTTCATTCATGGGAAACTTAATCCCCAATGCAACAGTGTTAAGAGGTAGGACCTTTAAAAGGTGACTGGTTCATGAGCGCAGAGCCCTCATGAATGGATTAATGTCACTGCTATTATGGGAATGGGTTTGTTATAAAAGTTAGGTTGGCCCTCTCTTGCTCTCTCTTGCCCTCTCTTGCCCTCTCACCTTCCACCATGGAGTGACACAGCAAGAAGGCCCTCCTATCAGATGCGATCCTTCAATCTTGGACTTCCCAGTCCCCAGAACTGTAAGAAATAAGTCTCTGTTGTTTATAAATTATCTAGTTTCAGGTATTCTGTTATAGCAGCAAAAAACAGACTAAGACAGGGGTAAAGGGAGGGCAGATGGCTGGCTTAAGTAATAGAAAGGGGATAGTTCAGTAGGGGTGCAGAACCTGGGATTCCCACAGGCTCAAGAATATGCAACCTCAGACTATTCTAATAAAGCACTCTAATATGCATTATGTTCTAACTCTGTTCCAGACATATTGCTAAGCATTGAGCAAGCATTTTTACCCCATTTGATCCTCACAACTCTTCCTCAGAGATAAGCACTATAGTCTCCATTCCACACAGGAGGAAACTGAGGCTCAGAATGTTAGTTTGCCCAATCCCATGCAACTCCACTTCAGCACTCTGCCCTTCCAGGGCCTACTCCAGCTGCAGGATATTGTTCTAATGAGTTTGGATCATTCCATAAAGTATCTTCTTTTCCATGTCTTCATCTATTCTTTTCCTAAGAAGCAGACCATGCAAGATCACAGATCTAGGAATGTCACACTTGTCACTATAACTCCATTCGATCATTGTGTCCTGCACATCAGCAGCCCCCCACACATAGGCTTAAAGAATGATGTGGCTGAGCACAGTGGCTCAAGCATGTCATCCCAGCACTTTGAGACATGCTGGGATGTGCTAAGGCAGGAGGATTGCTTGAGCCCAGGAATTTCAGATCAGTTTGGGCAAGATCTTGTCTCCACAAAATATTTTAAAATTAGCCAGGTGTGGTGGTCCACACCTGTAGTCTCAGCTACTTAAGAGGCTGAGGTAGAAGGATCGCTTGAGCCCAGGAGTTTGAGGCTGCAGTGAGCTATGATTGTGCCACCGCACTCCAGCCTCGGTGACAGAGTGAGACTCTATTTAGAGAGAGAGAGAGACAGAGAGAGAGAGATGCTGCAAATCCTCTGTGATGATCCATGCTGGATATAAGGGGATTGACTAAGTGTTGGTTTGAGATTTCAATTCTTTCAAATGTTTGAGAAAGAGGCACAGACCTGGGATGGATGTATACATTGAGGAACAGCCTAACACCACCAACTCCCAACAAGCTAGAGTTCAAGCAAGTGACAAGGGCAGGAGCTGGTCATAGTAATGCTTATGTCACTCTGATTTGATGACATGACATCACAGTGCTGTGACCCAAGGAAACTCTAAGTAAGCTAGTTACCTGTCACGTTGTTCCTTGTATTTCCCTTAAACCTTAAACAGGTCTCTCTCTGACCCTCAGGTACTTTTAAAATACACATTCTTCTTTTCTCATCTTCTAAGAACTTATATGTAAGATAACTGGTGTGCTAGACAAAAAGGATATAAGGACATACAATTTCAATAGTTTTTCTTCTCTTCTTTTTGTCTCTCTTTTGGGAGCAGATAATAAAAGTAAAAATAATAATAACAATAATAAGACTTGTGGGAAACCTGACTCGGAGCAGCTAGTCACGGATCTCAGTGTGAAAAACGAAGTTCCCTGGCTTACATCTGGTTGTTGGTGTAGCCATGCCTTTATGTGGTTTCATTTTTCTAGAATGCCTTTACCATCTTTTTTCACCAGTTAGTCAACACAGAGTCTGCTCCTCCACGGCACTCCCTGTCAGGCCTGGCGCCACCCTGTGCTCCTGCACTGTCCTCAGCCTTCCTCTGCCAGAGCCTGCACCACACACAGCATCGCATCCTCTATTCACTTCTTTGTCTCCTCTCCTCCTCAGTGAGATCCTTGAGAGTGGTGCAGTGTCTTACTCTTTGTCTCCACAGATATTGGCAGAGTACCTGGCATATGATTACACTCAATTATGATGAACTGAACTGCTCAAGGAAAGAGTTGGTGGAACAACTTTAAGCCTAAGAATGCACAGATATATTATGCAGTCTGGAGGATATCAAATAAGTACCATCTGTGCCTTCTTTTCCCCAGAGCAAACCATTCCCATATCAAGAATTCTGGGGTAAGGGTTTGCCCTCTTTTTAAGCTGACAAATCCCAGCATATGTCTCTAATGCACAAGTGGGATACGACTGAGAGCTCTAAGAGATCAAAGCTGTTGAAAATTGATTTTAGTGGCCAGGGGTAGTGGCTCATGCCTGTAATCCCAGCACTTTGGGAAGCTGAGGCGAGTGGCTCACTTGAGGTCAGGAGTTTGAGAGCAGCCTGGCCAACGTGCTGAATCCCGGTATCTACTAAAAATACAAAAATTAGCTGGGTGGCATGGTGGCACGCACTTGTTGTCCCAGCTACTCAGGGGACTGAAGCAGAAGAATTGCTTGAACCTGGGAGCCAAGAGGCTGCAGTGAGCCGAGATCACACGATTGCACTCCAGCTTGGACAACAGAGCAAGACTCCATCTCAAAAAAAAAAAAAAAAAACAGAGAGAGAGAGAGAAAAGAAAGAAAACTCACCTCAGAAAGGGAAAGAAACATACAAAGTCAACAGAGGTACTTTGATCCACCAAGGAAGAAGTCTGAAAGGAGACCTGGAAATAGGCAGGGATCCAGAGAGTATTGTTTTGATATTTGAAGTTCTCAAGAAGAGAAGCCATGGGCCATGAACTCTTTTAAAAGTGGGAAGTTAGAAAACTAAGGCCTTGGTGGTAGGGTTACCAGTTTCCACAAGTAAAAATATGAGATGGCTAGATAAACTTGAATGTCAGATAAATTTTTTTAAAAATTTTTGTTTTGTCAGTATGTTCCACAGGGTATCTTGTATTTTATCCAGCAACCCTACCTGGGGGAGAACTTCTGGGACATGTATCCAGAATAACTTAATACTGGGAGTTGACTACCAATTCTAGGTTTCTCATGGAAGAAAATATTAATCATTGTTCCCTATCCAAAGTGGTGGAATGAACAGGAAAAAATTGGGTCAAATCAAAGACTGAGAGTTCATTTGGATATTCACTAAACCCCTCTTATGTTCTAGCACTTCAATAAAAATTATTTCAAACACCTCCCAAATTCTGAATTGTATAATTTGTATCACGTAATGTCAAGGTAATTGATGTTCAAAAAGCTAATAGGTGACAGAGGCAAGAATTTCCAGCCACTCCGTCTGGCTCCAAAGTCATCCCTGGGTTACCGCTGACTTTCCACTATCCCCTCTCCTTTCACATCTCTGTACCTTTCCTGAAACTCTGAGATCTGCCTTCTTGTTTGGAAAATAAAGACATTGTGTTCTTGTTTAGGAAAAGTTTTATTTCAGGAAAAAAAGTCCTGGGTGCATTTTATAGAGTGGGTCAAATCGGGTCAGGTGCCAGGAGAGCACTATGGCACATCCCTAGACCCCCATGGTTCTTACTACAATCCTAACACTTCGTGCCTGTGCCTACTTGAAAGAAAGAAACCACTTGGGAATATTTTTTACTTTCCTTCAAGTTTCAAAATTCCTTGAGAAAAATAAAACTTATGCTCTTATAAATAATTTAACACACTCCAAAAGGTATAGACAGGGCCTTCCTGTGTACCTAAGAAGGTAGTAGCATACATGGAGTGAATTCATGTTACCCAAGGGTCTTTCCCAAACCTCCTCCTGCTGGCTCCAGGGGGAGAGAAAACCTGTCTATTGTTTTTGAATTCCTAAGGCCTGGCACAGTGCCTGGGACACTGCTGATGCTCCATATATATTTGTGGGTATGAACTGTCTCAATGCTCAGGTGTCCCAAACTGCATTCATTCTTTTAATTTTGGAGTTTAGCCTGTTCATGAAAAGAACAGAAATTATCCATATGCTAACCTGAAAGAGTTCTGAGCTTTTTCCAGAAGGCAGGAAGGTGGGAGAACAGTCTCTTAAGAGTGAGGAGAATGTCTTAGAGACACATCCAAAAGATGGGCTGAAAAGGGTGGGCGCCGAACCTGATTGACAGGTTGGAAGCCCCAGCCTGCTACTTTTTGGCTGGTGGCCTAAGGCAAGTAACTTAGCCACATTATTTTTGCCTCATTTTCTTCACTCGTAAATGGCATCAGTAACAGTACCTCCTTTGCAAGTTTAAGGATTAAAGAAGAATCTTAGAACAGTACCTGGCTCATAAGTGCTCAAATGAATGCTAACTATAGCTTTTCCCAAGGAGAAGATCAAACTGAAATCACCTTCAGAAAATATTCTCAACTTTGAATGAAAGCAAAATTTTGATGTTTGAAATGTGTCTCTTTAATAGTCAACACAAATGACTAAAATTTGGAACTTTAGGAGGAAGATGGAAAAGGAGACAGTAAAATGCAGGAGAATATTAGTGCCGGCCAGGCTGGTGGCTGCTCCCCGCTCCATGGTGACCCCAGGATGGAACTCTTGTATCTGTCTCTCTGCACACTTACCTGGTTGGACAGCACTGTCGGTGTCCTGGGTGTGTGCCTGGCACTCATTTGTGAGTTCCTGAAGGTCAAGGCTTAGAATCTTCTTCACTGTGTTTCTAAAACCCTACATGGAGCTAGGCATGTTAGAACAGGCTTACAATTTGTTATTTTATTCATTCAGCCAAGGTTTTTTATTTTTTTTTAACTTAGTTAATTTGTGTCAGGCCCTGAGCTAGGTGTGGGGAATAAAATAATGAGCACCTGGACACACAGCTTTTAAGGCATCTTAGGAGACTGGGAGTGACACAGGATGGCTCTCACCCTCTCCTTGTCCCTCTCCTCTCTCAGGGCTTGACTACCATCCCCTACCCCACCCACGCCCCTCCCCCTCCACACAGACACACACTACACTACCACCATTAGGAAGCCTTCCTGGCTTGATGCCAATTGAAATTACAAATACATGTTCATTTGTGTGTGCTTGGCTCTCAAATTCTACAAATCAGAACAGGATTAAGATGAGTCTTGAGAGGAGCAACTCAAGGTGTGTCTACAGCACCGTCCCACTAAAGCCATGAGTCTCCCTAAAGTTCATCTCCTCGATTCACCCACAAATGCAGATCAACCACTAACAAGGACTCCCTCCTTGATCAAACTTTAGTCAGGCTCATCTGAGCTCCTTGGCTAGGCCTCATCCTTGGCCTGCTGAGCCTAGTTGTAGCAAAGAATCCCGCTAAGCCAGTGTATGGAGAATCTCCTTCACACTTGATACTCTGACATCCAGTCAAGCTCTTCTTCCTCCATCCTTAATATCTAATCAAGTTCCTTTCCTCCCACATATCCCCAACCCTTAATTCCTAGCCAAGTCCCTCTTAGCAATTTTCCATCCACTTCCTCATCCTACCATTTTGCTATAAATTTCCACTTGTCTTTGTTGTATTCAGAGTTGAGTTCAATCTCTCTCCCCATTGCAATAGCCTTGCAAAAAGTCTTCCTCGCCATTTTTATAAAGCATCTGAATAATTGCTCTTTAATGCTGCCTTCCCTTTGCCTGCCAGGCCCTCAGCTTAGTCTTGAGGACACAGAAGAAAAAGGGGTGGCTCCGACCTGAGTCAGGAGGGCCCCCCTTCTACAGAGTGCACCGCCTCTGCCTAGCTACTTGGGGGGCAAAGCCAGGTGCTGTGTGTTTACATTCCCTGCTCCATCCTGTGCCACTCTATTGTGGTTGAGGATGTTCAGGGATCCCCAGTCCAATGTACTGTTCCGTTCCCAAATCAACCCAGTTTCAGGAGGAAACAGAACAATTCAATAGAAGAATCCAGAATAAAGTTAGAAATTGTTTCTTCCCCTTCACACCTTTACATCATAATGTTGAATGTTACTGCCTCAACCCAGAAGTCAGAAGTTTGACTACAGAAGTTACTTGTTGTAGCAGCTATTAACATCTGAAGTAACTCAGTGGCAGTGCTTTGTGCACTATGAAGCAAAGGATTCTTGTTATTTTTATAACTGATAGCCCTCACAACCATACACTGTAGACATCCAGCTCTCCCATGTCCTAAAAGCCTTTTGCTTTTTCCTGAGGACAAATCCAAATATCCAAAAATTCACTACTCCAGTAACTCTCTTCCTTCTTCAAAAAGTCCCCCATTTTTTATTCTCCCAAGGGACCAAGGGAAGGGGGACAGAAGGTGGAGCTAGGGATGGAATATGGATGGTAAAAGATGTGGCATCTGTGGGGTTGCTGTCACTGCCCCTGGCACTGTCCCCCTTCTCCAGGGTAGAGCCATCACATGCTACAGGATGAATTCCATTATCGTATAGGGCAAGAAGTTTTACCAAACAATTCCCCAGCAGGTTCCCTTGAAGGCCCTGCAGAGTATGAAGCCTCTGTTATATCCAGAAACCTGGGAATAGGAGGCAAAAAGGACAGACAGTTCAGGGGAGTGTGCACTGGACCATGGCCTGAGCACGGAGGCTACAAAGACTTCTTCCCCTGAAACTGTGGGGCCTCTGGCTCGATGGGCAAGAGGAGAAGGGTTTGATTCTTGCCGTGGCTTTGGTGTGCCAAAGCAAGGACAGTGAAAGCTAGACAGTGAAAGTACCAGGGGAAAGAAGGAGGCTCAGGGCAGAGTTCCAGACCAAGCCTATTCTCCACTGTATATCAGATACCTACCTGCCAAGAAATGCTGTGGGACCTTTGGCTTGCACACCCCTCCAGATGAAAAGCCTCAGAGCACCCTACAGAGAGTGCCCCTTGGCCAGTCACTGCGACTGGCCAGGGGGCACTCAAGGGGGCACTTGCTGTAGGACACATCAGCAAGGGCCACTGGGCTCTGCCTCAATAGGCCCTTGGGTCCCATCTGCAGCATCCCCCTTTGCTGGTACAAGTGTTGGGTCACCCCCAGGTCACTGTTTGGTCCGTGAGATATCCTCGACCATCCACTGTTGAGCCCTTTACCCGGGAGCTTAGCATCCTCCTTCTGTACCAGAAATTCCTTCTCTCTTACTGGCTTTTCCTTCTGAAAACTGTCTGCAATTTCATCCCTTCTCAATATTTGGACTGTGTCTAGAGTTCGGTTTGCAGGAACTTACCTTTGTGTCATCACTAAATGGGAGACATCTTCTTGTGTATCTATTTCTACCCTTATACTCTGGGAATTCTCATAGCAAGCAGAATTCTATCTCTACTTGTTACTAGTTATTTAACTTTTCTGAGCCTTAGCTTCCTCAGCTATAAGATGGGAATAATATTGTCTTACAGGGCTGTTTGTAGAATATATATGAAAGAACTTAGCATAGTTAAGAACTTAGCATATCCCCACAGATATCCAGAAGATGTTAATTGACTCAGTTCCTTCTTCCTGGTGGTGACCACCTTCTGGAGTGTGTGATTGGAGGCCTTCCAGAGACGACCCTGGAGCATATCACATAGACACTGGCAGGCTCTCTGGCACCATCAATTTACACATATCAGTCTGTGGGCAAGTTCATAGATTTCCCAGGGATTTTATGTTCCAGTGATTCCGCATTATTCTCATTTATTTTATATAATATTATACATTTAAGAGAAAGGTGGTGGGTGAAAAATTTTATTGAATTTATTTTATTGTGACCCAGATAAGTAGGAAAGGATTGTTTTATTTGAGCCTTCATAACTTTAGTTTCCAACACTAATAATATTCTTGTTATATATTCTTATGGGAAGCTTATATTTACACAGAAAGATATCCTCAATGGCAACAGAAGTTTTCTTTGATGTCCCATTTGTCTAACATATGCATATAAGCACACACATATATTTTCATTTCTATTTTCACAGCTTTATTATATAATCATCTAAGTTATGTATTTCAAATGGTTAGAAAACCAAGGTGCTGCCTTTTGTGAGTAACCTCACCACATGCATGAGGAGCAAATAAGGTTGAGAGGCTCCACCCTAGCTGGCTCTGCTCCTGGCTCCCCTGGAAGACTGAACCCTGGAGCCTGCAATCCACAGCTCAAGGTGGACCTAGGCCATGGCATGTTCATCCTCCAGTCATCTGCACCCTCCACCCTGGAGGCTTAGCATTTGTCTTTTTGCTTCACGGTTGAATTCAAAATCAATAAGATGTGATGGAAATGCTTGGACCACTGGGCCAAGGAAGTTTTCCAAGATCCCGACATGAATTTGCCCACATTGGACAAGATCACAATAAGGTGGCCCTATGAAAGACCATCTGAGGCCAGCTCCTGAGTTTCCTGTTTCCCATTATAGAGAAATTTTGGGAAAGCCTTTTCATAGGAGATGGAAGTTGAGGCAGGATTTAAAATACATGTAGAATTTGGATAATCGAAGGGAAGGAAATAGCATTCCAGGCTGAGGTTTGGAAAACATAATTTAATAATTCAATGTATAAAGCTAAAATAAAATCCTAAGCCCCCAACTGACTGAACAGACTCCTTCTGGGCCATGGGAAACTTGAAAAATTGAATTCCCATCCATGACAAGAAGAGAGGTCAGACATACCTTGATATGCTCTCCTGCCTTTTGGAGTTTAGGCACAATTGACCATAACTAATATTAAAATAGAGATCACAACACTGATAAAGACTCTTTGTGACAATAAGATACAAAATTTCAGTATGATTCTGGTATAGCATCACATGACAGATAGCAGGCTCTGAAGGAAATCAAAATTTTTTACCCCAAAATATATTTATTTGACATATTTTGAAATGGTCCTGCAAAGCCACCTCTTGTGGGGAAAATTTGCATCTGTAGAGAATCTCTTCCCATTTCTAGGTCTTTCTGGATCCAGGAGAGATCAAACTAACAGTCTGACACCTTTTAAGATACAGAAAGAGACACTTATCATCTATCTGTATGAAACCTGCTACTTAGAGGCTTCATCTATATAACAAGAACCTCAGCTTCCACAACCCCCCTTATCTTAACTCAAGCATTTCTTTCTACTGTCTCCAACTCTTTAGGCAAAGCTTAACTATTTCAATCAATTGCCAATCAGAAAATCTTTGAATCTATCTATGATCTGTAAGCCCTCACTTGGAGATGTCCCACCTTTGTGGGCTGAACAAATGTATATCTTACTTGTATTGGTTTATTAATATGTCTTTGCCTGTAATTTCTATCTTCCTAAAATGTATAAAATCAAGTTGTAACCTGATCACTTTGGGCACACTTTCCAGGACCTCTTGAGACCATATTCCAGGACATGGTTACTTATGTTGGCTCAGAATAAACCTCTTTAACTATTTTAGACAATTTGATGTTTTTCATCAACAAAAGCTTGGTAACTAGTTTAGACTCTCACCTTATCTGCCCAGCTCATACCATGACAAAAGTCTTAGGAAAGAAGACAGAGTCTATCCTAAACCTTTATTCTCTATTCCCCTAAAGCACCTACCTCAAGGCTGGACACATAGTGAGTTCCTAATAAACATTATTAATTATTGCTCTCAACATCACTGTGTGAAACATATATAGGCACAGAAGTCTAGATTTTGTGATTATCCATAAAGAGTACTTAGTTGTTATGTAAAATGAATAATGTGAACATGCTGAAACATAAGAGGATCAAATTATGCCCTAACCACTGCCTGTTCGCAAGTGAAAACCAGCAAAAATGTGGATGACTCATCTTAAACCCACCATCATATGAACAGTGTTTCTCCACTTTCAAAGCTCCACTTGGGAATTACAGTCAGGATAGATGAACATATTCAGACTCTATATGAACCTCATTAGTGGACAGGGGCTACCAAAATTGAAACTGGTAAACTGTATCTGGAATACTCTTACTGTTTCTGGTGGTGTGGATAACATGTGCTATTAGCATAGGGTCAGTTTCCACTGTAACCGGGACCTGCCCAGAAAACTTAATATCATCAGAGTTCAGGCCTAGTCTAAGACACACTGTCCTAACACACAGTGCCCCTGTCTCCTTACAAGGATAATCTTTGAAAATGCTCCACAAATTAATAATAATAACAACTTCTACTCTCCATTGAGTACCTCATTATGTGACTGTCTACGCTTCTATGTATTTCAGTACATTTCCTCATATAAGCTTGTCAGCAGCCCTCTGATGTGGATATCATGAGACCCAGTTTGTAGATTGAGAAACCGAAGCTTAAAGAAGACAAGCAGTTTACCCAGTTTGCCCCTTACCATCCTGCTTCCAAATCTATGCAACCAACCATTAACCTTCCTCTGCTCTCTGCCCACTTGGACACCACCAAAGTCCAGGCAGCCAGTGTAGAAAGGACCTAAACTTTATCTCCCTGCCTTTCCTTCATCTTTATCTTTCCTGAGGCTCATACAGGTAACAGCAAGCTAGAGAGTTAAGCCTGGACTTAGATCCCCCAGGAGGGAGCAGTTAGGGTAAGCAGTTATTTCTGATCTTTTCTGTGTTCTCTACAGGTAAAGGCCTGGCGTCTCATGATTTAGTGTGGTGGTTCTCAAAGTATGGTCCTGGCATAAGCAATATCACCACCACCTGGGAGCTTGTTAAAAATGCAGAATCTTGGGCCATAACCCAGATATACTGAATCTGAAATTCTGGGGATAGAGCCCATTAATCTGCATTTTTAAAGCCCTCCAGGTGATTCTGTTGCACACTAAAGCTGGAGAACCCCTGGTTTAGTGGAATAACAAAAAAAAAAAAAAGGAGAAAGAAATTAGCACTGAAGCCAGTAGAATGCAGAAGGTTGGGATTTTCAAAACCAGTGTTGTGGCTGTCATATTTAGAATCACAATATCCTGTCTAGGCACAGTAGCTCACATCTATAATCTCAGCATATTAGAAGGCTGAGGCAGGAGGATTGCTTGAGGCCAAGAGTTCAAGACCAGCCTGGGCAACATAGTGAGACCCAGTCTCTAAAAACAAAAATAAAGATAATTAGCTGGGCGTGGTGGCATGTGCCTGTAGTACCAACTACACAGGAGGCTGAGGTGGCAGGATAGCTTAAGCCCAGGAGTTCGAAGCTAGACAGTGAGCTATGATCATGCCAGTATATTCCAGCCTGGGCGACAGAGCAAGACCCTGTCTCTAAAATGAATAAATAAATAAAATCACAATATTCTAACACTTAAAAGATAAAAAATAAATTAGAGGCTTTCTAACACAAAGTGTTCATTTCACACTAGAGAAAACTGAGGCCCAGAGAAGCAAAACATGTTGTCCCTTGTCACACAGCAAGGTTGTGGCAGAGCTTTACAGCAGAACCCAGGCCTCCCCTTTCCAGTTCTAAGTTATCTTCTGCAATCCAACTTCCCTTCCAACGTCCAAATATACTCTCAACAATTCTGGCTGCTCCCATATCTGTGCTTAGAACTGTCTGACAGTCTATGCGTGGGGAAAAAAAAAAAAACTTTCTCCTTTTCTGAACATAAATATAAGTAGCAATTTCTTTTCTTACATTTCTACTCTGCATCAGTATCATATAGTCACAATTTTTAAAGCAATCTATCAAACATTTTATTCAAATTAGTATACAAATTTTGGTTCCTCTTTCAACTCATGGTGGGGCTAGGATTTAAATTGTTATATGGTTTTTTTATGCATTTACATAATTTTTTCCTGACAAACTCAGAATTTTGTTTCTTTATCTCTCTGGAAGATAATCATCTCAGATTACTCTAATCATGATGTGCCCAGCAACACTGTTTGATTCTCTTTGCTGAGCTGTGGGAAGTCACCTCTCTAAAACTGTTTACCCTCAGAGCAAAATCCACTCTTTCCTGCTCTCATATAGCAAATCAGATGCCCAAAAATCCAGACAAAGTGAGTTATTTGTGTCCCAGTTAAAATGGCTTATATCCAAAAGATAGGCAATAACAAATGTTGGCAAGGATGTGGAGAAAAGGGAACCTTTGTTCCTTGCTGGTAGGAATGTAAATTAGTACAACCACCATGGAGAACACTTTGGAGGGTCCTCAAAGAACTAAAGATAGCTGGGCACTGTGGCTCACACCTGTAATCTCAGCACTTTGGGAGGCCAAGGCAGGTGGATCACCAGAGGTCAGGAGTTTGAGACCAGCCTGGCCAACATGGTGAAACCCCATCTCTACTAAAAATACAAAAAAAATTAGCCGGGCATGGTGGCAGGCATCTGTAATCCCAGCTACTTGGGAGGCTGAGGCCAGAGAATCACTTGAACCCGGGAGGCAGAGGTTGCAGTGAGCGGAGGTCGTGCCACTTCACTCCAGCCTGGGCAACAAGAGCAAAACTCTGTCTCAAAAAAGAAAAACAAAACTAAAACTAAAGATAGAGCTACCATATGATCCAGGTATACCATATATACCACTGCTGGATATATATCCAAAAGAAAGAAAATCAGTATATCGAGGAGATATCTGCACCTCTGTGTTTGTTGCAGTGCTGTTCACAATATCCAAGATTTAGAAGCAACTTAAGTGTCCATCAACATTCAAATGGATAAAGAAACTGTGATACATATACACAATGGAGTACTATTCAGCCATAAAAAAGAATGAGATCCTGTCATTTGCAACCACATGGACGGAATTGGATATCATTATGTTAAGTGAAATAAGCCAGGCACAGAAAAACAAACATTGCATGTTCTCACTTATTTGTAGGATATAAAAATCAAAACAATTGAACTCACGGATATAGAGAGCAGAAGGACAGTTATCAGAGGCTGGGAAGGGTAGTGGGGGGCTTGGAGGAAGAGGGAGATGGTTAATGGGTACAAGAAAATAGGATCAAATTTACCTAGTATTTGATAGCACAACAATAGTCAATAATAACTTAATTGTGTACTTTAAAATAATGAAAAGGGTACAATTGGATTGTTTATAACACAAAGGATAAATGCTTGAGGGGATGGATACCCCATGTTCCATGATGTGATTAATATGTATTACATGCTTGTATCAAAATATCTCATGTGCCCCATAAATATATATATATAGCCACTTAGGTACCCCCAAAAATTAAAAATATTTTTTAAGTGAGTGATTTGTGAAAAGAACTAGGTATTCAGCATTCAAGGTGGTGGACAGTTTTCAGAATTGTAATATTTCCATCCAAATATTTGGAATCTTATAGGTGGGTTATTGGCTGAGTTGTTTTTGTTGTACTTAATATCTTTAATTCTTCCTTTCTTGCCAAGTATTTGAGAAAGCTGTCTGTTCAGAGACACTTCCATTCACATTTAACTCTAAAGATGCTCTGGAACTCTCAGAGCTGGGCACCTTCCCTCCAGGGTGGGAGTGGCTCCCCAATAGAATCACTCAAGCTCTACCTTCACAAGGGCCACTTAGTTTTCAACCTATTTTAAGCTTCCTCATTTTTAAAAAAAAGCAATTAAGCACTTGATATGCTACTTTTTTAGGAGGAGATACTGGGAAGTCTCAGAGAAATAATGTGAATCCAGGCTCTGAGAGCTTGCAATCTAAAACCAATAACAAGAATACAGACACCAGTGGGAACAGAGAGAATAAATGGATGTCGAAAACAAGAATGCATTGTGCTGTTTGGCACTCTAGAGAATATCCTGGCTCGCAGCAATGCAAATTGCTCTTGCTTTAGAAAACTAACCCAGCTGAACATCTGCTTTGTGTGAAAGGTTAAGCTTTCCTCCAGGCCAGGAAATGGAAGAAGTCCTGAAGAAGGAGAAAGCAAGAGGGCTAAATTTTCTCTGCTTGAGGAAATTTGGAGTTTCAGAGCTGTTCAGGAACAGCTGGAGGCAAGAAGAGGGAGGCGAGACACAAGAAGGATGTGGGGAACTGACAGAAAGGTTAGAGAGGTCCAAGCAGGAGCTGAGGCACCAGCCAACAAGAAATGCCCTAGTCTTGTGTTACTGAGAGTTGAAGAGATAAAGCCTAGTGTGGGTCAAGGTGGGATGTTAGAAACGATGGCACAGAAAGCTTTCATGCTAAAGCCAGGTGGGTCATTCATGTTCTTGAGTCCAGGGTTAATTCATACGAAGTCTTTGGGACATGTAAGAAGAAAGGCGATTCCTCGATTCCTCGGACCAGTTCAATTGACATTGTAATTAAAAACCAATTGTTCTCTTTGAAAACCCTAAAATGATATGCCAGAGCAAAGCTGGTGACTCTAAAATCTAAAGAATATTTAAAACTACAGGCCAGGCACAGTGGCTCATGCCTGTAATCCCAGCACTTTGGGAGGCAAAGGCAGGTGGATCACCTGAGGTCAGGAGTTCGAGACCAGCCTGGCCAACATGGTAAAACCCTGTCTCTACTAAAAATACAAAAAAATTACCCGGGCGTGGTGGCATGTGCTTGTAATCCCAGCTACCCAGGAGGCTGAAGCAGGAGAATCACTGGAACCCAGGAGGCAGAGGCTGCAGTGGGCTGAGATTGCACCACTGCACTCCAGCCTGGGTGACTGAACAAGACTCCAACTCAAAAAAAAAAAAAAAAAACACAAAAAACCTACTAAGTACCTTTTTAGACCCAACACAGACCCTCTTAGGCCAGGGATGATTACAAGAATATGTTTTTTGGAGATTTCAATACACATCCACTGATCTGCGCCTAAGCAACTTGAAAACTATATTGAAATTTCAGAAATAATTGTTGAGGCTCTTTGTCAAAAACAGTGGCACATGTTGTGTAAGGTAAATGCATACAATGTTATTTGCCAAATTAAAAACAAAAAACAGGACCAAATTCTGAATCCTTCTCCTGAGGGGAATAGAGAATAAAGGTCACCTTCCCCTGAGGTTGACCACCGTTGTTCTAAAGCCAGGCTGCTCCAACTGTTTCCATCTACTGATTAATTCAGAAGGAGAAAAGTTTTTATGAAGCAACCTCCATGTCAACTACAAATGGTTGCTGAAAGAAAGAAAATAAAAAACGTGTTACCAGAATAGAACAGAAAAGTGAAGGATAACCCAAGAATCAGGGTAAGTTATTAACAATGTACATGAAAAACGAGGCCTTGGCTCACAGGTCACGCCACCTGGAGGCCACCCATGGTACTCTAATACCCTTCTGGGAACATTGTCCTGGGAGGAGACCACATCATGAATCTAAGATATCAATATCTCTTACAAAATAGGCAAGACATGTCAAGGCAAATGTGCCATTCATGCCCAGTGCCCAAAAAGGGGCCTGTTTTCCCTGTTAGCGTGAGTCTGACTCATATCCCACATACTGAGTGGGTTGAGAATTGGGGTTTTGAGAGGTGAGTCAAGAGGCTCCAGATGCCCACATGTTATTTTCACTGTGAGGCTGGACACTCATCATTAGACCATCCTCCAAAAGAGCTGTGTTGGTCACTTGTTCATTTCAGTGTGCATGATCTAAATCATAAGAGTTTTTAGAAAGTGTATAAGCTGCCTATTAAAAAGTCGACCTCCAAGTCACAATAGATTTAAGACTTCCATTGTGAAACAGGTGCTTAAGAAAAATCAATCTATAGCAAGAGTAAATTAGCTGATTTTTTTAAAAAATTGTAATCACCCTAGACTATTTTTACTCAATGAATGTGACACTAATGACAGTGAGATTTGCTTTTTCTTTCTTTAAGGAAAACAACAAATGCCAGAAAAGAAGGCAAAAGGATGAAATGATCTTTCCAGGTTAGTAAATTATTGGTCAAATTAATTATTCATTAATGTCAATGAATATTGATTAAACAGTCACAGTTTGATTAGCACAATATGAAGAACTATTTTCTTTTATTTCTTAGCCCTCTGTCTAAGCCTGAGGTCTTTAATCATTTATGTCCCTTTTCTACCAGAAAAATGCTTCTGAGGGACAGTCTGGTCACCTCTTTCTTACTCAAAACCCCCCCTTGTTTCTCCCTTGCCGACCAAGTATGAAAGCTTTCCAACATTTTCTGACTCACTTTCACTCTTCTCTTCATGCATTCTACACTGTACCTTCCTGGAACTACTCACTATCGCCTGTACAAATTCCTGCATTTCCTCTAACTCTTTGCCCATTCTGTTTCCTGAGCCTAGAATGCCTCTTGCCCCAATCTTCGTAATCTTCACCCACTTTACATCTCTTTTTCTCCCCATCTTCATTCTCTCCTCACAATGTAAAAATTAAATATCCATATGGTTATTTATCTTTGCCTTATATATAACAAATCCCTTTTCCAGTATGTCATTTTTATCTTGTTTTGCTTACTAGATAATGGCCTGCAGAAGACTAGCTATGTTGGTTTTATCTTTGTAACCTGGTGGCTTCCCTGGTTTCTGGACCATAGTAGGTGTCAAATATGCATTGTGAATGGCAATACAGGGGCAGCAAGAGAAGGAAGAGGGAAGGAGGAGGAGCAGGCAAGGAGGAAGAGCAGAAGGAGAGGGGGAGAGAGAGAAGAAGAAGAAGGAAGAGGAGGAGGAGGAAAGGAAAACTGGGAGGAAGAAGAAAGTGAATGAAAGGAAGAGGGAGAAAGAAATTCAGTTTGTTCTAGTCTAATTGGCACTTAGGAAAGTTTCAGATGTGGGCTTTACCTTCCTTAGTCTGCTCTTTCACCTCCTATTCACTTCTCATTCACCCAAACTTTGTTCCCATCCCTCCACTGAAAAGGTCTTGCCAAGGTCAACAAAAGCCCCTTGATATGGTTTGGATGTTTTCTTCTTTCAAAATCTCATGTTGAAATGTGACCTCCAATGTTGGAAGTGTGGGCTGGTAAGAGGTTTTTGGATCGTGGGGATGGATCCTTCATGAATGGCTTTATGCTGCCCTCATAGTAATGAGTGAGTTCTCACTCCATGAGCTCATGTGAAAGGTTGTTTAAAAGAGTCTTCTACTTCCCCCCTCTCTCTCTTGCTGCCTCTCTCACCATGTGACATGGTGTCTCCCTTTGCCTTCCACGATGATTGTAATCTTCCTGAGGCCCTCACCAGAAGGAGATGATGGCACTAGGCTTCATGTACAGCCTGCAGAACCATGAACCAAATAAACCTCTTTTCTTTATAAATTATCCAGTCCAAGGCATGTGTATGTATTAGTCTGTTTATATAGGCATGTATTAGTTTGTTTATAGTGCCACAGACAGACTAACACATACCTACTTGCCAAATCTGGTACTCACCTCCATCACTCTTTTCTTGGAAATCTCTCCACATCTGAACTTTGTGATATCATCATTCCTGCTTTTCCTTATATCTCCTTTATTCTTGCATCTCTGACCCCTGTGCTGCATCCATTTCCTCTAACCATCCTTTAAATTTGGCGATTTTCAGTATTCTTCATCTTCCCTTTCCCCCTTTCATGCTGCATACTCTCTGGTTAAACTTATTCGTTCCCATGGCTTCGAATTAGTTGCTATAGTTAATAATTCCCAATCTACATTCCTAGCCTTCTTGTCTCCTGAACTCCATCCATATCTATGTTGCCAAGCATCTACGATATATCTCTTCTCAACTACCAACTTAAGGTCAGCATGTCAAAACTAGTTCTTTTTTTCCCAAGATGGCAGATTAGAGACTTTCAGTGTGCCTCACTCACGTGGAATTAGCAAGATAGTACATAAGCGTCAACTCTGTGAGCTTTAATTCAAGAAGAAAAATAGGAATCCACCATAATTGTGAAGGACACCCCAGATCCCAGAGATGAGAACACCAGAAAACAGTCCCTGTGACAGCATCCATCTGATAAAAATGAGTCAAGCCCCAGTACATGAGAGGGGCAGAGATCCTCCCTGATAACTCTCCCTTCCAATGGGAATCTGAGCAACACAGGCTTAGGGAGAGTATTTTCTTTCTCCCAAGCCCTGGAGCTAACTTGGGGAGAAGCTTGGAGATGCTGTGACAGAAAGAAACCATGAAGAACTACAGACATTTTCTCAGACCCAAGACTGAGAGCAGGACGCCATTTTTAATCTGGGCATATAACAAGATCTTTGGTAATCTGGCAGCATGACCATGGAGGCACTTTAGTCGCAGGCCAGAGATTGGAGCATTTGCTCTGGAACAGGGTAGGGGCCTTCACAGCCAAAACTATGGAAAGCCTCTCAGCAGCAGGTGTTGGAACTGTGCTGTCCCCCATCATGAGCCTGGAGTGGGAGGAGAGCTGCTATACCTGCAATTTCTCCTGGGTGGCAAGACTTGCAGCCAGAGCCAGCTTGGCGACTTGGAAAAGGTCTGCACATGCCATGGCTGAATGCCCCATCTTGTTCCTCTGAGACTGTGGTGCAGCAAGGCTCTCTCTGCTCCACACTCAGGCAGAAATCCAGGCATTTGGAGCACCTGCTTGCCTGGAACAGCAGACTGAACTTCCCTGCCCTTCATGGACATAGATTATGGTACAGTGGGGCTCTCTGTGCTCCATACCCACACAGATCTCTGGGAATTCCGAGCACCCACTCACCTGGATCAGCATCCTGACCTGTACCACACTTCTTGTACAGAGATTCTGATGCAGAGAGGCCCTGTCTGCTTCACATCCAGGCAGATTTCCAGGAATTTGTAGCACCAGCTAGCCTGCGTTAGGAAGCCTCACCAGCCCCACCCTTCCTGGACATACATCATGGTGCAGGGGTGCCCTCTCTGCTACACATGCAGGCAGATCAGACATTTAGAGCACTGCTCTCCTGAATGAGAAGCCTGAGCCACCCCACCCATCCTGTGCAAATATCTTGGTGCAGGGGGACCCTCTCTGCTCCACACCCAGGCAGATCTCCAGGCATCTGGAGTTTCCACTCTCCTAGATTAGGAGTTTAGGCCACCCCACTCCCCATGCAAAGAACTGGGGACCAAGAATGTTTCCCAGCTCCACACCTAAGCACAACTCTGGGTACTTGGTGGCTGTCCACTGGATTCTACCTCAGCAGCAGTGATGGTGCCTGCTATCAGGGGACATATAAGTGAACCTGCCTAATCCAACCCTACCCTTCATGGCCCCTTCCACACTAGAACTGAGCAGTGAGCTGAGACCACTGTGTATTCCACATGTCAGCCCATTACCTGAGGCAACAGAGAGCTTCTGCCAATAAACAAGGATCAAGTATATAACCAGCTGTGTTGGCTGCAGCTAGGTCTTACCTACAAGCACCATCTACTGGCTTGTAGGTTGAACTGCACAACCCAATATAAAACCTATCTAAAGAAGTGAATAGGGCTACAGAAGTAAAGCCAAAAGACCCTATCCAACATACTCTATAGTCACACTCCTAGGGAAGGGGAAAAGAGAAAGGGAAAGAAAAAATAATATTATTATAGAGAAAGAAAAAGAAAGAAAAAAATCCTATCTATGCAAAAATAATTATAAAAATTAGAAATGACAGCATCTTCAGGTGAGAAGGAACCAGCACGAGAATTCTGGAACTATGAAAAATACAAACGTAGTGACACGACCAAAGGATTGCACTAGCTCTCCCACAATGGTCCATAACCAAAATGGAAGCTCAGAAATGACATATAGAAAAATGAAAGCATGGATTGCCAAGAGGCTCAATGAGATCCAAGACAAGGTTGAAAAGCAACACAAAGAAAAGTCTAAAGCGATCCAGGAAATTAAGAGATAAGTACTTTAAAAATAAGTCAATTGGAGCTCTGGAATTGAAAAACTCACTTAAGGAATTTAAAAATACAATTGAAATCTTTATCAATAGACTAGACAAGCAGAAGAAAGATCTTCAGAGTTTGAATACTGATCTTTCAAACTAACCCAAGTCAGATACAAATAAAGAAAAAAGAATTACAAAAAAATGAACAAAGCCTTTGAGAAATTGTGTGATTATGTAAAGCAACCAATTCTACAAATTACTGGCATTCCTGAGAGAGAAAAAGCAAACAACCTGAAAAATATATTTGAGAATAATTCAAGAACATTTCCCTTATCTTGCTAGAGAGGTAGACATCTATATACAAGAAATCCAGAGAACACCTGAAAGAAACTGTATAAAATGAAAATCACCAAGACCCAAGACAAACAGTCACTAGATTGTATGAAGTCAATGCTAAAGAAAAAATTTTAAAGGCATGCAAAGGAAAAGGACAGATAATTTACAAAGGGAATCTTATCAGGTTAAATGCAGACTTGTCAGCAGAAACCTTACAAGCCAGGAGAGATTGAGGACCTATTTTACACATTCTTAAATAAAAGGAATTCCAACCATGAATTTCATATTCCACCAAACTAAGCATTATAAATGAAAAAGAAATAAAATATTTTTCAGACAAGCAAGCACTATAGGAATTTGTTACCAGTAGACCAGCCTTACAAGAGAGCTTTAAGAGAGTTCTAAACATGAGAATAAAAGAACAATACCTACTACCACAAAAACACACTTAAGCACATAGCCTACATATCCTATAAAACAACCACACAATAGAAACTGCAAAGTAACCAGCAAACAACTTCACGACAGGATCAAAACCTCTTATATTAGTATTAACCTTGAATGTAAACAGTCTGAAAGCTCCACATAAAAGTCACAGAGTGGAAAATTGGATTAAAAAACAAGACTCATTCATCTGCTGTCTTCAACAGACCCATCTCACACATAATGATACCCATAGGTTCAAAGTAAAGGGTTGGAGAAAGATCTACCATGCAAATGGAAAACAAAAAAGAGCAGGGTGTTGCTATTCTTACATCAAATGAAAAAGACTTTAAACCAACAATAGTAAACAAAAAAAGGAGACAGCTGGGCATTATGTAATGATAAAGGTTTCAATGCAACGGGAAGATTTAACTATCCTAAATATGTATGTACCTAACATTGGAGCATGCCATGCTCTCTAATGCCTCTGTACCTTTGCACATGTTATAATTTTCAGCTTGGAGAATCTTCTCCACATTTATCCTTGCCCCCTCCATTATTATTCCATCACTCTCCACTCCCTAGGTATCTTGTACTCATTAATAAAAACCTTGGAAGCTTTTTCATGCTCTGTTTTTCTCTTTGAATTGGCTGACCATCCTGTGTTCCCATACTGACTAAATACATCTCTACCATAACAAGGAAACACTGCATTGCCACTGTGGAATGACTGTCCATCTCAGCCATGAGACAGTAAACTCCTTGAGTTTATCCTAGAGATTGAGAATAATTTTGTATGTTTCTTTGTAACCCCAGAGTTTAGCAGTGCACCTGGTTCAGAATCATTGTGCTTCAATCATCTTTTGAAAGATAGACAGATGATAGATACATAGATCCATATAAAAATAGATGATAGATAGAGAGATAAAATGATGTTAATAGTAAGCCTTTCACCAGAAAGAATAGAATTCATTAAAGGGGTTTGATTTTGTCTCCCAGCCAACTGGAGAAGGACGTTGCATTAAGAAAAAGCTTCATTCATTATATGAGGGCAAATTCTCTGAGGTCTTTTCCTGGCACATTTGCCAATGTGACTCTGGGAAAAATGAAAACCCAATATGTGGAGCAAATAAATATTTTTGTGTGTGCACGCATATGTGCATGCACATGCATGTACATGCACATGTGTGTCATGATGTAAGAATGGAAGTAGACAGAGAGACCTCGGGAGGTGAATGTTGCAAGCAGAGTCTATATGTATGGCATCTTTGTTACTGGGCCTCTCTTCCTAACTGGACAATCTGTGTTTTAGCACTTTCCAGAAGGTAACACCAATACTCTCACTTCAGCAGACCCCCTCAGCTTGATATTCTCCCAGAAACATAGGTTTCTCTGAAGAGAAAAGATCAAAAATAAGAAGCAAAGACTTTTGAATTATATTTAGATTCTCTGCCTCATTTTCTTTGGACCCAGTATCCAACTTCTTTAGGGATTCTGGCTCAAATGCTAATTAATGCCCATACTCACAGATGACATAAATAAGACATCTTGATAAATCATATGGAATCCACATGCTGGAGCTAATAGAGACATCCAATATACTAGAACAGTGGTTTCCAAATATGTTTTTCTCAACATACACTCACACAAAATGAAACAAGTCTCACAAAGCAATGTAGTGTCCCCAATGTCCTAGCGCAGTTTTTTTTCTTTTTTTTTTTATTATACTTTAAGTTTTAGGGTACATGTGCACAACGTGCAGGTTAGTTACATATGTATACATGTGCCATGTTGGTGTGCTGCACCCATTAACTCGTCATTTAACATTAAGTATATCTCCTAATGCTGTCCCTCCCCACTTCCCACACCCCACAACAGGCCCCAGTGTGTGATGTTCCCCTTCCTGTGTCCATGTGTTCTCATTGCTCAATTCCTACCTATGAGTCCTAGTGCAGTTTTAAGCCATAATAACTTCAGAAGGATAAATGCTATAAACTTAAAATAGCATCATTTGGAAATTTATTTAAATGTAATATATACTTACTTAGTTTTATGAACTTTGAAATATTACTTTTCTCGGTCAATGTTTTCCATATTCAGTCAGAGGGACTAAAACTAAAAATTACAAATTACAAATGTATTTTTGAGAGTAACTTAAAACTGAACTAAGTCTCTGGGGACACTATGTATATATTTTTAATACTTAGTATTCTCTGATATTATTCTCTATTCTACTTAATCGATACTATTGTATTCAATTTGTCTTTTCTTAATGCTAGTCTCACTCCAATAAATTGGTTTCATGACCCATTAATGAAAACCGCAACTCTAGAAGGCAGGAGTGTATGATTAGGTAAGAAAAACTTAGTCTTTCCTTGATTCAAGAGCTCAGTCACCCTGGGCTCAGTGATTTCCATGTGCATTCATTTTACAACTTTGCTAGTGAGGGAAAGCCATTAAAGCTATGGTAGGATGAAGTTGGGGGCCCCATGGCTATGAGTGTTGCTTCAGGAAGTCATCACTTTAACAAGGTCTGAAAGCAATGGATCCTTGGAATGCAATGATTCTGGGACACAAAGGAATATTTTCTGGACTCAAGAAACATCCGAAAATATTTTACTTGTTAACAGCAAATCTTGTCCCCTGCCAGCACTCTCTGCTCCCCAGTTCCCACCCTTGGTAACAGAATAATGGTCTTCATGAAAAACATCCAAAATAAAAATGACAGTCTTTTAAACACCAATCATCAAGTTTAGATACCTGGAATAGGAGAGAAATAAAATCACATCCTCTGTCACATAATCTCTGGCTAACGATGCCTGTTTCTAATCACTGACATTATGCCTATTACTCCCCAGCATATGATACTATAAGGCTCCTAATTTTCCACTTATGCTCCACTATTTCTAACTTTTATTTTCTTAGCTCTGATCACATGTGCTTTGCCTTTCACCTACACTACACTTCACCTAAACTACAACTATCTCAAGAGTTCTGTGCTCTATCTCTTGTACATTTCATTCTGTTTCAGTGTTTTCAGCTGCAAGTAAACAGACAAGTAATAAACGTTGGCACATTAAGGACATTGTTATGATCTGATATGGTCTAGCTGTGTCCCCATCCAAATTTTGTCTTGAATTGTAGCCCCCACATTTCCCATGTGTTGTGGGAGGGACCTGGTGGGAGGTAACTGAATCATGGGGGTGGGTCTTTCCCAAGCTGTTCTCATGATAGTGAATAAGCCTCACGAGATCTGATGGTTTTATAAAGGGGAGTTTCCCTGCATAAGCTCTCTCTTCTCTTTTCTGCCACCATGTGAGATGTGCCTTTCACCTTCCTCCATGATTGTGAAGCCTCCCAACCCATGTGGAACTGTGAGTCCATTAAACCTCTTTTTCCTTGTAAATTACCCAGTCTCAGGTATGTCTTTATCGGCAGCGTGAAAAAGGACTAATACATGATCTCAACAGAGATGAAGTTCCTAGGGTCAGTGACACACGATGTCAGTAAGGATCCAGGTGTTTCCATTTCTCTCTTTGCCATTTTCAGCATAGAGAGCTGCATCATCCTCAGTCTTACTGCTTTATGCACACAAAACAGCTGCCATGACTGCTGCTTCATACACCACATCCTCATATCACTGAGCCAAAAGGCAGGGAGAGAATCTTCTCCCCACACTTCTTGGCCTCAGAAGTTCCCCAGGAGATGTTCCCTCAGGACCCTTTGGCCAGGATTAGTTCCATGCTTATGCATCAGTAGCAAGAGAAGCTGGGGAAAATGAGTCTCTGGCATTTTCAATTTCTGTAGCAGAAGGCTATCTCTCCCACCAAGGAAAACACACCCACCCTGTCTTCTGCACTCAGTAGTGCTCACTGTGTTTGTGAACTGAGCGCCCTACGGTTGCTCTTTAAGAAAGAAGATGAGCACACAGATTTGGTTTAAATAACAAGTGAATCAGTTAATTTAGCTTTATTGAAGGGTAATCGACTTTTCTTCCCTGCCTGGGGAGAAGTCATTTCACATAATGCCAATGACTATTCACAAGGATGCTGGATGGGAGGGTGTGCAGAAGGATCAATACGAAGCCATTCCCCAAGCTGTAAAACCATTTATAACAACAGCTCCCTGATGCTGGGTCAGGAGGACAATTGTTTTTCTACTAATAATGCACATTTCCCCATTCCTGTTACTATCTTTATTTTACATGGAAGGATACTGGCAGTAGAGAGATGTCTCTAGACTTCTGATACCATATCTCCAAACCATTCTGTGTTTGATCATCAAAATAACTTTTCATAAAAAGCATTTTCATCAGGAGATCCAATCGGTGAAGATATATAGGAAATTTACTATGCAATTAGTTCAGGGCAGGAATGAGGAGGTAGGGTGAAGATTTTTGGTTTGATGAATTACCACTTGTCTGCTTCAGTCTGGATCCCACCAATGTTCTTTCTCACATGAGCACCTCACATCATGCACGCTGTTCTTAAACACTCTGATTTCATTATCAATACTGATCGCCTGCCCTCCTCTTCATCTGCTCCACAATCAGACTTGCTCTGTGCCCTTTTGAAGTTGCCATTCTATAGGAAACTTTTCCTTACCACCACATTTCCTACACAACCAGTCTCCCAGGTACAAAACAAGTCCTCCTAGACCACAAATTATCTTATACATTTCATATTTTTGCATTAAAATTAATGCCTTTTATACTGTTCAATTCATGATTCTTTTTTTTTTTTTTTTTTTTTTGAGACAGAGTCTCGCTCTGTCGCCCAGGCTGGAGTGCAGTGGCGCGATCTCGGCTCACTGCAAGCTCCGCCTCCCGGGTTCACGCCATTCTCCTGCCTCAGCCTCTCCGAGTAGCTGGGACTACAGGCGCCCGCCACCACGCCCGGCTAATTTTTTGTATTTTTAGTAGAGACGGGGTTTCACCATGGTCTCGATCTCCTGACCTCGTGATCCGCCCGCCTCGGCCTCCCAAAGTGCTGGGATTACAAGCGTGAGCCACTGCGCCCGGCCGATTCTTAAAGATAATGGTGCAAGGAATTAGTTAATAGACTAAAACCTCTTAAACAGCTCTCAACGTACATTTTCTCAGATTGCTGTCCCATCTTGGAACCCTTTCTACTGTCATACTGACCCATTGTGTGAAAGAAAGTTAACCAGGTTATATACTACATTAGAATTTGCAAAATGTTGTGCCATTTGCAAAAGTAATCACCATTGCTTCTCTCCTTATAATCTTCCCCTAATATTCACTTCCACACACATTTGCTTCATCACAAATTAATATGACACTGCAGAAACTCATAAATAAATCTTTGACTTTTTATTAACTGCAAAAGGTCAAATAATATTCTCTCTTCCTAACAATGATTTACACCAAAGTCATAAATATCTGCCTTAGAGTGATGGAAACTAATGTTTAAAATCAATTATTTTGTTATTCAGATACTGAAACAAGTAAATTTAATTAACAGTATTAAGCATCATTACATTTATTTCTGGAGTAGATAAATTATTTTGCTAATACTTGTCATTTCAGTTAACATCATTATGTAATTATAAATGGAACTTACACAGAAAGCAGGCTTCCAACCACCAGGTCTGTGGCCTTCTCCACCCCTAGCCTTAGCATACAATGGCCCATCTTCAACCACCCCTTGGAAGCTCCTATGCAAGAAGCCTTTTCTGGAGATTCTCCCAGGAACCTGATGATTGATTCAGACCATGTTGAGTCCTAAACAGAACACCCATAAGGACAAGTATTCCTCCAAAAATGCAATTCATTTTGGCTGAAGCTGACTTTGAGAACCCCAAATTCTCTATCCTACAATTAACACCATGCTACACCTCTCATGATCCACTTACGGCCAATTTAATGCATCATTCTCACTTCTTTATAATCTATTATTATCTTTCGTGCATATACAGGATTTAACTGGATTTTCTAGTCACCCCATACTTTCATCCTAATTTTACTCTGTGTTTTTGCCCTGGCCCAACTCCTGCTGCTCTTGTCCATCCTCACAAACCTTCCATAGTAAGCAAACTTTCTTCTATTTTTAAAGGCTCTTTTAATAGTCCCTGTGCCTCCTGGCCTAACTAAAGCCTGGTTATCTCCTAAGGACATGATTGCCTCTAAAACACTCTTACGTGCAGGTTGCCCATTCTCCCATGGTCCATAGACCTCAAGACCCAAAGATAAAGCCTACATCTTTCCCATTATCCAGCCCTACTTCCACACCCTTTTTTCTGCTCCTCTGAAGCTCATACCACTCAGCAATGCCAGTATCAGTGCTTCCTTATTTTCTTTACCCACTGCTCATGCCCTTTCATTCACTGAATTATTTTCCCCCTTTTACCCACTCCACATGTAGCCATAATAATGGATGACTTCTCCTCTAGTCCTTTAATTACTAATGGGGCTTATTTCTAATGACTTTCACCTTCACTCCATATCAGTCACTAACCAAAAAGGTCATACTCCAGACATCATCATCACCCAGAACTCTTTGATGTATGAAACTATACTCAAAAGTTTATGATCACATTTCCTATTCCAAGTATCATTCAAATACTCCTGCTTCACCTGCTCTATACCATGATGAAACCCTCCCCCTCACCGGGGTCCTGTCCCTTTTCTTCCTATCTATCAATCCCCAATCCCCCTTTTAGTCACTGTTTTTCCTATCTAATAGAGGAAAACACAATATGGACCTATGGGTTCCTATGGCTAGGAACCCATAATGGATAGTTTCCGTGTTTCATCACCTCAATTCCTCTTGCCCCAAGGCTCAAATGCACATCAATTCAACTGTCAGAGCCATCACTATAACTACACCAGTGTTGCTGATCACAACTGTGCAGATTATTCTTTCTCTAACATCATGCATACCACAGTCACATGGGCCTTGGTAGCTGTCTAGCAACTCCTGCATGTTTTCACGGGCAGATTTCACTCTCTTTCTTCACAGTGGCTATTTAAACCCTTTCCCCCGCATACCCACTCACTTCATAGGCAATAGAATCCCCAAGACTTTCTGCCTTCACATTTGTGCTTATAGCCACAACCTTTATTGCTCATTTCTCCTGGTACCAAGCATGAAGTATTTCTCCTCCTAAGGGTCATTCTTCTACTTATTATCTGGATTCCTCCATTCCTGTCTCCCCAAGTACATTCTATTTATTAGTAACTCTCTCCTATGATTTCAAATTTTGCCTCTTTTTTTTTTTTTTGAGACAGAGTCTCGCTCTGTCGCCCAGGCTGGAGTGCAGTGGCGCAATCTCGGCTCACTGCAAGCTCCGCCTCCTGGGTTCACGCCATTCTCCTGCCTCAGCCTCTCCAAGTAGCTGGGACTACAGGCACCCGCCACCACGCCCGGCTAATTTTTTGTATTTTTTTTTAGTAGAGACGGGGTTTCACCGTGGTCTCGATCTCCTGACCTCGTGATCCGCCCGCCTCGGCCTCCCAAAGTGCTGGGATTACAAGCGTAAGCCACCGCGCCCGGCAAATTTTGCCTCTTTTATTATCATTTTTGTGAGCAATTATAAATGCCCAAGAATTTCCCATCTTTAAAAAAATTGTCCCCAACCTCATATATGCTACAGCAACATCTCTTGAAGGAATTAGTCACATCCTCAGCTTCCATTTTACCACCTCCTTATTGGCTATAATCTGGTTTCTGGTTCCACTATTTCACCAATGTCTAATTCCAGATTTATATTGCCAAATATTTACTAGATATTTCATTTGTACATGATACCAAAGTCACAGAGATAGCAGAATTTAATATGTTCCCAAATGGTGTCATGGCCTTACTCTCCCACCCCAACAGTTTCCCTGCTACCAAATTTTCATTGTCTACCAACCATTCTGGCCACCATTTTTCATTCTCCTTTGCTGAAACATCCACCTCCACCTGACTTTTAAATTTTTGTTTCCTTTTATTTTGCATAGCAGACCTAGGCAATCACATAATTTTCCATGATTTCAACAACTAATGGCTCCCAAACCTTTTACTAATCTCTAAATTTAGCTGCTTTCTAGGCACAACTTCCTGGAGTCCCATAGCCCACACTCAGCAGGTCTGAAATGCAACTCTATTCCCACAAAAATCTATTCAACGCCTATAACTCTTTGAATAAAACCATTCATCCAAAACTTTCACATTGAATCATCCTCAGCTCCCTTCCCATGCCTCACACTCTATATCCAATCAATCACCAAGCCCCACAGATTTTCCTTCAAAACACCTCCCTAAATAAGGATCATCATAATTGCTGGCTGAATTATTACAATGGTTTTGGGACTGATGTACCTGCCATCAGTTTCCTCCACACAGCGTATCTTCCACTTTGACTTCTAGAGTCAGCCAATATGCAAATTTGATTTTATAACTCTAAATGGCTTCTGCCCAAGCTTGCTATACTAAGGACTACTATATGTAAATCATCTTCAGTCCACTTGCATGGCGCCATCATATGGAATGCTCAATACCAGGTGCTAACAAAACTTGGAGAGACTATTTAATTGGGTATTGTGGAGCACTAAAGGAAAATCAAAAAGTAGTATGAATCCCATCTCTCTATTTTTCTACTACCCTCGTCCTAACGTAAGAAACTTTCCCAGTTCATTCTTAGGATGGAGATGCTTGGTGAATTACAGATGCCAGTGACTTATGCTGTACGATGTCATGCTGTGTTGGCTCCAATTTTATGTTATTTGGATTGTCATTGCAGGCGTAATTATCAAGGATGAGTTGGAAAACAAAGTATCATCTGAATAAGAAAAATGAGCCCCACAGCAACTCCCTCCTCTGAGACAAGTTCAACCTTGTATTATTACCCCACCACAGTCTACATCATCAACATTTCTAATGCAAGCTGATACCTCTATATGGATTGCTGTATACTCATTTCTTAATCAAACACTGTTCTGCTTCCTTTAAGTCTCAATTCAAAAGTCGTGTCTTTGTGATTTCCCCAAGTAAAGTGAATTTTTTATCTCTGCATTCGCATACCTTGTAATTTACTGCCAATTTATCTATCTTCCTTCCACAGCAGTGATTCATCTTATTTACATTCAGAACTTAACACAACACTTGACTTTTAAAAATGTATGTTGAATGAACAATGAATGGATGGATGTGTCATTTTGGTGTCCCTGGAACAGATGTTAAGAGCAGACTTTCAGTTTCCCTCACGCTTAGTCTTCTGAAAGTATTTGTAACTTTTGTACATATTTTCCAATCTCAACAAGCTCACTAGTAAAATTTTGAATTACCCTTTGGGCTAGTAAGACCTAGAATAGTGTTAGAAACAAACAGTTAATATCATATAACCATTCATTTATGCTCATTCATGAGGATCTAACTTGTGTCAAGTACGAATCAGTCAGGGCCCAGTGAGAAAACAGAAAGTGAGAAAAAGCTTCTGTCTTTCAAAAACTAAATGTGGAGGACCACAGCCAGGCCTGCCCTGAGCAGCATTATCTGAAGGAGGAAGACAGTGGTGGTAGACAGACCTTTGAATGCTAATGGGGCACCTCCCAAAGCCTTCTGATACAACAGACATCCAGCCTATAGCTACAGGCTCATCTAATGTGCCAGATTCTCATGCTACATCGGGTGCATTGATAGCCTCACTTCAAGCATGCTTCTAGAATAAACTAAAGAGACACTGAAATAGTCCATCTACTTATTGATATAATTATATGGCACAAACATCATTTGCACCATTTATTTGTTGCTGTGGCAGTAAAGTAAAATGAAAGCCACTCTGAACTAACTCTGAGTCCTTTCTCATGCCAAGCTTCAAATGCAGCCTGACTCTTATATCTGGGGTTCCTCAAACAGAGAAAGATGTGTGCGTACATACATACATACACAGAGTCCACACATACATACACAGAGTCCACAGATCTTTTTATTTTTCCAAGACTTGTTACATCAAGGCCCTAAAGACTAGCTGCGGAAGTATCTCTCCTCTAATCAATGCTCCCTACAGAGCTGAACTGCCTCCTACTGTTACCCCTGAGAAGTGAGAACTACCTCTGAATTCAGTAAGTCTTTGATGAATTAATGTGTCAGCCCTCACCAAAAACCTGAGTGATCAAAAATGAACTCTGATGTGTCTTGAATTCTTCCATTACCACTGACTTCCTTAACAGGCCAGTTGTCATTCTAAGAAAATCAGAGACGTGTAAATTAAGAATGAAAAGAAGCACATTCATTAGTCACTTTGCTAAGAGTATAAAAATGGCCTCTTTCAAGACATTTCTACTGTCACAAATCTTTGAAACAGAAATACAGACTAGGTTTTCATCCTTTAGTCAAACACAAGTCTCATCCTATATGTATGTGTGTGTGTGTGTCTCATACAGCCATATGTGTGTAAATAAATAGATGATATAGGTAGATAGATGATTGATGATAGAAAGATAGATAAATAAATAGATACATAGATAATAGATTCCTCCATAATTCTCTTAAAGATGTTATTATTTCCCTAAACTAATTTTCCAGCACCCAGCTCAAAACTTAAGTTCTCTTTAGAGACCCTCCTGAAAGCTATAATTCTCTGTAATCCTGTAACTACAGCATATAACCAATCCTAAACTTCTATGGTGTTTCTAATCCATGCCATTCATTCTCCCTTTGGGATTCTGAGCTCTGATAGTGGTGTCTATGTTTTGAGATCAGTGATAAAACAATTGGTTTCAAACAGTGCTATTTAACTGAGATAAAAAAGAATTCATTTGTATCAGCTATGAGCCCTGCACAGTGCTAGTTCTTGTGTTGGAAAGAGATGGAAACGAAGAAGGGTTGGGTGAGTACTTTCTAAAAGTATAAGATACAGCTCTTCCAGTTTGAATTTGCAGATAGTAGGAAGAACCTAGGGCTTTGTGAGAAGATCCACTATCAATGAGTGAAAGATTTCTGTTTCTTGTTCCATCCAGAGGACCCAAGACTGGCAACAGCCATGCCCCCAGGATGTATTAACTCCTTCATCAGTGTTTGTCAAAGTGTAGTCTCCAGACCATCTACATTATAATTACTTAGGGAGCATAATAAATGCTGATTCTCAGATCCTGCCTCAGATATAGATTAGAATCACTGGAGTATAAGGTCTGAGAATATCAATTTTACCATGCTTTCTAGAAGAGCTATTGATGCGCATAATAGTTTGTGAATCACAGCACAAAGAGTTCAAGAGAAAGACTCTCATTACTATCCACACACCCTTCATCTTCCTCAAAAAGAGAATACTGAAGCTATTGCAATTGGTGTCAAGTCTAGTTTAGTTTGCTCTTCTTCTGCCATTGGTGTCTCTCCACTTGCAGATTCATTCTTCCCCAGGTCCAGAGCCCATTCTAAGTCAACTCATAAAGACCATCTTGAAATTTAGTCTCACTACCCAGACCTGGAAATTGGTGGCCCTAACCATGACTGCTGAGTTGCTGTGTTTCCTGTCCAAAGTCACACAATCTGGTGTTAGGAGCACTGGAAGGTGAGTCCTTGGCCTTCGTGAACACCCCTGGATGAACCATCACTATGTACTTTATTGGCTCATTCTGTGAAAGTGGCTTTCTCCTCAGCCTTCCTCTACTCTTGCTATCTGGTATCTAACATGAACTCTAGCACTGGGACTTTGCTCTGAATTCAAGACATTTGTTCTACAAAAATTTATTGAATACTATTGAAGGACTAAAGTACAAAGGTGAATACAATTGCATCTTTCATACCTGGCAGTTCATGTAAACAAGTAATCACAATATGTGATAATCAACAGAAAAATGGAAGGTGAAGAGTTGATACTAAGAAGAAAATGTTCAACTCTCCTTAAAGGGGTAAATAAAACCTTCTAAGTTACTTGAACTAGACACTTCAGAATGGGTATAAGTTGGAAAAATGAACAAAGCAGAAAGTGCTCCAGAGATAAGGTCCTATGAGAGCCATGAAACAGCATGACACATTCAAGGGTCTGCAAGTCTGGCTTGTGGGATGGCTGGGCTCTGAGATGGGAAAGTGGAAAGAAACCTCTCTATGCTTTCTTCCCTTAAGCTGAATCCTGCTGATCCTACCACCTTTGTGCTAAGTACAGGCAGATCTCCTTTCATTGACCATCTTCCTCTCCAGTTCTAAACTTCACCTACTACATATATCCCTTCTCTTCAACTAAACCAGACTTCTAGAAGTACCCTCTAGACACTGTAATGGACCACCCCGATTCTTTCAGAAGCATCACCACTTTAACTTCACTTTTAAGTTCAGGGGTATATGTGCATGTTTGTTATAGGTAAACTTATGTCATGGGGGTTTGTTGTACAGATTATTTTATCACCCAGCTATTAAGGCTAATATCCATCAGTTACTTTTCTTGATCCTCTCCCTCCTCCGACTCTCCATCCTCTGATAGACCCCAATGTCTGTTGTTCCCCTCTGTATCAGACCAACTTTTGAAGCCTGAGCCACACCTAATAAAGAAGTTTGTACTTTGTCCTAACCTTTTTCCTGTCCTGCCCTCCATCCATACCAGTTACATTTTGCTTAGATTCTGACCGGTGCTACTCCAGTCTTAATGTATGACAATCAGGGTTTACCTCAGCCTTATCATCTCAAGCACAATGAAGTTGAGGCTGCTCTGTGTGAAGTTCCTTCTCCTTCTCACTTTTCTTCTACTTGAGTTACAAGGCATCATTGCTTGTCTGATCCAGCTGGTATTTCTCAGCAGATCACTGATCTCTGTAGTACACAGCTGAGTTTTAGTGCCTTCTTAGAAAATACTTCTTGGTTTTGGCATCTTCGCTTCTGTTCACTCTACACTACCTGCCCAAGTACTCCACAGTGCAGCAATCCTGTAAGCTCAATAGCAGAAAATACTTATTTCAGACTAGTATTATTGTTGATTCCAAGATCATAGTTATGTATTATTTCTGCTCGTGTCCAAGAAGCTTCCTCATAACAGTGCCACCCTCTTCCCCTGATCATTTGTACTCGTGCCCCCACAGCTCAAGCTTCTATTAACTTTCAGCAGAAAGACATGGTTATGGGGCGAAATCTACTTACTAAGGCAACTTAGTACATCAACTCTTCTCTGCTTTCCTACCAAAGGCAACTTGTCAGGCAATAGAGCTTTATTCTGAATGTTTTGTCATTATTAATCATGATAATACCTTAATGACGTATCTATCAAAGAAATTATTTTTAAATTATAAGTTCTTTGATGGAAGAAAGACGGTAAGAAAATATATTCTTGGGCTAAAATTATGAACTATGAATTTTAGCCCAAGAATATAGCTCTATGTCTGGCAAATATAAATGTATAAACACAATTGTGGAATTTAATTAATTTGCCTCTAACTTTAAACTTTTCTAATAATTTTTAACTCAAATCACAGGGGTAAGAAGTTCCACTCTGACAACAGCAGACTGGGTAAAAACAACTAGAGACAAAATTTGAAAAATAATTTTTTGGAAGCCCAAGAGAGCTATAAGTGCAATACGAAATTGTAGAGCCAATATCTGGGAAAAACAAGAAGACATGAGATAAGCCCTGCATTTGGAGCCACTTTTCCTCTTAGGTGTTTACCAATTATGAAAGTGTAATTGAGAAACCTAGAAAATCTCACCAAAGACCCTATGATGACAAATGGTAGAGTTCATGGTCTGCCAATGAAGAAGAACCCTAGCAAACCTCAAAAGATTCGGGTTGGACTCAAAGGCTCACGCCCAAGGAAAAAAAATGACGAACCAAAAACAGTAAAAGGGGCCAGGCATGGTAGCTCATGCCTGTAATCCCAGCACTTTGGGAGGCCGAGGCAGGCGAATCACGAGGTCAGGAGTTCAAGACCAGCCTGTCCAACATGATGAAATCCCATCTCTACTAAAAATACAAAAATTAGCCAGGCGTAGTGATGGACGCCTGAGGCGGAGGCAACAGAATTGTTTGAACCTGGGGGCAAAGTTTGCAGTGAGCTGAGACTGTGCCACTGCACTCCAGCCTAGGCGACAGAGAGACTCCGTCTCAAAAAAAAAAAAAAAAGAGTAAAAGGCTTAGTGGTAGATATTATCATTCAGGAAATTTATTCAGAAGTTTCCTTGGATTATCACCTATGAGGGAAGGGAAAGAAGCAAATTTTTGGGCATAGGAAGAAGTTGAGCTATGATACAGTCTCAAGAAAAGACTCAGCCAATTCCTCAGGAAGCTTTGAAGCTGAAGTAGCCCTTTAGCGTTTTCCCTAGTTGGAAGAAGGGAGCCAAGGCTTTATACCCCTACATTAACCAGTCATTGCATGCAGGCTGCCTTTGGGAAGAGGGTACGACCTAGGCCAAAATGCTTCTCTTTAGCTATGGACAGTATCTGTAGAGGACTGACAGCTTAGGGCTGAGTGCAAGCATCATTCCTGGCAACCTGGGAACTAAACTTGGGCTCATCCTTTGTCAAGAAGGGAGAGAGACAGACAGTGTAGCACAAGAACCTCTACAGGGACAGAAGCCCAGCTTTAAATCATCTCAATTCCTGACTGGATTAATGTGACCTGAATGCCCCTAGACTAGCTGCCTGCCAGAAGCAAATGTAAATCCCCTCTGCAGGAATATAATAGCATCAAAAGACTAAAATTATCTCTAATTTTCTGTATATAATGACTGTCTGAATCAAAAATAACCAGGAACATTAGAAGATAAACCCATATGACTAAAAACCAAGAAAAACAGAAAAAAATAAAAACAGAGCCACAGAGATACAGATTAATGTGATAGCAAACATAGACTTTCAAATAGTATGATTAAAGACTCAAAAGACAAGAAAAAATGGATAGAATATAAGACTAAAAAATAAGTCAAATGATAATTCTAGAACCAAAAATAGAATAACTGAAATTATGGGCTTAAATAGCAGTTTAGATACAATTAAAGAAAGAATTAGAGGACTGTGATATAAAAATACCCAATTAATGATTGCAGAGAGACAAAAAGAGAGAAAATATAGGTAAAAGAGAAAGAGCTATATGGGATACTGAAGGAAAATCTAATATATGCATAATTATAATCTCAGAGACGAGAGAATGCAATAAAGTGATATTTGGAGATTAAGAGTTAAGAATTTTCCAAAACTTACAAAAGACCTCAAATCATATATTCAATAATCACAATGAACACTAAGCATGATAAAAACAATGAAAACCACATCTGAGCCCATTATAGTAAAATTACTGGGAAAAAAATGACAGTAAAAATTTATAAGAAGCCAGGGAGTAGACACATTGCTTTCATAAGAGCACCAAGATTTATAGCTGACTTCTTGATAGAAAATATGGAAACCAGAAAATAGTACAGGAACATCTTCAAAGTGTGGGAAAAAAGTAAGTGCCAAACTGAAATTTTGTATTTATCAAAAATATCCCCCCCAAAAGGCTAAAGACATTCTGAAATAAAGACTGAGAGAATTAATTACCAGTGGACCTATACTAAAGGCAATATAAAAAGAGTTCTGGAAGAAGGAAAATATTCCTAGATAAAAGCATGGAGATGTATGAAAGAATAAATATCAAGAAAAGGAAAATTGTATGTGTTTATCTAAATAAATGTTGACTGCATATATAGTTATAATAAAGTCTGTGGGGTTTTAAATATAGTGAGAATTTAAAATACATGAAAAATCACTTATAAATTTGGAGGAAGACAAATGGAACTAAAATGTTCTCAGGGCTTTGAATTGCTCAGGAAGAAATAAAAGCACTAATTTATTTTGAACCTTAATAAGTAAAGAATTTGTGTTGTAACAAATCAACAATTTCATTTTTTAAGTAATATTTATTTCCCTGGACAGTGAACATTTAGGGCATTAAATCCAGAGGCCCACTCCACTGCTGGAATGCTACTTGAGGCAATCATCTTCCCCCAGGCTTCACATTTTAGCCTTGTACAGAGTGGTGATATTGTAGACCCTGGGGTGGTTCAGCCTGTGGCCATGGCACTCTGGGTTAACCCTTTGGAATTCCAGAGGGATCACTGATCTGGAGGCATACACAATCTTTTCTCTGCAAAGCCTAGGAGGGTCCAAGCAGGGCAGGCCTTGCTAGGCCAGCCACACTTGTCCTTCCTGTCATGTTAAGCCTGTCTGTCACAAGATGTCCTGGAGGTTCAAAGGTGCAATATTTCCACATGCATGCTTTGTACCCATGAGCCAAGTCTTTGCCCTCTCCCCTTTGGACTCAGTCCTTTCTCATGAAAGTAAGAGGTGGAGGCCTCTGCTGAAAGCCTCTTTCTCCCAGTCTCCTTTCTTCAAGGCCATCTCCCATATCTGAAGAGAAGCTGTTGTGAATGATTAGCCTATTCACTCTTCTCCTCACCAATAAAACCCAGACTTACTGCTTCAGAGCCACATGCCCTAGACTGGAGTTGTGTGAACAGATGAGAAGGCCAGGCTACAAGAGCTCTGAGTCCATCCACTTCCCTGATTTTCAGTCTGTTTCTCTGGGTATTTCTTCCTTGGTCTCTGGCAGAATGGCAAATGACATTCAGAAACATGGCACCTGCAGATTCCTCCAGGCTATATCATGCCAAGATATGGGCTTCCTAATGATCATGTAAGCCCTGTGAAGGGGATTCACATGATACTGTATGTAGACCTTCTGGGTTTATAGTCCTTTGAGAACAGTTGCCACAAAATTTGGTTCTGATGGACCTCATCTGTGATCACCTTCTTCCTTGGGTGTCCTGCCACGGCCTTGGTGCTGCTTAGTCCATTCTGGTGGTCTCTCAGCCCCGTCTCTGATGTCCTGGTCCCCAGCCTTCTGCTGTCTTCAGGCAACAGAGTCGCATGCTGTCTCCAGACAACAGTGCCCTGTAGTACTGCCCTGCCCTCACTTCTCAGGACCCAGCCTGGTTACTAGAACCACCTCTGGGTACCACTAGGAAAGGGCTCATTGTCAAGGGGCAGACTCAGGAGGTAATGAACATATGACTGGACCTCATTTTAGCCAATCATTTCCCTCCTCGAGAATAGGTTAGATGCTTTTCACTCCTTATTCTCCTCTACCTTCTATGTCACTGGTCCTGCAGATTGCCCTGTGGTTACAGACCAAGTTCCATGGAGAAACCATTTACAAATGTAGAGTCTTGTGTGGGCTGGCTGATCAGGCAGGAGGGGAAAGGAACAGATGAGGCTGAATACTGGCGTGCCATCATCTTGCATTCCCTATGTACACCAGGTCAGGCTGCTGGGAATCCACAGTCCTGGTAATTCTGAACTACCCAAGAACCGTCCCAAGAGGAAGGAAACCAACTCTCCAGGATGAGATTTGTGAATCATAAAGTCTGGTTGCAAGTGGCTGGATTAGGAGTGGGGACTAGAGTACAGGGGTCTAGAAACAAGGGCTAGGAGGAGCAGTAGAGGGAGAAAGGCATAATGGAAATTGGGACACTGATGCACATGGCAGTGGCAAATGCGTGGTTTAAAACTAACAGAAGAGCTGGGTAGAGGGATCCTTAAGGTAGCATAGTGCGCAGGGATGATGTCAGTCAGACAGGGTAACAGAGCAGGAAACCAAAAAAGTTGGATGAAATAGGAGAGTAGGATACAGGTCTGAAAACTGAGGAAAAACAGGAGAAAAGAGGGCTGGAGGACAAGAGCATAAAGAAGCAGAAAAAGCTCAAGGCTGGGGTTGAGAGGGAGAAATTCAAGGTAGCTTTCTTGTTATTTTTTCAAATGAGAGCTGTACTTACTCGTTCAAATGAGTCAAAATGAGTAACTGGGATATGCTCAGACCAACTCCAACTTGTATCTCACATCCAGTCCTCGGAATATTCCCTGACTGAATGCCCACTGCAAAACATATATTCCTCTCCCTTTTGATCTAGTGAGGAGGCCCTACCAATCAGGGAAATAGTCCCGGTTTCCAGGTTTAAGGGCGATCATGGAAAATAGAACAGAGAAGGAAGGGAGCTGTAATATTAGTCCCTGTTCTTGGAACACCATGTAGTTTTGCTCCACTGTAAGCAAAGGTGGATCAAAGGGCTAAGATAGAGTTAGGGAGTTGGGGCCTAGGAGAGTGGTTCTGAAGCAGGAATTGGGAAAATGGGAAAAAATCAGTGCCCCAGCCTCCATTCCCTACTACAGTGTTCACAGCCCTTTCATATCATTTCCACCACTGCACACATTCCACACAATGAATATGTGTGATTAGAGATATGTCCATTTGACCACAGAGAACAGTGAAAACTACAGAAGGCAGTACCATAGGCAGGCAGTGGGTGACACAGCAGGTTGGACTAGAACTTGGGCAGGTAGGAGAGAGCATAAAATGACAAAAAGCACTGAGCAGCAGCATTGTCTCCTTCTGTGTCTCTGAACAGGATCCTGTAGGGGATGCTTCAGAGTAGAAGTGGACTTTTTATAGCTTACCTCTTGGTCCCTGTGGTCCCATGGCTTGATGCCTCGTTTTTATTTTTATTTTATTTTTAAAATTTTTAAATTTTTAAAATATTTTCACAGTGTAAAGAGGTTTTTTTAATTGTGTATATGTAACATTAGACAAAATTATTTAAAGTCAGTAAATTTTTATTCAAGGAATTCCATGTTGTGATTTCTTCCACTGTCCATCAAGGCCACTTTAGAGCCTCTAAAGAGCTGGAGTCAAAAGATTTGTCTTCAAGTTAGCCCTTTTTAATGAAACTGAAGCTTATTTTAATCCAGTTGTCCTGTCAGCCCATAATTCTCTTATTTTGGCTCTGTCATCTCCTTTTTAATATGGATATATTTTTTTATTTATTTTATTTTATTTTAGACTCTGGAGTACATGTGCATGTTTGTTACATGAGTATACAGTGTAATGATCAGGATTGGGATTCTAGTTTATCCACCACCCGAATAGTGAAGACTGTACCTAGTAGTAGGTCATTTTTTGGAGCCCCTATACCCCCTTTTGAAGTCTCCAGTGTCTATTATTTTCATCTTTATGGCCATGTGTACCTATTGTTTAGCTCCCACTTACAAGCAAGAACATGCAGTATTTGGTTTTCTGTTTCTGTGTTATTTCACTTAGTATAATGGCCTCCAGCTCCATCCATGTTGCTGCAAAGAATATTCTTTCTTGTGGCTGCATAGTATTTTCTTTATTCAATCAACCATTGATGGACACTTAGGTTGGTTCCATGATTTTGCTCTTGTGAATTGTGCTGCAATAAATATGCAAGTGCAAATGTCTTGTTTATATAATGATTTATTTTTCTTTGGGTATACACCTAGTAGTGGGATTGCTGGATTGAATGGTAATTCTATTTTTAGCTCTTTGAGAACTCTCTATACTGTTTTCTACAGAGGTTGAACTAATTTACATTGCCACCAACAGTGTATAAGTGTTCCCTTTTCTCCACATCCATTTCAACATTTGTTGTGTTTTGACTTTTTGTATTTTTCTTTTTTTTTTTTTTTTTGAGACAGAGTCTTGCTCTGTCACCCAAGCTAGAGTGCAGTGGCATGACCTCGGCTCACTGCAAGCTCCGCCTCCCGGGTTCACGCCATTCTCCTGCCTCGGCCTCCTGAGTAGCTGGGACTACAGGTGCCTGCCACCACGCCCAGCTAATTTTTTGTATTTCTAGTAGAGACGGGGTTTCACCGTGTTAGCCAGGATGGTCTTGATCTCCTGACCTCATGATCTGCCTGCCTTGGCCTCCCAAAGCGCTGGGATTATAGGCATGAGCCACTGTGCTCAGTCTTTTGACTTTTTAATAATAGCCATTCTGACTGGTATAAAATGATACCTTATTATGGTTTTAATTTGCATTTCTTTGATGATTAGTGATGCTGAGCATTTTTCATAGGTTTATTGGCTTATTGTATTTCTTCTTCTGATAAATGTCTGTTCATGTCATTTGCCTGGCCTATAATAGGGCTGTTTGTTCTTTTTTGTTGAGTTGTTTGAGTTTCTTGTAGATGGTGGATATTAGTCCTTTGTTGGAAGCATACTTTGCAAATATTTTCTCCCATTCTTTAGGTTGTGTTTACTCTGTTGATTATTTATTTTGCTGTGCAGAGCTTTTTTATTTTTCGTTTTGTTTTGGGGGTCTTTGCCATAAATTCTTTGCCTATGCCAATGTCCAGAAAAGCTTTTCCTAGATTTTCATAGTTTCAGGTCTTACCTTTAAGTCTTTAATCCATCTTGAGTTAATTTTTATATATGGTGGGAGCCAGGGAATCCAGTTTCACTCTTCTGCATACGGTCTGCCAACTTTTCCAGCACGATTTATTAAATACAGTGTCCTTTTCTAGTTGTTTATTTTTGTCAATTTAGTTGCAGATTAGTTGATTGTAGCCATGTGGCTTTACTTCTGGGTTCTGTATTCTGTTCCATTAATCTATATGTCTACTTTTCTACCAGTGCCATGCTGTTTTAGTTATTATAGTCTTGTGGTACAATTTGAATCCAGGTAATGTGATGCCTACAGATTTGTTCTTTTTGCTTAGTATTGCTTTGATTATTTGCGCTTCATTTTTTTTCCAATATAAACTTTAGGATTTTTTTCCTAATTCTGTTGAAAATGATGTTGTTAATTTGATAGGAACTGGGTTGAATCTGTAGATTGCTTTGGGCAATAAGGTCATTTTAATGACATTGATTCTTTCACATGATTCTTTCAATTCATAATCATGGAATGTTTATTCATTTGTTTGTTTCATCTACACTTTGTTTCGTAAGTGTTTTGTAGTTCTCCTTATAGAGATCTTTCACCTCCTTGGTTAAATATATTTCTAAGTATTTTATTTTTTGTGTGGCTATTGTAAAAAAAAAAAGGCAAAACTACAGTTACTTTCTTCAAAAGAAGACTCTTTCCTTGTGTTTTAATTAGAAACTTTAGATTTTTAGAAATTGATGGACTAGCCCACACAAACATACAAATAATTCAAGACTACATCTGTGACACATTGTTTAAAAAAAGTTTCATTTTAGTTTAGTGCAAAAATTAAGTTTATAATTCTTACCAAGTGATTATTACAAAATGTTTATTTCATTAAATCCAATGCATTCACAAGGTGTTAATACTTTAAGTATTTATCATTTCTACCAACTGCATTACCTAAATAAACCAAGCAAGCACTTTTATCATAAATGTAGTCAATGATTATTAATATTTCAAAAAGGACCTAAACTTCTTAATCCAGTCTATCATTAATGGACATTTGGGTTGGTTTCAAGTCTTTGCTATTGTGAATAGTGCCACAATAAACATATGTGTGCATGTGTCTTTATAGTAGCATGATTTATAATCCTTTGGGTATATACCCAGTAATGGGATCGCTGGGTCAAATGGTATTTCTAGTTCTAGATCCTTCAGGAATCACCACAGTCTCCCACAATGATTGAACTAGTTTACACTCCCACCAACAGTGTAAAAGTGTTCCTATTTCTCCACATCCTCTCCAGCTCCTGTTTCCTAACTTTTTAATGATCACCATTCTAACTAGTGTGAGATGGTATCTCATTGTGGTTTTGATTTGCATTTCTCTGATGACCAGTGATGATGAGCATTTTTTCATGTGTCTGTTGGCCGCATAAATGTCTTCTTCTGAAAAGTGTCTGTTCATAGCCTTTGCCCACTTTTTGATGGGGTTGATTTTTTCTTGTAAATTTTTTTAAGTTCTTTGTAGATTCTGGAATATTAGCCCTTTGTCAGATGCGTAGATTGCAAAAATTATCTCCCATTCTGTAGGTTGCCTGTTCACTCTGATGGTAGTTTCTTTTGCTGTGCAGAAGCTCTTTAGTTTAATTAGATCCCATTTGTCTATTTTGGCTTTTGTTGCCATTGCTTTTGGTGTTTTAGTCATGAAGTCCTTGCCCATGCCTATGTCCTGATGTGGCACATATATGCCATGGAATACTATGCAGCCATAAAAAAGGATGAGTTCATGTCCTTTGTAGTGACACGGATGAAGCTGAAAACCATCATTCTGAGCAAACTGTCGCAAGAACAGAAAACCAAACACCGCATGTTCTCACTCATAGGTGGGAACTGAACAATGAGAACACTTGGACACAGGGCGGGGAACATCACACACCGAGGCCTGTTGTGGGGTGGGGGGTGAGGGAGGGATAGCATTAGGAGAAATATGTAATGTAAATGATGAGTTAATGGGTGTAGCAAACCAATACAGCACTTGTATACATATGTAACAAACCTGCATGTTGTGCACATGTACACTAGATCTTAAAGTATAATTTAAAAAAATAAAATAAAATAATAAAAGGACCTAAACTTTCCCCAAGTTTCAGCACAGGTAGTTTTATTGTATGTCACATCTAGTAGATAATTCTTTAAAATAGTTCATATGAATGGTTTCAAATAGAGTAAATATATTCTACCATGTTACAAAACACAGCAAATCAAAAGCAATTACCAAGTTGAATAATAACTCACAAAGAAATAATTCTGGCTTGTACAGGAATGTGTAGTATATTCAAAGCTCTTAACAGTTACCCACTAATACATATTTCTAAAGTTTAACTTGGAGTTGGAAGATGAGTTTCACAGTGATATAATTTTAACCTTAATTTACATTCATTTTTATATATTACTAAGATGCTTAATCTATGTCACAATGGTGCTTTCCAGTGTTCACAAATTTTAGTTTCAAGACACGCATATGTAATTCACTAACATATGGGACAGTTCTTACTATTATTATATGAACTATCCTAAAAAGAAAAATAAAACCCTACTTTACATAGAACTCTGAACATGGTATAACTTAAAACAGATTAGTAAAACATAGTTTTTAAATATTTTATCCATTTTCTATATATGTGTATAAACTTACCTATTTAATACATGAGAACTACAACTTTATCACTGAGCAATTATGCATTAATTTTCTCCAACCATCTTTCTTACCTTAACTCAAAAATCTTATGACTTGCTGACTCTGTTTCCGTGAATTTCAAACTGCATTTTTTTTTTTTTTTTGAGAAGGAGATGGAAGGAAGGTGATAAATACACTGTAAACAGAAATAAGCCTCCCTCAAATTAAGCCCTTTTTGTGTAAGTTCTTTTTTACTTCTATAATATTTCTTTAATACTTTAAGAGTCAGTTACACAGGCCGGACACGGTGGCTCATGCCTGTAATCCCAGCACTTTGGGAGGCCGAGGTGGGTGGATCATTTGAGGTCAGGAGTTCAAGACCAGCCTGGCCAACATGGTGAAACCCCATCTCTACTAAAAATACAAATATTAGCTAGGCGTGATGGCAGGTGCCTATAGTCCAAGCTACTCAGGAGGCTGAGGCAGGAGAATCTCTTGAACCCAGCAGGCAGAGGTTGCAGTGAGCCAAGACTGCACCACTGCACCCCAGCCTAGATGTCAGAGTGAGATTCCATCTCAAAAAAAAAAAGAAGAGTCAGTTACAATGTTTCATCTTTAACACTAACACAAATAAATTACCATAGGGTAAGTCTGCCCTACCATTTTGGGACCTAAAATTCTAAATATGTGAACAGAAAAGTCAATACTTCAACATTCAATTCTGAAACTTAGAACAGTTCTACGATTTGACTAAATGGGTCAAAGCAATTACAAACAAACAATTCAATAGGTGGTTGGTTATTCTGCTTTTGGAGGTGGGCAAAGAACAGAGAGCATAAATGGAATAAGAAACAAAAATTGTTTCCCATTTTGAGGGGGAGGTATGATCACAGGGCAGTTTAAACTTCTGTAAGTCCATCTGACCTATCCACCCATCTAAGATGAAATTTTTAACTTTTGAACCCCCATTCTTTCCTTGAGACTCATTAAACTGATTGGTAGTCACATCTCCAAGTGCAATCAGTGCTTAGCAATTTGTTGAATAAAATATTATTAAGGTAAAAAAGACAGACTAAATTATAAACTGGAAAAAAAAATCTACTCAAGCATCACATTCAGTTTTCAAGTCATTTACTGACACAGCCACAGATTTGGCTTCAATCACTCCTGAACATACACCCACAACAGGTATCCCAGCCACTGATCTGCCTTACAAAATAAGGCTGTATAGTGACAGATGAATTCTCCAAGCCCAACTTTAATAGAATTCTAAAAGTAATTTCTAATTTTATGAAAATGCTTCTTCAGAAAATATTTTTCTATCACTCCATCTCCTAAACTAAGGGATGCATTTTTTTTATTATAAGCTAAATCTGAACTTGCAAATTTGATTCCAGGCAGAAAATCTCTACAAATTAAATCAAAAATAAGAATAGATTATACTTTGGATATATGTGTGTTTATGTGTGTGTGTCTGTGTGTGCACCTGCGTGTGTGTCTGTGTGGGTGTGCATGTGTGTGTACTGATTGATCCTCCAGCATTTTTAAACCAAATTAGAGATGAATTTTGGGATCCTACTACTCACAGCTCAAAATCCATAATGAGATTATTCCATATTGCATGCCTGTATGAAAACATCTCCTGTACCCCATGAATATATACACCTATGTACCCACAAAAATTAAAAATTAAAAAAAAATCCATAGTGATTTAAGTATGTATTTTCTCCTGTTTCCTTCTTGGCTACCCATCTTCCTGCCAAAATACTTCAATATAGCCATGGCTCTAGTTTAATGAGAGGAGACAGAAGTTTTTGAATAGCTTTTTGTTTTTTTGTTCTTTTTACTTTGGTGATCAGGGTGGCACATAATGGTCCTTGGCCATTACATGGAGTCACTTCCTGAGGTATAGCCCCGTGGCTAAACTGGCATCTCTGTGATTTTCCCAGCTGCTTCCCTGGGAGTGGTATTGTCACACCAGCCAGAACCGTTCTTCCTAGCCCTTGCTTCCAGATTCTCATGTGGCTTCTCAAGGGACATCTCAGGAGCTCCATTCTCTTCATTTTTGGTGGGAAACAATGCATTGGAGCGAAGTTCTTATAGTGGCTACACAAGAACTAAAGATGGCCCTTTAGGGGGCTTCTGTCACACTTCAGCATAGCTATTCATATTGTTTGCCCATTTTTAATGGGATTATTTGGGTTTTTTATTTTTTGCTGATTTGTCTGAATTCCTTGTAGGTTCTTAATATTAGTCCTTTGTCAGATGCAAAGTTTGTGAATACTTGTTCCCATTCTGTAAATTGTCTGTACACTCTGCTGGTTATTTGTTTTGCTATGCTTTTGTGGTCTTAGTCATAATTCTTTTTGCTCATACTACTCAGCCACTAAGAAATAATGAAATACTGTCTTTTACAGCAACTTAGATGGAACTGGAGGCTATTATCCTAAGTTAAGTAACTCAGGAATGGAAAACCAAATACTGTGTGTTCTCACTTGTAAGAAGAAGCTAAGCTATGGCTATACAGGGGCATATAGCATTGCATAATAAACACTGGAGACTCAGAAGGGGGAAAAGGGGCTGAGGGATGAAAAACTACCTATTGGGTACAATATATACTATTCGGGTGACAGACACTAAAAGCCAAGACTCCACCACTATGCAATTCACCCATGCAACCAAAAACCACTTGTACCCTTAAAGCTATTGAAATAAAAATTAATTAATTAAAATAAATTCAATTTAACAATGAAATAAAATAGCTTTGCTATGGGTCATTATGAACTGTTCCCCTCCATGTGGAGCTAAAGGCCAAAATATCAAGACACTGCCCCATCATTAGGGCAGGGCTCTGTATTACCTAAGCATTCATAAGCAAATAGAGAGACTACCTCTTCTAGCATTTGTAGTACTTCTCGGAGTTCAAACCACAAGATGGACAGTCAGGCCAGTTAGTCAATACCAAGCTCACAGGCACTCATACTTACACAGTCTTAACAGAGGAGCCAATAGGAGAAGAATGAACTTTCAATTGCATGACATGTGATAGAGTGATAGGGTGCTCTGTGGTGTAATCTTAGTAAATTTTTCTTTTGACTTCAGGTTGAGGCAGGCGTTGCTTTCTGTAACTATGATTATATAGTAAAGAATGTAATTGAGTTGGAAATTTTTATATTTTATTATAAATTGACAGATTATCATTGTATATATTTACAGGGTGCAAAGTGATGTTATGATGTATGCATGGATTGATTAAATTAACTAACATATCCCTCACCTCAAATACTTATTTTTTGTCTTGAGTGTTGTATTAGTCCACTCTCACACTGCTATAAGGAAATACCCAATACTGGGTAATTTATAAAGGAAAGAGGTTTAATTGACTCACAATTCCGCATGGCTGGAGAAACCTCGGGAAACTTACAATATTGGCAGAAGGGGGAAGGGAAGCAGGCATCTTCTTCACAAGGAGTCAGGAGAGCAAGGTGAGTGAAGGAAGAACTTGCCAAATGCTTATAAAACCATCAGATCTCATGAGAACTCACTCACTATCACCAGAACAGCATGGGGGAAACTGCCCCCATGATCCAATCATCTCCCACCAGGTTCTTCCCTCAACACCTGGGGATTACAATTCAAGGTAAGATTTGGGTGGGGACACAAAGTCAAATCATACCAAGCATCAATTGATATTTTAATTCTTATTTGCAATAAAGCTGCTTGGAACTTTATAAGCCAGTCAACTCATATCTACCCCAAATACAAAATACCATATATGCAAGAGGTTAGTGTGCACTGCATGGAATGCAAATTCAAGCTCAGTGCCTAATTGATACAGATCATACTTGCCGTTTGAAATTGGCTCAGCACTTTTTCTCTCAAAATTTTCTTCCACTTTTCTTAAAACATGATAGTAAGAAATGCTCAAAACCAACCTGTAAAAGAAGAAAAACCTAAAGATCCCAGTTAATGAGAGATTTGACCCCAGAGCCCTCTGTCTCCAAACTAATTACAATTATTTATAATCAAGGGACTGTAAAGAATAAGCAGCCTCACTGTTGGATTTTACATACCAGACATGTTTAAGTTCTCAAATTCAAGAATTTTTACTTGATGGCATCAACTGAGAATAATTTTTAAGACCAAAAAGTAATAAGTAAACTTGAATTGTGTGCCATTTAATCAAAAGTGAAAGAATTAAAGATACTATAAGAGAAATTATGAGAGAATTTATGGATGCTGCTTTGACTGTAAAGTGGGGTTTAAGGACTTTGTGAGAACAGTGACCCCACCCTCCCAATAAGTGCACCTTAGTGTTGACAATTATGCTGAGCTTCCACCGTGCTGATTTATGCTGGTGAACACATCTAACACACACACACACATACACACATACACACACACACACACACACACACACCCCACCTGAATCAGATTCTGATTTGTTTTACCTGTGACGATAGAAAGGAATCCCCAAGATCACTTAACATGATTTTTGCGCCTTTCTGTGTCTTACTAAGAAGACAATTTTACCTAAAAGAACCTCTTCCCCAAAAGAAAATTCTTATGGAAAAGAAAAAGAAGACTTTTGTAATGCTTGTTCTGATGTGTCTACAACCAATATTAACCAATATAATTGGGAGACCTCTGGGGATGGGGGGGCTTTTCCTGAGATTTCCCTTGGAGACAGAAATATTTAAGACAAAAAAAAGTTTCAAATTAAAAAAAAAAAGACTCCTACTTTAATGAAAAACTTCTACCCACATAAAAACAACCTCCAGGGACTTTGTTGAAAACTGCTAAGATAAAATATATCCCACATTTTATTCTTCATAAAAAGGCTTATTATGTTCTCTCCCATCAACTTTCTCCTTGGGGTATTTCTGATGTCTGCAAAACATATTATAGCTGTTTCCTGCTGAAAGGTTTTGCAATGCTGTCATTGAATTAAATTCAAGAAATGACGAAAAATGTGAACAAGCATTGGAGGACTTAAATGACGCACCTATTAAATAAGAGATGAGGAGGTAAATATAAATATCTACCTAATCCAGTTATACAGCAGACCCAGGAGAGGCTGAATGTGGGGCCAGGGTCTTCCTGAGGACTCCTCTTCAGAAGAAACTGCTCACCTTGCCGACCAAATCCTAAATTAGCCTTTCCCTTGCCAAATGTCACTGTAACCTGCATCCTTTCTCAATCAAATGACTCCCTTTCTGAAAATGTTGAAGATTCCACTCTCTACAAAGCAAGTTCTCCAGGCCAAGGCAGCAGAGTCCATTAGGTGGTGAACCCTGAGGGCTTCACATTCATACATGTCCTTTACTTTCTAATTTGCCTGCAGGGACAGTGAGTCTGTCTCCAACACAGTATGGAAGAGGAGGGATGGAGGTGGTGTAGAGGAGAAGACCAGAGTGTGACACTGGGGTCTGTCTCCATTACCCACCTACAATGATTGTTCTGCCCAGCATGGCCTCATCTACATGTTTTAAGAGTCAGTCCTATGCTGCTTGACTGCTTATACTCAAACACAGTATTAGAGCCCCTCTTTAATTAGGGTGCAAACTAGCTTCTTCCATAGACCATAGTTTAAAAAACATCCTCTTCCTATGATTTATAAAAAGCATTATGATCATACCTAACAACATATAAAAACTGGCAAGAAAAAATATCGTCCATAATCTCACCTTCCTAAATGGGGTTCATTTTAGAAGAAAAAGCTGGAAAGCAGGAGGGACTCTAGCCTGGCTTCCCATCAGGACTCCGAATGATGCTTCACTGGTCACAGGGTCACAACCCAGGATTGCCGGGACATCAGGGAGAGAGACAGTCTAGGTTAGCACTTCCATGTGTACAGCAAAGGGCAGATGTTCCTGCAGGCCCAGCTGAGGAAAGGTTGTTACTGAGTAGTCAGCTCCTAGAGGCTGACTCTCAGACAAGATTGAGTGACCCTGAAGCTAAGGGCTGCAGAACAAGCTACCCACACCAAGGATGAATGAGAGGTGAGGGTCGCCACCAGACCTCAGACTCAGACGCTCTAGCCTGCACTGAGGTGGGACTGGGACTGAGTCAGCCACCAGGCCCTGGCTGTGCCAAAAGAGCCCCCATGGATTCATCACCCCCAAACTTCAGCATCAGATGAATGTCCAGGGAAAAGGGTCATTACCACAGAGGCCAGGAAGGCAGAGGATAGAGCAAAGACCTGTTCATGTGCTTCTGAGGTCATCTGATGGCCAAGAGGGGACATTCACACCCTGCCCTACACACCCAGATATCATTTTGGTGGGGACCACGGGGACGGGCAAGAATATGAAAAACTGACAATTACCCCAAAGAGATTGAGCTAACCTAACCAGATGAGAACACACTTAGATTTCTCCTTTCCCCACAAGGCAGAGAGAGGGTGGGGGAATGGCAGGATGAGCACTCAAGGGGAATATTAGGTAAGTTACAAGAAAAAAGAAAAGGGAAGTTACATTTCCTTTGCATATCTCAACACAGAGTAAGTATATTTTCTACCTCTCTTTATAACATTGCAAAGATCATCCTCAAGCGTAAAGCTTTTTCTATAACTTTGGTTCTTTCTTCAGAGTAGATTCCCAGAAGGGCTATAATTAGGTTTAAAGTTTTAAAGTATCTAGTTATACACTGCCAGACTGCTTTCCAAAAGAAATGCAGTAATTTTGACGCTTTAAAGCAATGCATGTGAGAGTAACAGCTTCTCTATGTCCTACTTTCTAAGAACTCCCTTACATTTCCAGGGAAGCAATGGAACATGGAATATGCAATAAGAGCAGGAGAAACCCACCCTGACTCTCATGCATTCTGAGCGCAGATTTGAACTCTGATTTGTTTCAAGGACCCTAATTCAGATTTGCATAGACTGTAGTCCAAAGATCCCACCCTTCAAGGTATGTGAACTCGGCAAGTTATTCATACTTTTTGCGCTTTCCTTTCTCATATATAAATAGGGATAAAAATATCTACTTCCAGGAGACATTGTGCGGATTAAATAAAATACATTTAGAAAGTGCACATTACCTATCACCTAGTGAACGCTCAATAAATGCTAGCTATTTTATTTTTGGATTAGCAACTCCTTCATGCCTCGTCCATCTCTGTTCCCTTAGGACTGGTAAAATGCCAGGCCTATGGTGATATTTAATAAACATTCGTTTAATAAATGCTGAATGTATATATTTTCATGCATATATTTTCATGTTCACACTTCCCTACAGGGCAGGAAAAACTTCAAGAGGCAAATTGTGTGAATCCCCAGATGCAAAGCCTCAGGGTAGCAAGGGTCAGGAGCTCCTCCATACTCAAAAACAAAGACAGAAAGCACCCGCAACAGGATGCTGATAAACCAGTGAACTATTTTGGAGAGGAAATGGGGAGAACATGGGACATCAGGATAAAAATTTAAAGATGCATTGTATGGGGATATGAAATCAAGAATACAGAAAAGAATTAGAGTGACAGGGGACAGGAGAAGATACAGTTTTTCACAGCTGACATGGACACACAACAGAGTTTTTGTGCAACCAGCTGACCCAAATATTAAAACATTCTTGGTATTCAGAAAAACAGCTGGGTGCGGTGGCTCACATGTGTAATTCTAGCACTTTGGGAGGCCAAGGTGGGCAGATCACTTGAGGTCAGGTGTTCAAAACAAGCCTGGTCAACACGGCGAAACCCCATCTCTACTAAAAATATGAAAAAATTAGCCAGGTGTGGTGGTGCTTGCCTGTAATCCCAGCTACTCGGGAGGCTGAGGCAGGAGAATCGCTTGAACCCGGGAGGCAGAGGTTGTAGTGAACCGAGATTGCCACTGCACTCCAGCCTGGACAACAAGAACAAAACTCCATTTCAAAAAAAAAAGAAAAGAAAACTTCTTTGTGTGAAAAACTGAACAGCAGAAACCAGCATGCCAGAGGCTAAGGATGGAGATGAGATATCCCTGGAGGGAACAAGTAGGTGGCTCTGAGAAGCATTCACTCCCTGAAGGAAACCAGGACATACACATATATATATATTTTTTTGACACCTTGAGGAAAATAAGGATGCTGTCCTGGGGTAGACAGGAACCCGTACTGTAACCAGATATTACTGGGCTCTGTCCTTTTCCCTTCTCAAAAGTGTGAACATGTCCAGATAGGGCATTCAGGGCGACAGGTATGATCACTGTCACTCTCAAGGTCTTCTCTGGCCCTCAGGCAGTGAGTCTCTCTACTTTCGTTATTAGCCACAGGGGTACTCATCCATGCTCATGTACTGATAGCTCCCTTTCCCACCAGAGTCCAGAAGGTCAGCATGGCTGCAGTAGGTCGAATAATGGCCCGAAAGATTTCCAGGTCTTAATCTCTAAAACTTGTGTTACCTTGCATGGTGATACTGTTTAGATATTTGTCCTCTCCAAATCTCATGTTAAAATGTGATCCCTGGTGTTGGAGGTGTGCCTGGTGTGAAGTTTTTTGGTCATGGGGGCAGATCCTTCATGAATGTTTTGGTGCTGTCCTCAAAGTAATAAGTATTTGCTCTATTAGTCCACACGAGAACTGATAGTAAAATAGAGCCAGGCACCTCCCTCCTCTCTCTATCTCTTACTTTCTTCTTTCTTGCGCTGTGATACCTGCTCTCCTTCCTTTTCCACCATGCGTGGAAGCTTCCTGAAGCCCTCTTCAGAAGCAGATTCTTGTGCCATGCTTCTTGTATAGCCTGTGAGATAGTGAGTCAAATAAACCTCTTTTCTATACAAATTACTCAGCCGGGTATTCATTTATAGCAACACAAATGAACTAAGATACCCGCTTGCTTATTCCACTCCTTGCCTGAAAAAAAAAAAAAAGGTGCATAGGAAATAAAACTTCTGAGATCTTCCCTACCTCAGATGCTGTATTCCAGCCTCACATTTGATTTCTATTTTGTCTGTATATAAAATTACATTTTGGGCCTCATAGAATGTTAAAGACATTTTTCCTTTGTCTTCCAGCTTTTATTTTTGCCATTGAGAAGTTGAAAGCCATTCTAATTCCAAATCTTATGCATATGACCTCTTTTCTTCTAGGAAAGGTTCTGGGATCCTCTCTGCCCCTAGTGTTCGGAAATTACACATTAATTTACATTTTAATAGGTTTTGTTTGATCAACTTTGTTGGCACTCAGGGGCCCTTTCAATCTGGAAACTTCATATCCCTCAGTTTTGGAAAATCTTCTTGAATTACTTATGTGATAATTTTCTTCCATTTTCTCTGTCCTAAAGCATATACTTTTAAAAGCTGGACCTTCAAAGTTAGCCCTTTGCTTTTTTTAATATTTCTATTCTATTCTTCATCTCTGCATTTTTTTCTTCTTGTTATTCTACTTTCTGAAACATTTTCTCATTTTATCTCCCAAACTTTTTATTGAGACTTTTTTAGATCTTCTATAATAAGTTTGGTAAGCTTAAAAGCTCTTTCTGGTAACATTAATGTCTTTCTTTTGTTGATTTGTCTATCCTTGGTTTTTAAATGAATTTTCATTTATTTCTCTAAAAACATACTTCCTTAAAGAAAGTGTTCTACTTTTACATACTTTCTCTTTCTTCCAAAAGTTTTTTATTTCTTTTTCTGCCTGTTTCGTACTCTGGCTCTCCTCAAATCCATCTGCTGATAGTTGGTTATGTCTTCATTTTTAAGAAGGAGGAACTAAAAATCTAATTGCAAGGTTCTTTGTAGGTATGGGGTTTATCGCATAGCAGGCCTCACTGTAGTGTGACACAAGAAGGACTCAACTGTTTCCCTTTAGATCCCTAAAAATTATTATTGATAGTGCTTTTCTCTTGTGCAGATACTTTCTAGAAAGAAATCTATGAATTTTCTGCTAGGAGGTTGGGACCATGGGGGTAAACCCCACTGTGATGATTTTGGGAAGCAAGTGGAGGAAAGAGATTGAGGATATGGATCTTACTGTTTATATCATCAACCTTTATTTAATCCTCCTATTTGTATTGAAACCCCAAACCTCAGTAAAGAGTCACATTCATTTAACTTCTTCAGAGAGCTAATCACTGGTCTTATGCAGGAGTGTCCTAGTGATGTTTCTTTAAAGATGTTATCATGACTTTGTCTTGCTCATTCCTCTTCAATGGCTCCTTAATGCTACTTGGGTAAAATTCAGCTTACTAAGCATAACCTTGACCTGGTTTCTGATCATCCTTCCACCTTCTCTCTCAACACACTTTCCCCCTCCTCATCTCGCTATTGTCATTTTCTCTGTCTCTGCTGTATGTTCCAGGTACACTGGGCTTGTTTCAATTGCCTGCCTGACCCTTGCTCTTTCAGACCTATGAATCTTCTCAAATGTTATATCCTCTGCCAATGACCAATATTTTGACCTCTGTTTTACATGGCTAACCCCTATCTATTCATTAGGTATCAGCCTATATGTCACTTCCCATGAGAAAATTTTCTTGAGTTAGATTAATTGAGTTAGATACCACATCATGTGCTTCCTTTAACACCCTGTTCTTTTGTCTTTACTACACTATGTTATAATTTGCTCACATGTTTGATCCCCCACCAGAGCAAACAAAAGTTCTCTAAATGCAGGGACATTATCTGGCACAATACTGCTTTCCACAGTATTGATTGCAATACCTGGTCCAGAGAAGTGTTTTAATAAATATTAGTTAGATGAAGTAAACAAGGAAGTGAAGGAGGTAGGATGGGAGGGAGGTAGGGGAAAATGAGGAAGCCACTGGGGTCCCTCTCTTCTACCTTCCCAGGTCCTGACTTGGTGTTAAGATAAATCTGAAATGTAGTAAGGTATGTGTGGTTACTTTTCCCTTAAACTAATTAAACTAGTATACCTATAAAAGTTAAGCTGATGCAAGATATGATGATTAGAACAGATATACCTCTTCTAGTCTACACAAAATGGACATTAACTCAGTTTACCTCCCTATCTCAGAAACACACCAAGGGACACCAGAAAGACTGGACTCTTGTCCAATATACTTTCTTAAGTATGTTGGGACAGCTCATATTTAGTCTTCTACTATTTGTAAGAGTTAAAGAAAGAGAAAAGAAACATGAAACATGTCCTGGCAGCCGAAGACAGGTTTTCTTTAGATAAAACCTGAAAGGGGCTTCTGCCTGATTTCAGTAAGGAGCATTTTCTCTTACAGACTAACAATATACACTGCTTTTAGGGTGAGGGGCTTATTACAAGCTTGGAATGTTCCTGTGTGAGGGAGAAGTTTTATGGTGGGGTTGGAATGTCTTTGAGGGGAGGGGAGGTTATCTTGGGGCAGACATCTTTCCGGCTGGAGTGGGGTTATCTCGAGGCTGGCAACTTCCTGGCCAGAGGTGAATTATCTCAGGGCTAGCATGTCCCTGGTAGGGGAGGAGTTTGTAATGTTTCTGGTTGAAGATGTTGTTTGTGGTTTATGGTTGTGCTGACCTTAGCCATTAGGCCGATGCCCTTTGGATTTAGGTGGCTTTTTATTAAGGTGAACTTTAGAATGAGGGGCTTGTCAAAGATGGTGATACTCCTGCTCTGTCACTATTTGGGGGAGAAAAAAACAACATGTGGCTTACTGATTGTATATGAGTGGCATTAGAAATAAAACATGATCTATAATTGGATTTTATGATACACCAATTTGGAGGCTAGAAGGAGAAAGAATTTCCCATGTTCTTCAATTTACATTTTGATTTCCCAGGTAAACCTATTTGACAATAAGCTACATAGGGTACAAACTGTTCCTTCACCTTTCTCTGTAACTCCCTGGTGCTTAGCACTCGGCAGAGCAGGGCTGCACTCCATGCTGCTGCCTCACCCACTCTCTCTGCACCCATCACATCTCCTTTCTGAGGGCCTTTCATCAATCCTTTCCCCAGAGGCCCTTGCCCCAGCAATTTTCCTCCCAATTACCATTAAAGTATACCCTTTCTCATCAGTTACATGTAGTAGCTCCTAGATAGATGACACCATTACCTTCCAGATGAAATTTCTAGCCTTATTAGATGGTAGCAGAGCCTTCTGAGGGATATATTAGAACACTGAGTCTGGCCCTGTTTGAACCCTGGCAACCATGCTGAGAGGAACCCAGCTGCAAACTAAATGACCTAATAAGGTCTTTTTCATCTGTAGCATCTCTGATTATAAGCCTGTCATTTTTATTCCCATTCCAGAATAGATTTATTACTTTCTGAAGATTTAAAAACAAACAAATCTCATTTGGTTGTTTATGAGGCCAGAAGTGTTGAATTTAGATAAGTTCAGGTTTAATGACACACTTGACCTACCACATTCAGAGTCTCCCTAGAAACTTAGTCACAATGTCTGAATGTGTAACATTCAGGTTAGTTAACCCTCTGTAAAGAAAAACCCCTATATGGACACTTGCAGTGCAACTTTGAAATGCCTACATGCTCTGAGAGTCTAGTAAGTAGTCTACCTTTGGAATAGCCGCTTTCACCCTAAGAGGCCAAAGAATTTGCAAATTATCCCAGAAGAGAATATTTCATGTAATTTTAAAATATAAGAGTTCATGTTTGTGTGCCTTGCCCAGTCATGCTCAAAGCAAACATAGGAACGGAAGAGTGGAGTGAGGAGGTAATAGTATATCTGCCATTCCTATGACAGTCAGATACTATTGTCAGAGTTTTATCATGTCACATCCAAGGTCACTTTGACTTCAAGTCTGTCCCTTCTTAGGAAACTCAAGGTGAACTTTAGAAATCCTACTGCTTGATTGTTTCTACTAAGCTTATTTTTACATCAGTGTTTCCCAGTCTGTCCTGCTACTTGCCATTTGTACGGAAGAGTTAACACAGCAGGCTATCTTTATAAAGGCCTTTTTGCAAGGTGAAGGTCAGCCTTTGGCAACTAGGCATTTGTATTTCAAAAGGATTTCCACCACCCTAATTGAAAAGAGTGGCCCACTATGCCTAAACCATTATACAAACAATATGATGTCTGCTAAACATCCGCTTTGTTTGTGGAAGTCTAGAATCTTGTTATGTGCTTGGCAAAAGGTGCCCACATGATCAGCCTGCAATGAAAACCCTGGGCACTGAGTCTCTAATGAGTTTCCCTGGATGGCAACATTTTACATGTGTTGTCATGACTTGTTCCTAGGGAATGAAGCCTGGACTGTGTGACTCTACCAGGAGCGACCCCTTGGAAGCTTGTATTTGGTATCCTCTGGACTTCATTCATGTACCTTTTCCCTTTCCTGATTTTGCTTTTGATTCTTCTGCTATAATAAATTGAAGCCATGATTTGACGAGGCCTGGGAGACTTCCTAGCAAATTATTGAACCCTAGAGTGGTTTGGGAGACCCCTGATTTGCAGCTGTAGTCACAAAATTTTGCAACTAGAAGGCACTATTATCAAATACATTATTTTTAACATTGAAGTTATCTGTTAAGTTTCTAAAGAGTGGTTGCCTCTAATGCATAAACTCATTTTTGTTGGTTGCTCCCAAAAGAAACATATTGTGATCCTCTTCATTTTCTGATCTTGATTGTGTGTGTTACTTTCTCCTATGGAGCCTTGTTTCAAGAGTTACTTGTATAACTATAAGCTGAATGTGTAACAGGCTTGGTTCACTCACCAATACTCTGGCAATACTTTATATTCTTTGTTAGCACCACTTTTTTTCTAGAATACTCTGTATTCTATTCCCACATAGATTTTGAAAATTTTGTCTTGTTTTTGGTTTTAATATTGAAGGATCCAAGTTCTATTTCGTCCTTTATTCTCACACCCCATACTTGTTTGTAGTTGCCTGTGCCTGTGATCTTATTGACCCCAATCACTTCAAAGGCACTTGGATCTCAGGATAAGAGGCTTTGAAAAAAGATGCTTTGTTTCTTTGGCAGGAAACTTACAAGTCAAAAGTTTTACTTGTATACTAATCTTATTTAATTGGATTTATTTTATAAAGAGGAGAAAAAGATATTGGTACTACAAATTCCAGGTCAAGATCACCCTCTCAGCACTTTATACGAAACCCAGATCACACTTTAGGAAATGTGATCAGAGACCTCTGTTATACTCCACTGGGTTAGAGCCAATCCTTACTAATGTGATGTAAGAACCAAGAACCTGTTAGGCAGACATAAGAACTCAAATTATTCCTTTAAATCTTGTCAGACAAGCTTAGACATGGTGAGAGGTGACAGCATGCTGGCAGTCCTCACAGCCCTCGCTCGCTCTCGGCGCCTCCTCTGCCTGGGCTCCCACTTTGGCGGCACTTGAGGAGCCCTTCAGCCCACCGCTGCACTGTGGGAGCCCCTTTCTGGGCTGGCCAAGGCCGGAGCCAGCTCCATCAGCTTGCAGGGAGGTGTGGAGGCAGAGGTGTGAGCAGGAACCGGGGCTGCTCGCGGAGCTTGCGGGCCAGCTGGAGTTCCGGGTGGGCGTGGGCTTGGCAGGCCCCACACACGGAACAGCCGGCCGGCCCTGCCGGCCCCTGGCAATGAGGGGCTTAGCACCCGGGCCAGCAGCTGCGGAGGGTGTACTGGGTCCCCCAGCAGTGCCGGCCCACCGGCACTGCGCTCGATTTTTCGCCGGGCCTTAGGTGCCTCCCCGCGGGGCAGGGCTCGGGACCTGCAGCCCGCCATGCCTGAGCCCCCCAACCCCGTGGGCTCCTGTGAGGCCTGAGCCTCCCTGACAAGCACCGCCCACTGCTCCACAGCACCCAGTCCCATCGGCCACCCAAGGGCTGAGGAGTGCGGGCGCACGGCGCAGGACTGGCAGGCAGCTCCACCTGCAGCCCCAGTGCGGGATCCACTGGGTGAAGCCAGCTGGGCTCCTGAGTCTGGTGGGGACATGGAGAACCTTTATGTCTAGCTAAGGGATTATAAATACACCAATTAGCACCCTGTGTCTAGCTCAGGGTTCGTGAATGCACCAATTGACACTCTGTATCTAGCTACTCTGGTGGGGCCTTGGAGAACCTTTGTGTTGACACGCTGTATCTAGTTAATCTAGTGGGGTTGTGGAGAACCTTTGTGTCTAGCTCAGGGATTGTAAACGCACCAATCAGCGCCCTGTCAAAACAGACCACTCGGCTCTACCAATCAGCAGGATGTGGGTGGGGCCAGATAAGAGAATAAAAGCAGGCTGCCCCAGCCAGCAGTGGCAACATGCTCGAGTCCCCTTCCACACTGTGGAAGCTTTGTTCTTTCACTCTTTGCAATAAATCTTGCTACTGCTCACTCTTTGGGTCCACACTGCTTTTATGAGCTGTAACACCGCAAAGGTCTGCAGCTTCACTCCTGAAGCCAGCGAGCCCATGAGCCCACCGGGAGGAACAAACAACTCCAGACGCGCCGCCTTAAGAGCTGTAACACTCACCACGAAGGTCTGCAGCTTCACTACTGAGCCAGCAAGACCACGAACCCACCAGAAGGAAGAAACTCTGAACACATCCAAACATCAGAAGGAACGAACAACTCCAGACGCACCACCTTAAGAGCTGTAACACTCACCACGAAGGTCTGCAGCTTCACTACTGAGCCAGCAAGACCACGGACCCACCAGAAGGAAGAAACTCCGAACACATCCAAACATCAGAAGGAACGAACAACTCCAGACGCGCCACCTTAAGAGCTGTAACACTCACCGAGAGGGTCCGCAGCTTCATTCTTGAAGTCAATGAGACCAAGAACCCACCAATTCCGGACACAATGGCAACCTAAAAAAGAGAGACAGCAAACCCCACATAAATATTAGCTTTCTGCCTAAATCCCTGAAATCGATGTCAACTGCATATGGGCAGTTTATCTCTCGAAGAGCATCCCACTCCCAGTGATATGCCTAGCTCTGACACATCATGCACGATTGTTATTCATCATCTGGTCACTGGGTTTAAGGCACAGCTCAGCCACTTATTAACTGTGTGACATTGACCAAGTTAATTACATACATTGGCCTGAATTTCCTCATCTGTAATATGCAGATGATAACAGTATCTAACTCATAGTGATGTTGTTAGGATTAAAGAGTTTATACATAGTGCACATTTAAATGACTGCCTGTCACTCGGTAAGCACAATAATCTAATTACTCATTATCATTAATATTATTGTAGCCACTTGAGGTCACAGTTTTCTTTTCAAACAAAAAGAAATCCTTGCTTCTTAAGTTGGCAAAGTTCCATACAGCCCAATGACTCTCTACTATGGTTTGAGTCATTAGAAGAAAATATATTTGACATTGAACCTTCAAGTGAAAAACAGGAACTAATCCAAGTTAAAGTGAAAGGGCAGGAATTATAGTTGGCCAATGACATGGATCACTCCTTTATTGAGAGCTAAAAATGGCAGGATTTTAAAAGACTTTACATAACTCTTAAAAAGCAAAATACTCTGTGATTTTTTTTTCCTGAGCTCAAGACTAGCCAAGCATGAAGTTTCCTAGAAGCCTCTTCTTAATTATCTTTTGTCCACCCCACCCCACCTCAACTCCTGGAAATAAGTCAGCATCCAGCCACTGCGGCCACCTCGATGCTATACCTTAATTCATAAAACTGAATGATTAAGACCCATCAAGCCCTGCAGACATCTTTCGAGTCCCAACATTTTCAATAACAACTCGATATTGGGTGTTAGGGAAATCCAATAATGCTGCCTCTAAGCCACATTTCAAATGCAACTCAAGTTCCCAAAGGGTTGTGAGAAATGATGAATGCATTATCAAGTTTTTGAAATCTTTTCTTCTAAATGAAGTGCAAAATATTTTGATGATTAGGAAATTAGTCATAGGCTTATTTAAATGCATATGTGGATACAGTTTACTATTTTATCTAGAAGAACTGCCTTAGGCTTAGATCATAAATCTCTGAAACTAAACATAGCCAATAATATGGATTTTCTTTTTTAAACTGGCAAAAGGCCCACACTTCATGATTTTGTTCCTGTTTGTTTCTTAAAGAACCATTTTCCTTAGTGTCACTTCAAACTGTTACAGTTTGTTGACATGGTGTCAACTTTAGCTCAAACCTCACTACTTAAATTGTAATATCCAGAAACCATTTGCAGATGAGAATCACAACACTAAGGATTACCGCGTTCCAGGGACCAAAGAGATTTTTAGTGATTTTTTTGAGCAGACATAATGCAGGGAGAGGAGAGAGTGTCTCTAATGTGCTTTTTATTATCTGTTCATTCCCATTAATGTCGCCAGAAATTTTAAATGCCTTAGAATTTAGCCAAAACAGAAATAGATCATGGGTTCAGAGATCTAACAGTCAGACACATTGCTATCTTGCTGGATATTTTTATGTTGGGGGGTGTACGGGTTTGATATGCAGAGGAATAGATGTTATTCTATCTTGCAAGTGTCAGGGAAAAAATCTGAAGCTATAACACAAATCATGAAGGAGTCAGAATGTCCTTGCCTTTAAGGTATTCATAGTAGCAAATGTGTGTGTGCACACTCATACACACAAATATCCTGGAGATTTTCAAAGATTAGAATTTGAGAATATGAACCAGATTACTGGTGATAAAAATAGGTAGCAAGTGTCTATGAAAGGAGGAAAGGATCAGAGAGAAGGAAAAGGAAGTAGCATTTATTGAATAACTGTGCAATGGAGTAAATATGATTTTACATGGGTTGACTCTTTTAATCCTCACCCCAACCCGGCTTAGTCAGTAGTATTTTAGTGATGAGAAGCTTAGATCTGAGCAAAAGGTCAGTAGATTCTAAAATCCTACCTTTTACCAAATATGACACATTAACTTACCAGACCAAGAACTATTAATTTCCTTTCATGTAAATGTTATCCTCTTTATTCTGGAAATGTTCCACTACATGGTATACATGTGTGTGCACACATGCACATATTTTAGGTACTGTATTTAATACTATACTATAAAACGTCCTGAAGGCAAGGGTATTCTTGCTCCTTTACGGTACCTGTTATAGCTTCAGTACCAACTGGTAGAGGCAATCTCTAGGTGACATAAAAGAAAGTAAAATTTTAATCAGTTAACCAATTAGAATTAATTATCATCCCCAATAAAGTTGTTAACATTAACTGTCCACATTACTGCATGTGTTATAATCTGCCTGCATTACTACAAAAGAATCTCTGTGACTATAATTTGTAATGAAAAGAGGTTTAATTGGCTCATGGTTCTTTAGGGTGTACAGGAAGCACAGGGCCAGCATCTGCTTCTGGTGAGGACATCAGGAAGCTTACAATAATGGCAGAAGGCAAAGGAAGAGCAGACATATCACATGGCGTGAAAGGGAGCAAGAAGAGAGCAGGGAGGTGTCACACATTTTTAAACAACCAGATATTACATAAACACTCATCAGCAAGAGGGTGGTGCTAGACCATTCATAACGGATCTATCCCTATGACCCAAACGGCTCCCGCCAGGTCCCACCTCCAAAACTTAGGATTACATTTCAACATGAGATTTGGAGGGGACAAACATCCAAACCCTAATACTGCATTTTAGGGAAAGCCTGACTAAACAATAAACAAAAACTATGGAAACCCTCTATCAAACAAAGTTGTATGTGTGATTCGAATATACAGAACTAATACTAAAGATGGTACTGCTCTGGGGGAAGCAGGGGAGAGCAGAATTGCCTCCACCTTGGCCTTGCCTGTACACACAACAGCCCATGAGCCACTGCCTTCAAGCCTCCCAGATTTCACAAAGTACAATTTTAGAAACAATTAGACCAGAATACTTGAGCCCTATAACCTCAGCTTCCCAGAGCAATACCCCCATTGTTTGGCCTCAATAAGAGAGATAATTGTTTAAAAATTTAACAATAATATAATACTGGGTTCTAATTTCCTCTTCAATTGCCAATTAATGGATAAATGGCAGAGTCAGGAGTCTATGCTAGGAGGTTGTTCTGAAGATGATTCCCTAAGAATCTGGATCACAGACTTCAGGGGAAATTTCTAAGCCATTCAATACCAGTATGAATATAAAAATGGAACAGAGTTTCCTCATCGAAATGTTAGTCTAGAATATTCCATTTCAAGTAAAATAAAGCTGGCTAATTTTTTGTAGTTTTTAGTAGAGACAGGGTTTCACCATCTTGGCCAGGCTGGTCTTGAACTCCTGACCTCGTGATCCACCTGCCTCAGCCTCCCAAAGTGCTGGGATTATAGGCGTGAGCCACTGCACCCAGCCCAACAAGACATATTTTAAAATGTACACACTGCCACACAGAAAATGGGAAATGCAAAAGAGAGATTAAGACATATGGTGTATTAGTCTGTTTTCATGCTGCTAATAAAGACATACCTGAGACTGGGTAATTTATAAAGGAAAGAGGTTTAATTGACTCACAGTTTCACATGGGTGGGGAGGCCTCACAATCATGGTGGAAGGCAAATGGGGAGCAAAGTCACATCTTACATGGCGGCAGGATAAAGAGCTTGTGCAGGGGAACACCGCTTTATAAAACCATCAGATCTCATGAGACTTATCCACTACTGTGAGAAAATTATGGGGAAAACAGCCCCATGATTCAACTATCTCTACCTGGCCCTGTCCTTGACATGTGGGGATTATTACAATTTTAGGTGAGATTTGGGTAAGGAAACAGCCAAACTATATCATATGGATAATACATAAAAAGGTATATCATGTATGCAATCAGTTTCCCAAAAAGATAGAAAACAATAATGAGGCAATATCTTAAAATATCATGAATTTTTATCTATTTTAGCCAATAGACAATATAAATCTACAGGTATTGGAAGCTCAAGATATTTCGAGCAGGAAAAATAAAAACAAATCCATGTCTAAATATATCATAATAAAGTTGAAAAACAACAAAGACAAAGTAAAGGTTGTTAAAGAATCCAGAAAGGGCCGGGCGCGGTGGCTCACGCTTGTAATCCCAGCACTTTGGGAGGCCGAGGCGGGCGGATCACGAGGTCAGGAGATCGAGACCACAGTGAAACTCCGTCTCTACTAAAAATACAAAAAAAAATTAGCCGGGCGTGGTGGCGGGCGCCTGTAGTCCCAGCTACTCGGAGAGGCTGAGGCAGGAGAATGGCGTGAACCTGGGAGGCGGAGCTTGCAGTGAGCCGAGACTGCGCCACTGCACTCCAGCCTGGGCGACAGAGCGAGACTCCGTCTCAAAAAAAAAAAAAAAAAAAAAAAAAGAATCCAGAAAGGAAGAATGGGTTACCCAAAAAGGATGAAAATAAGAATGATAATAGACTACTCAAAAGCAATAATAGAATCCAGAAGACAGTAGAATAATAGCTTCAATGAATTGAGATAAAATAATTGCCATTGTAAAATTTTTTAACCAGCAGAATTATATTCACAAACAATAATAAAGTCCCTTATAAATATAAACAAATACTGAGAGTTTACCACCAAAAATCTAATACTCTTTATTAAAGAGGTAATCATGAATTACTTCTGATAAAGGAAAATGATCCCAGAAGATAGTCAATATGAGAAAAGGGGATCAAAGGTAAATGTAACTAAGGTTCTGAAGTTTTTCCCTAACTATGAGGTTACCACATTCATCTCACAAGCAAGTGGTCCTCAGTTTAAAATCACAGAGTGGGGCTGGCTCTTATCCTTGGCCCTAAATGACTTCACAGTAGTTGACAGTTCAGCTCCTGAGATTCAGTGGCAAAATAGGCTGGCACGTTTAACTAATAATGAAATGTTGGTTGGTCAAACCCACCCCGAAATTAGCTCTTAATAAGTTGTGCTGGTATTTTCCTGATGCTACTTTTTGCTTTCTTTCTATTAGAATAACTCACTTGACTGATGTTCTCACCTGGCTCAAATTGTATGTTTTGTGCCTAGTGATGACATTCCCCTATTCCCCGCACCAATCCAGGGCCTTAGTTGAGAAGTCACTATTGCAGGCACTGAAGCTGAGGCTGAATCTTGACCTCTCTGAGTCTCCCTTTCTTAAAAGCAAAATCTTAAGAAGTTTTTTCCTACAATACTGCTCAGCTAGCCTTTAATACTGGGCAATATTCAAGTCAAATAACAACCCTCACTTCTCCCTTTGTGCAATCACTCTCGAGGTGAGTTCTCCACGCTTAGAGAATCTTGCAGATAAAACGTTGGCTTGAACCTGAGGTATAATAGCTTATTTTTACTAGCATTTTGTTTGTTCAATTGGTTTGGCATTTGGGAAAAGAGATTCTACAGTCCTGTTTAAAGCTAGTAACTTCACACTAGAATTAAAATACATTTCTAAAGGGGAAGGAAAAAACATTTGCCTAATGTTTAGATAATGCAGTAGCTTGGAAGACACAAACCAAGGCAATTAGTGCACTGAAAACTTTATCTAAGGAAACTCCCTAGTGTGCAGGATAAAGAGGTAAGTAATGAAAAATGAGAAGTTAACAAACACAGAGGATAGAATTAGAAGATTCAATACACTCTATAGAAGTAGATTAATATATGTCATACAGAAGATAAATTATTCAAAAAATGGCTGAAATGTTCCAGTATTGAAGAAAAACAAGAAGATATGTCACTGAAGGAGTACCACTAATACCGAGCTGGCCACGGAGCACACTTGCATTCTTGCACTTGCCACACCATATGGTGAGTATTGATTTTCTTGTCTATCTCCTCACTCAGAATTAAGCCAACTGAGAGCAGGAAATCTATCATATTCTTTTTTGTATTACTAGCACCCATGCAGAGATTTGCAGAGCTCAATAAACATGTGTTGCTCACAGAGGGTAGAAAATAGAAGATGTTTATTAAGAAAATAATTACTACACATTTGTTGAATAAAGGGGGCATGCACTGTGGAGTGTGACCATTTTTCCTGCAGATGCTTGCATGACATCAGCCTTTCCCATCTATAGGATGCTGCAGCTGGGGTTGGGGAGGGGAAGAGAGCTCCATTCTGAAGAGAAGAGTTCTCTCAAGGGCTATGATTTCTGAGACCTGCTCTGTAGCCTTATTTATTCTTCCTATTTATCCTAAATAGGAATCTGGTTGTGTGTAAAACAGAGAATTGACATCAACCTGAAGCACACAGAACAAGAACAAAGGCCTGAATAATAATATACAAAAAAGACAGGTGGTAAGTGAAATAAAAAAAAATTAATAGCAACAAAAAAAATCATGAGCCATTGAGCCTCAATGGAATGAAAACTTAGCCCTTCTTCCCCCCACCCCCTCAAAAAAATGCCTGAGAACAGGGGAGGTCAGCAAAACTTAGATTTTGTGAAAATGTCTAATCTGTGGAGTATTCCACTAAGTATCTTTATTGTGATGAAAAGTGATAACACTTGGGATTCACAGAAGTTTTTCACTTTTGCAACCTCTGTACAAAATCTGAGTAATTAGTCCTGACAGTGCTGCTCTGACAGATGCTGGTTACAGCCAGCAACAGCGTGGGTGTCCTCATATACATGCCTATTGTGTAAGATCTGGGTCCATCCATTCCTCTTCTCTACAATTTCCCATCATCCACAACTTAAACTCTCATGGCAGATTTTAGGCAAAGTCCTGTCTTCAGCTTGGCCCTCTGCATTTCCTTCAGGAGTACGTCTCCCCTCGGAGTTAGCCAACATTAAAATGTACCCCAGGATTCTAGTCTGAAAATGAAGAACATGTGATAAGCCCAATGCTTTCCTCATGTAAGGAGCCCATCCCTTCATGTTTGTAGACTGATGCTACAAGGACCTGTCTTCCAAGATATTTCCCACATAATGAGAAGAAAATAAAAACAAAAACAAATATGAGAAATGGCAATGTCACCACTCCGAAGGAGAGAGATAAAAGGAAACTCCTCAAAAGAACTCTCCTTCCTTTATCCTACCAATGTTTCTTCATGAAAAAAATCTAGACTCAAATGTTAAGTTGCCTTATTTGTGAAAGACTACACTCTCTCTCCATGTTTGGATACATAAGTCAAATCTTATAACAGAGCCCACTAATGTGAAGACAGAATAAACACATTGACATTGAAAAGCTCTTGGGGTTTCCCTACTTCTGCCGTGCTCTGGCTCTGATAGCAATTGAGCCTGGATCGAGACACCTGTGCTAACTTCCAAACCCAAGTCTGTAGACTTGTTAGAGAATGGGCTGGGATGATTTCCCCACCTGAGATTCATGTTGTCCAATTTCTGATGAATTAGTTGGGTATTTGGCATCAGTTAACTGAAGTGTCCCCCAAAACGATCTTAAAACACTTTTATAAAACATCTGAGAAAAGATGATAAGAAAAGATGAAAAACGATAGAAGCCCCACAAAACTATGGTAATCATAACCAAACGGTCATAATTATTCCTGCAAATCATGTGAGTGATTTGAAGTTAAACAAATGTAAAGCTAATAAAATAAAAACACAGAGCCACAATTTTTAATTTAAGATGATGATCTAAGGAGCAAAGCAAGGAAAAAAATTAAACAGGCCATTTTAATTAAACACTCCAGAAAACCTCATTTTACAGCCTCATTCATTCTACAAATATAGCTTCTTGTTAATAATTTAACTTTAACAGTTCCCAACTGTGGCACAGTTTAACAATCCACTTACAATGGCTGTAAATTCTTCAAATAAGACAAAGTTAAATGGTCACCAACTGCTCAATATGTAAGTTAACGGCTCTCTGAAGTCCCGTCTAATCTTTAAAACATGACTATTTTGACATTCACTCACTTTAATAAGACTTTGGAACTCTCTGAAAACCTCTAGTGGCTCTTCTCCGGGGACAGAACCTCCTTAAGGTACCAAATTGTCAGAAGTCTCTGTATGCTTCATCTGCGTTCATTCCCAGTGGTTCTTGACTTGAGTGAGTTTCCATGTCAGCCTTCCCAGGCCTTCAGATGCCATGAGGTGTGGGGTATCATTGGAAGATGAGACTGAGAAAAACTGATTAAGGGCTGTGGAAAGCAAGAACTCCCATATAAACTTCTCCAAAGGACTGGGCAATATACAGATGTCTTTAACTGGCATTCATATCCATGCAAAGTCTATGCAAAGGTCAGAAGTTCCAGAGGTGGCCAGTATGCCAGCTACTAGGAAGAAAATGAGAAAGGGGTTTGTTTTTCAGGTGGGAAAAAAGAATCCTGGCAAGAGTTAGGTAAGATGGTAAGATCCTAGTCAGTAGGGCTGAGGTCCAGAGCAGAGCATCATCCTAATATGAAACTTGAGGCTGCATAAAAAGCAAGTACAGCCCAGTCCTGCAGAATAGGGATCCACATTCCAGCTTAGGTGAGGGCTGCAGCATCATGAACTGCAACACCTGGAGTTCACCCTAGGCCACTAGAAACCTACAGCAGCAAAATAATTTCCATGCCATATGACTGGTGGGTTAGAGCTGCATGATACTCAGCCTCCTGAGTCAGCTTGGCTTAAGTTCTAGGCAGAGAGAGGCTTCAGGTAGAAGAAATCAGTATCTGCACTGCAGTGGGCTGGAGAAAGCAGGGGATGAAACAAACGGAGTTCCCTTTAATAAGTCTGTGAAATAAATAACGAAGATGGGCATAAGGCTTCTTATATCCTAAGAGCAATGCCATTACTGACTTACAGATGCCCCTCTCTCAAACCATTCCATGGCCCCTTTAGAAATGTACCATTAAGCCAGTATTTGATGTTTTTAATAGCTTGAAGAAATCCATTTACCCTTTACCTCTTAAGTATACTAGGTAGTCAATTGTAAGATATGAATTTTTCTCACATTTTAATGTCTCTAATAATAAACTGTTGTCTCACAACCACTGCTGGTTGTCATGGCAGACTGTCATTTCCCATATGCACATGAACTTGGGTGCTATTCCTGGGGCTTGTCTGAACAACTGGAAACTCTAAGCATTTCAGTCCATACAGCACCCAAGGATCACTTGAAGAAGTATGATTTCTGGTTGTCATTTTCTGGTAAGCTCAAAAAAATGCATGCATCAAAACATGTGGAAAAGGTCTCAGAAGCCCTAAGAAAAATCCAAGAGACACAGTGAAGAACATTTCTTTGAAAGCTCTTGATGGCATAGAGCGCAAAAGTGACTGGAAAAACATGGACATTGATGACAGAACTGAAAAGCTATTCAGAAAAATCAGATCCTAAGTTTGAATAAGTTTTAGGAACTGAGAAATATAAATGAAATTCTTATCCCCCCAACTGACTGAATGGACACCCTCTTGGCCAAGGGGACCCAGAAAACCTTGAAAACTGAATTCTCAGGGGGATGGGTGTTCAGACACACCTACTAATACCCTCTCCATCACTAATGGCGTTAGGCTTTTTTCCCTAAGGGCTAAACAAAAACCAGCCCTCTGGAAATATTGCTCCACCCGATATTAACCAACTGCCTGACGTTTTCCCTGTCTTTTGCAGTTTCAGCAAAACAACTGACCAGCATTCCTTCATGATAAGAGACTGCCATCCATGGAGTGGTTCTGGCCAGTCTATGGAGAATGTAGTGAAGGTTTTCATGTCTTCTGCTTCACTTTTTGACATTAGGAGGCCAAAATCTCCACCTTGGATTATACTAACACCACCATTTATTGAACAAGGGTCCCATGGAGAAGCATGAAGTTCAACTGTGCATGTGCATATTTCTCCTTTCATAAATATTCATGACTGTTCCCATAGCTTATTGAATATGTGTATTTGGCCACCCCATTCAGCATAAATTCCTGCCTTACCCTTCAAGTGTCATTCCAGGATTCTGACCGGAAGGAGGCGACACTTCCCAGCCTGTCAGAATGGCCACCCTGCAGGCTACAACTCTTTATGGGGAATAAAGCTCTCCTTTCCAAATTTATGAATCTTGTCTTTCTTCAGTTGTCAGAATGTATTAACCAATTTGTTTTGTTTATATCTTCCTTTCTATGGAATATGCAACAGTGATATATGTTTCTTAAAAACACGTATAAGTCTAAAAGAATCAATTTCAGTAAGTTTAAAGACTCTAAATGATAAAATTGTAACATTGTTTAATTTGAAGAAAACTTTATTCACAGTACACAAAATATAGTGGCTTAAGATCAAAAGCATTTGGATTTAATGAAATACACCAGCACTTCTCATTCTCCCAGGTTGTATCATTTTATTTAATCCCATCGAGAACCATTTTTTACAACTGTCACCTCATTTTCCATGTTCCAACCAAACTGACCTTGCTGAAGTGACTCAAATGTGCTGTGGCAGAGAATGCTCATGCTTGCTAGTGTCCCTGTTTTGCCTCTTATTCCAGAGCACCGGCTAGATGGTAAATCCCAACCCTTTGTAATTGTAATGTGTCTGAATTCTGAACAATGGCACATTTGTGGAAGTGATATATGCCACCCTCAGGCCTGGTCTCCAAAACCACTCATGCAATACAAGTACTCACTCTCTATGCCCTCTTTATACCAGACTTAAGATGATCCCCATCACAAATTTGGGACCCATTGGTAAAAGTAGCAGGATCCTCCTCAGCTTGGATCCCTAAATAATTAAGTGGAGCAGAAGTCCCATACTTACTAATGCCTATTAGGTTCCTCTACAAATAAACAAAAGATAAACTTTAACTGCATGAAGCCATTAAGATATGGTGCATTTTATGTTGTTGTCCTTGTTGTCAAAGTAGTTATCTTATCCTGCCAAGCACATTCACACCTCCTGCTTTTGTACCTGCTAGTTCTTCTTCTCCAGGCATTCACTGGCTCAATCTGTCACTTTATTTATGTCTGTTTTAGAGAAAAACTCTATGTTTTTCCTCTGCTCTCGCACCACAACAATTAACACAGAAGACTTCCATGACCAAATGTGTGGGAGTTTTCTCCCACACACCAAGCAGCAGACACCAGCTGAGTGTCCTCTAATTTAATTCTGACACTATTTTCCTGCATTTAGTGAACTCCAACAGGTTGAGGGCTCAGTCCCCAAGACTGCTCCCCCAACTCCCAGACTTCAATAACAAGTCTGAGCCTCTGAAACTTCTGGCTGACCAGGTTCAAGTTGGGGTTCTCATGACTCTCTCTTTGGGTTCAATTAATTTGCTGGTGTGGCTCACAGAACTCAGGGAAACACTTACTTGTGTTTACCAATTTGTAAGGATATTACAAAGGATACAGATGAGGTATGAGAAAAGGGGAGCAGAGCTTCCATGCCCTTCCTGGGAGGTTCCTCCAGCAACCTCCAGGTGTTCAGCTATTGGGAAGCTCCTCAAACCCTATCCTTTGGGCCTTTTATGGAGGCTTCATTGGTTGTCCATGATTGAAGCATGGACAACCACGTCAAAATGTGATTGGACAAAAAGGATAAGATCTAAGCCCAGCAAGAGACCTGTCTGTTCAGGTTCTTCTTGGTCTTTCTGTGCAGCAATCTTTCCTCCAGAGTATGAGGAAGGACTCTCTGTGGAATGAGGGTCTTAGGATTTACAATGAGATTAGAATCTTGCATTAAGTAGGTGAAAAGAGGACAGGAGAAGGTCAGAGAGAAAGAGTTTGCTTTCTGAGGCCTAAAGCACCCCAACATTATAATAGAAGACTGTAACAAGGGTGATAGGAGTTATGAACCAGGAATCATGGATGAATATGTATATAAAAATAATACCATAGGGTCTATTCTCAAATGTCACATCCTCAGAGAGGCCATCTCTGACTTTCCTATCTCTCTAATCCCTTATGTTGCATTATTTTTCTTCATAACTATCAATGAAAAAGAGTCAAACTGTAAAATATTTGAAGGGATCTACTCTGAGCCAAATATGAGTGACCAAGGCCCAAAGCACAGTCTCAAGAGGTCTTGAGAACATGTGCCAAAGGTGGTTGGGTTACAGATTGATTTTATAGTTTTAGAGGGACAGAAGTTACAGGCAGACATCAATCAATAAATGTAAGGTATACATTGGTTCAGTCTGGAAAGATGGAACAACTCAAAAGTGGGGGCTTCTAGGTCATATGGTAATTGGTTGAAAGGGTTAAACTGACTGAAGAGTTGAAGCCAGCAGAAAGAGATGTTTGTAATTAAGATTCAGGATGGGGGGCGGGGTTGTGGAAGCCAAGGTTCTTATTATGTAGATGAAGCCTCCCAGTCGCAGACTTCAGAGAATAAATGATAAATGTCTTTATCAAGCCCTAAAAGTTTCCAGGCTCTTAGTTAAATCTCTCCTGGATCAGGAAAAGACCTGGAAAGGGAAGAGGATTCTCTATAGAATATAGTTTCCACATGAAAGACAGCTGTGCAGGGCCATTTCAAAATATGTCAAAGAAATACATTCTGGGGTAAAATACTTTGACTTCTTTCAGGGCCTGCCATCTGTCATGCGATGCTATACTAGAGACAGGTGGGTATTTTATATCTTATTGCTACAGTTCTGTCAGTCTTAAAATATCTGTTTTAATATCAGTGCTGGTCAGTTGTGCCTGAATTCCATAGGGAGGAGATTACAATGAAGCACATTTGATGTGACGCCCACTTCCCACCATGGCCTGAACTAGTTTTGCAGGTTTACTTTAGAATGCCCTTGGTCAAGAGTGGGGGTCCGTTCAGTCAGTTGGGGAGCTTAGAATTTTATTTTTGGTTTATATAACGTTTATCACTATATAATATTATATTATAGGTTTATTTGCTATTTGCTTCCTCTAAAGAACACTAAACTCTTTTCTTCAGTTGGTATACTCTTGTCCCCATACCCTAGAACAGTACCTAGTATAAAGTATGGTCTCTATAAGTACTTCTTGACCAAATTAATGAATTAATTAGCTATAAGAAAGTAGTAGAACAGGTTAGGTCACTGTGCCCATGTTCAAGAAGGAAACTGAGTTACAAACAGATTAAGTGTCATCCCACAGTGCTAAGCAGTAGCAAAAATGAGGTTGGCCCTAGCTTTCTAAAGTTTAGGGGAGTTTTTTGGTTTGTTTTCCCCTATACCATACAATCTTCCTCCACAAATCTGAAGTTCTAGTTAGTTGGTGCACCAACTACATACCTGAAAAATGTGGAGATCGTAAACAAGTAGATAAACATTTTTAAATAGCTTTCAAAACTCTAGATGTGAAAAGAGCTGACCACAATTTCTCCTATATTTTCATTTATTCTAGCCAATTATACCCTCCTGATATAAAGAAACAAGCTCACCACACCAGGACCCCCCTCAGCTTCCACTCCAGTGACCCTTGGACCAATAGCATTTCTGACTAAATGAATATCCCTTCAAGACTTAGGATACCTACACTGAATGTTTCTACCTCCTTCTCGCCACCCATAAATGCATCTAGTTCTCCATGGTCTCCCAAAATATCTCCCAGAAACCTATTAATAAATAATCTTCAAACAAGTGGACCAAAATCCTATCCCTCCCAGAATTCCTAAATGCTGGACTTAAAATTTAGTCTCTCTTTTCTTGTCCAGAGAGAACAGTCAATCAATGACTTCATACAGTGTATCACTGAGTTCCTCTTGTAACTTTAATGTTTTCATTTAAGTATCAGTGCCAGGCCCAGATTTGGGAAAAGTCCTGAAATTGCTAAGCATTCATTTTTGTGCCCTTCTTTAGCCCTTTCTGCACCAAAGATCAGATCTGAGTGCTTGACTTCCAGGACAGTACTGTATGCACTTGTCTAACATTTGCCAAAATTTGTTCCCCAGAAGACTAATTGTATGAGATTGCCCATTATAATTTTATGCTCAGAGAAGTTGGGGGAACCTTGCATCTTATACCCCGCTCATGGATTTATGCTGCATAAATATGTATTGAAGGCTTGAGAAGCACATAAGTTTTTAACTTTATTTAAGCCAGAATGTCCCAAAATTATTTGACTAACAAACGTCTTTTTTCTCTCTCTTAATGCCTATAGCTTCCCACTGAATTATTGTTCCTTGAAAGATATTTTGAAGAATGTTGCTCTTGGTTTTTATAATCCCAGCCACACATAATTTCCCAACCACTCAAAGCCAAATAATGGTAACAACAACACAAAAAATCAATTTACAATTTAAAATAATTGACAGCACTGACCAAACATCTGCATTTGCATCTCTGGGGCTGCCGCAGTCCTGGAACTGCCCTTGATGGCTCTGCTTTCTCCTGACCTTCTCCTGGGCTCTCTTTCAGCTCCCTCTGGCCAGGTCCAGCAGTACTTGTCTCTTAAGAGCCATGTAATGACTCTGACCTGAATAGACCCAGCTATCTAAATTCTTTCCTTCTTTTCTCTGTATTTCAACCTTTCTCCCAGGCTATCTGCTCCAGGTTCTAAATGTTCTGTGCCATTTAAACAATTGCCTGGTGAACAATGGTTAATTTGATGAGGAGTCAGGATGGCTCAGGGCCAGAAAAACAATCACTTGTGGTTCTCTGGTCAACTCCAATTACGTCTGCTAATGAAAGAGAGAAATGATTTTTAAAAATCCCAAACCATGAAGTTATGGAGCTTCCAGCTGGAGACTGCTTTGGATTTTTTGTGATTGGATTTTTTAAATCCAAAGAGGACCCTGCTTGTGGCCATTTCAGCCCAAGGGCCATTATGGAATCTAACTGACTTTCAGAGCCTCATCCACTCAATCCATGGGCCAACTGTTCCCATAAGAGAAAATGGCAAGGAGGACAGACAACTTCAGCATCAGGGAAAATGCCAACTGACTGATCCTCATAGGAAGTTCTGGGGACTTCTATATGTAGGTAAGGCCTCTATGGAATTATAAGATAAAACTTGCATTGCGCTGCTGCACTGAGCAAGTGCCAGCTACCTGCCCCATGTCCTGCATTATCTGGGAGATGGCAACTTGTATTGCATGAACCCAACCCTCCAAATTTTAGATCCTGGAAATAGGTACAGCTGTTTTTTGAAAGCAAAAAGCAGAAAAAAAAAAAAAAAAACCCACACAAGTCCTAGGAGCGGGTTTTATTTTGCTGCTGGTTCTATTTTCAATCATTTTTGAGGGTCAATGTTCATTCTCAACTCCTTCAAGGGTTTGTAACTTGGCTGCTTTGGGGATGGCTGAGTCACATTTTATGACAGCTTAGAAAATGCCGTGGCTTCTCATACTCTTCAGAGGACACCCTTAGGCTGGAGTTAACAACTTAGGCTTGAAGCTAGTTAGACATGGGGTATGGTCAGGTCACAGGGCTTAGTAACCTCAGAAAGCTTCTGACGGATGACAAAATGGTACTCAAGAAGGTAACCGGGAGGGATGCAAGACACCAGTGAAAAAAGCAGAAATAGTAGATTAAAATAATAATCACAACAGTAACATAGGACAGCAATTTTGGGCATGTATAATAAAAAAAGACAAGGTAATTAACAGAACCTGTACATCTATGGAAATAGTTAACAAATGAAGGGAAGCGTGAAAGACAACCACTATAAAACATAGCTCTTTCCTTATGAGCCTACTCTGAAACAAATGGAGCAAAGGAGTAAAAGAGTTAAAAAACTCTGGGCATAATTCTCTTTGAGCTTGTTTCTGTGACTTCTCATATTCCAGAGGACACCCTTAGGTGGAGTTAACTTAGGCTTGAAGCTAGTTAGACCTAGCATCTAATTAGTTCTGGTCCCTTACTAAAAAATGCATCCAATATTTTTTAAATTGGCCAATAATATTCTCTCTCTCATAATAAATATGGATAGAAATAATTTTACTCACATTCATTTTTATCTAACATTCAATGAAATCTTCAATCAGTGCTATCCTCAACTCGCACTGAAAATATCACTATTGAAGGTGACTCTTGTGTACAGAAAATTTTATTCTGCATCCTCCCCCTGCCACCACAGCTAACTAGAACAATGAGTGACCCAGGCTTCTCACGGTCATTTTGTGTCCTTGACACTGCCCCTGCTTCCTCGAGGTTCCCTTCCATTCTTATTGCTCACCTCCAAACTTCAGATAGAGAGGAAGAAACCCAGGAAATATGCAGCTTCAAATGTGCTTCAAACTGCAATATCCCCCAATTTGAAATTGATTACAGGGAATGTAAGTGGCTGTTTTTAGGCTATTACTAAGGTTTTCTCAAAGAGTTAATGGAGATTTTGTTTGTTAGCTTTTCACATATAATTGTATATGATCTTGTGACTTATGTAAAACGGTACAATAATGTATTTGAGAAGTAGCAACTCAAGTTTTTTCCTAACAAAATGTGTGCCATTTTCCTCTTCCCCAAAACAAACACATATACTCATATTGATCTGCTGTCAAAAGGTGATTCCTATACAAAATTAGTCTGCAAATCATCTTGCACCTAACTGGATATTGAGTACAAACATGAGGATGATTCATCTTTTCAAAACAGAACGTAGCTGGCAAAAATGTTGTATTGCTTTAATTTCTCGTTTTGGATTTGAAAAAAAAAGAGCTCAGCTATTACTGAATGAGCTACTTATTCTTCAACAATGAGTCTGACTTGACCAGGAGGGCACATAAACAGTCAGCTTGCTTTAAGAACAGCTGGTTGACTCACTGATTACCGTCAGCAAATTTTCTAGCTGTGTCAGGGCCTGCCTGGGATTGCAACCTGGGAAGCAAAGATACTCCTTAGGCAGATGGGACTTCTGAAATCAGCCAGTGGCTCAGGAAACACAGAAGTTCAAGGCCTCAGGTGGCCAAAACTCATCATATGGCCCACACTAGCCTATTCTTTGTAAGATACAGCCACCTGAGAAAACCTAATTATTCTTTTGCCATCAGCTTCATCAACATCATGATCTTCACCCAAAATATTCAAACTCCAACCTGCACACGGTGCTGTACCTTACAAACACATGGCAAGCAATGTCTGCCTCCCCAGGCCTCCCACAATGTTCTTTCTGAGTCTACTGTTCCACCATGTATTGGAATAATGGTGCAGGTGTGTGCCAACATGCACTTCTTCTGCAGTCTGTGAGCTCCTTAACTGGAGATACTATTGTTGCGGTTCAATCAGGCTGGTGGGAAAAATAGTAGAGATAGTTACAGAGATAGACACAAATCTTCTTGGAAGGCCAAGAAGTTTGCATAACTTCGGTAATAGATCTGGCTGATGATGGCCTGGTCCCTTTACCTTTAGTTAAACAAATTAAAGTAGTAACAAAGGAAGGCAGAGTAGTTTACCGAGCTAGCTTGTTTACTCATGTGGTCTTAAGACTAATCTTTGATGTACTGCAGGTGCTTAAGTGCTTTTTACTTGGGAAGTCCACAATGTCAATTACCCTCTAATGGTGTTGACTCTAGCCACTGTTAATTAATCTTACTGAATAAATGTGAGTCTCACTAGCTGATCAGTGCCATAGTCGCAACTGTTTACAGCACTCAGCAGGGAGTCTGTAAGCAGCTCAGACACCCTCAGCTGGACTGGCAAAGCAGAATATCTGTGTGTAAGTGTATGTTATTCATCCGTCCCTGGGTCAGGTGTCTGCAAGAGACAGACGCCCTGCAGCTGGTGCCCCTGTGTGAGGGATGCTGCTGCATACTATGACTCATACTAACCTGCACAGTGATGCACAATCCAAAGGAAGACCCCAAACTTCCTGCAACTGGAACCAAACCAAAATTCATCATCCAACGTAACACATCAAAGTAATCATTTATAGAAAGACGCTTCAAGACACTCTGATAATTACACATTTATAAAAATTACACAGATATACTTATATAAGCAAATCTCCACTAATTTCATTAATGAAATAAGAATAAGTAATCCAAAGCAGAACTTAAGATACCATTAATATTTGCCTTAGGAATATTATATGATTTTTACACAGTGATTTGATATGTGCTCAGTTCTCACTAAAATTAGTTTGTCTTTTCCAATCCCATTGTGTCAGGTCACAGGAGAGTATAACTCGGCATGTTCTGGTTGGCAAGGGACAGTCAGTGGAAAGTGAATTACATGGTCCCATTAAACTCTAATATGAATAAACTATGTGTGTATGAGTGTATATGTCTGTAAGTGTATGAGGTGTGACATAGTATATGTGAGTGTGTGCATGTTTCTGTGTGTGCCTGTGTATGTGTATCCGGATCTCATTGTCTTTACTTTGGATACAAAGCTATGTCACAAGTGTGTTTGACAATCACCTTTTAAAAATAGCCCTTTCACATGGAGTTTATTTAGTTGGTTTTACTGATCAAGACTTAAATATCATGTGTTGTGTGCCTGGTTTTGTTCTAAACGAGGGCCAGCAAATCATGGCCTACGAGCTGAATCCAGGCCTGTTTTGGTAAATAAAGTTTTATTGGAATACAGTCATTCCCATTTATTTACATATTATTTATGGCTGCTTTCATATTAAAATAGTTGTGACAGAGACCATATGGCCCACAAAACCTAAAACATTTTCAGTCTGGCCCTTTACAGAAAAAGTTTGCTAACTCTTGTTAAAAGTACTTAACAACTACTAACTGCTACCTGTAAGGTTTCATGTGCATAACAAGACCACTTTCGCTAGCTAGCCAGGTTTCCTCTTCTCTCCCTCCCATAACCCATTTTACCATCATAACCTGTTTTGTCACAATCCAAGCCCCTATTCTTTGTGTAACCTCAAGATGGTATCAAGCATCAACCATCTGGCCATTTCTTTGAGCTTTTATATTTTAGATGACACCTGCGCACACATATACATCTGATAAAATTTGTAAGCCTTTTTTTATCCCCAGTTAATCTGTGTATTATCAGTTTGTTTTATAGACTCAAATCATTGATCCTTCAGGGGAAAGATTTAAACTTCACTACAGTAGATACTATTATTGGAAGAAATCATTTCTTTAAAACTAGCAAATTAAAAGCACTTTGATGATGGTTTCATTAGCCTTACAGAGGTATGAATTTAGAAAATAATTAAAGAATTCACAACATCCCAGGGTTTCTGTGTCCAAACTACTCTGTGGACAATGAACTTGGGGAAGAAATAGAAAACAAATCATATCAGAAAGCAAAACTAAATTATAAGGTACTCAAGAGAGGATAGCATATAGCTTTTAATGAACACTTTATAAGGAACATTGAAGAATGGTGTAAAAACAACCAAGAGAATGAAAATGGGATACAGAGGAAGTATAAACAGTCAAGACAGTCATTGAAAAGGAAGGTAGGCAAAGCAGATTGAACATTCATTTTTACCAATTCATGAAAAAGAAACTTTTTAAAGGAAACTAATATTTAAGATGATAATATAACAAATCTTTCTATAAATAAAGGAATGCCTGAATCTACAAACTGAAAGACCTACCAGATACAGGGGGAAATTAACCAGAATTATCAACTGTCAGACATGTTCTTATAAAATTATTAGACCTTAAAGATCAAGATAAATATCCTCAGGGGCCTCCTGGCAAAAAGGCAAAATAACTTTAAAAGGTAAAAACAAAAAAAAATAGATTGTCCTCAAACTTCTCAGAAACAACTTAAAAAGCAAAACAATAGTAGAACGGCATTGTTAGAAAACTTCAAGAAAAAATGTAAAGGAAAGATATTATGCCAAACCCAGCTGTTTTTCAAGTTTCAAGGCCATGGAAATGCAGTTCTGAATGTGGCATAATGAAGGAAATACTATACACATGTGCCCTTTCTAAGACATTTAGTAGGGGATAGGCTTCATCGAACCAAAATTATAGGCAAACCTTTCAAAAGGACTGGCAGTGGGCATTTCGTATCATCAATTGTAGAGGTAAGAACAAAACAAGAGTGGGTTATGGGCAAGTAATAATATGTAAATATTATATATTCTGACAAGTCGAAAGAGTGCAATTGAAAAGTGGGACCAAAAGGGGCAAAGCCGGCCAGGTGTGGTGACTCACTCCTGTAATCAGGCCAAGTGCAATGACTCACATCTGTAATCCCAGCACTTTGGGAGGCTAAGGCGGGCAGGTTGCTTGAGCTCAGGAGTTTGAAACCAGCCTTGGCAACATGATGAAACCCCGTCTCTACAAAGATAAAAAATAAGCAAGGCAGGTGGCATGTGCCTGTAATCCCAGCTACATGAGAGGCTGAGGTAGGAGGATCACCTGAGCCTGAGGTGGTCAAGGCTGCAGTGAGCCATGATTGCGCCACTGCACTCCAGCCTAGGCAACAGAGTGAGACCCTGTCTCAAAAAAATGAAGACTTTATAAAGAGAAACAAAAGGGATAAAATGGAAAATAGAATCAAATCATTACCTATTGTGTACAGATAATAGATGGGAGTCAAAGGGCACCACTTAAAACTGACAGATGGTAAAACTTAAGTAAAAATAAAGGGTACTGAACATTAAAAAATGTATTAATACAAAGGTAACTACTTAGAATAAAAATTTAAATTTTCCTAAATACCAAAATGAAAATTTAAAAGTCAAAGAGGGTATACCAAATAGAGAAGGGGAAAAGCTAGTAAATTTAGGATAGTGCACATGGTAATCTCACTGTAAAATAGTAGGGTGAGCCGGGTGCGGTGGCTCATGCCTGGAATCCCAGCACTTTGGGAGCCTGAGGCGGGTGGATCACCTGAGGTCAGGAGTTCAAGACCAGCCTAGCCAACAGGGTGAAACCCCACCTCTACTAAAAATGCAAAAATTAGCCAGTCATGGTGGCATGCACCTGTAATCCCAGCTACTCAGGAGGCTGAGAGGCAGGAGAATCACCCAGGAGGCAGAGGCTGCAGTGAGCTGAGATGGTGCCACTGTACTCCAGCCTGAGAAACAGAGCAAGACTCCGTCTCAAAAATAAAATAAAGTAAAATAAAAGTGCGGAATTGAGAGTAAACATTATAATAATATCAAAAAATGTGAATATGCTTAAGTTATCTATTAATAAAAATGATTTAAAAGTTGGTATACAAAACAAAACCTAACTCTATGCTATATATAAGAGATACACTTAAAATGAATGATTCAAAGAGGCTAAGAGTAAAGAGGTAGCAAAAAAATGTACCAAGTAAAAGAAAGCAGAGGACACAGTGCTGTTACCAAAGTAGACTTCAAGCCAAAAAGCATTCAATGAGACAAAGAAGGAAATTTTATCATATTAAAAGCCACATTGTACTGTGAATGAAAAATTATCTGAGACAAGTCTCAACCAATTTAGTTTATTTTGCCAAGGTTAAGGATGCACCCATGACTCAGCCTCAGGAGGTCCTGACATGTGCCCAATGTCACGGGGGTACAGCTTGGTTTTATACATTTTAGAGAGACATATGACATCAATCAATACATGTTACGATGTACGTTGGTTTGGTCTGGAAAGGCAGGACAACTTGAAGCAGGGGGTTCCAGGTCATAGGCAGTTTTAAAGATTTTCTGATTGGCAGTTAGTTATCTAAAACCCTAGAATCAACAGAAAGGAAAATCTGGATTATGATAAGGGGTTGTGGAGACCAAGGTTTTATTATGCAGATGAAGCCTCTAGGTAGCAGGCTTCAGAGAGAATAGGTTGTAAATATTTCTTATTTTTAATAAAGTAAGACTTTTAGTAAAGAGTCTGTTCTATCAGCCTTAAGGTCTGTATTGATGTTAATGGTAATGAGGTATGTCCGGACTGCCCCCCACTTTCCATCATGGCCTGAACTCGTTTTTCAGGCTAACTTTGGAATGCTCTTGGCCATTCCAAATCGGTTCAGATGGGTGGGGGGCTTAGAATTTTATTTTTTGATTATGCTACATTGAAAATTTAATAGTTACGAGTATCTAGGCACCAAATAACCTGGCAACTACCTTTATGAAATACAAGTCATGAGAGATGCAAGGAGAAATAAGTAGAAACATGCTAATAATAGAACCCTTTAACACATCACTCTCAAACAATACAGGTTAAATAGACCAAAAAGGTAAGGTTGCAAAGTAGCTAAACAAAATAAGGTAGATTTTTTAAGGCGTATATCAAACACTACATCCTGATAATAGAGAGTATACCTTTTTCTCCAGTGCACACTGAATGAAAATTGACCATATACTTCAGTTCAAAGAAAACATAAGTAGGCTCCGTACAGTAGAACTCCTTGATCACAATGCAAAAAAGGTAAAGAAAGAAAACAAAGAAAGATAAAAAAGTCCTTGACCTTAGAAATTTAAAGACTTTCTAGCTCTTGGGCAAAAGGGAAATACAGCCAAGCATGGTGGCTCATGCACGCAACCCCAGCACTTTGGGAGGCCATGGTGGGAGGATCACTTGAGGTCAGGAGTTCGAGACCAGCCTGGCCAACATGGTGAAACCTTGTCTCTACTAAAATACAAAAATTAGCTGGGCATGGTGGCAGGCACCTGTAATCCCAGCTACTCAGGAGGCTGAGGCAGGAGAATCACTTGAACCTGGGAGGCAGAGGTTGCAGTGAGCCGAGATCATACCACTGCACTCCAACCTGGTGACAGAGTGAGACTCCCTCTCAAAATAAATAAATAAATAAATAAAGGGGAAATACAAACAGTAATTATAGAATTTTTGAAAAATGATGATAATAAAAACATTACATATCAATCTGTGAGATATATTAAAGTAGGGATCAGAGGAAATTTGTACCTCAAAATATCTATACCAATTTTAAAAAGATAAAAATAAATGAAAACTATTAAAAAGCAGGTCAGCCAGAAAAAGAAATTAAGATCAAAGATTAATTAGGAAAAGTTTTTTTAAAAAAGATATTGCAAACAACTTTATGCTAAAAACAAAGACAGAACTTGGATAAAATAGATAAATCCCTCGAATAAATTCAACTTATAAAAATGTACACAAGACAAAAAGAAAATTTGACTAGCCATATATCAACTTTAAAAAATTAATCCAAAATTTAAAATCTTCCCACAAAAAAAAAAAAACTCGAAGCCCAAAAGGCCATACCAGTGAATTAATCCTAATATTTTTTAAAGCGATAACAAAAGAGGGAAAAAAAATGACCTCAAGTTCCAATGACATTTTGTTGGAAAGTCTGTTAGTCAACCTGTGTCTTAACTACCACAGCTAACCAGAACCAAAGCACCCTATTCCAAAGCTCTCTCCCGTAGTGTTGGGAACCTGCTCTTTCCATCCACAGCTCAAGGCAGGAGACAACAACCATTTTGTCTGTATGGTAGGAACAAGAGAGCACAAATACCTTGCAGACAATGACCAGAGTGGCACACACTGAAAGAGTTGCAGCTTCTAGGAGCTCAGCAGCAAGCCCAGCAGCTCACGCTATGTTTGTGTTCCAGCAGTCAACATGGGAGGAGAACATAGATCAGAAAACAAAGGGATGAGGATAGGGAAATTTAGAAAAGCCAGCCTGGGCAGGATAGGCTCTTTAGACAATGTGTGTACTTCCAAAGGGAAGGAAGCAATGAAGCCCTTCATCTGACCCCAAGAGAGACATCACTTTCTTTTCTTATTCTTCCAGTTTTATGACCCTCCTCCCATCAACACCCCAAGAACTTCTTAGAGACCAACACCCTCCTCCCAACCTCAGCGCAGGACTTCTTAGAGACAAACACCTTAGGGGCAGAGATTTAAGTACTTTGTGCGCTCTTTTCTTCCTCTAACTCTAAGGAAGAGACATTCTCCCAGATTGAATTGCAAGTCGAGAATACCACTGCATACCCAGGAAACACATCCAAATAGATTATGAAATTGCTGATTGCTCAGAGCCTTGTGCTGCATTTAAAAAACAAAATTATCTAGAAAAAAAGTTTATTCCTGATAAAGACTCACGGATGTTAGGCTGCCTGTCTTCCACTTGCCCTCAGCACCATCCCCTCTCCATCTCTGTTTATCCTTTCCACTCTGCCTTGTGCCCTCGGAGGCTGACCTGTACAGATGGCATCAAAAGGCCTTTTGGCTCCGAGTTGGGTCCAGCCAACGTGGAACACTACCATAAAATGGGAGGGAGGAGGGGAGAGATGGGTCAGTGTACCCGTGGCCTCCCTCCCTGCAGAGTCCTGGCTGATTCTCAATATGGCAGCATCCTGCTCTGATCAGGTTACTCTTGCTACCTAATTCTGTCTCTGAGTCCCAGTAACCATTCCTCTTTTCATCCTTCCAGGCCCCGAAACACACCCTTCCACCCTCTGTTACTTCCTCTGGGGCACTGCACGGTCCCCTGTGGCTTTTCTATACATAGCCTTCTCATTTCAAAATAGTCCATTTATTAACCTCTTTGAATACCTGCCATCTCCTCACACTCTGCTGTTGAGTTTCTGACTCTAGAAGAAAATAAACTCTCAGAAAAGAACTTTAGCCTGGAGATCCCAGGCCATGCTGCTGAATCAAACTGCAAGGTCATGGCAAGGAGGGTCTGTCCCTAATTGTCACTTCAGGATATTCCAAATATGAAGATAGGAGGGAATACTGGTGTCCAACTTTGTTAAGCATAGAAAACTAAACCAAGATTGGATGTTTATTTTACTTTAATGCAGTATCTGCACAGTAAATGTTTGCAATTCAGAAGCATTTTTCCCCAAATATTTAAGAAATAGCCCTCCTCTCTAACAAGTATTTTGAAATTGTTATAAAATTTTGTTTGTTTTCTCAGGTTTTTATATGTTCAGGTCATTAAAAAAATCATCCTTGCTTGGCTGTGCTACTAAAATCTCAACTGCCCTGTGGGTGTGGCCAGGAAGAAAGACAATGCTTGCCACCAGTCCTGCTGGGCAGTCCAGCCTTGATCCAGAGGTCTGGGAGGGCATGGGTGATGTGTTCCAACCCTATTTGTATCACCCTCTAATTGGAATCCTGGTTTGTAGCCCATTCTGAATGAGCCTGCTTTAATTCCCTAAACAGATATCTCCAAATGAGAAACAAAAAAAGAAATTTGTAAAGCAAATGACTGTCAGGTGTTTGGTCCAGTCTGACTTAACCAGACACTTCAAGTACAATTAAAAAAAAAAAAAAAAAAGAAACATAATTTTGGAGCCAGAAGACCTGGGTTCAAATTCTGGCCAATGTACTTAATATATCTAGTAGATGCTCAGCTGCTCATATTTGTCATCTGTGAAGTGGGTATAGTAAAATGTTCCCACCTCACAGTGTCATAAAATGTAAATAAGGTAATTTGCCTAAAAGCATATTAAAATCAAATATGCCAGGCAGATTTTATGTTTGTTTTTGTTGTTTTAGAAACAGAGTCTCACTCTGTTGCCTCATCTGAAGAGCAGTGGCACGATCATAACTTACTGCAGCTCACACTCCCGGGCACAAGTGATCCTCCCACTTCAGCCTCACAAGTAGCAAAGACTACAGGCATGCACCACCATACCTGGCTAACTTTTTAAATTTTTTTTGTAGAGATGGGGTTTCTCAGGCCGATGTTGAACTCCTGGCCTCAAACAATCCTCCCACCTTGGTTTCCCAAAGCTCTCAGATTACAGGCCTGAGCGACTACACCCCACCAGATGTTTGTTTTAACAATAATTTTGAAAAAACAAAATAGTAGAATCTAAACCATTTTGTCCAAAAGTCATTCACCCAAATATTAATTAAGGGCTTGGCATTGATTCAGAAGATGTATACAGCATGAAGTCAGCCTCTAGAGTTTGCAACATAATTAGGGAAACAAATATAGCTTTAATGATTATTAGAGTATTAGCAAGTATATTCTGGTGGCTAAGTTGTGTCATTTAAAAAAGTTCTTTATGACCGTGGTTCACGGAAGAAAGAGAGCAACATAGATTCATTGCTGTAATGACGGAGGTCTTCACAGAGGAATTTGGAGTGGAATAATAATAGGAGTTAACATTTATTGAGTAATTCTTATCACTTTAAGACATAATTTTGAGCTGTTTATGTATTAATGCATCTAAGCCTCAAACAACCACATGAAATAGTTATTACAATTTTCTCCATCTACAAAGGAGGAAACTAAATTTCACAAAGTTTAAGTAATGTGTTCATTGTGCAGAATTAAGCAAGTGGAAGACCTAAAATTCAAACCTGGACAGTCTGACTCCAGACCTCTGCTTTGACCCTTCCCGACGATGTGGGTGCACCTGGTACACCTGCTAACACATGGCACAAAGGTTCTGCAAACTCTACTGAACAATTTGCCATCTGGCTCCTTCCATCTTGGCTCCTTCCTATCCAGTAACTAAATGAGAACTAGAAAAAGCTGTTCTACTTCCAGTCCACGGGTGACCTGCTAAGTAACCTTGGGAGATTTCATATTTCCTGCCACAGCTTTGTCGGCCTTAATGAATTTCAGAAAATATAATTAAGTACAGTTTATTTGAGTGCAAAGCCTGAGGATGGCCACCCAAGACACCAACTCCAAACAAATGGGGTCAGCATTCCAAAGTGGAGAAGTTAAGGTTTCACTTAAATAGAAATCTTAGCAGGATTACAACATTTTCCATACAAGATCAGTGCATATGCCACAGAAATTTAATTGGTTAAAATTGCTACATTCCAAGGCAGATTACTCTATAACTCCCTGAGGAGGGGTAGTGATCTGAGTGGGTGTCTTAGCTCCAGCACTGTTTGGTCTTAATTATTTAGAGAAAAAAGAAAGGAAAAAGGCAGAAATTGCAGCTGCAAGCCACATGACTTAGATGGCATAGCCACCTTCCTATCAAGGCTCAGGATAATTTAAAGCTCCCACCAAGTGCAGTAGCAAATGCTTGTAATCTCAGTAATTTGGGAGGCCAAGGTGGGAGGATCACTTGAGCTCGAGAGTTTGAGACCAGCGTGGGCAACATGGTGAAACCCTGTATCTACTAAAAATACAAAAATTAGCTGGGTGTGGTGGCACGTGCCTGTAATCCCAGCCACTCGCTTGAACTCAGGAGGCGGAGATTGCAGTGAGCTGAGATCGTGCCACTACATTCCAGCCTAGCGACAGAGCCAGACTCTGTCTCAAAAAAAAAAAAAAAGAAAAGAAATCTGGTCTCTACAAAAAATACAAAAATTAGCTGGGTGTGGTGGTGTGCACCTGTAGTCCCAGCTACTCAAGAGGCAGAGATGGGAGGATCTAGGTTGCAGTGAGCCTAGATCATGCCACTGCACTCCAGCCTGGGCAAAAGATTGAGACCCTGTCTCAAAAAAAAAAAAAAAAAAAAAAAGTGAACGTGGTCAATTTTTTCTTTAAATTATAATTTTAAAAGTGTTAAAAATGTAAAGTTCCAACAGCTTTAAGTTTGAATTATTTCAAGTTTGAATTTTTTAATTTCATAGCTTCTTTATCAGTAAATCCAAAATGATACTTCCACAAATGTGCCTCAACTATCAGAATAAAAGAAACTGTGAGAATAAATGGGAAAGGCTGCTGAAAAATACAAATGACCAAAAAGAGTAAATTAATTGTCATCATTACTATTTATTTTTTACTGTCTATCTAATCCCATGGCCAGAAGGTATATTTCTAACTATAATCTGTAATGACAAAAGGAAAGTGGGCAGAAGCATGTGCCTGGATCGGCATGGCCCAAAAACCTCTGCAGGATGAGTTGCTGTGTGTGCAGGTCCTGCAGCAGATGGAACAGCAAGTGTGCACATCTGTATTATTCAGGTGACGCGTGGATACAGAAGAAGAACAGAAATGACTTTTAGAACCAGTCTTGTTTTCTGCTTGTGTTATTTTATACATGACTACTTAAATTCTCATTTTCAAAATTGTCTGAATATGCATGTCTTTGATGCAAGCAAGACACAGAGCTCCTAAATAAAAGAAGAAATAGGAATATAAGTAAACAGTAATGAGCTGTTTTTCTTTCTTCTTTAAAATATATTATTCTACTCTGGCAGCATACAGAAGCCCTAAGGGAGCATTAAGTAGAATTTTAAAAAGCACTTCCTCTGATAAAGTCCATACTGGCTTCGTGATGACACCTTAGCAAACTCAGTTGAATGAATTTCTGAATGAATAATAAGCGACAGAAATCAATCAGATATCTCTGCTGCTGCCAAATTTACAACATGACAATGTCACTGCCTGGGAGAGAGCTAAGATTGGCCCTTGGACCAAGTGTGGGAGGCTTAAAATGTATAATGTGGAAGTTATAGGACAGGAAGAAACTGTCTTGCATTTGATAACCTGAAAAAGGGGATATAATTAATATTTCTTGGGCTTGCCACGTCTGGTGAATTAAAGGGAATTTTTACTTGACTATAGAGAATGCAGGAAAAGAACCATAGACGTGACAGAAATATTGGCGAGTATTTATTCATTCATTATTTCACTCATTCATAAATCATTCAGTGATAGTCAAATAACTGACTGTCAAGCAAATGCGGCTAGGTGCTGTGGATTAAACATGAAAGAAGCGGAGTCCCCGATAAAAGGAGCTCACAACGTAGTGACAGAAATAGACATAAGCAAATAAATATAATGTGATGAGTTTATCTTAATTACAGCCATGGGCACAGGGTACTGGGAGAGCCCTTAAGGAGGTGCACGGAGGCAGGAGGAATGCTTCCCAAAGAAATGACCCTGGAGTTAAGGGTTCAAGTATCAGCATGGATGACCAGGTGAGGGGCAGGGAGATTTCGCACCAAGAAGACCTATTTGAGTAAACAACTGAAAATGAGATAGAGAATGGTTTATGCAGGCAACTGCAGACAATTTACTATAGTATAAAATGCAAAGCAGGAAATGGGGCAGAAGAAGCCAGAAAAGGGGTGAGGACCAGGCCGCAGCAGGCCTTCTCCAAAGAAGCAGCCTGTTTTTTATCCTTTTGGGTAGAGGTTCTCAAACTTCAGCCTGATTCAGAATTACCTGAAGGGTTTTCTAAGCATGCATTGCTGGGCCCCACCCCCCAGAGTTTCTGACCTCCTAGGCCTGGGGTAAGGCCTGAGAATTTGCATTTCTAACGAGTTCTCAGGTGATGCAGATGATGCTGGTCCTGACAACACCTCGCTCTAGGCAACCAAAAGGGCTTACTGGGTTTCAAGCAAGACATCCATAAGGTAAGTTGTGCCCCTTAGAATCCATGGACTCTCTGGACAGGCTGCATTTTTAAGAGTCAAGGACTGGAGGCGGGGAGGCCAGTTAGGAGGCTGTGCCAGAGGCCCAAATGGAGAAGCAGACAGACAAACCAAACCATAACTTTGTTAGTTAGCAATTCCATACGTTACTCACAAACATTATTGTGGAAAAAATCAATGTGTCATGTTTGCAATGTCTGGTTCTTTAATTAGTGCATAAAATGCGAACAATATTAAAAGAAAAAATATTTAAGAGAAAAGAGGTAGAACTGGAGCTACACACATTTTCTATCGAGAAATGAATTCTACTGATTAAAACCAGAAAGTAGAGATTAGTTTCCTACCTTGGATTCTTCATCACAGTGATAGGGACAGAAGGCAGGGAAATTCTGGGCAGAAGAGGCCAAGTCCTTGGCAAGGGCCCCACCCTCAAGCTGAAAAGCCTAACACCACCACCCAAAGTGAAGAGTTACATCCCTGTTTTCCTGATCAAATGTCGCCTTTTCCAAAACCACCCATGGCCCACCCTACCCCTGATCCTGTGCCCATAAAACCTCCAGGCTTAGCCAGCAGAGACAGCAGAAGCAGTTGGACGTCGGAGACTACAGTTGGACATTGGAGAGAAGCAGCTTGAATTCAGAGGGACAGCTTGATGGCATAACTTCAGAGAGGGGTCCAGCCAGGGACGGCCAGATGCCGGGGGAAGATTACCTTCCTTCTCTATCCCCTTTTCAGCTCCCCTTCCAGCTGAGAGCCACTTTCATCAGCAATAAAATCCCCTGCATTTACCACCTTCAATTCGTTCATGCCACCTCATTCCTCCTGGACACCAGTTAAGAACTCAGGTGCCACAAGTGTGGGTGCAAAAGGCTGTCACACTGACCCTCCACTGAGCTGTTAACACTTAAGCCATCTGTGGATGGCAATGCTAAAAGGGCACTGTAACACTTCCTCTGGGGCTTCAGGGGTCATGGGCACTCTCCCCTAGATGCTGCAACAGGGCCAGTACAGGGTTGGCTCTTGCTGGTGCCCAAAAGCGCCCACCCCAACTCCTGTACCCACTCATCTGCACTCCCCCTCTCATAAGGGGTGGAGCAGCAAGTGAGTGGAGTTCACCACTGCCAGTGCCCATGCATGCCAGTTCCTACCAGTGAAGGGGTCAGGGAAATACCTTACGTTACCAGCCTGGCCTATTTGATGAGCTAGTAAGTGGTGTCTCATCATCCCCTTTTGGAAAGTAAAAGAATTCCAACTCTGAAAGAAGAAGGAAAAGTCAGGGCTTTGGAATTAACAAAGAACATTTAGAAAATAAAAATGGACACTTGGGTGGCATGCCAGACCCCTACTGACTCCAGTAAGGATGGTACCATGTCAAGAGGGCAAAAAAAAAAAAAAAAAGAGAGAGATCCAGAGACAACAAAGGAGACATGGGGTTTATTAGGGGGAATTTACATACAAGGATGGTCCAGTGGTAATGGGAGAACCACTACCATTTGTAAAAAGTATACAATTTATACAGCATTTTTACTTAGCACCCTCCATCCAGCAACCTCTACCTAGCAACCTCCATTCAACCCAAAACAAAAAGCCTCGATCCTCTGTATGACCTGCATTCTGGGTGATGGGCTGGAGGTTCAGATGCCCTTCATAGATAAAGACTGGATCTCCAGGTTGGCCACTCCTTGATACCTTAGCTCAGGACTTCGAACACACATTCTTCTTAGACTACAGTGTCATTCTCAGGGTATGCTTAAGTTAAATTATTGCTGTCAAGTGTGCCTGCCGGGAGGTGGTATGATAGAGGTGGGAATGAGTGAGCTCAGACTCATCAATTCCCCCAGTCTGACATCCAGGTAAAGCCCCATACCTGCAAACCCACCCCCCAAATCACCAAATATTTTCTAGTTGCCTTTCTCCAACCTGAGTTCATCACAGTTCCTCTCCTGGAATCTGAAGATCAATGAGAAAGACACAGAGACTAAAAGATGTTCCAGGAAAGTCTCAGAGCAAAAGTTCTTCTGCTAGGAGCCCCAGAATCCAGAGGAGGTCTGGATTCACCTTTCCCTAGGTCATTCATCAACACCCTGAATTCTGTGTGACACCAGTTTCACAAGAGTGTGCTTCATCAACCATCTGTAGAGAAGAACCAGTTTGTTTGTTTTAAATATCCAATCCACCACACATCTGTGCACTTGTAAGATATGATTTAACAATGGATTACTATAACCACAGTCTGATCATGACAAAAAACATCAGAAAAATCTCAATTGAGGGACATTCTACAAACTACGCAACCAGTACTCCTCACAACTGTCAAAGTCAACAAAAACAAAAGTCTCAGAGACTATCACAGCCGAGAGGAGCCTAGGGAGATACAGTAATTAAATGTAATGCAGTACCCTAGATGCAATCCTAGAACAGAAAAAGACAAGGTAAAATTAAGGAAAACTGAATACACTGTGGACTTTAGTTAATAATATGTATCAATATTGGCTCACTAATTGTGATCAATGTACCATACTGCTGTTAAAAATAAGGGAAATGGTGTAGGGTATATGGGAACTCACACTATCTTCGCAATTTTTCTGGAAATCTAAAACTGCTCTAAAAAAATTATCTTTAAAAATAAAGTTGCTAGAAAAATAAATTAGAAAAAGCAAGATGAAAAAAATGTAACCTCCGGATTTATTATATTCAGCAGACATAAAATTACATTTCAATAAATATAAGAATAAACAAAACTTAGAAAAAAGAAAAGAATAGCAAAAATTATACACTTCTTTTATTGAAAGTGTGTATATACAACAATAAGTAACGAATCACTGATATACAATCATAATTTTTGTCATTCTGCAATTGTAACTAAACAAAGAGTGTGAAAGAGTGAGTCCACATACTAAACACTGAAGTGCACACTTTGAAGGAACATCATATTTATCAGTATTAAAGTTCTTAATGTAACAAATGAGCATGCTTTGTGCTGGTTAATGTATTTGATTAAGTTTGGATTGATCACAATGCTTCTTGCTTATGATAATGTATACCTAAATTATTTCTGTTTCATAACACTGATAGTAGAGAAGCCAGTCTGACAGATACATGTTGACAGGAGGATTAGAAGTGATTTTAAAAGGAATTTTAGCAAACTTAGCATATTTATGTTGGAACTTCATTCAAAATGAAGAGAGCAGTATTTTATTTTTGATGTTCATTTTCAATCCATCAGTAACCACTCCAACAATTTTTCCTATGAAGTCATAATGAAATTTAAATTACCTCTCATTGAAAGGAATGGATTTCAGATCAATAAATTTCCTATGTAAGAATTTTTTTTTTTTTTTTTTTTTTTTTTGAGACAGAGTCTTGCACTGTCACCTGGGCTGGAGTGCAGTGGAGCGATTTTGGCTCGCTGCAACCTCCACCTCCTGGTTTCAAATGATTCTCCTGCCTCAGCCTCCCGAGTAGCTGGGATTACAGGCACCCGCCACCATGCCCAGCTAATCTTTTGTATTTTTTTAGTAGAGACGGGATTTCACTATGTTGACTAGGCTGGTTTCGAACTCCTGACCCTGTGATTCATCCGCCTCGGACTCCTAAAGAGCTGGGATTACAGGGTGTCCGGCCCCCTATGTAAGAATATTTTTAATAGAAAATAAAAATGCAAAAATTCTGTCAAAATTCATCAAGTGTTTGGTGATAACATTTTATATTTTTGAAATAATCCAGATCATGACTTATTTGAAAACTGTTACATTATGGAACATGTCATAATAATCTTTAAATCTCTGTTCTTCTAAGCTTCCGATTTTGTTCTTGTCCTTTGATCTTATCTGCCACTGACAATTATGCTGTACTCCTTCCTTTTATGGAAGTATTAGGATCATTATAATACCAAAGATACCAGACAAATGAGCAGTTCAGATGTCCAATTTACCTCTTTAAGAAGATGAGACCTAATACTTTTCTTATCTTGCAGAAGTATTAAGAGCTTATTCTATAAATCAAGCACGCTCAACTTTTCTGCTCTACAATCATTGTGCCTTAATATGCAATGAAAGTCATGTGTAATTTATCTTCCACGTTATCACATAGTAAAGAGAATAATCTAGAATGTCATGCACTCCACTTCACTTAATTTACAATTTTTACTGTGTCACTTGGCACATTGTTTATTTAGGCTTTTTTCATAGCATGACTTTTGCAATAAAGGAAACAATGCATTGATTTTTCTTCTGGTCCTTGATCTAGGTAACTACTTAAGAAAATTTTCTTTTCACTGGAAGTGTGACATCAGAGCATACTTCTGTATAAAACTTAAACTCTAAAACATACTTATTAACTTTGTAATCCTTCACAGATTTATACAGTTCAGAGCTAATCATAATTGTCAACAGTAAAGCCAAAAAAATTATTTCTTCAAACCGCCATCATGTTCAAGTTGCACATATATAAAAAGAACTGCAAGTTAATAATATCAGTGCATAAGTCAAATTGCAATGAAAAACTTTGCTAGGTTTATTTGTTCTTTGAGTTGGTCTTATATCATTAGCCAGTTCAAAATTACATCAAGCTATTGTGTCCAAATAGTTACATCTACATGTCAAAGTAGCTTAAGCTATTTTGCTACATATTTATCCTATATTTCCCAGCAAACATCTTTAAAACAGCTTTAGCAATTATATATGATTTTTAGTGTTATCAATATGAAGTTCTATTTTATGCATAAAGTTTCCAACATCTATTTCTTCCATGTTTTAAATTCAGCACACTTTTTTTTTCAAATAATTCTTTTGGTTTTGAACTTTTTATGTTTTGTGTTTCAGTGTCACTTACATTTTGGGAGTTTTACTGTCTCATTAGTTAGCACATCTCTGAAAATGGAATTCACCAATATATTTTAAGAGTTAATACATTATGACCAATTAGAATTTATCCCAGGAATACAAAGTTGGATAACATTCTAAAAGCACAGTATAAACAAATTGAGAAAAATCATACTAGCTCAACAATTGTAAAAAGGCATTTGACAAATTTCAATATTAATTCCATTAATTCCTGATAAATACTCTCAGCAAACTAAGAATAGACAGGAATTTCCACAACATGAAACAGTGCTACAAAAAGCCTACAGCTAACATCATACCTAATGATGAAAGACGGGCTGAATTACGTCCCATCCTCCAAATTCATATGTTCAAATCCCAACCCAATGGTACCTTAAGATGTACCATGGTTATTTGGAGATATGGTCTTTAAAGATGTAATTAAGGTAAAATGGAGACACATGGCTAAGCCCTAATCCAATAATGACTGGTGCCCTCATAAGAAGAGGAGAATAGGACACAGACGGACACAGAGAAACACCATGTGAAAAGGCGGCTGTCTGCAAGCCAGGGAGAGAGACCTCAGAGGAAACCAAACTTTCCAGCACCTTGATCATGGACTCCTAGACTCCAGAACTGTGAGAAAATACATTTCTGTTGTTTAAGCCACCCAGTCTGCAATATTTTGTTATAGCAGCCCTAGAAAACTAATCATAAGATTAGGAAAAAGATTAATATGTCTTCCCTCATCACTTCTACCTAGCATTGTCCTGGAAGTTATGGCCAGTGCCAAAAGTCAAGACAAAAAATAAAAATAGTTCAGAATGGGAAGGGACAACTAAAAATATTTTTGTTTGCAGATGACAAGAATGTCTATGTAGAAAATCTTATGAAATATGCTTAAAAGGTATCAGAATTAGTGAGCAAGTTTAGCAGAGTTGCATTTTATACAATCAACAAATAAAACTATTTTATTTCTCTATACAAGCAACAAAAAAACAGAAATCGAAATTTTAAAACACTACTATTTATAGTAGCTTAAAAAATATTAAATACCTGAGGTTAGGTATGACAAAAGGTACACAAGACCTGTTCAATATTAATTACTGAGAGAAATCAACAAAGACCTAGATAAATGGTGAGATATATCATGTTCACGAGCCAGAAGACTCAATACTGTTAAAATGTCATTTCTCCCAAAATTGACCTAGAGAATCAACACAACCCCAAAAGCAAAGACCAGTCAAAATCCCAAAATTCCTTTTTTTTGTGGAAATTGAAAAACTGATTCTAAAATTCATATGGAAATATGAAGGGTCTAGAATAGCAAAAACAACTTTGAAAATAAAGAACATAGTTGGAAGACTAACACAACCCACTTTCAAAATGTATTATAACACTATAGCAGGAGTTAGCAAATTAAGACCTGCAGACCAAATTCAGCCCATGACCTGTTTTTTACAGTCCCCAAGCTAAGAATGGTTTTTATATTTTTAAATGGTTTTTAAAAGAAACACACACTACAGAGGACGTATGTGCCTCACAAAGCCTAAAATATTTACTATCTGACCCATTATGGAAAAAGTTTGCCGACCTTCAAGCTACAGTAACCAAGACAATGTAGTATGGTCAAATAGACACACAAACAGATCAGTGGAGCAGAAGACAGAACCCAAAAATAGACCCACACATATATGGACCACTGATTTTTTTACAAAGGTGCAAAGGCAATTCAGTGGACAAATTATAGTCTTACTATCAAATGGTGCTGAAAGAATTCGATATCCATGTGCAAAAAAAGTAAACTTTGGTCTATGCTAAACTTTGCATAATATACAAAAATTAACTCAAAATGTATCATAATCTAAATATAAAGCCTAAAATTATATAACTTCTAGAAGAAAACCTAAAAGAAAATCTTTGTGACCCTGGATTTGTCAAAGATAACCCTTAAATATGACACTAAAGCAAGATCCATGAAGAAAAAAAATCGACAAATTGAACTTTAACTAAATTTAAAATGTCTGTTCTCAAAAGTCACTGTTAAAAGATTAAAATACAAGCCAAATACTAGAAGAAAATTTGCAAATCATATATCTGATAAAGAATTTGCATGTAGAATACACAAAGAACCCTCAAAACTCAATAATCAAAACCTAATATATTTTAAACAGGCAAAATATTTGAACAGACACTTCACTAAAGAAGATACAAACATAGCAAATAAGCACATGAAATGAGGGTCAACATCATTAGTCATCATGAAAATGCAAATTAAAACTTCAGGTAAATACCACTACATATCATCAGAATGACTAAAATTAAAATTACCGGACATACCAAGTATTGGCAAAGATGTGAAAGAAATAGAACTCTATACTGCTGGCAGGAATGTAAAAATGGCAGAACTACTTTTAAAAACAGTTTGGCAGTTTCTTAAACATATGAACACATACCTATTATGATCATGCCTAGGGGTAGCTCCAAGAGAAATGGAAACTTGTGTCCATATAAAGACTTGTGCCCAAATGTTCATAGCAGCTTCATTTGGAGTAGCAATAAATTGGAAGCAAACCAAATAGCTATCGTCAGATTAATGAATAAACAAACTGTGATACAACCATACAATGGAACAGTACTCAACAGTGGAAAAGAATTAACTATTGAAAATGCAACAACATCAATAAATCTCGAAATATTTATGCTGTGTGAAAGACATCACACACACAAAAAAGAAAAAGTACATACTCTGATTCCATTTATATAAAATCCTAGAAAACAGAAACTAATCTATAGTGACAGAAAGCACATCAGCCTGAGGATAGGGAGAGGGCAGGCAAAAGAGATCAGGAAGAAGGGAAGAGATGCAACAAAACTTTGGGAATGATGAAGATGTTCATCACCTTGATTGTGATAATGAGTTCCCAATTACACACATACATCAAAACTTATCAAATTTTATGCTTTAAATATGTACATTTAAGTTATACCAACTACACCTCAATAAAGCTGTTTTTAAATGTAAGGCAAGCTACAATTTTTACTTTGCTTCAAAAAATTAAACTAATTTTTTACTTAAAGCAAATAAACATACAAAAAAACACTGCCATTTAAGCACTGAGTGTTATAGAACACAAAATTTCACTGAGACACAAACATAAAGCAGAGAAAAATCCAATACTACATATCATTTGTTAGCAAATATAAATCATTTGGGGAAACTCTGGATATTGTACACATCATATTTCACTCTCTACCTTCAGTTCCATCTTGGACATTCTCCGTGTACATTAGTATGCAAAAGACTCCACAGGTCTCGAGGAAGGAAACTTACTTGACTGGCCGAGGCCCCTTTTCCCCAGATAACTGTTAGTATTCCATAGAAGTAGCACCCATGGGTACACTTTAGAAAACAATTTTATAGACTGTAGGTGTTAGCAGACATCAAGTAAGGGCAATAGGCATAGCAAGGAAAAGAGGGATTACTTCCAGCCCTAATATTGTATTAATCTATGACACTCAAATGTTGGACTACTAAGCTAGACCCAAGTCAAGATCAAAATACATGCTAGAAACACTCTCAGATCATTTTAATTACATTTTAAATGCTATAAAAAGGGGGAGGAAATAAAAAGACATAATAAAGCCCAAAGTCAATAGACAGTTTGACTTTGCTTCTTACAGGTATTATCATATTCTATCCTTGATAAATTTCTCTATTATCTTAGCTGTGAATTAACCCCTATGCTTTGCAGACTAAGTTAATCCTTCTGTAAATTTTACATCTTTATGGTTCCATGTCTAAGAGGATAACCATCACCAAGTTAAAAATGCAAGCAATAATTTCTTTTTTTTTAGAATCCCTAAAAGTCATTTTAATTTGCATGATATATTTCTCTCTACTGTTTTGAGAGACAGAGGCTAGCTTTTCATTTTCAAGGATTGATGAACAATCATCCATGAGTTCTTGAAGTTGAATAACAGAAAACCGTACTTGTTTTTCAAATCATTTGGCTACCATAAGAAGCTGCTGGTCACAAAACGCACACACATTCAGTAAACTACAGTCCTATTGGCAACCCTTGGTTTGAGAGTGCAACAGGAATACTTACTGCTGGCAATCCTGCCATGTTTATATCCTGTGTGAAACTATCATCCTGGGCGCTTCTTGTTGTATTGTCTTCTTTGATGAATTCCAAGTATGGTACTGCCTCACTCAAGGTGGTGGGAGTTAGCAAGACATGTACTCCGGAATTAAAAGCTTTCACAAAATTATTAGCAATGAGGCATCTCACCTTCTGTGCTTTGATGAAATAATTTTCATAGTTTTTTTTAACAAGAAAAAGTTTCCTGAGAGAATTCTTCCTCTCACCACATCATTGAATCCTTGTCTGGTTGCAGAATACCTGGCTTCAGTGGAAACATCATTGTCACCTCTGTGACCATATCGTAGCCCATCAAATCTTGCCATATTTGATGCCACTTCCAATGTGCACAATACATGGTAACAGACAACTGTAAGGAAGGGATGCTTCAATTACTTTGGCCCTCGCAGTCTCAAAGAGATCAGCAGCTTTGGACCAAAGAGATTGTACTTCACTAATAATTATGGTACAAGATATTTTTTTGGAATTCCTATACATAGTTTGTTTACATCTGTCAAACTGGGAAGTATGAATGGTTTAGCAGGATCTTGTACTGTGGTAGAATCCTTGAGGTCATGTCCAGTCAGTACACCCAACACAATTGCTGCATCATCCACACATCTGGTTAAGATTCCTAGCAGATCCATCAAATTCACCAGGGCAATGAGACCATGATGGGAAAGTAAGCCATAGCTTGGTTTGAAACCAACAGGTTTAATTTTCCTCAGATCTATATTCCTATACTCCTATTATAGTCCATGACACATTGCATTATAACTATTTGTTAATGTATCTGTCTTCTTTGCTCCTGAAGGCAGACGCTGTCTTATTCAACACTCAATAAATGTCTTTTAAATTGAATTATCATCATAAATAATGTATTAATGGTTTTCCTCAAAACACACACACACACTCTCTCTCCCTCATACACACACAGAGAGAGGGAGCGGGAGTGGGGAGAGAGAGGGAGCGAGAGACAGACAGAGAGAGAGAGGGAGAGAGAAACTTAGGAGGAGCTATAAGAGAACGTTACAGTTTTACCTCTTGCCTTTTCATGGATTACAACCTAAGACAGATAATAAAGAAAGACATGGATGATCACAGTGAACTTCCATAGGATACACCTGAAAAGAAGGCAGTCAATGAGCAGATAAGATGGTAAATAAACCAGGAATTTTGCCTGCAGCATAACCCAGTACGAAAAAAATTACATTGGCTCATAGACCTAGAAAATTCAAGAAATGTATCTGACTAAAGACACAGCTAAACCCAGGGTTTCAGATTATACTGCTTGGACATCTAATACCCATTTGAAGCCTAACATGTCAAAAACTTGAGCTTCTTCTAATTGTCCTCCAAAATCCACTCCCCATTGTGCCTTCTGCATCTCAGGAAATGGCAGCTCCATTGCCTCAGTTACTCAGGCCAGGAACCCTAGAGTCAGTCTTGATGCCTCTCTTTCTCTGACTCTCCACATCTAATCCTTCATCATACTGTAGGCTCCACCTTCAAAATACATCCTGAATGCAATCTTCTTACTACATCTCCTAAACCAAATCATCCCTCACCTAAATAATTACAATATCCTCTGCGTTCCTAGGGTCGCTTTTCAACATAGACCAGAAAGACAGTTTAAAGTAAGTCAGATCATGTCTCCTCTTTGCAAAATCCTCCATTGTCTTCTCATCTCACTCCACATAAAAGCCAAAATCCTTACAATGGCCTCCAAAGCCCCACGCTATAGACTTCCCTCCCCTCGCATCATCACCTCCTCATCTTCCCCTCACTCTGCCCCAGCCATACTGGTCTCCTTGTTCTTCTCTTACTCATACACACTGAGCATGTTCTCATTCTGAGGCCTTTGCATTTGTTCTTCCCTTTGTCCAAATACGCACTTCCTGCAGATGTCTGCATAGCTCACACTCTCATAGCCTTCAGACCTTTTTGTAACATCACTTTTTCCAAGAGGCCCTCCCAGGCTGTTCTTTCTAAACCACAACAATCTCCACCACCCAATTCTCTATAGTCCTTCCTCATGGTTTATCTCCACAGCACTTATCAAACATGCTACCTAATGTACTGAATTGTGTTTATTGTCTGTCTCTCCTTGCTAGAATGTAAATTCCTTTCTCCATTGGTAGATACCCATGTGTTCCAGGAAGAGATGGACAGTTGCTCCTTTTCCACTTGTCTGCATTGAACTATGTCACCTGGACCTGAAGTCTTATAGGGTTTCTTATCAAAATACGATTCTTTCTTTCAGCTTTTTCCAGTGTTCCCTTTTCCACTAGTCCTGGAGCCAGGATATAGAACAAGACACCATCCTGTCCCCAACTGGGACCATATAATATCCATCCTCCCTGCTTTGATAACAGAACTCCCGAGTTTCAGCTGGCAGCCTATGTGGCCATGTGCATAAACTCTGAACAACAGAATGTAAGAAGAAATGATGTGAGCCACCTACGAGTTGTACCCCTGAAAAGAAATGTGTAAGTACTTCCCTGACCCTTTCTCTTTTATTTCCCTGTTGCTGGTGAAATAATAAGAATTATCATCTGCCTTAGACTCTGAGGTGGAAGCTCTACATGGAGGACTCCACTGACACCCTGGCAGCCCTGGACCACCTCCTCCTGTACAGTCATCCAAGGAAGAGAGAAACTTCTATCTCCGTTAAGCCATTATATCTTGAAGTTTACTTGTTATAGCAGCCTGGCTAATATCCTAATACAAAAATTACACTGAGAATGTCTTTCTTGCCTTTGGGTATTTTGGGAGCAAAGGAAAATAACTGGGAGTTGAGGAAAGGGAGTAGAAGAGAAATTAAGAACTACTCAGTTCCGACCCAATTCTGCCACAGAAGGCTGGGACTTCTCACATCGTAAAACATTAGAGCTCCTACTTGTACTGATATGAAATAACCTCAAGAAAAATTGCTGATATGCTATTGTTAGTTAATTTTTAAAGGTTTATATATATGCAAGCATTATAAATGTAGACTATTTCTGGAAGAATACCAACAAATTTCTTAGGTGGCTGCCTCTGGAGATGGGGACTGAAGGATAGGAAGACAGCATTGGAGGAAAAGAACTCACTTTTGGATGCTTTCTGAATGTTATTTCATGTGTAACTATTCAAAAATAGTAACATTTAAACCTTAAGAAGTCAACAACCTAAAACTAATTTTTAGAGAGGATTAAAATCTCAGCTATTAACCCTTTATCTCATATGAATGATTTTCACCCTTTTTCAGTGACCATAGCTCACAGTGGCACAATGAGAAAAAAATGTCGCATTTTTGAAGGCCATTGTTATCAAAGGATGTGAAAGCAAACTTCCTTTTGGACATAAGTATGCATAGCTTTCAAATGGCACAAGAAAAATCAGGTCTTTCCTCAATGTATTTTTTTGTTTGTTTCCAGTGGAAGCAGAAATCAGCAGCAGCCTAGCATCCTTGAAACTTCCCTCCTTTCCCCCAACATCATCATCATTTTATAAAGGTCATCCCACAATAAACGGGTTGCCAACTCAGGGTGAAGGCAGCTCCGCCACGGCCCTCATTATGCTGATCTGTGCTGTCTTCCACCCCTCATCAGCAGCAAAGTCAATATTTCATCTGGGAGCTAAAATTAAGTCATCGCCCCTCCTGTGAGCAACACTACTCCTGAAATAAAAATTTTACAACACTAGGTTGGAGGAGGATCACTTAGCATTTGAAAACACTTCCCCTGTGACCTTGAGCTTTTATCACTTGGGAGCCAAAATAAAATCTCTCAGGCAAGATTTATGAATAAATAATTAACCATGAAAATAAAAGCAGCACTGAAAAAGAAGTAGGTCCTTTCCATTTACAGCCAAAGTTGGTGTGTGTGTGTGTGTTGTGTGTGTGTGTGTGTGTGACTTTCTCTTTTATGCACACGGTGTTTTCAAGAAAAAAAAATCCAAGATATAAAAGCCTGACCTAACCACAGGAGCTGTAAAACATTTGGACAGATTCTGCATGGCCTGCTTCTTCCATGGGCCTTCCTGGATCCTCAGAAAGTACCCAGGTCACCCAGACACTGAGCAGCAATGACAGCCCTCACTGCTCTCCATCTTCCTGGGGTTGGCTTCTCCCCACCCCACTTGACCCTTCCCAGCAGGAGCAAGGGGTGTTTTCCCAGTGGTCCACCTGCCAGCCAAGGTGGGTCTGAATGGGAGGCAGCAGGAACTGGGTCCCACAGAGAAGACTCTGGGCTCACACATCCCCCATCTCAGAGCAGGGTTCTCTAAAAGCAGTTCACCCAGTGAAACAAAAATGATGACACTGGAGAACACTCAGCTCAATTTCAAGGCAACCAGGAAAAATAATCACAAATTAAGAGAGCTCCCTCCCTCCTTTAAATGCAAACTCAGCATGTGGAGGAGGAACGCAGTCCAGTCTTCGGGTTGAACTGTCACAAGCTCTCTCTGAAGAACTGCAAGTGAAGTGCTCACCTCCTGGTGAGCTGCCCATCCCAGTTCAAGCAAAGAAAACACTCCCAGCATGAATGAGAGAAATTCAAAGAGAAGAGGCCTTGCTGCCTCCCGGTGAGAAAACCGACTGAGGGGGCAAAGAGCCCAGGGATCTCCCTAGCCTGTCCCAGGGCTCACAGTCCATGAGGAAGCATAAAAGAGTCTTGAACTTCATCCTAACGCTGGAAATCTAAACTTTTTCTTTTTCATCTTCATAGCATCTATTGTTTTTCTTTAGACTGCTCTAACCTGCCTCTCTGCTGACTCATTTTTGTCATGTATTCTCTGAAGAAAGATAATAGACCAAATTATTCTGAAGCATAACTTCCTGTTAAAAGTCAGAAAAAAGAACTTGCCCATCCTCCTGCTCTGTAGCAGGCGCTCCTCCACAGGGTGATGGGGAGGCAGGCCAAGCCTGCAGGCTGGTGGAGAGCCCTGTTCCTGCAGATAAAAGGGGCAGAAACACTCCTCCCATCAAAAGAAGTCAAATGAAGGTTAATCTTTTACATCCCCAATCTTCCCTTCAGAAAGGAGGTTAATTTTAAGAATGCCTCTAGCACTTGAGTAATCCCTAAGGGTTCTTCTGTCTTCGAGATTCCAGGATTCCCAAGCTTCCTACTTTGCTCAGGAGGTCTTTGGTGACTCTGCATTTCCATGACATTTCCTAATATTAAGTTCCACCCTGAAGAACCTTATGAGATAGTATTAACAAAAGCACTTTGTAAACCCTAATGCATGCTACTAATGGCAGTTTACTTGTCCAAAAAACTGCTCACTTCTGTTTCCCTATATTCCAGAAAAACTTCAGCTGCTATTTACCTTTTTCTTAAATCAAGTTGTTTATTTGATTCTTGCCTTCAATATTTTTAAGCAGCTCCATTGAGGTATAATTGGCAAAGAACAAACTGCAAATATTTTAATTATACAATTTGATAAGTTTTAATAAATATAAACACCATGAACAATCTCTATAATCAAGATAATAAACATATTCATCATCCTTAAAAGTTTTCCCAGGACCTTCTTACAACAATTTAAGAGCAAAATAACATTGTTTCCCACCCTAGACCTAACCATAATTAGCTGTGTGATCTTGAACCTGTTTGCAAGTTTTCATCTTTTCACCTGTTCAAGGAGAGAATTGTATCAGATGATCTTCCTAGTCCTCCAAGACAAAGCCTTCTATGAATCTAGGCTTGAAACCAACCTTCAAGGACGGAGATCACCCATGAATTTCCTCGTTGTTCTTTCTGGCCACAAAATTTATTCTCAAGCTATGGCACTCATGATGATACACATGGCATCATAATATTTATTTTTGTTTCTAAGTAGTTCTACACTGTTGTCTCTATAACAGGACCAGTTTCATGGGCCAGTGACCTGTGCAGTCACACAGGGCCCCACCCTCAGAAGGGCCAGGCTGTTGAAGTTCACTGCTCTGCAGTTGCCATCTTGAAGTCCTTAATAATTTTGTCTTTGAATTTGTGGTTAGTAAATGAAGTCTGATGAGACCATGGAGCTTCAGGCTTGGAGCTTTGACTCACATATGCTCCTATGTCCCACCATCTCCCTACCTGCTTGCCTTTTCGGACAGGCTCTCGGCAGTCTACTTCCCAACCCCTGGTGTCCAGGCTGACCTCCTCATTCCTGACCCCATCCCACAACCACTACCACTGTCCACCTAGGGTGGAGACCAAGTTGCACTGACAGGAAGAAGACTGCATTCTACTGTCATTCTTTACCCCAAGGAGAGAGAGGATCAGGGTTAGACACTCACCCCGTGGCATCTTGGGACAGGACAAGACAGCATCCATCCTGCACCAGGCTGACAGTACCACTACATGTTTGGTGGGTGACCAGTGGGGAGGGATGTATCATCTACCTCAGTCTAGGTACCAAGCGCATCCAGGCAGGGGTTAGAATAGACAGCCAGCATGTAGGAAGGGGAGATTGACTTTGCCATCCCATACAGCCCCACATTTTTATTTTGCACTGGGATCCACAATGTATGTGCTTTTTTAAAGCACATTATGAATATAAATTGCCTGTTGCAGACCAGGAATCAACAAGACAGCCTCCCATCTGTGCCCTTTCAAGAGGTCATGCAGGAAATAACATTGCATAGTGCTAAAAGCAATGAGTATTTGATGATCCTCTGGCCCTTGGTCATCCTGTCACTCAGGGACAGGCAAAGACAGGTGAAGAATCTCCAGCTGGTTTAAAGAAAAGTGTGAAATGGTGTTAGCCAAGCTGGAGCTGAGCTATAGCAAACTCCAGGCTGGATCCTGCCTCTAAATTGCATCTAAGTATATGCTAAGCCTAACTGGTCTGCTCTCAAATGGGGACTCTGCCCCTCCTCTCTGGATAACTCTCCCACCACCTCACTGCTGCCTGAGATGGCTTGGCTTTAAAAGAAAATAGCACCTGTATTAGTTTACTAGGGCTGCCATAGTAAAGCACCACAAACTGGGAAGCTTAGAACAGCAGAGCTTAATTGTCTCACAGTTCTAAAGGCTAAAAGTCCAAGATCAAGGTGTCAGCAAGACTGGTTCTGTCTAAGGATTGTGAGGGAGAATCTGTTCCACGCCTCTCTCCTAGCTTCTGGTGGTCTGCCTGCAAACTTTGTCATTCCTTGGATTTTAGGTGCAACACACTGATCTCTACCTTGATATTGACATAGTGCTGTTCTTCTTCTTATAAGATTTTCCCCTTTTATAGAAGCAAAAGTCCTGTTGGATTAGGCACCCACCCTACCCCAGTATGACCTTATTCTAACTAACTAATTATACCTGCAATGACCTTATTTCCAAATAAGGTCACATTCTGAGTTGTTACAGGTTAGGACTACAACATACATTTTGAGATGACACAATTCAACCCATAACAGGAGCCCTGAGTAGACCATCAGAGACAATGTTTCAACAACAATTACTCCTGGGAGAGGAAGCACATTGGCTGGCTCAAAATTCACACTAAGAGTGGGCAAGTTTTGGAGAGGAGAAAAAGCAAAACCTAAGGTCGTTTGGCTTTACAACACAGTTGGGGTATAGAAGAAAAAGTTGGAGGAAGAGAGAAGAAAGGGGAATAAAGTATCCTCACAGAATACAGGCATAAAGAATGTAAAAAAGAGTGAGTAAGCCCAAGGACAGGCTTTACTGGCTCTGGAAAAGGCTCAGTCCTGAGGCTGGAGCATAGTTACCGTTCTTAAAAGGTTGCCTATCCCCACTGTGTAACTTTACTGTCATTTTCCTCATGTGGAAACTTAAACCAACACACACACACACCCAACACATGCATGCACACATATATGTGCACACATACCTACTGTCCTCTCTAATAATGTTCCCTTTGCTGCCACAAAGGCCTGTTTCTCTTCCAAAGTGAGTTCTTCCAGAAACTGCTCCTTCGTCTCCAACTATGCCCAGAAGAATCAATACTTCTTAAATGTATTAAGCAAAATCCTGCAGCATCTGCAGACCTGGATATCAGAATCCCGCTAAGAAGGAAGAAAATAAGTTGCAATTGCTGCACCTTTCAGAAAAATAGTCATCAATTTAAAGCTTCTTTGAATATACTCCAGCATATTATAATGTACATACAAAATGACAGGTGGGTATTTTAAGTCCTATTAGGAGCCCCTAAATAAGTTATCACCAGTCAATCCGAGCACCTATAATCTCTTCTACAATCTTGCTTTTGTAAACAACATGCTATGGTGTCAGCTGTCTGTAATCAGAAGACAAGGTAATTATATGTTCTCAGGAAAATCCATGCACTTGTTAATGGCCCTAAATGTTCAACAAATTAGCAGACTTTAACAATTCATTAACACTTCTGTTCTTAATCTATGGATTTGTTCATTTAATAACTGTGAGCTCACATTAAGGATCTATTAGCATATCACATGATATGGTTTGGTTGTGTCCCCACCCACATCTCATCTTGAATTCCCATGTGTTGTGGGAGGGACTCAGTGGGAGATAACTGAATCATCGGAGTAGGTCTTTCCTGTGCTGTTCTTGTGATGGTGAATAAGTCTTATGAGATCTGATGGTTTCATAAAGAGGAGTTTCCCTGCACAAGCTCTCTCTCTTTGCCTGCCACCATCCATGTAAGATGTGACTTGCTCCTCATTACCTTCTGCCATGATTGTGAGGCCTCTTCAGCCATATGGAGCATAAGTCCATTAATCCTCTTTTTTTGTAAATTATGTAGTCTCGGGTATGCCTTTATTAGCAGGGTGAAAATGGACTAATACATCACAATTGCTATTTGGAGGATCTGGCCAGGTGATGTATAAGATGGGGTTTTACTTTTCTAAACCTGTGTATGTTGAAATCCTCTGCAAGGGAAATTAACCAAGTCTTGTCCAGAGGTGGAGCAACATGGTTTTGAATGGTCCAGCACTACAGAATAATAATTGGCATAAATAAATACCAAACTCTTTGCATCTTCCCAAATGCTCTAGGAGGTAGGTCCTATCATTATTCTCATTGTATGGTCTTAAGTCTTGCTCACATTAAGTCAGGGGCCCACCCTACCCCAGTATGACCTCATCCTAACTTAATTACATCTGAAATGACCCTATTTCTAAATAAGGTCACATTCTGAGTTACTGAAGGTTAGAGCTACAACATATGAATTCTGGGGGTATCCACCTCAACCCATAACAAAGCCCATGAATAGAGCATCAGAGACCATGCAGAGCCATGAAGAAACTGCAGCTGCAGAGAAGCAGCCAGACTGCTGAACTCCAGAGCAAGGAGCTATATGGAGGAAAACAAGAAAAAAGAGAACTTGAGAAAAGGGAGACATGGAGCTCATATACACTTTTCTTTTGTGGTGACAGTGATAGAGAAGGAGAAGGAGGGGAGAAACAGAGTTCCACTCCTTTCCGTGGTCAGTATCTTTTAGTTGTTCCTTTTCTCATAGTTCCTAGCCCATTCCTCTGTTTCTGAAACTACAGTTTCGTAAGATATTTTGCTTTTATTCCATAATTCCAAACTACCTGACAAGGAGATTCTCAGCCCATAGTAAATTTAGGGAATTCAATGCTCTGAAACAGTGGCTGATGTAATAAATATGACAGGCCCAAAGTAATGGTCAATGCATGTCTAATGCACTCATTTGCTGAGAATTGCTTGAAATTAGTGGACTTCACAGTAATTAGCATTGTCTATATACACATATACACAAACACCATGCCAAACATCACATTAAAGAGATGGCCTGCTAGAGGAAAAAAACAGCAGACCTGTATCAGTCAAAGCAGACTTCCATTACAAAATACCATACATTGGGTGGCTTAAACAACAGAAATCTATTTCATACAGGCTGGAAGTCCAGAATCAGGATGCCAGCATGGTTGGGTTCTGATGAAGGCACTCTATTTTTTTTTTCTTTTTTTCTTTTTTGAGATGGAGTCTCGCTCTCTCACCCAGGCTGGAGTGCAGTGGCACGATCTCTGCTCACTGCAATCTCCACCTCCCGGGTTCAAGCAATTCTCCCGTCTCAGCCTCCCGAGTAGCTGGGACTACAGGCACACATCACAAGGCACTCTTACTGGTTTGCAGATGGCCTCCATCTCACTGTCCTCACATGGCAGAGAGACAGCAATCTCTCTCTTCTTCTTCTTATAAATCCACCAACCCCATCATGAGGCCCCCACCTTATGACCTCATCTAAACTTAATGTCATCCCAAAGGCCCCATTGCTAAACGCCATCATGTGGGGGTTAGTGCTTCAACATATGAATTTTGGGGAGGACACAATTCACTCACTCACTCTGGCCCCCTTAAATTTATGTCCTTCTCACACGTAAAATACATTCCTTCCATCCCAACAGTCCCCAGAATCTTAAGTCATTCTAGCATGAACTCTAAAGACGAAAGTCCAAATACTGATATCAGCAAAATCAAATATGGGTGAGACACATATGTTGCTATGATTCATTCTGAGACAAAATTCCTCCCCTTGTGCAAACCTTTGAAATCAGACAAGTTACATGCTTCCAAACTATGATAGTGGGACAGGCATAGGATGAACATTCCCATTCAAAAAGGGAGAAATAAGAAAGAAGAAAGGAGTAATGGGTCCCAACAAAGTCTGAAACTTAGCAAAGCAAATTCCACTAGATCTTAAGGCTCCAGATTAATTCTCTTTGGTTTCAGGCTCTGCCTCATGGACCACTGGGCTGACAATCCCACTTCTGAAGTTCTGTTAGGTGCAGGGTTGCACCCTCAAGGTTCCATGTGGCCCCACTCCCAAGATTTTGCAGAGTGGTCCCATTCCCACAGCACTGGTCAGAGGCCATCTAGCCTGTTGAAACCAAGTGGTACCACTTACAATCTCTGAATTGCCTTCTTGAAGAAAAGTGCATGTTTTCTTGAAGAGTAGTGCATGTTCACGGCTAAATGGCTCTATGGTCTGGTCCTGTTAAATCAAAGAAGTACAACTGCCTTCCCTAATTTAGTCTCATTTTTTTCTGTTCTCTTTAGTTCAAACTGGCAGGGTCTTTGTTGGTATAATCTCATCTCTATTCCTGGATTCTGTTAAAATGGCTAAGTCAATAAGTCATACCCATGATGTCTTTATCAAATGATTGTTCAGCTACATCTTTAATGTTCTCTTCAAAACAAGCTTTTCCATTTTTTGTAATGTGGATAAGCTGAGAAAATTCTGCTTCCTTTTTGATTAAGAATTTCTTCTTCATTTCATCTCTCTCCTTTCGTATTTTTCTATATGCATTTAGAAGGAACCAAACCACTTTTTCAACAGTTTGCTTAGAAATCTCTTCAGCCCACATTTTGCTCACAAATTCTACCTTCCACCAAACACTAGAACACAGTTCAGCCAAATTGTTTGCCACTTTATAAAAAGGATCACCTTTCCTCCGGTTTTCAATATCATGTTCCTAATTTCCATGTACGCCCTAGTCAGAATCACTTTTAACATCTATTTTTCTAGCATACAACTCAAAACTCTTCCAGCCTCTACCTATTAACCAGTTCCAAAGCCACTTCCACATGTTTAGGCATTTGTTATACCTGCACCCCACTTCTTTGTATCAAAATCTGTATTAGCCTGGATTCTCCAGAAAAACAGAACCAATAGGGTTTAGATATATAGATAGATCTAGATACAGATATATCTTTCAGTTCTGTTTCTCTAAAAATTCCAGACCACTACAGACATGTCTATAGACATAGACATACACATCATATATATAATCCAAATATGTCTATAGATATAGATAGGTATCTATGTCTATCTATATATTAACATATAGACGAATGATTATAATGAACTGACTCACATGATTATGCAGGCTGAGAAGTCACAAGATCTGCAGCTGACAAACTGGAGACCCAAGAGAGTCAATGGTATTTCCAGCCCAAGTTAGAAGGCCTGACAACTAGGAAAACCAGTAATGTAAGTCTTCAACTGAGTCTGAATCCGAAAGCAGGAAAAGAGCAACGTTCCAGCTCGAAGAGAGTCAGGCATAGAGAAAGAATTCTCTCTTACTCAGTCTTTTTGTTCTATTCAGGTCTTCCATGGATTGGATGAGGCCCACCCACATTGGGAAGGCAATCTGCTTCGCTGAGTCTACTGATTCAAATGCTAATCTCATCCAGAAACACCCTCACAACAAACTCAGAATAATTTTTGACCAAATATCTGAGAACTCCATGGCCCAGCCAAGTCAACACATAAACTTAACCATGACAGGACCCAAGGAGAATAACACAGCTCTCCAACAGAATGGTTTCTGCCTCTCCACCCTATTCCCTACTGATTCTTTCCTCAGGACCCTTGCTAAGTGTTCTCTTGACCAAATGAAATGGGGAAGGGTAGGAAGGGCAGGGAAGAATATAGACAGGATGGATGGAAGAGGAAGAATTTCTAAATGAGTTTGGGGCCAACCCCCTTTTGAGGTAAGACTTGATTTTGGTAATCTGCCAAATCATAAAGGGAAATTTTAAGTAATCCCCTGTGTTTGGCCTAGACTTGTAGTATATTAGGGCATTAAATTGGATTAAAATTATATATTTAGAATTTTCAAGGAGGTAAGCAGGATCAAGAAGAGACTTTTTTAAAAGAAAGGCTTAATAAGCTCCCACAATGTTCCTGGCTCTCATCTGATGCCCAACAGCCCTTTGAGATAGATATTATTATCCCCACATTACAGAAGTAGAAACTAAGGTAAAGGCATGTTCCTGCCACAATGGTGAAACAAGGACTGACCCAGGCAGGTGTCATTCCTGGCCTGCCGTTCTTCACCACCTCACAGAACCTGCTGTCAATTGGCAATGACTCCCCACTCCTTTCTCCACATGTGCACAGCTCTAGAGAACATGTATCTCTCATCAGGATAAAAAATGAATGAGGATTTTTAGCACCCGAGCTCTTGAATCAATTAAGGATTTTAATCAGAGATGAGAATTACAAAAAGCTGCCAGTAGACTCATTCCTGGGCAAATCCCCCTGCCCATGCCTCATCACTTCTAATAAGACCATCACAGCACTTTTAACCCTGCACTCCACAGTTAGTGAGGCATTCCTGATTACTCACATCTGTGAGAGAAATCTCCTTATTAGGCCCTGAGCTGATGCTCTTCTATAACTCCTTATATGATTTTACAAATTCTCCAGGACAAGGTATGTCAAGATGAGAGAAAACAGGGAAGTATATTCCATCCTGTGCAGAAGCCATGCAAAAGACTTCACGTTTAATACAACTGTAATGAAGCCAGAGGCTATCAGTCATAATTAATAAAGCTGAATGAAAGCGAGGTGGAACATTTTTCAATTTATCTACTAACAAGGAAGGAATCACTGCACATTCCCCCTCCTTGGGGAAATAACTGCAGAAAATAGGGTTATTTTATGTGGTCAGACTTTGCATACATTTTCCCTGTTACGGTCAATTCCCATTTCAAGAATAAGTAGACAGATGTGCAGAGCTTGTTTCACAGAAATAGACCCCAGTATTTTGTTAAGTAACACTGACTAACTGATGAATTATTCCAAATAGTAACCATCTACACTTGACAGGACTGTCTCTCTAGGATACCAAGGGACGCATACTGACACTTGCATTCTTATCAATGTATTTTAATTGCTCAATTCTGCTTTGCATAAAGGGGATTCTACTCTTCTGCACCAGTGTGTGGTTGAGAAAGCTGTCTGGGAGAAAAAAAAAAAAAAAAAAAGAGGCACTCAGGTTTGAATATGTAACTGAGCTCTCCACAACAAACAGCACAATAGGATGAGACCCAAGAGAGCCTCCTAGTGCTGTTTCATCCAGGCCCCAATTCCTCAATAATAAATTTCCTTCCCCAAAAAAATAGTATTGAACTCTGCAAAACTGTTAATTGCAGCTTGGAATAGGTAAAGCTAAGCTTTCACTTTCCGGAGAGCCTTAATATTGGATATTAAACCATAAGAATATGAACATAGCCTGAACACTGCTGGCTATGCACACAGAACACTGTATATAGTAACCTGATGGAGCTTTATGCGGAAATTGTAACTAATTTACACCGCACTGGGTACACATCTTGTTCTCTTTTCATTCCATGCCATCTGCTCCTTTGTCACCATCACCCGTGTCAGGACATCTCCTCAGCTGCTGCCACTGAGCTGGAATTTTGCCCTCTCCCTGTGATCTGCTATCAACAAGCATTTAGCACTCATCCCTGAATCAGATGGGACTCAATTAATCCAAAGGGGCTTGCTGTGTAGTAACACCTTGGCAGGCTCTGCACTGCTGGGGAGAAGCAGACTTGGGAGATTATTTCACAGCCTCATCAGATCAAAAATATCATGAAAACCTAGGAAACGGTTGCCCCTCAAAATGTATAAGCCAACAGTAAAATGAAAACACATCATAGCACTCCCTGACTTCCACCTCCTGTGAGTGCTTTCTTTTGTTGATCTGCACCACACAATGTATTCATTCATCCATTCAATAAACATGTTCTGACACCTCTTCTGGGTTCAAACTCTTAATCTTCACCTTTGACAAGGAGCAGGGAACCAGAAGAGCTCTTTGGACTAGTTCTCACACTCACAAAAGGATTCAAATTTAGACTGGTGAAGTTAACTCCAAATGAAGTTATACATCAGTCCCAGAGATACACTGAATGACTGAAAGAAGAAACTTATCACCCAGACTTACACTTATATGCAATCACCAGAACGCACCACCTCTAACATGCTATGAATTGTAATTAAGCTCTGAACAGAAAAACTATCTTGTGTCTTCATGCTTTACAGCATTAATTTTTTCAACGTAAACCTCTAAAATGTACTACAAAAAGTTCAGATATTTGTGTTTTAATATACTGAGAGCCTTAAAAATGTAAGTGGCCAGGCAGGGTGCCTTGCACCTGTCCCAGCTACTGGGAGGTGGGGATGCTGAGGCAGGAGGATAACTACAGGCCAGGACTCAAGACCAGCCTGAGCAACATAGCAAGACCTCATCTCTTTAAAAAATAATAAATTAAATAAAAATAAATAAAATGGAAATGAATTGGACCCTCTCAATCCCTACAGAAAAGGAAAGAAGAGAAGGGGCTAGAGAAGTGAATAGCAATCCATAATACAATCTGTCCACTCAAAGCTCTGTATCTTTCTAGAGGCTTTTCTGTTGATCTAGGGCACCCACTAATGCACTTTCTCCCTTACCTTAATATTCTCCCTGTCCCTGTGTCAAAATATCTTCTGGGGGCTTCTAATGAGAGAGCACACTAAACTAATTTTTTAAAAAAGAATCCTCTCTCAAAATCATGTTAAATGCTCAATAAAATATAACAAATACTTAAATTCAAGGTTAACTTTGAAAGAAAGAAATTCTGGGAATAAAGAGGGAATCAAAGTCAGATAGTCAACGGGAGCTGTACTTTCAGGCCTTTCGTCTGTGCTAAACACTTGGATGAACATCTCTATGTATAAAACCTTTTTTCAATTTTGTCTGCCTCATCTCTACCCTCAGCTTCCAGGATATATTCGTAGAAGTAATGTTCTTTGTATACATGCTTTGTATCTGTGCATCTTCATAGGCTCTGCTTATGGGCACTTATTTTCTCTATTGTTAGTAAATTTCAATATATGGATTGCCAAAACAAACCACACTGTACCACAGCAAAAACTGCTTTTTGTAGGTAAATGACCAAGCACTAATATGGCCTTTCCACCAGCTACTGATATCAACAGCAAAGAGCTCACAGCTCTGGGATCCTCTGACCCAGCAGATATCTCAGTCCACTCAGACTGCATTGACCAGGTCTCAGTGACAAAGGCAGAAGATGATGGGGAGCCCATCCACTCACTCGTATTCTTGATATTCTTGGCTGAACTCATTGTTGATCCAGTAAGAGTCTTCTTAAACTAAATCTAACGCATTCTTATTTCCAGTCTTACCATCCTTTGTGATCTGACCACACTCATCAATCATCACCACTTCCCACCAATAGTTATTTTTCAACTCATACCTTAAGTGGCAAAGTTCTCCATCAACCCATTATCCATTTCCCCATCTTCCTCACTAACAGAACTTCAGTCTTGGAACAGCAGTGGACACATCCTCGGATTGCAGTTGGTTTAAGCCAAACACAGCCACCCCATTCCTCAGTTTCTGAGCCTTCTAATGGGTGACCACAGGCTCCAGTTCTAGCCACTTTGATGCAAAGAGGATGCAGTTTTGCAAAAACTTAGGGTGTTCTTGATGGAATAGATAGATACAGCTGACAGTTTCTTTTCTTTTCTCCCCTCATGAACACGGATGTGATGCCTGAAGCTACAACAGACAGCTTCAACCAACAGAAGAAAAACCAAAGTTAAGGCAGAAAGGACACATAGAAAGAGAATGGATCTTTAGCAATGTGGCTGAACTACTGTTTCCACCCTAAATTGCCAAACTCTAGACTTATTATTTAAGATTATTAAATGTACTTATTCTTAAGCCACTGTTTTTTGAGTATTCTGGTCAAAACAGCTGAAAGCATTTCCAACTGATAACACCCTTTTAGTTCCTGTGTTGCACTCAGAACAACCATGTATGATTCATGGCACCTCCAATATGATGAGTGCCCTGACAGCAACTATCACAATATGCAACCTCCTGTTTGTTTCATTATATGTTATCCATTTCCTTTCTAGAGTGTAAGCCCTATGGGATCTGACTTATTTATTACTGTATTCCCAACATCTAGAAAATTGTCTAATACACAGTAGGCATTGAATAAATAACTATTACTGAATGAGATCAACTGGAAGGAGCACATTGGTGCTTGAGCTTAGGGAGGCAGAGGGGAATTAGTGGTGGATTTGATTGTAATTGAAAGGCCAGCTCTGTGAACACAATATAAGAGAAGTCAATTATGAGAAGTCAGGATTGGCAGGAAACAGTTGAGTTGGATAATACCGATCTGGCTGTCCAGAGAGCAGAAGGAATCCCCTTTCCCAGACAACAGGGACTCAGAGGAAATCTGGATATCCAACTGACACACTGATCCTTTCTCAAGGTTGGAAGTAGACCAGGATGTCAAACACTCACTGTTGTCATTGTAACCCTGTAGTTCTGATCTTCCCTTGCCAGTGATACCTGCTGTGTTGGGCTCTTTTGTGGCTCTGTGAACTCATTCTGTGCCTGGAGCTCTGAAGTATGTTTAACAGTGTCCTCCCAAAATCCATGTTCACCCAGAACCTCAGAATGTAACCTTATGTGGAAATAGGGTCTTTACAGATATAATTAAGATAAGGACCAAAATGAGATTATATTCGATTAGGGTGGGCCCTAAATCCAATGACAAATGTCATTATTACAAGACACAGAAAATGATAATACTTAGACACGGAGGAGAAGATAGCACAAAGGTGGACACAGACTGGAGTGATGCAGCAATAAGCCAAGAAATACCGGAGATTGTAGGGAGCCACCCAAGCTAGGAAAAGGCAAGGGAGGAATCTTCCTTTGAGACTGTGGAGGGAACATCGCCCTGCTGATACCTTGATCTCGAACTTCTGGCTTCCAGAACTGTGAGAGAATAAATTGCTGTTGTGTTAAGCCAGCAAGTTTGTGGTAATTTGTTAAGGCAGCCCTAGGAAATTCATACAGGCTCCCAGGGATTCTATTCTGTTCATCTGCTTGTGTGCTGTTTTTAGAAGTGCAGCTGGTTTCTCCCTCTCTGGCAGGGTTAAGTACTCCTCCAGCTGCACTGCTAAGGATGAAAGTAGCGTGGGTCTCTTCTCTCTCAAGAAGGGCTTATTCCTTTCTGGACTTTAGTTCAATCAGACTTTTTTGCATCTTCAACTCTCTGATGCACATTTTTTCAAGGATTATTTTGAAATGAATCCAGCTTTTTTGTTGTTGTTAGGATGAGAGCAACATTCTTTTGTAAATTTCTAAAGCCTAACCACAAACTTGTAAGAAACTTTTTAATTTGTCCTGTCAACTTCAACAAATTTACAAGAAAAAACAAACAGCCCTATTAGAAAGTGGGCAAAGGACATGAACAGACACTTTTCTAAAGAAGACATACATGCAGCCAACAAGCATATGAAAAGAAGCTCAACATCAATGATCATTAGAGAAATGCAAATCAAAACCCACAATGAAATGCCATCTCACACCAGTCAGAATGGCTAATATTAAAAAATAAAAAAATAACAGATGCTGGTGAAGTTGTGGAGAAAAGGGAACACCTATACACTGTTAGTGGGAGTGTAAATTAGTTCAACCATTGTAGAAGACAGTGTGGCCATTCCTCAAAGATCTAAAGACAGAAATAACATTCAACCCAGAAATCCCATTACTGGGTACATACCCAAAGGAATATAAATTGTTATATTATAAAGGCACATGTATGCAATGAACTTCCAGCACTATTCAAAATAGCAAATACATGGAATCAACCTAAATGCCCATCAATGACAGATTGGATAAAGAAAATGTGGTACGTATACACCATGGAATACTATGCAGCCATAAAAAAGAATGAGATCATGTCTTTTGTGGGAACATAGATGGAGCTAGAGGCCATTATCCTTATAAACTAATGCAGGAACAGAAAATCAAATACCTCATGTTCTCACTTATAAGTGAGAGCTAAATGAAGAGAACTCAAGGACACAAAGAAAGCAACTGGAGCCTACTTGAAGACAGAGGGTGGGAGAAGTGGGAGAAGCAGAAACAATAACTACTGGATACTAAGCTTAGTACCTGAGTGACAAAATAATCTGCACAACAAACCCCATGAGATGAGTTTACCTATATAACAAACCTGCACATGTATCCTCAAACCTAAAATAAAAAATAAAAATAAAAATAACCTGTCCACATTTTAATAAAAGCTGTTACATAATGAGTTTATATCTACTTTTTTGTTCTTTCCCTTTTTGTAATACTTTAATAAAAATAATCTGAATCAGCATTGGTCTTTTAGAGAAATTTTTCTTTCAGAGGCAGTGGTTTAGCTCATTCAATTAATTATTTACCTAGTTTTATGCACTCGAGCCCACAATTCCCATCTCTACATTCCTAGAGGATGCAATGGAAGATCTCATCCCATTTATTGCTAAAATTCTGATTGATTATATCTACAGAATTCCTTTCTTAAAAAATATTTTATTTCCATAGGTTTTCGGTGAGCAGGTGGTATTTGGTTATGAGAGTAAGTTCTTTAGTGGTGATTTGTGAACAAATACATAATATTAGATGGAGATACATGTGGCATAAATATAGCCATAGGTATAGATACAGGTACAGGTATATGTACAGGCTCAATTATAGGTGCGTAGATAACAGACAACACTAGTCAGCATTGACTTGCTCATAAGTGAATCCATGCTGGCTTCTGAAGATTATCCCTTCCCTTTCTTGGTATTAGTGGCAAGAAACCCACACAAGTCAATGTCAACTTACGGATTTCTAGTTTGTGAATCTTCCATTTTTAAATTCCATTTTCCTCTATTGAATCTGGCACTGTATTTGTCCTACGTCTATTCTCCTAGCACCTCTCTTGTGAAAGTGTGAATTATATGTCCCACAAGCCCTCTCTCATCCCGGAAAAACAATTATAAAATTAATGCTGGGCAACAAATGCTATTTTTTATTTTAGATGATTCTCAAGAATAAATGAGATTATTAGAAGAAGATTATCCTAGTACACTAGCCACAGAACCCATTTCCACTCAGCAGCAAATAACATCACAGCATAGTTCTAAGATATTTAATTACTCTATAGATAATGCTGTGATAGTCTGACATATAACATTTAATGCTATGTAAAGTGTTTGAAAACTTCCAAAGAGAAAGTTCCTCCTCCCCGGTTCCAGGCCTATACAAATAATTTATGAAAGACTTCTTCCTATGAAAAACAGATTTTCTAAAGTCTAAGTGTCTAAACTTTCTAAAAATAAATATGTAAATAAATGTGTGTCTCCTAATTCCTATAATGTGAATGCTTTCTATACTGGACCAGATCTCATTCCCCATCATAGTGGAGATTTCTGGAGAAATATGTCTCCAATCCCTTTAGGACTTAAGAAACTGAATTTTGAGTGTTAAAATTGTTACTGTTAGAAATGGAAAAAATTGTAAGTGGACCTTTTCACAGAGGAAGGAAAATGTAAGATATCTTTTCATTAGGAATTAAGCTTCTTTTTCCAATTGCCCTCTAGGAAGTTCTGTCAACAAACTTGAAATGCACACTGCTTTGCAGATGGCGTCACACTTGAGGTTCGTTCCTCATGCTCATTATTAAATATAGTGAAACATTCCTTTGACTCTACATCAGACACTAACTGAGGATACAAGGCCTGGGAGAATATAAATATTTTCACATAAAAAAGAATTATGACTTGATTTGCTGCTCTTTCACCCAGATGTTTGCATTGCTGGTATTTTTTATCACTCTACTGCAGAATGATCTTCAAAATGATAAAAGCTACCAAAATGCTTTATCTTCTTTTTCCCATAATGATTTTTAAAAAAACACTCAGGGCTGATGAAATATCAAGACATATGTCTTTTTAGCTAGCTAAACCCAAGGAGATTTTGATATCCTGTATCCAACAGTATAATCTCCCCTCCCAAGGAGGTAGAGCCAGGCCAGACGGGCCCATGGCCAAGCAGGTCAAGGTTGGGCTTTGGTCTGAGTAGACAGATTAATGTCCTAAAAAGAAAGAAGTGGAAAAAACAGTGAGGTAGTGCAAACGACATCCAAATAAAATGCTAGTGGTCAGCACTAGTGAAGCAAAATCCATTGTCAAGACTAAAGGCAAACTCAGGAAGTCATAAGCCAGGGACACAGGAGGATGGAGCTGGAGAGGGGGAACACAGGCAGGAAGGGAGCAATCTATCCCAGAACATCTACTGTGAGTGAAGCTATGTTCTTCTCAGGAGCTGGTCTCACATTATGAGGTGGGTTATATAGACAGGTTTGCAGATGTGAACTTAGGACACACCCTGAGGTTTGCTAGAATAGGAAAGGCCCCAATATTTGCACACTAGAATCAGAAGCCTAGGCAAGAGAAGTTCTCATATTTTTTTCCAACTGAAGATTCTAAAAGATGTTTCATTGACAACACAGGATTCACTTGAATTGAGGGAAATCTCTACCTACCTTTCTCTTTCAAATGGCAAGGATTTATGTTTAAAAACAAAACAAAACATTGTTTTCTGGGTTTGTGACCCACCTCCACCCCCAACCTCCATTAGGCACCTTCCTTCTGACAACAGCCTCCTCAATTCTAGTTCTAAATCCTGAGATACCCCACTCAATGTGCCCCATAACTGGCCTTTTATCTTGAAGTTTCTAGAACCAGAGCTCAGATTTACCCTTGGAAGTTTTCTTTCCTGGGGACAAAATCCCTAACCCTGAGCCCCATAGGGTGTCTGGAGTTTCAGACCTATAAATTGATCTCCCAGGCACCAAACTCGTCTGCTCAGATTTTGTGAGATAATCACCACAAAGACCCATTAAATTCTCTGATCACTTAAGTGGACAAGCACTTGCCTTGGGTCCTTGGTCTATCATGGCTACAGCCCTTGGACACCAGTAGCTGGAGCCATTGCTTTGCTCTCAGCCAGACACTCCATCCTGCAACCTATCCCTACCACTTGGACTCAATGGCACAACTACAAGACCGGTTTGTGATTCATCCTTCCCTCAAGAGAAAAGCAGCAAGCCAAATAAACCATATTGCATTTGTTCCCAAATGTAGACATCAGCAGTTGCCATTATCCAAACTTTGCATGTCAGATTCCACCAGGCAATTATGCAGGAACAAAGATCAAGGCTTGAAGAATAATAGAGATGGGACCAATGATAGCATTGGCATATTCCTCCAACTATTTGACACTATTGATTATAAGAATGTCCCTATATTTCAGAGATGTTAAAATATGGAGATTTGTCATGTTTTGCAGGTTAGTACACAACTTCTATTGTGACCTTCTAGAATTCATTCCACTTCTTTTTCTAAGCCCGGGCACTGCTACTTACCATGCCAGTTCCTGTTCCCTTTACCTGACCCTCTGGATCTTTAGAAATGCCTTAGGACTCTGATCTCATTTGCCTCTCAGTCTCAAATCCCCACAGAAAGGGGATCTATCTTGCAAATGGAGAACACTGTTGTTCATCTCTTCCTCTCCTAGCCCTAGATCAACTGCTTTCTTTTCCTTTAAGGTGGTCATCCCACCACCTTGGGACACCCACCACAAACTTTTGACACTTTCCTCAAGATCCCATCCAGAGCCCTGGGAATTTGGTTACCCATATCTGGACAGTTGTTAAGCCTCAACATTACGGATTCCTTTCAAGATTTAACACATGCAACCATCCTTCTCCTTGAACTGCCCTTCTCTTTATTCTGAAGAGATATGTAATCATACCAGGCTCATTGCCTAATGTGCAGCAAGTCCATACACCAAGATATTGGTTTGCAGCAGAGAAAGTTTTAATCATAAGGCTGCCAAATGAAGAGATGGGAGGAAACCTCAAATCTATCTCCATGAAGAGTTTGGGTCTAGGTGTTTTACGGAATTTGGACAGGTAGTAGGCCAAGGTGTTGACTGGTTGAAAACCAAAGGGTGAAGTCATGGGACAGAGAGGTAAAGAAATCGCATTCTCATGCTGACTTGGTTTCTTAATGGGAACCAAGGACTAGTTGGCATCAGCTGTTCTGAAAAACATCTCAAATGGGAAGTCTTTTGCTCCTGATGTTAAAGATGCTATTTATAGGAAAAATGAGGAAGTTAGAGTTTATGTCCTGGCCTACATGGTCCCTAAGCAGCTACAGCGAAGTTAGTCAAAGGGTAATCTGATTAACATTTATCTGTACTTTTGTCTAATGCCTGCATATAATTCTTATTAATGCTATGGGGACACTTTCATATATATTTCCTAAGATAGAAATGTTACTCTCAGGATCTGGCATTTTTATCCTACTTACAAGCTAACAAGTTAACCTGTTACTATTTCATGGATGCTGACGGAAGACATGAGATTTCTAGATCCGACATAAATGACATTATTACTCACAGCTTGTCCAGCAGCATGAGTTTATATCAGCTCTCTTTGTCTCCTCCTTGTCTAATTCCTGCAGGGGCAACTTGAAGCAGCCCTAGTGAATGCTGCACACATAATGGGTTTGCATCACAGTCGAGGAGCTCTGAATTTGGGGACTCCACCTCCACTATAGCAAGCCTGCTCTTTGTTCCAAGGAGTCATTACCTCATTCCTCAAGGTTGCTCACTGCCAACATGACCCTGAGCAATGACCCAGGCAAAGAGTGATCAAGGCCTGCATTCTTGAAAAATGCAGCAAAGATGTGCAGGGACACTCAGAGCTCATAAAGGATTGCCTCTCCCAACAGTTGCTACAAGATTTTGGCAAAAGGCCTAGGTCATATGGTCTAAACTATAAGGTAATGTTGGGTTCAGATGCGGGGAAGAAATCAGGGCTTTTTAAAAAAATCTTTATCCATACAAACCATGCAACTCCTAATGAAAAGGGCTAAAATAATTTTTGATAATATATGGAGAAAACATTTTATAATAAAATAAATTTAATATAATTTTGTACTTTTAAAAAATAATTATTAGTGGTTTTGATACTTAATTTCCTTCCTCATTTCAAAGACCTCTTAGATTCTTCTTTCAGCAACTTGCTTCAATATAACCAATATCCGGGATTTATGTACAGCTTCCTCATTTCACCTGGGATCAAAGTTCCTTTATCCTTATCTCTTCTTATGAGGAAAAATACTTGCCCTTATAGACATACTCTTCATCACAGGAAAATGTCCAGTTTGTCCTTTCATGCTGCAGCTATCCACTCTGGCTCTATTTCCCATATTTGGTAGAAAGAAAAGATCATAGTCACACAGACCATCTCTGTACTGAGGATTATTAACAAGCTTATTTCTTGTCTTCATTTGCTTCTTTTTTTCAGTCATAATAAAAAACTACCATTCACTGAGTGTCATTTCTGGTTCAAGCAGAGTGTTCTGAGTTATTTATATGTATTGTCACATTTATTCCTCACAACAACATATTATATTTATAGAGGTGCTTTATCATACCCATTTTATAGATGGAGAAACTGAGTTACGGAGGAGTTCGATACCTTGTCCAAGTCAGGCAGTAAGTAAGTGGTGTAAGCAGATTTCAAACCCAGATAAGTGAATGAATCCATGATGAATGAATTAGGAGAGAATCTCAGGGCCAGAAGAGTGGGCCTTGCTGCTGCTCTACTCATGAGTCCTCAGACACATTTGGCATTTTCACGGATCCCAGCTCCTGCTATTTCCCCACTCCCAACAGCCAGCATTTACATCTCCTTTTCAGAGAACTTGCCCTCAGGCTGCTGTTACCTGTTTTGCCTAGGTGCAGAGAGCCAGAAGTGCCTAGAAATTTACATTCCAACAGGGACAGCCCTAAGCCAACATCTGTGGTGCAGCAGTATACATGTTTTTACTCCCTTACACTAAAGAGGATCACTCTGAAATACAACCACCACTGTTTTTGGAACTCCTCTGCAGTAGTGAGACAAAATTATCTTTTGTGCAACTTTGTTTGATACCATGTTTTGGGAGCCCCCAGCGAAAGTGGGGTTCCAGTACCAGAGTAGCTGGCAATTTTGCCCAGTGAGATATGAAGGGGAGTTAGGCATGGATATTTACAGTGTCCCTTTCATGGGATACTTCTTTTACCTGGTGGAGGGCCTAATACCCAGTTGTCTGACCCATGACCAGGGGTCCCTCACATAGGAAACTTGTTTATACTGAAAAACACCCTTGTGGTCAGGTCTGACCCATGTCCAACTTACGCCTGCTTGAGTATTGTTCTGGTGCAAGGAGTCCAACTTTGTGTTCTCCCAGGGCATCCTGGGGCAAACCTAGCCTAGAGTAGCTCCTGGTTCTTCAGAAGGAAGACTCAAATTCAACACACTACCACAATAGGAAATAAGTTCAAAGACTTATTACTTACAAATCCTAGGCAGGGAAGGCACAATGAGTTGGGAGGCAGTCCCCCTGCCCCCGGTCACACAAGGCAGGAATAAAGAGTCAGGCAGAGAGACTGAGAGTGTGGAAACTAGCAGTATATATAAGGGAACAGGGTGCAGGTCACTTTAAGTTCAAGCGTAAATGCCTGAATGGTCTATTTAAAGGAAGCAGCAAGAAAAGCAGAGAATCCAGTCTGCTAGGCAAAAGAGATGCCTCTAAGTTCCTATCTTCAGCCACCGGTGAGTCATTTGGGTGAGGTGTTCTACTTCTAATGCCTAGGCGGAAATCTTACTGCATTGTTCCTGTTGCACTATATCCTCATTCGGTATCTTTCTTCCAAGTTCCACTTCTCCACACCCTACCAGACTTTCTTTGAAGTATTTCCTAATAAATCATTTTCAATAAATTCTCAGTTTAGCCTCTGCTTTTGGAAACCCAACCTAAGATAGCTGGTTCCATGCTTGTTCCTAAAAAGCAGGCTCTCAGGATAGGATTTTAGAACTGGGTCACTCACTAGACAAATGCTAACAAGAGACCCACTGTTATGGGAAAATAGAGTGTAGACATCCACTAGCATGCTGCCCCAATTGCTAAGACTTTTATTTTTAGTGAATTTGGATAGGATACAGATGGAAGGGGATGCACTGGCATGCGTGATACCTATTTTAGTTGAAATATATGGGAGATTCGGTAAAAGACTGTGGAGTTGGGTTGCTGCCACTTACAATCGATGAACTGAAAAAAATATATGCAATTAGTAACTCAGGGGTTATGCAAGAGCTAGAATATCTTTATGACAGTGTTTAAAGATATCTTTATCCACTGCAGCCAGACAGTATACTATGCTTAAAATCAGGCCTAGGCCTTGTTAGGAGAGTAGCAGAGCTACAACAATGGGTGAATTTGAAGCCTGAAAGTACCTTACAGAAAGCCAGATATGTTGAGAGCCACATAATCTGGATGCAGAATCTGAACTGACACTAAAAACAGGCCCTGTTAGAGAGGAGACATATAGGCATCAAGAGATAAATGCAGTCCTGGACCAAGTCTAGTTTACAATGTGTTAATGGGTCCACAAGGTGTTCATTTCCGTTGTCCCAGAGTATATAACTGAGATTTATTTACTTAGAATTTGTAACTAGTCACAAAACCACAGGATCAATCAAATAAACTTACATGAGACGGAAGTGGCCCTGAATGGTGTAAGGGGTGGAATGTAGTTAGTCTTCCATCTGTGTTTCCTTAGATCCCTTAGCCACTTTTGTGCACACTGGCTCTCGGTTTGCTTTCATTCTCAGCAGCAAGCACCTACGTATCTTCATTAGAAGACTTCACTTAGGTTGCTAGAAGTTATGTTGTCTGCACACACATAGCACAGCCAGAAGTACCTGAGAACTGACATGGCCCCAGGGGCAGCTCTTAACCAATGACTGATAGATGTGAGATATAAATACTCCAGCTCCTTTACTCCATTATTAAAAAAAATCTGAGGTGTGACCTACATTGTCCTCAGAGTTCGCTGCAGAAGTGATATAAAATTCCCTTTAAGGGACTTCACTTAATTCCATACCCTCACTCAATCTCCTTCCTTTCCAGTGCCACATTTCCACTTCTCTACTGGTTTTTCCTGGGATTATGTTCTAATGAATTATTTTAGAAAAATATAGTAAATATACTATTAAATATACTACTAATCAAAGCTAATAAAACCAGATACATAAGATATATTTTGGCCAGACATTTTCACATTTATGTAAAGTAGAGTGACAAACAGCACAAAATATAGCAAAATGTAAAAAGGTATAGAAAGCACTCTGAGAAAATTTGAAAGAATTTTCCATTTGCACCCTTGGCTCCAAAGAAGAGAGAACCTCACTTTGTTGCCCAGGCCAGTGCGGTGGCATCATCATGGCCCACTGCAGGCTCAACCCCCAGAATCAAACTATCCTCCCATTTCAGCCCCTCAAGTAACTGGGAATAAAAGCATGCACCACAACACCTGGCTAATTTTTCTATTTTTTGTAGAGACAGGGTTTCACCATGTTGCCAAAGCTGGTCTTGAACTCCTGAGTTCAAGTGATCTGCCCACCTCAGCCTCCCAAAATGCTGGGATTACAGGTGTGAGCCACTGTGGCCAGCCTAAACACTTCCCTTCTATTCATAGCTATAAACCACCATCTGTTCTTAGGAAACCTAAAAAAAAAGTGGTGAAAAAAAACCTATTGTGTGTTTATCTGCTTCAGTTAATGGTCAGCAAGATCTGGACAACCAGATCTCAGCAAGGCCTTTATCTCTTAGAAAGATATTTCAAGAGGATTCTAGGAAGATAGTGGAGTAGAAAGCACCAGGAATCTATCATCTCCACCTAGACAATAATTGCACTAACAGAATCTGTCTGATGTAACTATATGGAACTCTGGAGCCTACTGAAGGCTTGCAACTTCCAGCAGAAGGTTTAGATAGTAAATTAATTTTAGTCAATTTCCACTCTTTGCACAGCAGCAGCTACCTATCCTCCACTCCCAGCCCCACGGCAGACAGCTGTGCACACCTTCCAGGAGCAGCTTGCACAGAGCTTACGGGAACCAGGTGGGCAAAAAGTACTTTCCCTACAAATATCACTGATTGCTACTTCTCATAACATAGGTGCAGACAAAGGGGTAAGTAACCATTGTTATTGCATCTCTCCCCATTGTTTGCAACCTCCTACACCACTGGCTGAAGTAACCTATAGGGGATTTAGGAACAGTACCCTTTCCCTGATGGCAGATCTACTAGACATACTCTAAAACTATCTTAAAATTCTCAAAGAACCAAAAAAAGATGTAAAAAAAAAAAAGGCAAGAAAATGATGTCTGAACAAAATGAAAATATCCATAAAGAAATGGAAAACCTAACAAGGAAACCAAAAGGAAATTCTGGAGCTGAAAAATAGAATAACTGAAATTAAAAATTTACCAGAAGTATTCAAAAGCAGAGATGAGCTGGAAAAAAGAAAGAATCTGTGAACTGAAGATGGAATATTGAAAATAAATGTCTCTAAAGAACAGAGACAATGAAGATTGAACAGCAAGAAACAGAGAGCCTTAGAGACCTGTGGGATACCATCAAGCAGACCAACATATGCAGTATGGGAATTCCAGTAGAATAATGGAGACAGAATATGGCAGACCGAATATTTGAAGAAATAATGACTGAAAACTTCCAGATTTGATGGAAGGCATGAATATAAACATTCAAGAAGCTCAATAAACTCCAACTAAGATGAACTCAAAGAAACTCACACTGAGACACATTATAATTAAACTTCAGGAAGATAAAGAAGGAATCTCAAAAGCGACAAGAGAAAAGCAACTAATCATATATAAGGGATCCTCAATAAGATTATCAGATTTCTCATCAAAAAATTTGCTCACCAGAAGGCATTGGACCAATATATTCAAAGTGCTATAAGAAAAACTATCAACCAAGAATTCGATATCCAATAAACTGTCCTTCAAAAGTGAGGGAGCAATAAAAACATTCACAGACAAACTTAAGCTAAGGGAGTTCATTATTATTAGACCTATCCTGCAAGAAATGCTCAAGGGAACTCTGCAGGAGGAAATGAAAGAGCACTAGACAATAACTGAAAGCCATATAAGATACCTTTAATCAATAATGATAAATATACGGGCAATTGTAAAAGCTAGTGTCATTTTAACAATAGTTTGTAACCCCACTTTTTGTTTTCTATATGACTTAAGAGACAACACATTTTTCAAACAATTGTAAGTCTAAAAGCTAGTATTACTGTAACATTGGTTTGCAAGTCTATATTTTGCTTTTTACATAATTTTAGAGACGAATGTACTTCAAAAAATTATTAGCTTATATTTTCTATTTTTATGCTACAGACAATGTATGAAATGTAATTTTATGACATCAACAATCAAAAGGCTTGAAGATAAAGCTGTAAAGGAGCACAGCTTTTGCATATTAATGAAATTAAGCTGTATAAATTCAAATTAAAATGTTATAACTTTAGGATGTGAAATGTAATACCCATAATAACCACAAATAAAACAACTATAGAATATACCCCCAAAAAAGAAAATAAGAAAGTAATTTAAATGTCTCACTAGGACAGGGGCAGCAGCACATGCCAATAATACCATTAGTTTGGAGGGCCAAGGTGGAAGGATCATTTGAGTCCAAGAGTTCAAGACATATATATATATATATGTTTAATTAGCCAGGTGTGGTGGCATGCACCTGTAGTCCTAGCTACTTGGGAGGCTGAGGTGGAAGGATCAGTTAAGCTTAGGAGTTCAAGGCTGCAGTGAGCTAGGATCACACCACTACACCCCAGCCTAGGTAACAAAGCATGACTCTGTCTCGAAAAATAAAAAATAAACTCATTATTAAAAATCAACTACACACAAAAGAAAACAGAAATGTGAAAAATGAGGGGCCAAAAAAGCTATAAGGCGTATGGGAAGCAAACAGCAAGACAGCATAAGTTCCTCCTTATTATGAACTACTTTAAATTTAAATGAATTAAACTCTCCATCAAAAGACAGAGAATGGCAGAGTGAAAAAATAACCATTATTCACCTATATACTGTCTACAAGACTTAATTGAGATCCAAAGACACAAATAAATTAAAAGTGAAAGGACGGATTATAATATTCCTTGCAAATAGTAACTGCTATGGATGAACGTCCTCTCTGAAAACTCACGTTTAAATTTAATTGGCATTGTGATGGTATTAAGATGTGGGGCCTTCAATTGCTGCAAAAGGAATAAAATATCTAGGACTAGAGCCAACAAGGGAAGTGAAGGACCTCTTCAAGAACTACAAACCACTATTCAAGGAAATCAGAGAGAACACAAACAAACAGAAAAACACTCCATGCTCATGGATAGGAGGAATCAATATCATGAAAATGGCCACACTGCTTAAAGTAATTTATACATTCAATGCTATTCCCATTAAACTGTCATTGACATTCTTCACTGAATTACAAAAAAACTTTTAAAATTAATATGGAACCAAAAAAGAGCCTGAATAGCCAAGACAATGCTAAGCAAAAAGACCAAAGCTAGAGGCATCACACTACCTGACTTCAAACTATACTACAAGGTTACAGTAACCAAAACAGCATGGTACTGGTATAAAAACTGACACATAGACCAATGGCACAGAATAGAGAACTCAGAAATAAGACTGCACATCTACAACCATCTCATCTTTGACAAACCTGACAAAAGCAAGCAATGGGGAAAGGACTCCCTATTTAATAAATGGGGCTGGAAGAACTGGTTAGCCATATGCAGAAAGTTGAAAGTGGACCCCTTCCTTGGACCTTATGCAAAAATTAACTCAAGATGGATTAGAGACTTACATGTAAAAACCCAAAACTATAAAAACCCTAGAAGAAAATCTATGCAATACCATTGAGGACACAAGCATGGAGAAAAGATTTTATGATAAAAAATGCTAAAAGCAAATGCAATAAAAGCAAAAATTGACAAATGTGATCTAATTAAACTAAAGAGCTTCTGCACAGCAAAAGAAACTATCATCAGAGTGAACAGACAATCAACCTACAGAATGGGAGAAAAATTTTGCAATCTATCCACCTGACAAAGGTCTAATATCCACAGTCTGCGAGGAACTTAAACAAATTTACAAGAAAAAAAACAAGCAACTCCATTAAAAAGTTGGCAAAAGACATGAACAGACACTTCTCAAAAGAAGACACCCATGCAGCCAACAAACATATGAAAATAAGCTCAACATCACTGATCATTAGAGAAATGCAAATCAAAACCACAATGAGATGCCATCTCATGCCAGTCAGAATGGTGATTATTAAAAAGTCAAGAAATAACAGATGCTGGTGAGGTTAAGGAGAAAAAGCAATGCTTTTTTTTTTTTTTTTTTTTTTTTTGAGATGGAGTCTTGCTCTGTCGCCCAGGCTGGAGTGCAGTGGCGCATCTCGGCTAACTGCAAGCTCCGCCTCCTGGGTTCACGCCATTCTCCTGCCTCAGCCTCCCGAGTAGCTGGGACTACAGGCGTCCGCCAACACGCCCGGCTAATTTTTTTGTATTTTTTAGTAGAGACGGGGTTTCACCGTGTTAGCCAGGATGGTCTCGATCTCCTGACCTCGTGATCCGCCCGCCTCGGCCTCCCAAAGTGCTGGGATTACAGGCTTGAGCCACCGCGCCTGACCAAAAGCAATGCTTTTACACTGTTGATGGGAATGTAAATTAGTTCAACCATTGTGGAAGACAGTCTGGCAATTCCTCAAAAATCTAGAGGCAGAAATACCATCTGACCCAGCAATCCCATTACTGGGTATATACCCAAAGGAATAGAAATCATTCTATTATAAAGATACATGTAGTCGAGCATGGTGGTTCATGCCTGTAATCCCAGGACTTTGGGAGGCCGAGGCAGGCAGATCACCTGAGGTCAGGAGTTCAAGACCATCCTGGCCAATATGGTGAAACCCTATCTGTACTAAAAGTACAAAAATTAGCCAGGCGTGGTAGCCAGGCACCTGTAATCCCAGCTACTCAGGAGGCTGAGGCAGGAGAATAGCTTGAACCCAGGAGGCGGAGGTTGCAGTGAGCCAAGATCATACCATCGTACTCCAGTCTGGGTGACAAGAGTGAGACTCCATCTCAAAAAAAAAAAAAAAAAAAGATACATGCTCATTGCAGCACTATTCACAATAGCAAAGACATGGAATCAACCCAAATGCCCATCAATGATAGACTGTATAAATTAAATGTGGTACATCTATGCCATGGAGTACTATGCAACCATAAAAAGGAATGAGATCATGTCCTTTGCAGGGACATGGATGGAGCTGGAAGCTGTTATCCTCAGCAAGCAAATGCAGGAACAGAAAATCAAACACCGCATGTTCTCTCTTATAAAGGAGAGCTGAATGATGAGAACACATGAACACATGGTGGGGAACAACATACACTGGGGCCCATCTGGGAGGGTCAAGGGAGGGAGAGCATCAGGAAGCATAGCTAATGAATGCTGAGCTTAATACCTAGCTAATGGGTTCATCTGTGCAGAAAACCACCACTGCACACACTTACCTATGCAACAAACCTGCACATCCTGCACATGTACCCTGAAACTTAAAATAAAAGTTGAAGGAAAAAAAAGAAGTGGGGCCTTTAAGAAGTGATTAAGTCATAAGGGTTCAGCCCTCATGAATAGAGTAATGCTGTTATTGTGGGAGTGGATTAGTGACTGTGGGAGACAGCTCCTGATAAAAGAATGAGTTTGGCTTGATTTCCTCTTTCTGTTTCATGTGCTGACTTGCCTTTCTGCCTTCTACCTTCCACCACAGGATAATACAAGGATACTGACCCTTAGCAGATGCCAGTACCTTACTCTCAGAATTCCCAGCTCCGTAACCATAAGCATAATAAAATATTATTGTTTAAAAAGTAACCAGTCTGTGGTATTCTTTTGTAGCAGCAGAAAATGAACTAAAACACTAACCAAAAGAGAGCAGGGATGGTTATATTAATATCAGAAAAAAATGACTTTTAATTAAAAAAATTACAAGAGACAAAGTCATCATCTAATAATATAAATTTCAATATAGCAAGAAGATGGAACAAAAATAAACACTTATATACATAATGATAAATCATCAAACTATATAAAGCAAAAACTGACAGAATCAAAGGAAGAAACAGACAGTTCTATTATAATAATAGTTGGAAACTTCAATACTACATTCTTAATGACAAGAACAACCAGACAGAAGAAAAGCAAGGGAACAGAGAATTTAACCACACAATAAACCAACTAGATCTAACTGACATGTATAGAATACGCTACCCAGCAACAACAGCATACATATTCCTCCCAAGTTCACAAGGGAGACTTTCCAGGGTAGAACAGAGGTTAGGCCACAAATTAAGTCTCGATACATTTAAAAAGAGGAATATCATACAAAGCACCTTCTCTGACCACAAGTGCATAAAGATAGGAATCAATAACAGAAGGAAAATGGGAAAAATTACAAATTTGTTGAAATTAAACAACACATTCTTAAACAACAAATGAATCAGAGAAGAAATCACAAAGGAATGTGGAAAATATTTAGAGACAAATGAAAATAAAAACACAACATACCAAAACTTATGGGATGTAATGTTAGCACTAAGGAGGAAATTTATGGCTATACACGCTTACATTAAAAAAAACAAGATTTAAAATCAATAGCCTAACTTTGCAACTTATGAAACTAAAAAAGAGAAGAACAAACTAAACCCAAAGCTAGCAGAAGGAAAATAATAATAGAGTTTAGAGCGAGATACATTAAATAGAGAACAGAAAGACAATAAAGCAAACCAATGACACAAAAGTTTGTTCTTGAAGAGATCAACAAAAGTGACAAACCTAGATGGAATTTCTAAAAAAAAGAGAAGACTCAAGCTACTAATGTTGGAAATGAAAGTGGGGACATTACTGCCAATTCTATTAAAATAAAAAGCATTACTAGAGAGTACAATGAACAATTATATGCCAACAAATTGGATAACCTAGATGAAATGAACAAATTCATAGAAACATAAAACTTACCAAGACTAAATTAGTAAAAAAGAAATATTGTTGAGGATTGTTGCATCAATCTGAACAGCCCTATAATTAGTAAGAAGATTGAATCAGTAATCAAGAATCTCTTAACAAAGAAAAACTCTGGACCCTGAATTTGATGGCTTCACTAATAAATTCCACCAAGAACTAATGCAAATCCTTTTAAACTTTTCTAAAAACTTGATGAAGGAACACTTCCTTACTCATTCTATAAGACGAGCATTATCCTGACATGGAAACCAGACAAAAATACTATAAAAAAAAAAAACAGATCAATATCCCTTATGAACAATGATGCAAAAACCTCAACAAAATACTAGCAAACCAAATTCAGTAGCCTATTAAAAGTATTATACACCATGACCAGGTGTAATTTATTCCCAGAACAAAAGAATGGTTCATTATATGAAAATCAATCAATGTAATACATCACATTAACAGAATGAAGCGAAAAAACACATGATAATCTCAATTGATGCAAAAAATTGACAAAATTCACCTTTTCAAGATAAAAAATCTCAACAAACAAGGAATGGAAAGAAACTACTTCAACATAATAAAAGCCGTCTATGAAAAACTGACAACAAATATACTAAATGGCGAAAAATTGAAAGCTTTTCTTCTAAGATTAGCAACAAGGCACGGATGCTCACTTTTGCCACTTATTCAACACAGTACTGAAAATCCTAGCCTGATAAATTAGGCAAGAGAAAGAAATGAAAGACATCAAAACTGGAAAGGAATAAGTAAAATTATCTCTATTTGCAGATAATACAATCTTATATGTAGGAAAACCTAAGGCTTCCACAAAAATGCTATTAGAAATAAATGAATTCATTACAGTAGCAGTATACAAAGTGAACAGATAAAAATCAGTTGTATTTCTATACCCTAAAAATAAACAATCTGAAAAGGAAATTAGGAAAATAATTCCATTTAAAATAGCATTAAAAAATTCTAAGGAATTAACTTAACAATGGAGGTGACAGACTTGAACAATGAAAACTATAACATATTACTGAAAGAAATAGAAGACATAAATAAATAGCAATGCATTTCATGTTCATGGACTGTAAGACTTACTATTATTAAGATGCCAATACAACCCAAAGCAAGCTACAGATTCAATGCCATATCCATCAAAATCTCAGTGATGTGTTTTGCAGAAATAGAAAATCCCATCCTAAAATTCATATGGAGTCTCAACGAATCTGAATAACCAAAACAATTTTGGTTAAAAAAAAAACAAACTAGAGGGCTCATATTAACATTTCTCGATTTTGACACTTATACAAAGCTACAATAATCAAACATTGTGGTACTGGCATAAAGACAGACTTATACACAATAGAAAATATAGCTCAGAAATAAGCCCTCAAATACAGGGTTGAATTACTTTGACAAGGTGCCAAGTTCATTCAGTGGGGGAAAGGACAGTCTTTTCAATAAATGGTGTTGGGAAAATTGGATATTCCCATGAAAAAGAAAGAAGTTAGACTCTGACTTAATACAAACAAAAACATTAACTCAAAATACATCAAAGATCTAAATTTAAGACCTGAAGTTATGAAACTCACAGAAGAAAACATGAAGCAAAAGCTTCATGACATTGGATTTGGCAACAATTTTTTTGATATGACACCAAAGGCATAGGCAACCAAAGAAAAAATAGAGAGATTCGACTTCATGAAAATTACAGTATTACCTTGATTATAAAACCAGACAAGGATACAACAAAACAGAAAATTACAGGACAATGATTCTAATGAACACAGATTCCAAAATCCTCAACAAAATACTTGCAATCAGAATTCAATAGCACATTAAAGAGATCATTCATCATAATCAAGTGGGATTCATCTTGAGAATGCAAGGATAGTTCCACATAAGCAAATCAATAAATGTGATAGATCACAATAACAGAATAAAGGATAAAATCCATATGACCATTTCAATGGATGCATTAAAAGTATTTGACAAAATTTGGCATTATTTCCTAATAAAAACTCTCAACCAATTAGATATAGAAAAAACATACCTCACCAAAATAAAGGTCATATATGATAAGCCCATAGCCAACATCATACTGAATGGGGAAAAGTTGAAAGTTTTTCCTTTAAGATCTGGAACACAATAAGGTTGCCCACTTTCACCACTACTATTCAAGATAGTTCTGGAAGTCCTAGGCAAAGCAATTAGGAAAAAATGAAAAGCATTCAAATTGGAAAGAAGAAAGTCAAATTGCACCAGTTTGTAGACAACATGACATTATATATAAAAAAACCCTAAAGACTCCACAAAGAAAACTGTTAGAATTAATACAGAAAAGTGGCAGGGTACAAAATCAACAGGTAAAAATCAGTAGCATTTCTATCCAGCAATAGTAAACTATCTGAAAAAGAAATCAAGAAAACAATCTCATTTATGACAGCTGCAAAAAAAGAAAGTAGGAACAAATCTAACCAAGGAGGTGAAAGATATCTACACTAAAACTTCTAAAACAAAACTTTTAAAACACTGATGAAAGAAATCAAATAGGATACAAATAAATGGAAAGGTATTCCATGTTCATAAATTAGAAGAATACTATAAAAATGGCCATACTACCCAAAGCAATCTACAGATTCTATGCAATCCCTGTCAAAATTCCAATGTCATTTTTCACAGAAACAGAAAAAAATTCTGAAATTTACATGGGAACTACCAAAGACTCAGAATAGCCAAAGCAACCTTGAGCAAAAAAAAATAATAAAGCTGGATGCATCACACTACTTGATTTCAAAACATACTACAAACCTGTAGTGACCAAATAGTATGGTATTAGCATAAAAACAGACACACAGACCAATGGAACAAAATAAAGACTCCAGAAGTAAACCCACACATTGATAGCCAATTGGCCTTTTTGTTTTTTTCTTTTTTGTTTTAGGAGACAGCGTCTTGCTCTGTTCCCACAGGCTGGAGTGCAATGGCTATATCATAGCTCACTGCAGTCTCAATCTCCCAGGCTCAAGCAATCCTCCCACCTCAGTCTTACAAGTAATTGAGACTACAGGCACATGCTACCAAGCCCAACTATATATTTTTTTATTTTTGGAAGAGAGGAGGTCTCACTAGGTTGCCCATGTTGGTCTCAAACTCCTGAGCTCAAGCGGTCCTGCTGCCTTGGCCTCCCAAAGTGCTGGAATTACAGCAGTGAGCCACCATGCCCAGCTGCCAACTGATTTTTGACAAAGGCACTGAGAACACACAATGGGGAAAAGACACTCTTTTCAATAAATGATGCAGGGAAAACTGAAGATCCACATGTATAAAAATAAAACTAGACCCCCTATGTCTTACCATATACAAAAAATCTACTCAAAATAATATAAATACTTAAATATATGACCCAAAACCATGAAACTACTAGAAGAAAACATAGGGGAAATGCTACATGACAAATGTCTGTTCAAGGATTTCTAGACAAGACCTTAAAAGCCAAGCAACAAAAGCAAATACATGGAACCACATCACACTAAAAAGCTTCTGCACAGCAAAGGAAACAGTCAACTGAGTGAAAAGAAAACCTACAGAATGGGAGACTATATTTGCAAAGTATACATCTGTTAAGGGGTTAATATCCAAAACTTTTGAGGAACTCACACAATTCAATAGCAAAAAAAAAATAATTTGATGTAAAAATGGGCAAAAACCTAAATAGACATTTCTCAAATGAAGACATAAATGGCCAACGGGTATATGAAAAAAATGCTCTTCATTACTAATCACAGAGAAATGCAAATCAAAACCACAATGAGATATCACTTCACCCGAGATAGAATGGCTAATTTCAAAAAGACAAAAAAGTAACAAATGCTGGTGAGAATGTGGAAAAACGAATGCTTTTATAAACTATTTGTAGGAATATATTTAATATAGCCATTATGGAAAACAGTATGGTGCTTTTTGAAAAAATTAAAAATAGACCTACCATATGATCCAGCAATCCCACTACTTGGTATATTCCAAAGAGAATGAAATCAGTACGTTGAAGAGACAGCTGTACTCCCAGGTTTTTGCAGCACTATTCATAATAACCAAGATATGGAATCAACCAAATGCCCATCAATGGGTTAGTAGATTTTTTAAATGTGGTATACATACAAATGGAATGCTATTCAGCCACAAAAAGGATGAAATCCTGTCATTTGTGATAACATGAATGAGACTGGAGGACATTATGCCAAGTGAAATAAGCCAAGCACAGAAAGACAAATACTGCATGATCTCACTATGTGGAATCTAAATAAATTGATCTCATAGAAGTTGAGAGTAGAATAGTGGTTATCAGAGACTGGGGAGAACAGTGAGAAGAGGAAGAAGGAGAGAAGATAATCAAGGGGTACACATTACAGTTATATAAGAAGAATATACTCTGGTACTCTATTGCACAGTAGGATGATTATAGCTAACAATTATGAATTGTCCATTTCAAATAGTTAGAAAAGAAGATTTTGAACATTCTCACAGCAAAACAAAGTTTAAGATGATAGGTATGTTAATTATCATGATTTGATCATTACACCATATATACATGTATCAAAACATTACATTGTACCCCATAAATATGAAAAATTATATGCCAATGAAAAATTTTTTAAAAGTTGATACAGCTTCAACTAGTTTTCTCAATCAGAACATATATCTTTGGAGCATATGTATAGTTGCTCTGAAACCAACATGCTGCAGAGACCACAGGAAGGTAAATAGAGAGTCAGAGGAGCCCTAGCTGTTTCAACCCCCAGCACTTTGAAGTTTCCTGATCCCAGTGCCAAACATGTGAATGAAGAAGCTTTCAAGATGATTCCACCATTATCCCTGTCTCATGGCAGCCAGGTGAGATACTCTGAGTGGGAACCACCTAGCTGAACCCAATCACCAAAATCATAAGAGATAACAATAATAAATGATTATTGTTTCACACTCAAAAATAAGAAAATTACAAAATTCTGTGCATCAAAAGATACTATCAACAGTAAAAAGGCAATCCACAGAATGGGAGAAAATATTTGCAAATCATATATCTGGATGTAAGTGTCCAGGATACGTAGAGAATGCCTAAATACACAAAAAAATAAAAATGGACAAAGGACTTAAATAGACATTTCTTCAAAGTAGATATATAAATGGCCAATAAGCAAAGAAAAGATGCTCAATGATATGGTTTGGTTCTGTGTCCCCACCCAAATCTCATGTTGAATTGTAATCCCCAATACTGGGGGAGGAACCTGGTGGGAGATGATTGGATCATGGGAGTGGACTTCCCCCTTGCTGTACTCGTGATAGTGAATGAGTTCTCACAAGATCTGGTTGTTAGAAAGTGTGTAGCACTTCCCCTTTCACTCTCCCTCTCTCTCCTGCTGCCACATGAAGATATGTGTGCTTTCCCTTTATCATTTCGCCATGATTGTAAGTTTCCTGAGGCTTCCTCAGCCATGCCTTCTGTACAGCCTGTGAAACTGTGAGTCAGTTAAACCTCTTTTTTTATAAATTACTACAGTCTCAGGTAGTCCTTTATAGCAGTGTGAGAATGAACTAGTACACTCAACATCACTAATCATTAGGGAAATTCAAATCAAAACTACAATGAGATACCACATCACACCAATAAGGATAGCTACTGTCAAAAAAATATAGAAAATTACATGTGAGGATGTGGAGTAATTGGAACCCCTGTGCGCTGGTGGTGGAAATGTAAAATGGTACATCCATGTATTAGTCTGTTCCCACACTGCTGTAAAGATACTACCTGAGACTGGGTACTTTATTAAGGAAAAAGGTTTAATTGACTCACAGTTCCACCTGGTGGGAGGAGACCTCAGGAAACTTACAATCATGGTAGAAGGCTAAAGGGAAGCAGGCACCTTCTTTAAAAGGCAGCAGGAGAGACAGAGAGTGAAGGGGGAACTGCCAAACACTTTTAAAACTATCAGCTCTCATAAGAATTCCCTCACTATCAGGAAAACAGCATGGGGGAAACTGCCCCCGTGATCCAGTTACCTCCTACCATGTCCCTCCCTCAACATATGGAGATTACAATTCAAGATGAGATTTGGGTGGGGACACAGACCCAAACCATATCAAACCACTACAGAAAACAGTACGGTGGTTCTTCAAAAAACTTAAAATAGAATTACCATATGGTCCAGCAATTCCACTTCTGGGTATATACCCAAAAGAATCGAAAGCTGGGTCTTAAAAAGATATTTGTACATCCGTATTTGTAACAGTATTATTCACAATAGCCAAAAGGTAAAAGGCCACTCAAGTGACCATTGATGATGAGCAGATTAAGCAAACTATGGCATACGTATATATGCAATGGAATATTATTCATCCTGAAAAAGGAAGAAAATCCTGACATATTCTACAATATGGATAAACTTTGAGGATATCATGCTAAGTGAAATAAGCCAGTCACAAAAGACAAATACTGTATGATTCCACTTATTATTATTTTTTTGAGACAGAGTCTCACCTTGTCACCCAGGCTGGAGTGCAATGGCATGATCTCGGCTCACTGCAACCTCTGACTCCAGGGTTCAAACGATTCTCCTGCCTCAGTCTCCCAAGTAGCTGGGATTACAGGTGACCGCCACCATGCCCAGCTAATTTTTGTATTTCTAGTGGAGATGGAGTTTCACCATGTCGGCCAGGCTGGTCTCGAACTCCCGACCTCATGATCCGCCCACCTCGGCCTCCCAAAGTGCTGGGATTACAGGTGTGAGCCACTACGCACAGCCCTCTGCTTATATAAGATACTTAGAGTTGTCAAAATCATAGAGACAGAAAGTAGAATGGTGATTACATGCGCAGAAGGAAGAGTAAATGGGAAGTTGTTTAATGAGTACAGAATTTCAGTTTTGCAAGATGAAAAAGTTCTGGAGTTGGATGGTAGTGATAGTTGTGCAACATTATGAAAGTATTTGATACATCTGAATGAAACACTTAAAAATGGTTAAGATGGTAAATTTCATGTTGTGTGTATTTTACCACAATAAAAAATGGAGAAAAAAGATATTACAGTGAGTAAAAGTCCAGCTTCTACTGAAGTTATTTCCATTCTGTATGTCATTGAAATAGGCATCAAAGTCACTCCAAGATGAAATGAACATAGCCACTATACAAGGTCAATCTCTTCCTTTTTAGCTTTGACTCAGAGAGACCCTTTGCTATTACTGCTGTCAACTTCATATTCTCATTGTCACCCTCTTGACAGCATTGTCATTCAGATGTCCCAGGTCATATCAGGTAAGGCTAAAGCAATCAGAGCAGACAGATTTCTATTCAGGGCTATTTGGAACTGCCTTGTTACCTGAAAGATTCTCCTAATTCATGTGACAACCGGTGATCTACCTTACTCATCATCAGAGAAATGTATAACTTTTTTTCTCTCTCCCTCTCTAATCCTCTCCCCACCCCACTTACTGTTAGGGATGGATTTGCACTGAGTCATACATACTCTCTTCTTAGGAGTACAAATATGGGCAGCACTGGTCCTTGAGTATACAGTCTAGAGAAAAGACATATATTAAACAACTAATTATGTAGATAACCATATAATTATTATTCTGATAAAAGATACAAGGAAGGATTACCAGAGTCCTATGAGATCATATAACTACTGGACTTTCTATCCTTGCTGTCTTCCAGAGATTGAGAGGTTGCTTACCTGAGGAAGGGGCATTTAAATTACAACCTAGAAGATGAAAACCAGGGAGAATGCAGTGTCATGAGCAAAGGGGGTAATGGTGGGCAATGAGGCCAGGGAGAGGCAAGTCCAGATGATCCTGCTGTTTGTTGTTACCTCCCTGAGTTAGATTCTCCTGCATACTGAACATCAGGAGTTTAGATCTGTTATAGTACAAATGATTTTTATTTGCAAATTCTATAATGAAACGCATACGACAGAGGGCAATGTGAAAAATTCCCAGGATGTTTCAAACTTCTTCAAAAGTGCTTTTATCTTCTATCCTACATAAGTGGAGGCATTTTATCCAATATAGGTGAGGACATTTTTCCTTTCAACCAAGGCAAGGTCTAACATTGCTCCAAAGAGTCAAAGCCCCATATACCAAAGCCAGAATAGGTAATATACACGTTCAGGCAACAATAAAATAGAAAACTAACTCCCCAACTGGAGTGTTCACTTATTGCTTGCATACTTATTCAAAATGTAGCCAATTTATCTCTACAGACCTTTTTGTTAAATAATAGGAGGCTTCAGGTTAGATTCACTCATTATAGTTCTCAAAGTTAATCTCAAAGTGGAAAACTTAAAAGAGAAAGCTTCTGCTGTAAGAAATCCAAATGAAATACCTAAAAGGAAAATTTTCTGAAAATTACTATCTTGAGTAGAAACTGTTAAAAATACATGTTAGAAAAGAATGAAAACTGATCAGTCCAGTGGGTACAACAGTAACTTTGGAACCAAAGAGAAGCTGGTGACCATATGAAATCATCAAGTATACAATGCTCACCTGCAGGTACCCTCAGAGTTGCTCCTATGAGACCAAAGCCACTGGCTGACCCGCACTTCACCCCTATGGTTCCTGTGACACAATCCCTCTACTTGTCTTATTGAAATCAGAACATTCTTATCCAGAGGAGGAAAGGGTGTGGCAGCAACATTGTGTGGTCCAGATCTGGCTGTGGTGGCACACGTCTGTAATCCCGGTGACTCAGGAGGCTGAGGCAGGAGAATTGCTTGTGGCCAGTAGTTCAAGACCAGCCTGGGCAACATAGTAAGACCTCCACCACTACAAAAAAACATATTTTTTTTAATTGGCTAGGCAGGTGGCATATGCCTGTAGTCCTTGGTATTTGGGAAGCTGAGGTGGGAGTATCTCATGAGCCCAGCAGTTTGAGGTTACAGTGAGCTATGACTGTGCCACTGCACTGCAGCTTGGGAAACAGTAAAATCCTGTCTCTAAAAATATAATAAAATTGCACAGTGGCTCCCTCCTGTAATCTCAGCACTTTGGGAGGCCGAGGAGGGCAGATCACGAGGTCAAGAGATTGAGAACATCCTGGCCAACATGGTGAAACCCCGACTCTATTAAAAATATAAAAATTAGCTGGGCGTGGTGACACATGCCTGTAATCCCAGCTACTCGGGAGGCTGAGGTAGGAGAATCACTTGAACCTGGGAGGCAGAGGTTGCAGTGAACCGAGATTGTGCCACTGCACTCCAGCAGAGATGGAATCAGTTTCCCTCTCTTTAAGTAGAAACCATGGACAGTGACAAACCCACAACTCTTTGACTTTGGCTTTTGCTGAATTTGCAAGTGGTGATCACCTGTAATAGGGTCCTGTTGAAATAGGAAGGTCATCGGTGATGAAGGGCAGAGATGCCCCAAATGGAAAAATCTCTTTAAGCTCTGTGTAGCTTGGTAAATATAGTATTAGGATAATCGGTTTGCAGGAGACATCCTAAAATTAGAAGTCTGAGATATCTGGATAAACATCCTAAACAGCAGGCAATGTCCCCATAATATCAGAACTCATTTCCTTGGGTTAAGTGGCTTTTTAAATCCAGAATTTGGGAAGTGAAGGAGCAGGAGCTATCTCAAGGTAAGCCATAGCGTCCTTGGAGAAGTATGGAGAAAAGGTGGCAACTGCAATATCACAATGAGCTCCAAAAGGCTCAGAGACCAAAAATAAATGCAAATAAGGATCATTCCCGCGACTTTTAACTTAGAGAGAAATCTATTATGTCAACTAGGATTGAACAAGAAATGCGACATACTGTTTTTGTTTGATTTTCTAAAATACAAATAGCTCTTTTTCTTATTTTAAAAACGAGGCACAGTCACTATGGAGACACTTAAATGTAAAGCCTAAAGAAGAAAATTAAATAGTGATAACCACACTCAGTCTTGGAGGAACATCCTTCCAGACATTTTGCCATGTAAATTTACCCACCCATACATACACACACACATATGCAGACACACAAGAACATGCATAATACATGCTTACACAGGCACACATATGCATGTACTTTAAATAAGTGGGCTCATAATAGGGTATTTTATTTTGTCAGTATTATAAGATATAGAAATAGACACAGATAAAGATATATAGATATTTACCATCAAGTTCTTTAAATCATAAATAGAAAAACATGTAATACAATATGTATATTTTATTCCGTTGTCTGTGTTTACTACAATTTAGCCAGTCCCCAAACAGTGGTAGAACCAGTTTTGTTCTTTTTACATTTTAAACATTCTTCTTAGATACAATCTTTGCAAACTTACCTAAATATGCTCTCAGGAAAGTTCCTAAAAGTGGAATTGCTGGGTTAAAAGGTAGCCCAATATTTTTAAATCTTGGTACATATTGCTAAACTGGAGATGATCTGGCACCAAGGGATCCTGTTGTCCTTGCACTTTCCTCTCAACCTGAAGCCCTGCATCTTGGCTCAGCTGTGGTCTGTCCTTACACAGACAGCACAGGCATGTCTGAGTTTCCAGCTGTTTCCCTGCTTTGAGGGGAGCAGGTCTCTCTGGAGAGAAGGCAGAAAGCCCCATGCCCCCTTCAGCCCCTGCTGCTCCATGATGGGGAAGGGGCCTAAGCAGGAACACCTGTCTCTCCTGCAACGCCTGACACAACTTTCCACACTGGAGACCTGCAATGGGCCTGTCACAAGTGTCACCACTGAACCCTGCACAGGTCTTGTGTCCATGTTAGTGGAGCTGGCTAGGCGCAGTGGCTCACACCTGTAATCCCAGCACTTTGGGAGGCCAAGGTAGGAGGATCACTTGAGCCCAGGAGTTCAAGACAAGCCTGGGAAACATAGCAAGACCCCAACTCTACAAAAAACAATTTTTTTAATTAGCTGGGCATGATGGCGTATGCTTCTGGTCCCAGCTACTTGGGAAGCTGAAGTGGGAGAATCTCTTGAGCCCAGGAAGTCAAGGCTGCAGTGAGCCATGATTATGTACTGCACTCCAGCCTGGGCAATACAGCAAGACTTTGTCTCAAAAAAAAATAATAATAAAATGACACCGTGGTCTCGATCTCCTGACCTCGTGATCCGCCCGCCTCGGCCTCCCAAAGTGCTGGGATTACAAGCGTGAGCCACCGCGCCTGTAGTCCCAGCTACTCAGAGAGGCTGAGGCAGGAGAATGGCGTGAACCCGGGAGGCGGAGCTTGCAGTGAGCCGAGATTGCGCCACTGCACTCCAGCCTGGGCAACAGAGCAAGACTCCGTCTCAAAAAAAAAAAAAAAAACGACACCAGAAGTTAGTGGAGCTGGATGAAGACTCCAGGTGAAAACCTATGGTATTAGGTCAGGAGTTACCCTCTGGATTTGGTGCAGATCAGTGGTCCTCAACTGGAGGAGGAGGAGATTTTGCTCCCCTGCCCCTACCCCTGGGAACATAGGGCAATGTCTAGAGATGTTTCAGGTTGTCACAATTGTTGGGGATATACTACTGGTATCTGGTGAGTTGAGGCCAGAAATGCTGCTAAACATCCTACATTGCACACAACAGTCCCCACAACCAAGAGTTATCTGACCCAAAATGTCTACAGTACTGAAGTTGAGAAACACTATCGTAGATAATGTATTCTCTATTTTTGGTTGTATTTGTTTATTTCACTGAATTTCAGGGAAAGAAGATCTGAAAATTTGCAAATACTTGAAACTCTCATATATGGGTATTTTTTAAAATAAAAACCATATTTTATCATTTAATCTTTGAATGCTTCTCCCACTCTCTGCCTCTCCTCCTTACCCAGAATCCAAGAACAACAAGCCCTCTATTTTCCCATTGTTCAAACCTGCTCTGCCTACTTTGAAACCCAAATGGCACTGACACAGATAAGCCTGATTAGAACTTTCCCTCTGTCCTTTGTTTTAAATTAACTTATATAGAAGTAGCAGAACATGAAGTCTTATTCCTTCCTTTCCTGCTGTACGGTGATTTTTATCTCATTCATATCATTTTAATAGATAGTCATCTATCCCAACAGACATCACTTGATGTGATAACAATCTCCTTTAGCCTGAAGGGGGAAAGGGAAAAGGAGGGTTTTCTTTCCAAGGGGAGTAGCTTTCCTTTAAATGAAAGTTCCAACATTCTACATGCTAACCCCTTCTCTTCACCACCCTTTACATATATCAAGAGCAGGATCTAAGTCATTTGGAAGCATTTGAGCCAGGTCGTTGGAAATGCCCCATTGGTAAGATGACTATCTAGAAATAATCCATAATTTATTCAGACTTGGACCCATTCCAGCCCTTCCATGGGGTCTGTCACCTCAATAAGCACTCAATCAGTGTTACTGGCTGACCAAAAACAGGGTCTCCCAGAAGAGAAAAGCCATGAGTGAGAATTCTGAAGTAAACGAGACGGCTTCTATAATAACAGTATCTCTGTAATGTTTCCCTGCTGCATTGGGGTGGCATTCAAGAAGCAATAAAATGTTCTATAGCTCATAGAAGGGAACTTTATTGCAAAACTAAATTGAGTTCACAGCCCACAGGTATGCACACATATACACATACCCAAACCTGGCCCCTTGTGGAAAAGCAGCCATGCTTAACTTATTTCCCTGTCACCAAAATGATTCATCCATACCAGAGAGAGGTAATAGCCAAATTCTATCCAGGCTCAGGACGAGAAATGCCTTTTTTTTTTCCTTGTGCGTCAAGGTAAAAACTATTGTATGTGGAGCAAAGCTGAGGATGGCAGCACAAAGGAAACAGAAGTTGACTCATATTGGTGATGTGGGAAATAGACTGAGTCAAAAAAGAAGCATCTCTTGAGGAATATAACAGCCAGAAAGCCTCTATCTTTCCATGCAGTGGCATGGGGTCTTTAGGATAAAAAGCATGCATCAGTCTCCCTTACAATGCCAAACCCAGTTTTGCAACAGGTTAAAAGTATTATTGAAATAATTGTTCATATAATAAAGGCCCATGTATCTTTCTATCACCTAGATCCTTGCTACTCACAATATGGTCTGCAGACCACCAGCAGCAGCATTCCAGAGCTTATTAGAAATGCAGACTTGGGCCCCTCCCCATATCTAAACACAGAATCTAAATTCTAACAAGGTCTCAGGTGAATTTATGCACTTATTAAAATGTAATAAGCACTGTTGTAAACAAACTCCTCAACAAAATATAGAAACCCTGTCCCAAGATAGCTAAGGATCTATCCAATCAATCAATCAACAAAATATTGCCTGATGGCCTGCTCTGTGCATGGTATCAACAGGGTGGCCAAAGTGTCATCCAAACACAAAACCGTGAGTGCAAAATAACATCAATAGAATGATGGTTTGGCAATATTTCCTCTAGAAGGCTCTGGGAGCAATACAGAGGGACAAATGAGGGAGGAAACTTTGGCCATGATAGGATTTGTCTTGAAAGAAGTCCTGGGAGTCCAGAAGTGTATTGGTACAATGATTATTCCTCCAGCTTCTGTAGACTTTGCCAAGGTGCTTCTCCTGATAAGTAAGCAGGCAGATCTGAATGAAGATGTTAAGTTAGAAATAACAGGAAACAAGCAAGCTGTGCATTAGAGTGGAGCAAAAACAGGTGAAAACAAGAGGCACAGGCCTGTCCCTAGCAATAACTTTAATAACTAATCTCTGTGCTGGCAGAGGCAATCTTCGTCAGCAGTCATGAGTGAGTGGATGGATGGCTTGTGGCCACTGTGACTCTGTGCTCCAGCTTGGGAGATGCAGCTATAATTGCCTGTTGGGGCTTAGTCTCAAAGTAAAAGAAAGGAGCATCCTGAAGGGAACACAAACTTGTCCTCTAGCTTCTGTTTGGGTTCAGCAATGCCAAGTAGACAGATGAGAGGACATGCTAAGAGAGACATGGGGTTATTTCCTTCCTCCTCCTCCTCACCATCCCCACCCATTGCTCTAGGTCTGAAATCAGTTCCATCTCTTTATGACAATGGTTCTCAACCAGGCGTGAATTGGCCCTGTTACTTGGGGACACTTGGCAATGTGTCAAGATATTTTGGGCTATCATGGCTAGATGGCTGTGTGCTACTGGCATGTTGTAGGGAGAAGCCAGGAATGCTGCTAAAGATCCTACAAAGCACAGATAGGATAGTCCCCACAGCAAAGAATTATCTGACCCAAAATGTCACCAAGGTTGAGAAATTCCACTCTACGACAACTGCCTCATGGGAAGCCCTTGCCTGAAGGCTCTCTTCCAGGTAACAGATTCCTGCTGTTATTCCTCCCCGTGTGCCTCAACTCCCCTTGCAGGTTCCTTTAACTCGTATCTCCTCTGAAACAAGCACCAATATTAAATTCTCTTCAGAAATCCCAGCCAAATAAGCCTTTTGATTGCTTCCTAGACTATAACGGGTACAAAGACCAGGATGAGAGAAAATATGACTAGGTTTGCCCTGGAGTAGTCAGTCTTAATTGATGACCCGGCCAAAGCTAAGGGGGAGAAGCAGGAGGGTCTGGAAACAGGAGAACTGCAGCTACAGGGCTCACGAGAGGCCTGCAAGGAGAGAGGCTCTCAGAGTGACAGGGAAGGGGTAGCCTTGGAGCATGAGAGGCAGGGCAGGCTGAGGACGGCTGAAGTCTTTCCTAACCCCCAGTGGATGCAGTGGCACCTTTACAATGATGCTAATGAAGCCAAAGGGTGTCACCCCTTACTTGCATGAGCACTTTTTCTTTCTTTCTTTTTTTTTTTTTTGATATGGAGTCTTGCTCTGTTGCCCAGGCTGGAGTGCAGTGGCACGATCTTGCCTCACTGCAGCCTCCACCTCCTGGGTTCAAGCAATTCTCCCGCCTCAGCCTCCCAAGTAGCTGGGATTACAGGCACCCACCACCACACCCAGCTAATTTTTGTATTTTTAGTAGAGACGGGGTTTCACCATGTTGGCCAGGCTGGTCTCAAACTCCTGACCTCAAGTGATCTGCTCGCCTCAGCCTCCCAAAGGGCTGGGATTACAGGCATGAGCCAGCACTGCCGGTCACACGAGCACTTTCTAAGGATGTAGGAAGAGCCCTAACAATGGGCTTTCATGACTATATGTAAAAATTTTCAGAAATAAGATATTTTAATTGCAATTGATTTAAAATGCTGTCTCTTTCCACGCCAACTTTTCCTCCATCACATTTCCATTCTTATTAGGGGGCAATCGAAACGGTCCAGCTAAAACAAAGTTGAGTTGGGAATATATATAATCTGGGTTTAGTGGGATATATTTATGCAGTTCACAGACATTTGGGGGTAAAATTAAGTTGTTAGGCATCCAAGTGTAAGAATGACTTTCAAGAGTACTTCTATCATCCATGGCAAGATTCATTTGGCATTGTGTCATGAAGGGGCACGTCAAGAGGTCATATGGTGACATGAACACATCCAACAAGGGTGTGTGGACAGTGGAGAAGAAACAAGGCTTGCAATGCACAGAAACAGAACCTGTCTCTGAAAACTTCTTCCAATCACTGAATGTGTAAAATGTTAAACAGTAATCTGTACTCTGCATCCTTTGATCAGAATGGAAGTTCTTTCCTTCAAAAATATACTCAGTAATGCAGAGTATACAATTATAAATGTACTAAAGATATTTTTTTTCCATTTTTAGGGTAGATTTTACTGGTCCCCTCAACCAGGCACATTGGTGAGATCACAAACTGCACAAATGTATATGCAGTAGCTTTGAGGACAAGGGGGTTACAAATACGTACCCACAGCCTGGCACTGCATGGAATGTGAAGGGTGCTAAATAGACTTAATGAATGGATGAATGAACAAACTGGCATGGCCTGGAGGGAAGAGACTTCATGGAAGAGGTAGGAGGTCAAAAAGGAACAAAACAAGTTCTGGAAAGGAGCCTAGAATCCATGAGGTCGAGCAAGGAGGCAAGCCCCCTGAAGAGGACCAGCCCTCCAGAGAGCAACTGAGATTATGCTGCGCAGGAAAGCAAGGCTAGACACTGTAAGTCCTGGAAAGCCAGAGTAGTTTAATGTTTAGATACCAAATAACAGAAAGCCACTACAAGATCCACAGCAGAGGTTGGGTGCAGTGGCTCACGCCTGTAATCCCAGCACTTTGGGAGGCCGAGGTGGGCGGATCACGAGGTCAAGAGATCCAGACCATCCTGGCCAACATGGTGAAACCCTGTCTCTACTAAAAATACAAAAATTAGCTGGGCATGGTGGCACACACCTATAGTCCCAGCTGCTTGGGAGGCTGGGGCAGGAGAATCACCTGAACCCAGGAGAGGGAGGTTGCAGCCAAGGTCGCGCCACTGCACTCCAGCCTGGGTGACAAGAGCAAAACTCCATCTCAAAAAGAAAAAAAAAAAAAAGGTCCAGAGCAGAGTAGTGATGTGATGTGATAAAAGATGGAGTTTTCTAAAAATTAACTTGACAGGGGACTCAAGATGGACTATAGCAGGAAGCAGACACAGGGAAGCACTGTCGTAACTCAAGTATAAAATGATATGGGCCTGAGTTAGGCTGTTGGGAATGATAAGAAAAAGATGAGTCTTAAGACTCATGGCAGGAATAATCTAATATTACTGATAATAACTGATATTCAAATAATCAATTTGAATAATTGATATTCAAAATCTCTGTGATGTCATAGGCTCTTTCTTGAACTTTGCCATGGACATAAGATAACTAGCCTCACGGGTCTGAAGTCTCAGATGAGCAGCTTGGCTATGATAGACTCTAAAGTTACATAATTTGTCCAAGAGAAGGCTGTCCAGATATCTTGGTAATGAAAATCTCTGTGTAGCCAGTATCTTAGCCTTTGTCTGCATTCACAGTCAGCTGCTGCCACTGTCATCCTCTGCAGCTGTTCTACAGCATGTGACATCCTGACTGAGCCTCCGCCGGAAATCCAGTGAGTGCTGATGCCCATTTTAGGGCCTGCTACATGGCAGCGGAAATGCACATCCTCCCGGAGGATGGCGAGTGAGTTCCGGAGCCCACATTCAGATGAGCCTGCACAGACCTCTCCCAAGGAACTTCAGGATGATTGATTAAATCACTGCCTTTCAGTCCGCCTGATTAGGTATTGAACTATCCCTGGTGGGTTTCCTTCCTCTAGCAAATCATCCCACTCAATAGGAAACTATGGTTTTCCCTTTTTCCTGGTCTTCAGGCAGGAGACAGCCAGTCCAGCAAGTGAGCAAATGGATTATTCATAACTTTTGACAATACAGTCAGTAAACTGCTGTTGCTAAATGAATCTGCATTATTTATCCCTCTTCCGTAGTCTGCAATTCCATGCTGCCGGATATACTTGTTACTCAGAAATTTAAAGAGATGATAATATCCCCAGAAATGTAAAGAGATGGAAATACCCATGGTCTCTTCATGTTGTGGCTCACCAGGGCCCTGTTCTTGATGGCGCATGCAATCAGTAAGACCAACGCTTCAGCTTGGGGAATTAAGGGGCACAGCATGACAGCTTTCCTCTTGTAGGCGGAACTTTTATTTCATTGGCCCAGAGTGGTTGAAAACTGTTCTCTAGAATGCCTTATGCTTCCTTTTCTGTAAGAAAGAGCCCTGACTTTTGCTCTTACCTACCCCCTATTTTAACCAGATTAATCTCCTAGATCTCAATAAATGACTATAGAATTGTGGCTAAAAGCCATGCAAGAAATTCTTTTTTAAAGGATGCAGAAATCCAATCAAACTGGAAAATACACACCTTGAATGGTGAAGCACAAGGTTCAACAGCTCCTCTAATCATCCAGCAAAAAGATTAGAGACCACCCAATTAGGAGTGGGAAGGGTTCAAGAATATTTTCCTATCCAAAACCGGCAACAAAATGTGGAAAGAAAGGATAAAAATTGGATAAAGGTAAAATTTGAAAGACATCCATCTTAGTCCATTTAGGCTGCTATAACAAAATGCCATAGACTGGGTGACTTATAAACAATAGAAATGTATTGCTCACAGTTCTGGAGTCTGGGAAGTCCAAAGATCAAGGTGTTAACAGATTTGGTGTCTGGTGAGGGTCCCCTTTCTGTTTCATAGATGGTTTCTTCTCACCGTATCATTAAATGGTGAAAAGGGTGAGGGAGCTCTCTGGGGCCTCCTTTTTATGGGCACTACTTTCATTCATGGAGGCTCCACCCCCAGTCCTAATCATCTCCTGAAGGCCCCACCTCCAAATACTAGCCCATTGAGGGTTAGGATTTCTACATCTAAATTAGAGGTGACATAAACATTCAGTTCATAGCAACACCCACAGCACAAACTTGAGTATTCTTCATTCACTTCACAAAAAGTCTCCAATCAAAAGCAAGGATTCCATGGGTTCTTCTGTGACTGAGTTGAATTATACAGAAAATAAATATCCCACTGACATCTCTGATGGCTAGTATCCAACTCATGGTCCTAGCTTTTACCTTCATTACCTTAGCCCACATGATACATTTAATCTGCTCTTTTTAGTCAGAAATATGATTTTAAAGCCATAGGAATGTACAAAAATTAACCAATGATAAAATATATAAAAGCTTTGTTATTAATATTTTTGTCAAATTTTTAAATGTTTTGTAATTATAGGTATTATTTTTTCTTATTGAAACAATGTATAATCTTAAATTGAAGCCACCTGTACTTTTCATGTAAAAGGTATAACAAAGTTCATTTGTAAACAGTGCGAACATTTACTTAAACTTGATTTAAGACATTTATAAACATGTTATTTAATTTACAAAAGCTTCTCCAAAGCTAGAAGGAGTTGTTTGTTGGGTATGGGAGTTTTCCCTCTGAGCATTTGATGTGTTCAAGAGAATCAGAAAAATTGCATTTAATTTACACAAAGATGTTTAAGAGCTACAAATTAATTAGGTTTATAAATGAGGTTAATTGTTTAGGGGAAGTCAACCTGTTAAAATTATTATTGACTATTATTAATGTACACAGAAATATATCTATTCTTACACAAAGATATATATTCTTATATAAGTATTTACTAAAATTATAGATAGAATAACAAGTTTTATAAGTTAAATGTAAGGCCGTAAGAAAAATAGGCTTTCCAATTTGTGACTTTAATAAACTATTGGTTTAATTTAATTTTATTTTAGGGAGCCATATGTTCACTATTTATTGAGTATCTCATATGTAGGCATTATGGTTATCATGGGAGATGCTTCAGTGAGAAAAATATAGTTCTGTATTTCACTCTTGGGGCTTATAATCTAGTAGCAGAAATAGACAGTATACAACTGATTATGCAACTAATGATTTAATTACAAGTCTAGTGTGTTCTGCAAAAAAATGTAGATTGATATTTTTTAACACAGACATTGCAGTCTACTTTGGATGTTTTTATAAATGAGAAAGGCATTTTGAAGATATTACCTATATAAGAGACATGACAGAAGAGAAAGATGGCTCCCCCAAATTGTCAATCAAGGCCTAAATTTAAAAGTGCAACTAAAAATATTCCTGTTTTCGTACAATAGCTCTCTTAATTTTTCTATCTGAAATTTCCTGTCTGTTGACCAGCTAAGTATTAATTTTAAAATCACCTAACTATAAATAGTCTGTTTGATACACACACACACACACACACACACAAATCCTTGGGCAAATTTAAAATGACTGTTAAAAACACAAGTCAGTGCTTTAACGAAGCCCACCAACTGTCAATTGGTCAAGGCTCCTCCCAGCCCTGGCCTGGTTCTGCCCCAGCAGGGAGCTTTTCAGACTTCCAGGTTGGGTAAGAAGTTTATTTCCTTAGGGGCAATGTTGGTGGTGTCTGTTCTACTTGACCATAAACACCATAATGTAAGAGGCCATGTCTGTTTTGTGCATTATGATATATCCCTCATCTTTTCTATCTAACATTTAAAAGTCCTAACATTAAAAGACCTAACATTAAAAAGTCACTTAACAAGTATCAAGTGAGTGAATTAGTGAATGGTGAGTGAATAGCTTGCAGGGCTCCTGGCCGTTCCCTAGACTGTCCAGCCAGACACTGCAATGCCTTGCCCATCCTTTGACTCTTTTGAGTTCCTTGTTCCTATTTGTCCGTTGTTTGACTTGCCTCTTGCCTCACTCTCTAAACTCTGAACTCCTGTGACTTTAGACTACTTATCTAATGCAACCCAGTTTCTTAACGCATTCTCCAACCCACAACCCCAATGTGTCTTTTGGGTCCCCATTGCAAGATTCTTTGGCTATTATCTAAAATCGGAATCATACACTTGGGACACAGTTTTCCGGAGACAGACCCTGAGGCAGATGGACAATTTGCTGATAAGACACCACCTTTTATAAGACGTTATTAACCAGCAGGAGGACAACTCCTCAGCAGAGACCAACACATCCTGCAGTAGCAGACATTGCTGGCATTTCTTCATACGAATGTTCATTAAGTCCTTTTAGGTTTTAAGTACTCATAGGAAACCTAAAAGGACTTAATGAACATTCGTATGAAGAAATGCCAGCAAAGAGATCCTCCTCTTAGCATCATGATATCATTATGGAAGAATCATTGACAATGAAATATACTTGATAACAAAAGCTTAGTTCTTTAAGCTCTTTTCTTTTCCCTTATTAGTACACTAGTGGACCAATAATCCTATTTGACCATCAGTGATAGAAAAATCTCATCCTAACCTCAGTGTGTCATCAATGTACCTTTTTGTACCAGCCTTCTGATGCCTGAGGACCTTCCAAGGCCTGCCTAAAACAACCTTGATTTCTTTGTTAAAGCAGGTGAACTTCTTACCTGTCTGTCTCCATAGTGATGGCTCAAACTCTGCCTTGGATACACTCTCTGACCTGAACTTCATGCCTGGTTTTGACCTATGACATTGTTCATCTCAGCTCCAGTTTTACCTGGCTGGAGATCTCTGTCCCTCCCTGAGTGATAACATTGAGTTCCTCCTACTGTTACGCCCAATTCCATGACTAGCTTTCCACCTGTGGTTCTGAGCCCTCATCTCATCTCATTACTAAAGAAGTTGACATTTCTAATCTAGTGTCTTCCCTTTTGCTTTCTATTTCCTTTTTCTCTTCCATTGCTCAACATTTTGGGGCCAACAAATGAAGGAGGAGGAATATCAGAAGGAGAGAATAAGATGAAGAGGATTGAATCTCATTCCTCTCTTTTCATATAGCCAAGAGAAAGGAGCTACAGATACTCTTCAGCCTTAAGGAAAAAAATGCCTAAATAAAAGAAAAAAAAAAACTCTTTCTTTAAAACCCTGGTTCCCCCCATGATGCCTTTTCTTTTGTTAAAGTTAAGAAAATAGATGCATAACCCATCATTATACTAAAAAGATATCTCATATCTAGTGGTACTGCAGAATGTCAGCCTCACTCAAAGGAACATATACCTCTAACTCTGAAGTTTCTCTGAAATCTATTAAAATTTACAGGATATATGCTGGTTCGAAAACTTTTTTGGTTACCATGGGTTTTAAATGGTAATCGGAATTCAAAGTCAAACTTACATATTTTTAAAGTGATTGTCAAATCGGTCAAAATAAATGGAAAACTTTTGCGAAGTATATAAAGAAATGTAAATGCTTTATGGGAATTGAAACAGATGGACAGCTTCCCTGATAAGGCACCAACTTTGATGTCTTTTGTCACCAAAAGGACCAAATTCCTCAGGGGCTCTTTGCTTGAGGCTTTGATATAAATCCTAATATAAACTGGCCCTAAAATCCAGAAAAGTCATTTGACAACCCTACCTCATCCTTTTTATTTGCAGTCTTAGTTGGGCTTTTTCAAATTTTTAAGAAATGTCAGGGTCATCTCAAGCAACACAATGTTTTGCTAAAGACACGAAGAATAAATCACACATAGAAGATGCAGGCGACTGGGCATAGTGGCTCACGCCTGTAATCCCATCACTTTGTGAGGCTGAGGTGGACAGATCACTTGACCCCAGGAGTTCAAGACCAGCCTGAGCAACATAGTGAGACCTGTCTCTACAAAAAATACAAAAATTAGCCAGGTGTGGTGATGTGCGCCTGTAATCCTAGCTACTCAGGGGGCTGAGACAAGGAGGATTGCCTGAGCTCAGGAGGTCAAGGCTGCAGTGAACAATGATTGAGCCACTGTCCTCCAGCCTGGGCAACAGAGCAAGACCCTGTCTCAAAAAAAAAAAAAAAAAAAAAAAAAAGACACAGACCTCAGGAAACTGGAAAGTTGTTCAGGACACAAGGACAATTTTCATGTCCCAACAGCAACTCTAATATCTACCTTACCTCTCCTCTAGGCTCCCTTTCTCTATGCTTCTCTCGACACCTCTCTTGAGTTGTCATTGTGCTGACTCAATGCTCCTTCCTCTTCTGGACTTATGTTCACCACCTTCTGTCTGTGATCTCTTCATATGTGCTGCCACTGCCTGTGGATCATCTGTTTTCATATTAACATTCTCCATAACAAGCCAGGCATGGTGATACACACCTGTTGTCCTGGCTACACAGGAGGCTGAGAAGGGAGGATCACTTGAAGCCAGGAGTTCGAGTCCCACCTAGGCCACATAGCAAGACCCTTGTCTCCAAAAAAATAAATATGTACAATAAAATTTTCCTATAAGAGAGTCAGATACTTTTTTGGATCTTTCCTGCCATTGACACCCTAACATCACAATTAAAAGAACTAGAAAAGCAAGAGCAAACACATTCAAAAGCCAGCAGAAGGCAAGAAATAACTAAAATCAGAGCAGAACTGAAAGAAATAGAGACACAAAAAACCCTTTAAAAAATTAATGAATCCAGGAGCTGGTTTTTTGAAAAGATCAACAAAATTGATAGACTCCTAGCAAGACTAATAAGAAGAAAAGAGAGAAGAATCAAATAGATGCAATTAAAAACTGATAAAGGGGATATCACCACCGATCCCACAGAAATACAAACTACCATCAGAGAATACCACAAACACCTCTATGCAAATAAACTAGAAAATCTAGAAGAAATGGATAAATTCCTTGACACATACACCCTCCCAAGACTAAACCAGGAAGAAGTTGAATCTCTTAATAGACCAATAACACGCTCTGAAATTGTGGCAATAATCAATAGGTTACCACCCAAAAAGGGTCCAGGATGAGACGGATTCACAGCCGAATTCTACCAGAGGTACAAGGAGGAACTGGTATCATTCCTTCTGAAACTATTCCAATTGATAGAAAAAGAGGGAATCCTACCTAACTCATTTTATGAGGCCAGCATCATCCTGATACCAAAGCCGGGCAGAGACACAATAAAAAAAAAGAGAATTTTAGACCCATATCCTTGATGAACATTGATGCAAAAATCCTCAATAAAATACTGGCAAACCAAATCCAGCAGCACATCAAAAAGCTTATCCACCATGACCAAGTGGGCTTCATCCCTGGGATGCAAGGCTGGTTCAACATATGCAAATTAATAAGTGTAATCCAGCATATAAACAGAACCAAAGACAAAAAACACATGATTATCTCAATAGATGCAGAAAAGGCCTTTGACAAAATCCAACAACCCTTCATGCTAAAAACTCTCAATAAATTAGGTATTGATGGGACCTATCTCAAAATAATAAGAGCTATCTATGACAAACCCACAGTCAATATCATACGGAATGGGCAAAAACTGGAAGCATTCCCTTTGAAAATGGGCAGAAGACAGGGATGCCCTCTCTCACCACTCCTATTCAACATAGTGTTGGAAGTTCTGGCCAGGGCAATTAAGCAGGAGAAGGAAATAAAGGGTATTCAATTAGGAAGAGAGGAAGTCAAATTGTCCCTGTTTGCAGATGACATGATTGTATATCTAGAAAACCCCATTGTCTCAGCCCAAAATCTCCTTAAGCTGATTAGCAACTTCAGCAAAGTCTCAGGATACAAAATCAATGTACAAAAATCACAAGCATTCTTATACACCAATAAGAGACAAACAGAGAGCCAAATCATGAGTGAACTACCATTCACAATTGCTTCAAAGAGAATAAAATACCTAGGAATCCAACTTATAAGGGATGTGAAGGACCTCTTCAAGGAGAACTACAAACTACTGCTCAATGAAATAAAAGGGGATACAAATGGAAGAACATTCCATGTTCATGGGTTGGAAGAATCAATATCATGAAAATGGCCACACTGCCCAAGGTAATTTATAGATTCAATGCCATCCCCATCAAGCTACCAATGACTTTCTTCACAGAATTGGAAAAAACTACTTTAAAGTTCATATGGAACCAAAAAAGAGCCCGCATTGCCAAGTCAATCCTAAGCCAAAAGAACAAAGCTGGAGGCATCATGCTACCTGACTTCAAAATATACTACAAGGATACAGTAATCAAAACAGCATGGTACTGGTACCACAATAGAGACATAGATCAATGGAACAGAACAGAGCCCTCAGAAATAAAGCTGCGTATCTACAACTATCTGATCTTTGACAAACCTGACAAAAACAAGCAATGGGGAAAGGATTCCCTATTTAATAAATGGTGCTGGGAAAACTGGCTAGCCATATGTAGAAAGCTGATACTGGATCCCTTCCTTACACCTTATACAAAAATTAATTCAAGATGGATTAAAGACTTACATGTTAGACTTAAAGCCATAAAAACCCTAGAAGAAAACCTAGGCGTTACCATTCAGGACATAGGCATGGGCAAGGACTTCATGTCTAAAACACCAAAAGCAATGGCAACAAAAGCCAAAATTGACAAACGGGATCTAATTAAACTAAAGAGCTTCTGCACAGCAAAAGAAACTACCATCAGAGTCAACAGGCAACCTACAAAATGGGAAAAAACTTTCACAACCTACTTATCTGACAAAGGGCTAATATCCAGAATCTACAATGAACTCAAACAAATTTACAAGAAAAAAACAAACAACCCCATCAAAAAGTGGGCAAAGGACATGAACAGACACTTCTCAAAAGAAGACATTTATGCAGCCAAAAAACACATGAAAAAATGCTCATCATCACTGGCCATCAGAGAAATGCAAATCAAAACCACAGTGAGATGCCATCTCACACCAGTTAGAATGGCCATCATTAAAAAGTCCGGAAACAACAGGTGCTGGAGAGGATGTGGAGAAATAGGAACACTTTTACACTGTTGGTGGGATGGTAAACTAGTTCAACCATTGCGGAAGTCAGTGTGGCAATTCCTCAGGGATCTAAAACTAGAAATACCATTTGACCCAGCCATCCCATTACTGGATATATACCCAAAGGACTATAAATCATGCTGCGTATGTTTACTGCGGCACTATTCACAATAGCAAAGACTTGGAACCAACCCAAATGTCCAACAACGATAGACTGGATTAAGAAAATGTGGCATATATACACCATGGAATACTATGCAGCCATAAAAAATGATGAGTTCATGTCCTTTGCAGGGACATGGATGAAACTGGAAATCATCATTCTCAGTAAACTATCGCAAGGACAAAAAAACCAAACACCGCATGTTCTCACTCATAGGTGGGAATTGAACAATGAGAACACATAGACACAGGAAGGGGAACATCACACTCCGGGGACTGTTGTGGGATGGGGGGAGGGGTGAGGGATAGCATTAGGAGATACACCTAATGCTAAATGACAAGTTAGTGGGTGCAGCACACCAACATGGCACATGGATACATATGTAACAACCCTGCACATTGTGCACATGTACCCTAAAACTTAAAGTACAATAATAAAAAAAAAAGAGAGTCAGATACTATTCAGAAATAGTAGTAGTATACTTACAGGAAGTAGTATTATTTTCATTGCCAACAATTTTCTAAAAGAAGCCACCTCATTGATAAGTACCAACAGCCAGTTTTCTTAATCTGGTGCGAAGTACGGTTTCAGTGCCTATCATGAGTTACAGTTTTGAATCTGCTGTCTTTAAAATGTCTTCTTTTCAGCATTCAGTGCATACTGCTTATTGATGCTTGCTTCTGTTTAATTATAAGGTGAATATTCTAAGAATAAGACTCATTTTGAGTTTCCTAGTCATTGTCTACTATTAGCGTTCTCACTGGGCAGATTTCTCCCAAGAGTCACCCAGTTGCCCCTTGAGTAAGGCACCAATTTATGGAGTCCAGGTAGAAGGGACACATGGCACAAATTGTTTGCAATGACATTTCTCTGAGAAGGGTAGGGAACATGGCAACTACCCAGAACATCTGAGCCACTACATTTGGGTTTTATAGAAATACAGTTCCAAATTATTTTTATAGCAACAAAATTAAATCTAAAGAGGGATCACATATTATTAAATTATAAGCCTCTTCCCACATGTAACCTTTTGCTGCAGATTTATGAAAAATATAACATGCTAGCTTCTTTATCTTTATTGACATCACTGATAGAATATCATGGAGAGCAGGACAGGGCACAAAGACAGAATCCCGAGGCATGTTACAGACTAGCCTGGTCACCAATCAACATTCTTACAGTACAGCACAGTGTTTCAACTGCTTATGACTTTTTTCAACTTCATTATCTTCTCTCTGCAACTTAGAAATGAAAAGAACTTTGTCAAAAGCCTAGCTAACATCAAGCTATCGTATGGGTTTGGAAAGTTTGGCTTTTCTGGGTTTTTTTTGTTATCCCTAAAGCTTGTCATTATTGCCTAGACGTTGGGCTTTTAAAGTGAGCTTTAATAGCACTATTGTTATTACCCAATCTGTTAGGTTACTCCCACTGAGCAACTCCGTGCCAGGTTCAGTTCAGAGTAAAAGCGATGCCCAAGATACTTTTTCCCTGTACATTCAAAGCGGTTCAGCAGAAAGTTAAATTAAAGTAAGCATTGATGAGTATTGCCTGTATCAGTCGGGCGACCCCATCCCAAAAGGATGTGAGGTTAGTGTGACATGTTCTCAATGAATTTGCGTCAGCTGTTTCAGTCACTACTGGTTTTTCAAAGATTCAAACCATCAGTTTGAGGGCTTCAGACTTAGCAGTTTGCTCTCTCCAAATTCCAACTTGTCAAACACTCAAGAAAGGTCTTTCATTAACTGAGCTGAATTTCATTTATAAACTTTGGTTCCCACTAACGCTCATGCACAAAGTCTCTATTCCCAATATAAAATGATAGCTACAAAAACTCAGAAAGAGTGGAAATTGGAGAACTGCCCTTCAGAAAACTTCCAATGCAGTAGGAAATTTCGCTCATTGAACGATTCCCCCCACCCGCCCGCCTTCTCCACATGCATATTGCAAACGACTCCAACCTAAGAAAAAACCTACTGATATGCTGTGAAGGACAACGGAAAAGATCCTTCAGGGAAGCTGCCTGCGGCTCTCAGACAGGAATCCAATTCCCCAGACATTCAACTTCCTGTTCTGTCCTTGAGAATTTCTTCCTGCAAAGAATTCCATACCACACCAATGGGTGAACTATCTCTGATCTCTCATGCAATCAGCCAATATTTATTGAGCATATCCTGTGTGCCAGGATCTGACCTGGATGCTAGGGATAAGGCAATGAACAAAACCAAGGCCTTGCTCACTTGCAGCTTATCTTCTAGTGTTTTCATTTTGTGGAGCTTACATTGCACCCTGTGGATCTGCGTCGCGAGACCTTCGCTCATGCTCTTCCAGCTGCCTGGAACCCCCTTCTTCATCATTTCCACTTAACTAATTTCTAACATCTTCAAAGCTCAGCTCAAACCATACCTCCTCTATGACTCCCAGATCTCCCTGGTTTAAGATTTCTTTAACCACCAACCAAACACACTCTTGTACCAAATATTTAGTCCTAATGCCTTATGTATCATTTATATTTATTTATGCACATATCCTATCTCTCCAACTATATTGAGGCCCTTTGAGAACAGATAATGAATCTTTTCTTATTTTTTAAGCCCCAGCACCAAACAAAGTACCCTGTATGAAGAGAGTACATCATAAATAGTGGTAGCTAATGACAATGATAGTGAACTGAATAATGTTTTTCCTTTAGTCTGGAACAAAGAGTGAGCAAATAAATCAAGGATATCAAAGAAAGTAGTATTTTCATTGGTGACAATTTTACAAACAAAGCCGTCTCATTGATAACTACCAACAGCCAGTTTTCTTAATTTGGTCCCAGGTATCCTAAGTTCAGTTTAAATGCCTATCACAAGCTATAGTTTTGAATCTGCTGTCTTCTTTTCAGCACATTGCTCATTGATGCTTGCTTCAGTTTAATTTTCAAGTGAATATTCTATGAATTAAAAAGGAAACTATGTTGGCTTTCATTCCATTTAAACTGAATTGAGTAAGGAATCACTCAGCAGGTATAATGTAGCAAATTGTATAATAATAATAGCAGGGTTAAAATTTACTTTTGGAGAACAAAATGCAAGCAATAACAAGACATGCTTTACAGATAAGAAAATAAAAGGCCAGGCTTTTCTCAAAACTCATGACAGTTATGTGATCAAGCAAGCTTTGCCTGTCAGAGGAAGTCCCTGTGTGTAAGCATTATTGCCATTTTGGCTGCCATTTTTCATAGACAGTCTAGGAAACCTGGGACTTTTGGGAGGCAAAAATCAATAGTAAATTTTTATATTTGAGTGTCACTCTAAAATTTATAGTGCTTTCACACATGTTATCTCATTTGATCCTTTCACAAACCCAGCAGAAAGTAGATCAGATAAATAATTTTTAAACTTTAAGACAGGGAAACTGAGGTTCAAATGTTAAGAACATTACAAGAATTGGCCATATTAGATGACATTCCCATCAATGAATGCTTCCACTTCCATACATGCCCACAAATAAGCTCCCTGTTTTTCTGCCTTTGATCCTTCTCTTTGTGCTTAAAATAAAATAGAAAGAGTTCTGTTTCTGTCAAGGGGTTTTGACTTGTTTAGGCCAACTCTCTCATTGACAACCAGAAGACATGGACAAATTCAAAGGCACCTTATAGCTACAAAGGCAGTGACGATTTGTGAGTTAGTATCTTGGAGTGGGGAGAACCTCAGAGAAATGAATCTAATATTTGGTGCTCTAATCCTTCCCAAGGCATTTGTCAATTCAAAAGCAACAGCTGAGAGTTTGAGAAACTGAACAAGGTTTTTCATAAGTCTCATAGGGAAAGACAGGGAGATAAAAATAGAAGTTTAGGGTCTCAAAGAAGAAGGATCCCAAAAGAAAATATTCCAGCCTTTTTGTCATGACACAGAAGGAATTCAACCAAGAAGAAAGGATGAAGTAGAAATAAACTCACCAAGAGTCTATTTCAAAATGACTTCACAGGTTCAAAATAGCTGATTTCCTGGTTGGATTCAGGTAACACTCCCACATCCAGCATCCTGCCAAAAGCAAAGGTGAATCTTTTCTGGGGGAAAATGTCATCCATGACCTTAAACTATTTCCATAATTTTTCAACATAAAGTCCGGCACTCACATAAAAAGTAAAATAGACCTTAAATATATAAGAATTAGTTGTAAAACAAAAGAAAAATGACAATGGAATAGAACAAACAAAAATACAGTGGAATAAAACAGTAACAGGCCCACATGTGATCCACATATTGTAACTATGACAAGTATGTTCAAGAAAATAAGTGAGAAGATGACAAATTTTAGGAGTGACAAGCAAACTACAAAAAGAAAATAAATGAAAATTCTTAACATAAGTTAAGAGCTCAAAGCATGGAAAAGATTAAATGCAGCTGAAGAGAGAGTCAGAAGAAAAGACTCAGACTGAAGCATGAAGATATAAAAAAATTTAGATTAAGAGGCATAAAGTCTAACATGCACTTAAATGGTGTAAAGAAGGAAGAGACAGAAGGGGGCAAAAGCAATAGTTGAGAAAATGTTGGTTGAGAATATTTAAAACTAATGAAAGACTTCAAACCACAGGTTCAAGTAGTACCACAAACCCCAAGTGGGATAAAAGGAAAGCCATGTTTATGCACATCATAATAAATTATAAAAAACTAAGGACAAAGAAAAAGCAGTCAGAGAAACGGGACATAATACTTCCAAGAGAACAATAAAACCGACAGGTGACCTCTCAACATGAACAAATTGAATCCAAAAAATTTGGTATTAAATCTTCAGAGTGCTAAAAAGAAAAATCTGACAATTTAGAATTCTATACACTGTGAAATTATCCTCTACAACGAGAGATGAATAAAGCCATTTTCAGGCAAACAATTGAATTTGTCAGTAAAGTAATCCTACTAAATGAAATACTAAAAGGAGTTCTTCAAGCAAAAGAAAAATAATCCCAGAAGGAAAATAAAGACCCAAAAAGAAAAGAGCAATAAAAAATTAAATAAATGGGTACATGTAAATAATCACTGACAGTAAAAAACAACAATGTTCGATGGGATTTGTGATACATGGATGGTAGGTAGATAGACTGATTGATTGATTGATTGATTGACTTAAAATAAATGTCAAACATAGCACAAAAGTTGGGAAGGGATAAAGACAGTTAAAGAGTTCCACAGTCCTTGCATTATCCATGAAGTGGTAAAAGTACTAACTTATACTAGAATGTAACACATGTAAGGATATATGTTATAATACCTAGGGTAACTATGAAAATATATAGCTAACAAGCTGAGAGGAAAAAATAAATTATAATAAACAATCAAAATATATGCATGTATCTGAACAAAAAGCTCCTACAATACTGTAGGAACAAAGGAGGCAATCCAGCAGGAAACAAGAGGCTCAAAGAACTGAACAGGCACTACGCAAAAGAAGATGCCCACTTGGTTAATAAACTTACAAATACGTGCTCAACTTCATTAGATACTAGTAAAATGCTAATTAAAATCATAATTATGAGATACCATTATTTATGCAAACAACAGCAAAAAGTAAAGAGACTGACAAAATCAAGTGTTGATGAAGATTTGAAGAAAATGGAAAGTAGAACCTGCGTACACTGTGGAAGCATAAACTGGTAAAACTAATTTTCAAAACTATTTGGCAGTATTTTACTAAAGTTGAACATGCTTTATAGCCTAGCAATTTCACTCTTAGGTATATATGCAACGGAAGGTATGGATTTGAACCAGAAAGCATGTATCAGAATAGTCATAGCAACATTGTCTATAATAGCTAAAAATGGCACAAATCCTTGGCACTACACTGAATAAACTGTGCTATACTTACACCACAGAATACTATACAGTAATGAAAATGAATGAAGTATTGCTATACACAATCCCACACATGAACCTTCCAAACATAATCATAATCATAACTGAATAAAGCCATGCACACTGGAATATGTGTGGTATGATTCCATTATGTAATGTTTTTTAAAAAGACAGGTGGACAGAGGCAAAGTGTGGCACATATACACCATGGAATACTATGAAGCCATAAAAAAGGATGAGTTCATGTCCTTTGTAGGGACATGGATGAAGCTGGAAACTATCATTCTGAGCAAACTATCGCAAGGACAGAAAACCAAATGCTGCATGTTCTCACTCATAGGTGGGAATTGAACAATGAGAACACTTGGACACAGGGTGGGGAACATCACACACCAGGGCCTGTCATGGGGTAGGGGGAGAGGGGAGATATGGCATTAGGAGATATACCTAATGTAAATGATGAGTTAACAGGTGCAGCACACCAACATGGCGCATGTATACAAACCTGTATGTTGTGCACATGTACCCTAGAACTCAAAGTATAATAATAATAATAAAAAGACAGGCAAAACTATTGTGTTAGAGGCTGTAAGAGGAGTTACGTTTGAGGAAGAGGAGGCGGTCTGTGTTTAGGAGAGGGTATGATGACAACTTCTGGGATACTGGTAGCTGGAAGGTAGTGGTGGCCATACTGACTATGTTCAGTTTATGATACTGTATACATGATTTGTGCATTTTATGTATATTACCTTAAACAACAAAAATAAATGAAAATGAAAATTTTGTAAACATATTTACCAAGATCTTTGAAAAGATTCATTTCCTTTTACCCAGTAATTTCACTTTTAGTAATTTATCCTAAGGAAATAATGGTAATGAAATATATTCCATGTTATGAATTTCCTGTGTTTTACATAGCTCTTCCTCTATTTTGTACACTAATTTTGTTTCCAACGATGTTTCTATTATAATGCTGTGGTAAAGATCTTGGATTAACTAGTCATTTTTTTCTTAACTTAAAATGATCTTCATAAAACAAATTACCATTAAAATGTTTATAAAACATTTATGATATAATAGTCACTACATAAAATAGATAAAAGCAGAGAATTAAATTACAGAGTGAATATGATCACAACTATGTATTTCTTAAAAAGTTAAAGAAAAAGGATTGCAAGGAAATATATCAAAGTGCCATCACTGATTATGATTGTCTTTGTTCAGTGAAATTATAGGTATTTTTTTCTCTGTTTTTTACTTTTTATTACCTATTTTATAGTAAATACATATATATTATTTTATAATGGTAAAAATGTAAAATCCCGTATCATTAAAATGGAAAACTGTTATTTGTAAAGGAATCCATTCAAATTCCTACCCAGGCAATGCCTCTTCTTCTTCCCCAGGGGCACTGACTTTGAGCTAGACTTACAGCACTCACTACTGTGCCTCATACATCAAAGCACACACATGTCGCTTTGATTTTCATGTTTTAGAACTCAGCTAAAATACAGCGGGAGGGCCCATTGTAACCTCTAGTCCGTCCTCTCTCCAATTCTCCCCACTAGCGAAATCTATCCAAGCCAATTTCAGGGCCTATGTTTCATGGCAAGTAATTTTAAAGCAGGGCAGTGTTTGAACATTTACACACAAACAACTCATCAGGTGGTAGAATTTGTTGGAAAGAAAACAGTATGTCATCCGAACCATAAAATGACTACTGAGCCCAGTTCTTTCCAATGCCTCTATTAGTTCCTGGCATAAGCCAAGATGCTTCAGACACGAATTCATTTTCCTCACCCTGTAAGTACTGGCTAGCACACTACTATTGCAGAACCTAGCTTTGGGGGAACTTTTAAACTTTTATGCATTTCAAAACTTTTATCTTAATTAAAGCTTAGAGGTAGAGAGTACCATGTACATAACCACAGAAAACATTCATTTGCTATTGGCAGGAAACCTGAGAAACACCATTTCAGAACCTTTTTTTTTTTTTCAAAGAATTTCCATGGAAAACGCAGAATTATCTCTTCCAACCATATATGTGTTTGTTTCCTCATGAGTCACTTCATTCATTCATTCCACAAACAATTTTTCTGTAACAGTGTTGTGTAAAACACTGCCAGGTACTGCATATAAACACCATGGAATACTATGCAGCCATAAAAAATGATGAGTTCATGTCCTTTGTAGGGACATGGATGAAACTGGAAAACATCATTCTCAGTAAACTATCGCAAGGACAAAAAACCAAACACCGCATGTTCTCACTCATAGGTGGGAATTGAACAATGAGAACTCATGGACACAGGAAGGGGAACATCACGCTCCGGGGACTGTTGTGGGGTGGGGGGAGGGGGGAGGGACAGCATTAGGAGATACACCTAATGCTAAATGACGAATTAATGGGTGCAGGAAATCAACATGGCACATGGATACATATGTAACAAACCTGCACATTGTGCACATGTACCCTAAAACCCTAAAGTATAATAAAAAAAAAAAAAAAAATAGAAATTTCCCCTGTACTCAATGAGCTCAGAGTCTGGGGCAGATAACAGGTAAGTCAGCATATTCTCAAGTCAGTGGGGTCAGGGATATGACAGAGATCAACAGAGTTCAAGGAACTCCCAGGAGGGGTGCTGGATTAGTTTTCCATGGCTGTGTAACAAATTACCACAAACTTGCAGCTTAAGACAACATACACTTACTAGCTCATCGTTTCCATGGGTCAGCAGTCCAAGCACAGCTCCCATAGGGCCTCTGCTCCAAGTCAAACAAGGCTTCTTCTACGCATTAGCCTGGCTGTATTCTTTTCTGGAGCTCGGGTCCTCTTCCAAGCTCATATGGATGTTAGCAGGCTCCACTTCCTTGTGGTTATAGGGCCTCTGCTTCAGGTCACACAAGGCTGCTTCTCTGTATTAGCCTGGCTGTATTCTTTTCTGGAGCAAGGGTCCTCTTCCAAACTCATATGGATGTTAGCAGACTTCACTTCCTTGTGGTTGCCCTTTTCTTGCTGACTGACAATCTAGAACCATTCTTAGCTCATAGAGGCCCTCATAGATCCCTGCCATGTGGCCCTACCCAGGCCTTCTCAAAATATGGCAGCTCACTTCTTAAAGCTAGTAGGAGAATCTTTCTGAATTCTAGACCCTCTTTTAAGGGCTCACCTGATCAAGTAAGGCCCACCTAGGATAATCTCCCTTTTGATTAATTCAAAGTCAACTTAATTGCATCTGTGAAATCTCTTCATCTTTTCCATGTAATGTAACCTAGCCATATGGGTAATATCCCATCACATTCACCCACCCCACACTTGAAGAGAGGGGATAATACGATAATATGAAGTGTGAGGCATATAAACCAGAGGGCAGAAATCTTGGGGGCTATATTAGAAATCTGCTTACTACAGGCCAGGCACGGTGGCTCACACACTTTGGGAGGCCGAGGTGGGCGGGTCACGAGGTCAGGAGATCGAGACCATCCTGGCCAACACAGTGAAACCCAGTCTCTACTAAAAATATAAAAAATTAGCCAGGTGTTGCAGCAGGTGCCTGTAATCCCAGCTACTCGGGAGGCTGAGGCAGGAGAATGGCATGAACCCAGGAGGCAGAGCTTGCAGTGTGCTGAGATTGCGCCACTGCACTCCAGCCTGGGTGACAGAGCGAGACTCTGTCTCAAAAAAGAAAAGAAATCTGCTTACTACAGGCATCTACCCCAAAATGGAACTTTCAATGGCTTCAAAGATGACACCAGAATGAATATTAAAGATAAGTAGAAAGGGCTGTGGAGGGGAAAACTGTTCTAACTAAAGTTATCAGTAAGTGCAAAGTCCCCAAATGAGAAATATGGTAAGTTTAAGGAAATGGTAAGTTGTTTGCATTTCTGACTTTAGTGGTGATAGATGAAGTGTCACTCCACAGACAGAAGAGCTTCACTGAGAGATAGAATAAGTTCATCTTTGGATAAATTGAGTTTGTCTGCAGAGGCCCCATGGAGAAATGACCAGAGGGCTGTAGAAGGTATGAGTCTATACCTCAGATAGAGAAAGATTGGGACAAAAAGTACAGATTTGGAGCTATCAGTACAGAATCAGTAATCATGTCCTTGTAATGGATGAGATTAGCCAGTACATGCGTGTAGAGAGGAAGCCCAAAGACTAGGACCTCAGACTAGCACTATTCAAAAGGTGCACAGAGGAAGATAAGGCTCTGAGGAAGCTTGGAAAGGAGCAGCTAGTGGTGTAGAAAGGAAGTATGCTACCCCAGAAGCCAAGAGGTGAAGGGGGCCTCAAGGAGGTGGACCCCGTCAAAAGCTGCCCAAATGTTAAGATAAAGACCAAAAGGCAGTCTATTTATCAACCATAAGATCCTTGGTTATTTTGGGGATGGCTGCTTACATTGAAAGGAAGGGGGAAAACAGATTTCACTGGGCTGAAGAACGGCTAAGCCGTGGGAAATGGTGCAAGTATAGACGGTTCTTTCAAGCAGCCCCATAAGAAGGAAAGGAGTGAGGTAGGGCAATGCACTGTAGGATTTGGTTAAGATAACAGAGGTGAGCTTAACTTCAGAGGATGCCATAATTCTATCATGTGTGTTGAACTGCAGCAACATGTCATAGCTGGAACAGACTATACAAGCCATCTAGAGCATACTCATAGTACACGGCAGTTAAAATCTCTTTCTTTAGAAACTCTCATGGGTCTCATAGGCCAGATCTGGATCCTTCTTTGACATACTTTAATAACATCTACGCTACCTTCCCTTCAGGGCATTCATGCTGGTAATTTTCCACTTATCAGCACTTATTGTGCTTTTATGACTATGTGATTGTGCTCATTTCCCTACTAGTTATGAACTCCATGAAGGTAGAGATCACATCTGGTTTGCTCACCATTTTATCCCTAAAGCCTAGCACAATGCCTGGCACATATTACCATTCAATAAACGTGTCCTGACTACATAACTTGAATCCCTTTATAGGTAAAGAAATCGAAGCTCTGAGGTTACCTGTCATTGGTCACACTGCTATCAGAGGCAGGTTGCAGTAAAGTGTACATGTTCACCTCCACTCTTTTTGAAAGAATGATCACTTCCTACTCACAGTACCATTAAATTTCCTCTGAATAAGCATCAAATACATATAAACACAATCTTCCAGAAGTAGTAGCTCAAGGCTATTAATACCTAACCACCAGCATGCTCTGATTCCACAATCCCTCTTTTTAAAATTACCATCTATTGAGTACTCACTCTGTGTTAAGCACAAAAAAGCTAAGGGCTTCATGTCCATTTTCTCATTTGATTTTAATAACAATTGCCCACATTGGTTGATATTATTCCTATTCTACAAAGAATATAACTAAGGCTTAGAAAAGTTAAGTAACTTGCCAAAGCATTAAATGTCAGGGCCAAGATATAAATGCAGGTCTGTCAGATCCCAGAACCCATGACCTTATCCCCTACGCTCTGCTACTTCACCAACTATGCTCTTCCCAAAATTGTCAACAACTCCATAATTCTATTCCTATCCAAACACACACTTCCATTGGGAAAATACATTCAGTGTTCAGGGAAACTGATGAACCCTTTCAAGCCACTATTAGTTGCTATCAGATAAAAGTATAAAAAGAAAAAGCTATCAGGAAAGCAAATCATAGCATTTAAATGAGTTTAGTGTTAACTCATTTTAGTAGTATAGATCCCAGGGTCAAGAATATTTTATAAATATATTTTTATATATGAAAAAATATATATACATACACGTACATATATACTATAAGCAGATTGTTAGTAGTATTCTTGGTAATAACAAAGGAATATAAGTAGAAGATTTGGCTTCTCTAGATTAATAATTTTAAGTCTTACCTGTTATATACTTCCTTCTCTTTCCAAAAGAGAAGCTACATTTATTCTACTCGTTCTTCATCTTTTCTAAGCAAACTTGTAGCAATTTTGAATATCTTGTATGGTGAGAAACAGAAGAAAACTGTCTAGACACAAATCTTTATCTTTGACATTAATGTGAAAGTCAAACATCTTGACTTCATGGATTAAACTGTCTGTGACTAAGAAAATGTAACTGAGACTTTGGCAGAAGCATTGTTCAAAGAGTTAGGAAATAAGGTTTCTGGTTCCTCTCCTATAACCACCAGTCAGCAGCTTGATGAAGTTAGCAAGATCATTTAACCTCTACAAATCTAGTTCTATATCTGTCCAGTAAAGCTGTGAACATGAGCTCCCTCCTCCTTTGGCTTCTGTAACTATAATGCAAAAGTGGCTAAAGCATACATTGCTGCCAGATAGGAGGGATCTTGTTAATTCCACTTGAAAGAAAATCCCCCTGATCTATCTCCAGCTCCAACATTATATTTCTAGATACCAATTAGACACCTCCACCTAGAATTGTTTCAGGTTCTGCAACTCAACATGTTTAAAACTGAACTTATCATCCTTCCATCAGAAAGAGAAAAAAATAAAACTATACTGCATCTTGTATTCCCTTTCTAGTAAAGACATTTTTGTCAATCCAGCCTATCAAGCTAGAAATCTAAGAATACTTTTGACAGCTACTGTTTCCTCAACCACTCTCACTTCATTGGTCGCCACATACTGTTTATCCCACACTCCAGTGGTGCCTCTAATTCAGTATGTCTTCTGCAATTCCACATCCACTTCCTTAGTGCAGCCATCATCATCTGAAACCTAAACAATTACAATGACCTTCTTGCCTCTAATGTCCCCAACTGTGAATCATTCTCCATGATGGAGTTATCAAAAAAAAAGAAAAAAAAAAAAAAAAAAGCTTATTGGACCATTCCCAGGTTATAAACTTTTGTTGACTCTAAATTACCGATCAGACCTTTTCATATATGTTGGCCATTTTTATGTCTTCTTTGGAGAAATACCTATTCAGGTCCTTTGCCCATTGTTTAATCATGTTATTTGTTTTTCTGCTACTGAGTTTTAAAAATCCTTTACAAATTTTGGATATTAACCCCTTATCAAGTATGTGGTTTGTAAATATCTTTTCATAATCTAAGGTGGGGCATGGGAGAAATGGGGAGATGTAGGTCAAAGGATACAAAGTAGCAGATACATAAGATAATACATAAGATAAGTCAGTATCTAATGTACAGCATGAGCACTAGAGTTAAATTGTATTGCATTAGGGAAGTTTGTTAACTAAGTAGATTTTAGCTGTTCTTGTCACGAAAAAAGTAACTATGTGAGATGATAGATATATTAATCTGCTTCACTGTAGTAAACATTTTACTATCTATATGTATTCCATCACACCATATTGTAAACCTCAAATACACAAAATGTATTTTAAAAATAAGTTATTTACAGCATAAAGGCAAATTCCTTAGCTTGGAATTCAGACAACTAACAATGATGACCCAATAATCAAGAGCCCAGGTTCTTTCAGATTTCTACTTTACTATTCTTTGTGTATCCTCTCATGGCTTAATTTCTCTCATTCTCACAATATGGCACATGTACATCTAGATATGCAAAACAACAACATCTAGCAGGTCAAGAGGGACTATTTTTAGATGGGCTTCTTAAATTGAAGAAACTCCCAGAAGTCAACCTTCTTTCATGTCTCATTGGCCATGCCTATGAACAGGTCAAGCTCTTATAAGGACCAATATCTAGATGGGCTTAAACCAATCAGGAATTTTCCTTGGGATGGGGTTTGGGACTACTTCTTCAGTGACTCCTTGTGGTATAATAAAAAATATATATTCGGTCTTGTCTTATTTCCTGGCACAGAACTCCTAAAACCCTTGAAATTTCCTGAGTGATAAGAGTGTCTTGTCACTTATAATGAGCCCCTTTTGACCACATGTGAGTTCATGCTAATGAGATGACCCTTGATGGGGACTTCTAGATAACGGCAGTCTGGGAGCTGGTCACCAGAAAACCAATCATGTGATTAGAGGATAAGAACTATCAGCCCTACCCACCAACCTTTGGGAGAGAACAGGGGCTGGAAATTGAGTTCAATCACCAATGGCCAATGACTTAATCAATCATGCTGATGTAATAAATCTCAATAAAATATCTGAAATAATGAGACTAAGGGAGCTTTTGAATCAGTGAACACATCGAGGTGCTGGGAGGATGGTGCACCTAGAAAGGGCATGGAAGCTCTATGCCCCTCCCTACATACCTTACCCTATGCATCTCTTCCATTTGGCTGTAGCTTGAGTTGCATCATTTATAATAAACCGATAATCATAAGTAAACCACTGTCCTGTGTTCTGTGAGTTGTTCTAGCCAATTATTAAACCCAAGAAGGAGATTGTGAGAACTCCCAAATTTGTAGTCAGATGAGAAGAAGGGTGGGTGGCCTTGGTACTCCATTTATGACTGGCGTCTAAAGCAGTGACAGTCTTACGGGACTGGATCCTTAACCTGTGGGATCTGCACTAACTCTAGGTAGTTAGTGTCAGAGCTGAGTTGAATTGTTAGACACCCAGTTGGTGTCTGGAGAATTGGTTGGGGTCAGAAAACACCACACATCCTTGAACACAATTGAGGTTCTACTATGGGGGAAAGAAGGTGAATATTTTTGGAGCAGGCACACAACAGTATCTGCTATATTACCAAAAGTTTGGTCCTCCAGGTCTCCACTGCTCAGCAACTAAGAAAGTATAAACTGTCACCACATTTTTTAATGACAATACCAAGGAGAGGGTAAAAAATTTGCATATTATAATTTTTTCATCATCGAGGGACTGAAAATCTCTATTACTCCCTATCCATCTGAAGGCTGAATCTTGACCAAAAGAAAACAGTTTAACACTACACCTAAAACCACTGGTTATTGCCACCTGGGGGATTTCCTATTAAACGTGATACTACGTTTTGACCATCTGCAAGGGTTTTTCTTATATTGCATTGTGAACGTATATTCATTAAAACGTTGAGATGCCTTTATGAGTTTATACAGAGCTTTGCTGTTTTAGTAATTAGATAATTTAAATGAATTAAACACTTATAAAAAATCTAGTCATAGTTACTGGAAAAACCTGAGAGATGCCATTTTCATAACAAGAAAATCCCATCTCTTACTTGGTCATTCAGCCACATCACCTTGCTCTGCTTGAGATTCACTTAACCAAATCTTCTTTATAAATTCCTTGTCCCCATGTCATTGGCTTGATGTCTATGATGCACTTGACCCCGTTCTTTTTAGTGCGCTCAGTAGCTCAAATTCACCAAGCATTTGCCCTGAGCTGTAAGTGCCTTATTGTGAACCTACCTCATTTAATCCTCACAAAAACCCCACAAAATAGATGCTATTTTTGTTCCTACTTTACAGATGAAAAAAACTGAAGTTTAAAGGGTAACTTGCCCAAGATCACAAGGTTGTGCTATTTTAAAACCAAAAATAAAAAAGATGGAATTAGGATTTACAATTAGGGGCATGTGACATATGACTCTACTCAGTATGTTGCCCCATAATGGCATGCTGTCTGAATACCAATTCCTTTCTGTCTTACAGTGCTGATTCTGGGGATCAACTTATCCACAAGATAAGCAGACTATGCAAATGTTTTTGAGTTTGTAGTTAGGTCTGAGAGGTATGATTCAGCTTGCAAAGTATCTGAATCCATGTGATGTTGAATGTGATGGAATAAAGCTGTGCTGTACTTTAGAATGTATGGGAATTGTGTAAGTAAACTATTTATAAAAACTTGGAGCCAAAAGGAAATGTAAGGACAATCTGTAGCTTCTGTCTCAAAAGTAGCAAATACAGGAGTGATACGTGTATACCCTTAAAGATGATTATTCAGTTTTTGTTTAAATTATAATCAGTGGTTGAGAGCACCCTCCAGCTCTATGAACACTTGTTCTACCTACTAAACAAGGGCATGACAAGAACAGTGTCTATCTACTGTTAGACAGCACTAGTTGTTCCTTTATAATTTCTCCCCTTCAACCTGGAGTCTGTAGACCACAACTGAACCAGGGAAATCCCAGAGCAAGCTCTCCCTTCATGATCTTCAGTTCCAATGATCTCATTCCCATTCCAAACAACCACAGGTGGAACCATGTCTTTAATTTATACCTTCATTGACTTCACAAATCTCAAGCACTTAGAAACAACAACTGCAGTCATACACTTGCTCTTAAAGTATCTTTGCACAGGGGGAATGACCCCCCAGCTCCCTGGCCCCACTTCCATAATCATGTTTAATAATCAATCATTTCAACTTGAGTTGAGCTCTGTCCCATTCCCCACATGGACTATTCCTAAGCATCTTTTGTAGCCTTAGGCTTCCACATACCCTTTGCCTCCCTCACTCTCTGGAAAAGGAATATGCTGCCTCAGCTTCTCACTCTCTCTACCTTAAAATAACTCTATAACTTCACTTACCCTTCCTTCCCTCTTCAAAGGAAGAAGTGCCTTTCTCCATCCTATTTCAACCATTTATTTATATCTTTAGTCCCACTTCCTCCAATCACCTTCAGAACCTCGTTTTTTCTTTTTTTCTTTTTTTTTCCTTGAGACGGAGTTTCACCCTTGTCACCAAGGCTAGAGTGCAGTGGCACAATCTCGGCTCACTGCAACCTCCATCTCCTGGATTCAAGTGATTATCCTGCCTCAGCCTCCCGAATAGCTGGGATTACAGGAGTGCACCACCATGCCCAGATAATTTTGTATTTTTAGTAGAGATGGGGTTTCTCACAAGGTCAGGAGATCGAGACCATTTTGGCTAACACGATGAAAACTCATTTCTACTAAAAATACAAAAAAATTAGCTGGGCATGGTGGCAGGTACCTGTAGTCCCAGCTACTCGGGAGGCTGAGGCAGGAGAATGGCGTGAACCCGGAAGGCAGAGCTTGCAGTGAGCCAAGATCACACCACTGCACTCCAGCCTGGGCAACAGAGCAAGACCCCATCTCAAAAAAAAAAAGAGAGAGATGAGGTCTCACCATGTCTGGTCTCCAACTCTCGACCTCAGGTGATCTGCCCACCTCGGCCTCCCAAGGCGCTGAGATTACAGGCGTAAGCCACCACACCCAGCCCAGAACCTGGTTTCTTCAGCCATCTCCTTTCTGAGAACTTCTCATTCTCTCCTCTATTTTCCTTTTGCTTAAAATACACATCTACCATCCTAAAACAAATCCTAAAACAAATCCAAACAGAAACCTCTTTATTCTGTAATCCCCTTGAGAACTTATCTAGCTAGTCTCCTTCGCTCCAGAATCTGAAAGACAAGCATACCTCAAGGTTCTGTGCTCTTCTCTCCACAATGTGATGCGGAATGCATCAACTCATAGAACTCCAACTTTCATCTATGCAGGTAACTGCCCAGCCCATGGATCTTGCCCAGACTCTTCTTCCAAGAGCTGTTCCTAAATTCCCCCACCACTAGTACTTCTCCACGTGGATACTTCATCAGCACACTGAACTTTATAACTCCAAGGCCAAATTTATGACAGCCACCTAAGCCTTCTCATTTACCCAAATTTGGAACCTTGGAGTCATAGCATCAGAAACTTTGGAACTAACCCAAGCTGTTCATTTTTCAGGTTAAAAAATGTGAAGACCAGAAAGTTTGAATGTTTGAATTCTCCTCCTTTACTTCCTCTGCTGAGAAAGTTTCCAGCAATTCTAGCTATAAACTACTTCCTTTTCATTATTTTTGCTCTGGGCCTTAGCTCTGACCAACATCATATCTCTATTTAGCTATAGCAATAGTTTCATAACATGTCTTTCACCTACAGTGTATGTCACTCATCCCTTCCTACCCTAAAACATCACTAACTTTATTCAATACCTTTGACATATGTGAGTGTGTATATATTTGGGACTGTGCCAAGGTCTCTGAGCTTAGACATAAGGAGAGACTCTGCCTGCATGTGTGATCCTTTAAAAAGACACTTAAAGCAGACTGTAATGGGTGGGGGGAAGGCTGAAGAAGCCCCTTGCAAGAGGGACATAGTGACAGGTGAGCTAAATTTTCAAGGACAGATAGGAATTAGCTAGATGACAAAGAGGGGAATAGAAGTCAGGAAAGATCATGTAGTAGACTCAAAGCCATAGAGCAAATGGTACATCTGTGTGTCATGAAACTCTGAGGGTTTCAGTTTGGCTGGACAAAGACCCACAACAGTGGCAGGACAGCAACAGAGACCTGGTGAAACTGGGTGGTATACAATATCGAGAACACAAAGGAATAGTATAGATTGAAAGACTTTCAGCAGGATATAAGACAACATCAAATTAGCAAATTAGAAAGATCATTTAGTCATAAACGAGATCAATTAGGAGCCGAGGTTGAAAACATGGAGCCCATTAGCTGACAGGCTTGAGTAAGAGACTGAAGATACAAAGGAGAGGAGAAAAGAAAGCACGCAATTTGTACCAATTTCATGTTGAGGTTTTGCTAGGTCATTGAGAATAACAAAATGAGGTAAAGAAGTTAAGGATGTTGAGAAGAGAATGTGTCAGTAAACCACAGTTCCCAGGCTGAGTCAGGCCCACCACCTGTGTTTTCATAGACAAAAATGGGAAATGGCTTTTGCATTTTTAAAAGGTACAAAACTTCAAATGAAGATTTCACAATGCACAAAAGTTATATGAAAATCAAATGTCAGCATCCATCAGTAAAGTTTTACTGGAGCACAGCCACACCCATTTGTTTACATACTCTCTATAGTTGTTTTAGCACTACAGTGGTACAGCTTAGCTGCAATAGAGATTGTATGGCCTGCTAAGCTTAAAATATTTGCTGTTTGGTCCTTTTTAGAAAATGTAAACAAAAAGGTAGCTGAGACAAGTCTCAACCAATTTAGAAAGTTAATTTTGTCAAGGTTAAGGATGTGCCCATGACACAGCCTTAGGAAGTCCTGACGAGGTGTGCCCAAGGTGCTCAGGGTATAGCTTGCTATTATACATTTTACAGAGACATGAGATAATATGTGTAAGATGTACGTTGGTTTGGTCCAGTAAGTTGGGATAACTTGAGGCAGGGCCTTCCAGGTCATAAGTAGGTAGAGAGACAAAAGGTTGCATTCTTTTGAGTTCTTGATTAGCCTCCACAGAATACACACTTTAGTCTGACTCAGTGAATCTGCGTTTTTACCTAAACAATAGGGCAGAGGAAGCAATCAGATATGCATTTATCTCAGGTGAGCCTCAGAGGAATGACTTGGAGTTCTGTCTGTCCTTTGCCCACAAGGAATTTCCTTGGGGACAAATTGTCAGGGAGGTATGCAGCTTCTTATCTCTGTAGCTATCTTATTTAGAAATAAAATGGAAGGCAGATTTGCCTGCCATAGTTCCCAGTTTGACTTTTACCTTGGCTTAGTGATTTTGGGGTCCCAAGATTTATTTGCCTTTCACAAAAAATTTGCCAACCATGGTTTAGATGATGAGCCATGAGACCTTCACTGCTTAATACTATGGAGGAAGAAAGAAAAAGGTATGGGACAGAGATCCCTATGAGGTCTGAGAATAAGTATGGTGAGAATAAGAAAGGCAAAAGAGCCAAAAAGATAGTAGGTATGGTCAGCCCTGGGAGAGAAAGACGTGGCAGTTCTAAATGATGGACTCTCCGAATTACATGAGAAGCCTAGCCACCTGCTTTTCTTCTAATTTTTAAGACCATGAATAGATAAACATGTGTCACCCTCAACTATCAAATGCAACTTGCTGCCTAGCTCAGAAGATCAAATTACAATGCTTTCACTTACATGTCTATTTCCAAGTTAGTTCTTTTATTGAAAATGACATTAACATCAATAGCCCTGAACCACTACAAATGTTTAAATTTAAAATAAATTTAAAATCTTTCAATTCATCACTTTCCTATGCTGTCTCCCAAAATAAAGTGAAGGGATAAAATCTTTGTTGAACAACAGAATAAGGCCAGGCACAGTGACTCACACCTGTAATCCCAGGACTTTTGGAGGCTGAGGTGGGAGGATGGCTTGAACCCAGGAGTTCAAGACCAGCCTTGGCAACACAGTAAGACCCCGTCTCTACAAAACATTAATATGTAATAATAACAGAATAATTCTTCAGAACAAAAAGAAGTTTAAAAAAAAACCCAGCTCTTGAATTTGCTAATGTTTTTCCTGTGGCTTCATATAGTCTCTCTTTACGCTATCTTCCTAACCCTTATTTCTACAAAGAAATAGGTCTTCTTGGTAATCCCCTGCATTGGGAGCCCCTTATTGATAGAAAATATAAGTAGCCTCTTTCATCTGATTCCACAGCAACTAGTAGGAAGAACTGCCTGCAGTAGATACATTCTGTTCCGGGACTGATTACAGCCAGTGGAACACAGAGAAAAACACCCCTTCACCTCAGTGCTTTCTGGATTACAGCAGAAAAACAATGCACATTTTCCAAGATTGAAGTGATCATAACCACAAGGCAATTTGGCAGCTAAATGAGGTATTTCTCATGCCCCAGCTTTGCATAAAAATCAGCATGGCACTCAGGCACAAAGATCAAGGACACATTGCCTCCTCTTACTCTATGGGCTGAGAAAGGGAGGGGAAAGCCACTTGAAGTGTCATCAGTAGAAGACACAGCCAGGGAATTAGAGTAATCAGCAGAAAATTGAGCTACTGATCTTAACTACAAAGAACTTGAAAACTACCTATCTACCTATCTATCTATCTGTCTGTCTGTCTGTCTGTCTATCTATCTATCTACCTATCTATGGAGCTTTACCATTGGTGTTAAAAAGACTCATACTTACATATTTCCACCAAAATCAGAAAAGCAGCAGCAAGTACTGCCTGCTTAGGAATCCAAATAAGAAACTTTATAGGCTTGAACTAAGCCATTATTGCCTATACTGCATTTCCAAGACACAAATGTATAAAATAATGATCCATTTTACAAAAATGGGGGAGGAAAAAGCATTTCCAAAAATAGGAGAGATTCGACCTAACTACCTGCAAAGAAGTCATAAGCAAAATAGGTCTCTTCACTCTGTCACATCCTGGACCTCCACGCACCTTTGACCATGACCTGCCATCTCTTTGCTCATTAAGTGCCTTGTTCATCATGGAGCAAGCCCTGCCCAAGTCAAAGGCGGGGTGTTCTTTTAGCTCCACAAGCACTGAATTGCACCATTAGTGTTCAGATGCTGATACCAGGTCAGAGGTTCCCCAAGCCTGTCTGAAACTGAAGAGACCTCACGATCCTTTCATCAGGGATTCTGGTGGAATCACCAACAGATGAAAAATACCTTGACATTATGGAACTTAAAGGTAGATCTGAAATCAAGAGAATCACAGCTACGTGGAAACATTTAACCCGTCCATGGTGATTCTCTTTGCCATGTCTTTCTCGCACTGATCTTGGGACCTTGAGATATTTTTGGTTTTAAATGTCTTTTTTTTCATATCAAAAAAGACTGTAAATGCCAAGAGAAAGAATTTACAAGTTTTCAGTTGCCATAGCCTATATTTGAAAAAGTATAAGAGTTTGCATGAAAGCTGAAGCAACTTAGAAATGGCAATTAAGGCAGTCTCATCTATGTGATTGTTTTAATACATGTTTCTAAAAGTCAGCATTTTAAAATCCCAATTTAAAAGGGGCCTGTGGAAATACATAGAAGATTTGTTTCCCATCTTGTCTTTTTGAACTTGACATTCTTTACCTGGTTCTACTGTTATCCAGGGCGTGCCATTTCAATGTTTCCCTTCACAGTGTGCAGACCTGCCATGCATGAAAGGGTCACATAGGCATGGTACTGCCATCCAGTCCAATTGGCAGTAGTGCCTTTCTCATGGGTATAGCAGAAAACAAAATCCCCCAGCCAAAGACTCTAAAACAGCTGTCCCCAACCTTTTTGGCCCCAAAGACCAGTTTCATGGAAGACATTTTTTCCACAGCCAGGGCACTGCAGGGGTTGGAGGATGGTTTCGGGATGAAACTGTTCCACCTCAGATCATCAGGCATTAGTTAGATTCTCATAAGAAGCACGCAACCTGGATCCCTCACATGCACAGTTCACAATAGGGTTTGCACTTCTATGAGAACCTAATGCCACAGCTGATCTGATGGAGATGAGGCGGTAATGCACGCTCGCCTGCCCACCGCTCACCTCCTGCTGTGCAGTCCGGTTCCTAACAGGGAACAGACTGGTACCAATCTGCAGCCCAGGGGTTGGGGACCCCTGCTGTAGAGGACCCCATACTATCTGCACTTGACTCAAGGAAACAGCATCAAGAAAAACAGCCGGGTTACACTAGCGAATAAAGAAGAATCTCCTGAGTCTGAAAGCCACACAACCAGTCTCGATCATGGAAAAGTACTAGACTTGGGAGTTGTTGGAGGACCTGGTTCAAATTGCTTTAATAAAACATAGCCTCTGTGAGAATCTATATTGCAGGACTCTTTATAAAAGCTGAGCTGGTCATATTATTATTGTAACTGTAATGATGGGTAATTGTTTCCTTTACAATAGCCATCCAGTCCCTTTATATCCACCCACACCCTTCAGACTGTTCATTTGTGACTCCTTTTTTTTCTCAGAAGTTTCTAAGTGATAATGTTTAGCTAGATTTTACACAAATACATTTCCTTGGAGCAAATGGAAAGAGGACAGGAAGGCACATTGAGTATGATTTGACCCACACCCCATACCCACCAGGGGTGGCTCAGCCTGGTACTCCAGGCTGGTGTGGAGTTTACCTCATCAAGTCACAGAGTGGCAATTCCCCTGGGCCTCCTCCCTCAAGTAGGAGAAGTTTGGGAGTAATTTCTGCAATCCTGGGGTCTTTTCTGTAATGTGCATGATCAATCTTTTGTGATAATCTAAGTAAGCACAGACCTCCAATAAATCATTGAGCCACAGGAATTAGAAAAGAAAGGACCTAAACTTGAGTAGAGATGAAGAAGTAGAATGAAACGAAAAAGGGCTGAGAAAGAAGAGGAACCCCACATTGATCTCAAGGTGTATAAAAATAAAAAGTAGATGTAACGCCTTATTTTATTTCACAAACATGAAATGAGGGCCATGATGTGCGCCAGGCCTCAGGATGAACAAAACAGACAAGGGGCCTGGCCTCATGAGCTGATATTTAATGGGGAGGACAAGTAATAAACAAGAAAACAAATAAATGCATGTTAATTGCAGGTTGTGATATGTGCCTGTAAGTAACTAAAGAAGGTTGTATAACTGAGTGGTGGCATGCTGGTGACGCTGTAAAGAAATGGTGGGGAAAAAATACTGACCAGAGGGTAGAGGAAAAATGGGTGCAAGAAAGGAGAGATGGCACCTATCGACAACTCTGCAGGGTCTGCCATTGAAAAAGAAGAGATGGAGGTGTTTTCACAATGTGAATGTATTTAATGTTACTGAAGTACACACTTAAAAATGGTTAAGATGGTAAATTGTGTATCTCTTTTCCAGTCCTAATTTTAAAAAGACAACCATAGAGGTAGATAATGTATGAGAAAGCCCTGAGGTTCACTTATGTCCAGAACCAGCTTTTTTCACTGTTAGGTCAGGTCAGATTCAAGTGACTAAGTACTCCAAAAATGTCATGGTTTTGTCCTTTCTCAGCATAAAGGGGGGTAAAAAAAAGCCTTCATCATGAGTGGCAGAGGAAAGGGTCTAATCTGATTATATGATTCATTCGTGGATTCAAAATAGCTTTGGTCTGGTAGACCAACAGGCCTACCAGTAAAGGGCAAAGGCATTATTTATCTTTCAGGGGACAGTAGCTTTCAGTGGCCACGAATGAATGAGAAACACTGCCGGATTATTCATTCTGAGGTGCAATTCTCATTTTTCAAGTTGGCTGTACCAGTCATCGTGTTTTGACTAACCAAAAGGAGATGTCTTTATCATCCTAAAAACCGTCTCTTTGGTATTTCTGGTGTTTTCTACGAAAAGAACTTATGAAGTTACTCTTTTCTGTGGGGGTCTTCAAAAGGGTCTATTAGCTAGTTCTAAATCGAAGCCAAGACAAGAGTATGGGTGTGAGCATGTGTTTCTGTTTCTATATGAAGCATGTGTTCTTCTCATTCACTGATGGTCCAGCCAGTTTGAGGAGCAAGAATGCAGTTTAGAGCCATAAGCTATCCAGAACCCTATCGCATGTGACAACTGAACCTTAGATCTGCCATTTACTGTGTTACTTGACCTTTCTAGCCTGCTTGCTCCTGTGTAAAATAGAGATGGTAACAATATATCCTTCAATGTAGTGAAGAAGAAATAAGATACAGAACATGCAAAATGCCTAAATAGTGATCAAAATAGTAAGCCACTGAGTGAATCATTGCTGCTATTCCTAATACTGATAAATTACTAATACCATTAGCAAATATATACTAATACTATTAGCAAAATATAAACTGAATATACCCTTTCATAGGTCAATTCTATTTATAGGAATTTATTCTACCTCTAAGTATACTCACATGTGTGCAAGACATATGCACACAGATGTGGACTATTACATTGTCTACAACAGAAAAAGACTAGACAAAAACTAAACTTCAAGGACTCAATAAAGGGGCTGGTTAAACCAATTCAAGAGCTTCCATGATATGGAATATTATAGAGTCACTAAAAAGGACATAACTCCATTACACAAACCAATATAGAACTGTAAGATATGTATTTGTAACTATTTTTAGGCAAGATGTAAAAATAATATCACGCTACTACTTCTATAAGAAAAAAAAATAGGCTTATATACCCAAATCTCTGGAAGGAAATATAAATATCTGATAATGGTAATTGCCTCCAGAAAAGAGAACTCAGACACTGGAAGAAAGCGAGACAAAGGAGATTTGTTTTTTATTACCACCATATGCCATTGTATATATTACCTATCCAAAACATAAGACAGAAATGATGAAATGTTAAGCAAATTTTTAAAATAAAACAATACTTTACACAGCAAGCTTTAAGCTATATTGTAAATGTGAGAAACTGAGTATTTTTAGAATATAGTCACAAAGATGATGACCTAGGAAAGTTCTGAGATCCAAAAGTGGGTAGCTGCATGGGCCCTGGATGAATGGTACAGGAGGAAGTTTCTGAGATTTGGCCCCAAGGATGGAGGGCTAAGAGAAGGGGCAGGAGCCCTGCTATGCTACATTTTGCTTTCTCAGATGTCAGATCCTTGGAGGTTAGGAAGATCCAAAGGCCTGGATTTCCCACTTCCATTCTCCTGTCCATCCCTGCCCCTCCCCGACACTTCAAAATTCTCTTTTCTTTGCTACTCCTCTCTTGCCACATAAATTTACCCATGTTAACAAATTTTATACCTTCTGACAATTCTCCTTGCTAAAATCTAAGTCTAAAGCCTGGAAACCCTGATCGTTCTTCCAATCAGTAAGTTATTTATTTAACAAATATCTATTGAACACCTACTATGTGCTAGGCATTATTCTTAGTGTCAGGAAAATAGAACTGAGTAAGACACTAAAAAAAAACAATTTCTTGAGCACTTCTCATGTGCCAGATGCTCTCTTGTAAGCAGTTCACAGCCCAGTTGGGGTTGGAAAGGCAAATTACTCAAATTACTAATAGTGTCTCATAGTACAGGCTCAAAGAGGCCTATTGCCAAAGAATTAAAGGAGAGATCAATGAGGGGACAGAGATTTCTTTCAGGTCTTATGAGATAGGAGTTAAAAGGAATCTCTGAAAAAGAGAGCAATAGCCTTGTTTTATATCCCATAATGGTCTAAGGGAAAGTGCTATGAGTCCTGCTTAACCCTGTTAGATAGAAGTATCTTCTCCAAATTTCCCTTAGTTCTTGGCCACTTTGCTGTGGTGATTAGCAGTGGGACCTGCAAAAGAAAGGTGGCCCATGGGCTGTGTTCAGAGATGCCAAAGAATTGTGGGACACAGTTCCTACCTAGAGAAAGAATTCCATGAGACATATCCACTTAGTATATAGTGGCAGCTACGCAAAGAGAAGAGAGCAGGACCTTCACCCAGAGAAGAAGGAGTGAAGGAGGAATAAGGGGGGATGAAAAAGTGGGCTTTGCAGCAGTGATAGGCCTGTGTGGCTCAGGCTCCACTGTAACTGCCTATGGGGCTGGAGAGGAGCCATATAAGGAGAAGGGGCACTAAGAGAAGTCTTAGATAGGGAACATAAGTGGAGAAGGACCTCGCTCAAATGTAGCACCTACCAAGTACTGGGTACTGTTACAGGTAGATGCTTTCCTGCATTTTCTCACTTATCTGAGAGTTAGGACAGAGGGAACAAGTTCTACCTGTGAGATGATCAATCCAGCCCTACTTGAGAACCAGGAAACAGCATTCATGACAGATAAGGTATCTTGTAAACTCTAGAGAGGCTAGATATTTGAAGGAAACAAAGCAGACAGAAGCTAAGAGAACACAGAGCTCAGGAGAAGGGCACCATTTTGTGTCCGCTGGCACTTTCAGAGCACATTATTTGTTGGCACTTGGTTTCAGAGCCCATTTTTGATGGAATAAGTCTATGGCTCTGTGGCAGCTGTGACTTCTTTGGATACGAAGCTATGCAACTTGAGAATTGAAAAAAGCAGTTAAAAGTATATTTGTACAATTACTCAAAGCTACATAAAAATAGAAGTGAAAACTCTCATTTTATCTAGAGCACCAAAGGGCCAGACCTTAGTCAAGGTTACCAACTTGGAATTTCTAATCACAAATTATGTTATTTCATGACTTCTGCAATATAGGACTATGAGATCTAAATGCTGAATGAACCTGGAGAGTCTTCTAGATGAACACTAATTAATCTAGAGATTGACAGTATTCTACAGAATCAGTGGTTGCCCAGCCTATGTTTAAATGCTTTCAGCAACCAGGAACTTGTTGGCTCCTGAAGAAGCCCATTCTGTTTTCATTCACTCAAATTTTGTCTTCCATTGAAAGAAAATTTGTCACACCATAGCCTCTAACCATTAGTCCTAGTTTTAATCCTTGAAGCCTTACAAAACAAGTCTGATGTCTCTCCTAAGCTTATTGGCTCATACACTCAACAAATATCCATTGATACTGAGCACCTACTATGCAGTAGGCATTATTCCAGGTGTCAATAAAACAAAAATGAGTAATACACAAAAACACCCAGTCTAATGGAATACACAGATATCTAATCAGATAATACAATAAGTGCAATGCTAATGACACAAGGTATCATAGAAGCCCTGTGAAGCACAGGAATCCCTTTTATGGGTGGAGTTTGAGAAAGTCTTGCTGCAGCAGGTGATGTCAGCGCTGCGATGGGCAGGAGGGTGGAGCTGGGGAAAGGGAGTCAGAAAGGAGAAGGTGTCCAGGGAAGAAGGAACCTTGTGTTGCTGTCCCCAAGAGAGATAGTCCTGCCTGTGTTACTGACGCATGGAAGGAGTTAGGGAAATAAAGGATTTATCTCAAGAAAATCACCAAAACTGCTCATATTAACTGTAATTTTCTCTGCATGGAAGGAGGTAGGGAAATAAAGGATTTATCTCAAGAAAATCACCAAAACTGCTCATATTAACTGTACTTTTCTCTGCATGGAGGACATACATACTTGCATGGAGGCAAGTTACATTTTATTTTTATGTTTCTGCATTTTCCAATTTTTCTAAAATGACCACATAATGCCTTTATCAACAGAAAAGGCAAAGCATGATGAATCTGAAAATAATTTATCCTTCTTGCCTTTCATGACCCTCCCCTCATCATGGGGGGCCTAACTCTGAGCAAAGGGTCTGGTAGGGGCAGCTCTGAGGTAACATGTCTCAGCTTATCCATTCTAGGACTGTCTTTCCAAATTGCTCCCTCTTCACTGTAACACTTGTCACTGTGCCTAGACAGCACTTCTCAATTTATTTTATTTAGCTTGGCAATGTTTAAAATATCAATGTGGCACTCAAACTTCACTTGAATTTTTCAGGTCTTGTTTGTATTCTTTCTTTTTATTATTATTTTATTATGTGTGTCTGTCATCAGGATGGGTTTGCATTTACAAAAGATGCCATGAGATGTTCAGCCTCCCTCATGGGCAGAGAAGTGGCATCAGTGGACGGTGAGCTCTGTCTTCTTTCCAGATTCTGCTGGAAAGGATGCAAGCCCAACAGGGACAAGGACTGCAAATGGAGCAAGGCCTCTGAAGAGCCAACTGGAGGAGGGGTGGCGGTGCCTGAATTAAACAGGGAGTAGTTACAGTGGACATTGACTGAGCACTTACCAAGTGTCAGGCACTGTGCTTGGTTTTAATTTATCCTCACAAAAATCCTATGAAGTAGGCAGTATTAATGTTATTATTTCTCTTTTTATCTCTCTATTTATTGTGTGTATGTGTACGTGTGTGATGGGGAGGCGGAGTAAGTGAGAGTGATAGGAGATGGGTTGATCAGTAAGGCAGGAACTAGACCAGGAAGGGCTTTGTCTGCTTTAAGAATCTGACCGGGGGAGTGGCTGAGAGGTTTTTAAGCAGAGAAAGGATAGGATCAGGTCTACATTTTAGAAAGATACCCACAGTGCAATGTGGGTATCTGTGCTATAGACAGGTTAAGTAACTTACCAATGATCTCAGAGGTTGTAAGTGGAAGAGATGGATCTAAATCCAAGGGTCTTCACTACGACCCTATGCTGCAATCTAATAGCAAAGGGAGGTTAGTCAAGGGTGCAGACTCTCCAAACCCACAGGGAGCTCTCACCACCCCAGGGCACTCAGCAGAACCAGCATGAGGACTCAGTGTGTGGGAACCATCACATAGACCACCTGAAGAATAGGGTTTGGGAAGTTTCATTTCATTTCCCTAATCTCATTTACTGAGTAGCCATGGTATGCAAGAATGGTGGTTCTTCCCTCTTCTTATTATTTCTCCATTTTACCCCTCCTCTCCATTCTTACCATCCCAGTCTAAGTTCCCATAATCTCATGAGAGCCGATTCTCATCATCTGTCAACTGGATTATTACAGTAGTCTTCAAACTTGGGTTCAAGTTTCTCAGCTGGCCCTCCATATTGCATTGTGGGTATCTTTCTAAAATGCAGACCTGATCCTATCCTTTCTCTGTTTAAAACCTCTCAGCCACTCCCCCTGGTCAGATTCTTAAAGCAGACAAGGCCCTTCCTGGTCTAGTTCCTGCCTTACTGTTCAACCCATCTCCTATCACTCTCATTTACTCCACCTCCCCATCACACACACATGTACACATACACACAGTCACACACATACACACACCCACACACCTGCCCCTCTGTGGCCATCCTGAACTATTAACAGTTCCCCAGGTGACCATTTGTGGCTCCCACCTCATGGCTTTGCATCTGCTTCTCCTACACCCAGAATGTTCTTTTCCCACTCCTTCGTCTGGTCAAATCCTACTATACTTTTGAAGTTCAGCTCAAGCAGCATCTCCTTTAAGATTTAGATGTGAAAGACTCTTCTCTTGCTTCGTCTTTCATAGCACTCATCACATAATCCTACAATAAATGATTTACTGACTGCCTCCCCCAGTAGGCTGAGATATTAAAGAGGGGTGTAACAACGTCTTATTCAATTTTGTATTTCCAGCCTCTATAATCACATCCTGGCTCACTAAACATTTGTATATCATATAATAATTTTGTGTTGGGAGAACCTCGGGTTCTCTGACCTCAAGTTCCCACACAGAGGGAGCTCCACTAGAGTAATGCACCTGGCTTCTCCAGAAGAATAAACTGAGCATGCCCTGGGCTTTGTTCTCTGAGTAAGTCTGCCTTTAGCAAGCTGGCCTTACAGCCCATTCTGCCCAGCAGTAAGGAACCTGCCCTACTGGGGAGGCCTATGAAGGTCCTGTTGTGTCCACAACTAGGTAGGTAAGTCTTTCTTCTTTCTTTTTCTTTAAATAGCTTTATTGGGGTATAATTGATATATTAAAAACTGTACATATTTAATGTATACAGTTTAATGAGTTTGGACATTTGCATGCACCCATGAAACCAACAATACAATCAAGGTAATAAACAGATCCATCACCTCCAAAAGTTTCCTTGGTTTTTTGGTTTTTTGTGTTAAAGGCACTAACATGAGATCTACCCTCTTAACAGATTTTTAAGTGCAAAGTAGAGTACTGTTAAATAGAGGCACTATATTGCACAGCAGATCTCTAGAACTTACTTATCTTGCATAACTGACACTTTATACCCCTTGAACAATAGCTCTTTATTCCCTCATCTTCCAACCCCCAGTAACCACCATTCTACTCCCTGCTTCTATGAGTTAGATTATTCTAGATACCTTACATAAGTAATATCATGCAGATTTGTCCTTGGGTGACCTGCTTATTTCACTTAATATAAGAGTAAAGACACTTTGCCATAGACCCAAAGCTATGTTTTCCCATCAGGTTTTTCAGTAATAAGAGGGATACTTTTATCTCCATCTCTCTGACTCCCAAGTCTACCTTTCAATGGGCTTTAAAGGCATAAGAGGAAGACAGATGAGATTTATTGGCTCTCTAAAACGTGAACGATATGTTTAATGAATGAATACATTAATTACTAAGGTTGGGTTCCAGGCTTCAGGAAATTTCCAATCAAATAAGGGCAATGAAAGAGAGAAGGGAGATGGTTTAACTAGAGGTTGGAAGGAGCATAGCGGGGGTGACAAGAACAAATCAAAGAGGGCAGGCTGTGTGCAGAAGACAGTGAATAAAGGAGCTGGAAGTCAATGGAGAGTGAATGTGGAAATACAAGAAGAGGAAAGTGAATTACTTGGAGCTGAAGCTGTTTTCTTGCTTGAAACAGAGAAAAGTATGTTTCAAAAAACAGCAACATACAGATAAGTGAGGATTTTTGTTTGTTTGTTTGTTTGTTTGTTTTTGTTTTTTTTTTTATGGAGTCTCACTCTGTCACCCAGGCTGGAGTGCAGTGGTGCGATCTCAGCTCACTGCAACCTCCGCCTCCCTGGTTCAAGCGATTCTCCTGTCTCAGCCTCCTGAGTAGCTGGGATTACAGATGCGTGCCACCACGCCCAGCTAATTTTTGTATTTTTAGTGGGGCAGTGGCGGGGGGGCGGTTTCACCATGTTGGCCGGGCTGGTCTTAAACTCCTAACCTCATGATCCACCTGCCTCAGCCTCCCAAAGTGCTGAGATTACAGGCATGAGCCACCGCGTCTGGCCAAGTGAGGATTTTAATAAAAATGAAAATGAGGACAGACTCTCCAGGCACTGAGATTTTGCCAGGGCAGCTTCTTTGGCACCAGAAGGTTGCCCCATCCAGCTCCGAGGTATTGCCAAGGAGAGGAGGCAATGGGACCACAAGATTGGGGACGTCTCTGCTAGGCTGGCTCAGACCCAGCCACACAGAGTTGGAAAACAGGAGCAAGAAGCAGTGCAAGAGATGGGGTGAGGGTGCTGGAAAGTGCCCTGGGCCTGGGACCCAAAACCCAGGTTTGCGGCCAACCGTATACCTCCAGGTTCAAAGGCTTGGTTTCCTCCTGGAATGATCAAACATGCCTCTCAGGACTGTTGTGAAAATTACATGATTTTGTGCATACTAACTAAGGCTGCATAAACTGTAAGGTGCATTATAGGTTGAATATGCAGAACTGCTTCCCTCATGGCTGTCAGTGTATTTCTATGGAATTGCTCCTTTGTTTTCCTCTACTCACCTTTGGCTTTGCTTGCAAGAGCAGCACAAATCTGAATTTGAGAATAAATTTGTTCTAGGACTCTGACTTTCAGGTAAGGGTCAACACTTCTCCCATGAACTGCCACATAGGAACAAACTCCTTTCCTAGAGTAAGGAAGGAACAGAGCTGGGTAGGACAGGAAATTAGAAGTAAGAGAGATAAATGAGAACCATCACAAACCCTCTGGCATAGGCCATTTGGAAGGAGCCAGAAGAAGTGAGATGGGTAAATGAGAGCACATGGGATGCTGGCAGGTGGATAAACAGATGGGCCATCTGCCAGAGTGTTCTGGACAAGTACAGGCTGTTGTTCCATCAAACACTGCACAAGTACCAGAGATCATAGCCCAAGATGGACCTGTTTTACACATCGTGGAGTTCAGGGCCCCTCACTCGTGTGAACAATCTAAATGATAAAGAGCCAGGTTACTTCTTTCTCCTCATCGGTACATTTCAAGGGAAATCCACGCCATCTGTTTCTGCCTTGTTGACCCTACAGCCATAGCACTGCTTTAGGGAAATGTGGATGCCATACAAATAACTGCATAAGCATTTTAGTGTGCAAATTAAATATGTTTTAGGTCTTTAGGGAGGGGGTTGTTTGGATTTTTTTTTAAAAAAAAAGCAAAAGAATATCTGGTTTCTCTTGGAGAAAGCAATCCAAGTGATAAAAGATAACAGGCCAAATAGGTTCCAAGCATGGTACGAGGGCTTCTCTAATCTTCTGAACTTCTCACATGAAGGACATGAAGGAAACTGGGTGAAAGAGTGCTGGTACTATCATTTCAGGACAGTACCTGAGCCACATGACACCATCTGTCCCACTAAGCAGTGTAGATGGAGAATGAATGATCAGTTCCACATTTGTCTTACTGATCATTTTATCTCTCCAAAGGCAGCAGCAATGAAGGGGGCTATGACTCTGGTTTCATTTTGATCAAACGGAAAAAACAGGTAAAGAATGCAGAAGTGGCAAACAAATTAAGAAAAGTAAGCCTTACCACCTGAGAGTTTATAGTAGCAAAAGAAAACAAAAGCAGGCAAATATTTCCCCCATTAGATTACAAGACAGCAAGTAGTTGATCTTGTTCATTGCTTTTTCTCCAATTCCTCACACACCTGATATAGAAAAGGCACTCAATTTATTTACTGATGGGCCTACCAGTTTCCTAAGCTCTAGAAGAGAAATTTAAGACAAATAATGGATAAGGTTTTATAACTGAAAATGTATTTTTAAAAGTTAGTTTTCAAAAATGGGAAACAGAAATTCTGATTATACAATCTATAATAATAAAAAAAGAAAAGGGGAAAAGGGAAACATATCCATTTAGATGCATTTTGCTGTAAATCACATAAAGACTAGCTAACAATGACTTAAACCAAAGGAGATTTATAATTTGCATTAGAAGTCTGCAGGTGACTGATGCCAGGGTTGGCTCACAAGCTCCACGCAAGGACACTGGGTTGGTGTATGTGATTCTTTTGAGCTTGACTTAATATCATAAGATGGTTTTCATAGCTCCAAATATCACATCCTCACACAATCAAAGGCAGGAAGCAGGGAACTGGCCAGATCCGCACAAGGGAGAAACCTTCTGTGATCCTCCTTCACTGTGCTGAAGATAAAATACCTTTCCCAGAAGTTAACCAGCAGAAGTCCCCTTAAGCATTGTTGACTAGAGAAAGGTCACATAGTTATCCCTAGCTTCAAGAGAGGCTGAATTTTCCTCCCTGTATAATGAGAGCAAACAAGATTGGTGGAGGTTGGGAACGGATCATGCATAACTAACCAATACTCCTTGTCTCACATATACACAAATCAATACAGCTTCACCAGGCTCTCTGAAGAGATCAAACTTCAAAAGGACCATGCAGATAATAAACACCACTATGAGAAGTGGAGAAGAGTTTCCATATGAACAGCAGTTGAGCATGGGTCAGTTGGTCCTGATGGACAGGCAGGTCCCATTCTGAAGGGATAAGGGATGGCCTCTGTTGCCCTCAGTCAGGACAATAACAAGCAATAAGAAATCACTGAAGATACAAAACTCATTGGTTATAGTAAGTACACAGACAAATAAGATACTCTTAACACTGTAATTGTGGTATGTAAACCACTCATATCTTGAGAAGGAAGACTAAAACACAAACCTATCAAAAATAATAACTACAACAACTTTTTAAAAGTTAGAAGTATAAAAAACATAAACAGAAACAACAAAAAATTTAAAAGTGGAGTGGTGGAGTTAAAGCATACAGTTTTTATTAGTTTTCTCTTGGCTTATTTGTTTGCTTGTTGTTGTTTGCAATCAGAATTAAGTTGTCATCAGTTTAAAATAACAAATTATAAGATGTTATTTGCAAGTCTCATGATAACCTCAAATCCAAAAATCAAAACAGATACACAAAAAATAAAAAGTAAGAAATTAAAACATACCACCAGACAAAATCACTTTTACTCAAAGGAAGACAGAAAGGAAAGAAGAGAAGACCACAAAATCTCCTTAAGCTGATTGGCAACTTCAGCAAAGTCTCAGGATACAAAATCAATGTACAAAAATCACAAACATTCTTGTACACCAATCACGGACAAACAGAGAGCCAAATCATGAGTGAACTACCATTCACAATTGCTTCAAAGAGAATAAAATACCTAGGAATCCAACTTACAAGGGATGTGAAGGACCTCTTCAAGGAGAACTACAAACCACTGCCCAGCGAAATAAAAGAGGATACAAACAAATGGAAGAACACTCCATGCTCATGGGTTGGAAGAATCAATATCGTGAAAATGGCCATACTGCCCAAGGTCATTTATAGATTCAATGCCATCCCCATCAAGCTACCAGTGACTTTCTTCACAGAATTGGAAAAAACTACTTTAAAGTTCATATGGAACCAAAAAAGAGCCCGCATTGCCAAGTCAATCCTAAGCCAAAAGAACAAAGCTGGAGGCATCACGCTACCTGACTTCAAACTATACTACAAGGCTACAGTAACCAAAACAGCATGGTACTGGTACCACAACAGAGACATAGATCAATGGAACAGAACAGAGCCCTCAGAAATAATGCCGCATATCTACAACTATCTGATCTTTGACAAACCTGACAAAAACAAGCAATGGGGAAAGGATTCCCTATTTAATAAATGGTGCTGGGAAAACTGGCTAGCCATATGTAGAAAGCTGAAACTGGATCCCTTCCTTACACCTTATACAAAAATTAATTCAAGATGGATTAAAGACTTACATGTTAGACTTAAAGCCATAAAAACCCTAGAAGAAAACCTAGGCAATACCATTCAAGACACAAGCATGGGCAAGGACTTCATGTCTAAAACACCAAAAGCAATGGCAACAAAAGCCAAAATTGACAAATGGGATCTAATTAAACTAAAGAGCTTCTGCACAGCAAAAGAAACTACCAGCAGAGTGAACAGGCAACCTACAAAATGGGAGAAAATTTTCACAACCTACTCATCTGACAAAGGGCTAATATCCAGAATCTACAATGAACTCAAACAAATTTACAAGAAAAAAACAAACAACCCCATCAAAAAGTGGGCAAAGGACATGAACAGACACTTCTCAAAAGAAGACATTTATGCAGCCAAAAACACATGCAAAAATGCTCATCATCACTGGCCATCAGAGAAATGCAAAACAAAACCACAGTGAGATACCATCTCACACCAGTTAGAATGGCCATCATTAAAAAGTCAGGAAACAACAGGTGCTGGAGAGGATATGGAGAAATAGGAACACTTTTACACTGTTGGTGGGACTGTAAACTAGTTCAACCATTGTGGAAGTCAGTGTGGCGATTCCTCAGGGATCTAGAACTAGAAATACCATTTGACCCAGCCATCCCATTACTGGGTATATACCCAAAGGACTATAAATCATGATGCTATAAAGACACATGCACACGTATGTTTATTGCGGCACTATTCACAATAGCAAAGACTTGGAACCAACCCAAATGTCCAACAATGATAGACTGGATTAAGAAAATGTGGCACATATACACCATGGAATACTATGCAGCCATAAAAAATGATGAGTTCATGTCCTTTGTAGGGACATGGATGAAACTGGAAAACATCATTCTCAGTAAACTATTGCAAGGACAAAAAACCAAACACCGCATGTTCTCACTCATAGGTGGGAATTGAACAATGAGAACTCTGTACACAGGAAGGGGAACATCACACTCCGGGGACTGTTGTGGGGTAGGGGGAGGGCGGAGGGACAGCATTAGGAGATATACCTAATGCTAAATGACGAGTTAATAGGTGCAGCAAATCAACATGGCACATGGATACATATGAAACAAACCTGCACATTGTGCACATGTACCCTAAAACCTAAAGTATAATAATAAAAAATAAATAAATAAACAATAAGAAAACAAATAACAAAATGGTAGCAGAAAGTCCTTATTTATCAATAATAAAATTGAATGTAAATAGACTAGACTCTCCAATAAAAAGACACAGAGTGGCTGAATGGATTTAAAAAAAAACAAGACCCAGCCTCATGCTGCCTACAAGAAGACATTTCACCTATAAAGACACACACAGAGGGAAAATAAAAGGATGGAAAAAGATATTCCATGCAAATGGAAACCAAAAAAGAGCAGGAGTAGCTATACTTATATCAGACAAAATAGATTTTAAGACAAAAACTATAAAAAGAGACCAAGAAGGTCTTTATATAATGATAAAGGGATGAATTCAGTAAGAGGATAAAGTAACAATTATTAATGTATATGCTCTCAACCCTGGAGCACCCAGATATATAAGGCAAATATTTTTAGAGCTAAAGAGAGAAATAAACCCTAAAGAGATAAATCCTAAATAGCTAAAGACAGTGCTAATATAATAATAGCTGGGGAAGCTGGGGACCTCAACTGCCTACTTTTAGCATTGGAAAGATCAACCAAATGGAAAATCATCAAAGAAGCATGAGACTTAATTTGCACTATAGACCAAATGAACCTAATAGATATTTACAAAACATTTCATCCAATACCTGCAGAATATATGCTTTTCTCCTCAGCACATGGATCATTCTCAAGGACAGACCACGTATTAGGCCACAAAACAAGTCTTAAAAATTTCAGAAAAATTGAAATCACATCAAATATCTTCTCTGATAACAGTGGAATAAAACTAGAAATCAATAACAAGAGGAACCGTGGAAATGATATAAACACATAGAAGTTAAACAACATGCTCCTTAATGACCAGTGGGTCAATGAAGAAATTAGGAAGAAAATTCAAAAATTTCTTTAAACAAATGCAAATGAAAACACATACAAAAAAACCAGTGGGATACAGCAAAGGCAATACTGAGAGGAAAGATTATAGCAATAAGCGCCTACATCAAAAAAGTAGAAAAACTTCAAATAAACAACCTAATGATGCATCTGAAAGACCTAGAAAAGCAAGAATTAATCAAACCCACAATCAGTAGAAAACAGAAATAATAAAGATCCGAGCAGAAATAAATGAAATTAAAACAAAGAAAAAGACAATACGAAAGATCAACAAAACAAAAAGTTGGTTTTATGAAAAGGTAAACAAAATTGACAAACCTTTAGCTGGACTAAGAAAAAAAGAGGGAATGCCAAAATAAAATTAGAGAAGAAAAATGAGACATTACAACAATACCACAGAAATTCAAGGGATCATTAGAGACTATGAGCAACAATATGCCAAGAAATTGGAAAACCTAGAAGAAATGGATAAATGCCTAGACACATACAACCTACCAAAATTGAACCATGAAGAAATACAAAACCCAAATAGACCAATAACAAGAAATGAAATCAAAGATGTAATAAAAGTTTCCCATCAAAGAAAAGCCTAGGACCTGATGGCTTCACTGCTGAATTTTACCAAACATTTCAAGAAAAGCAAACACCAATCCTATTCAAAGTATTCCAAAAACTAGAAGAGGAAGGAATACTTCCAAACACATTCTACAAGGCCAATATTATCCTGATACTAAAACAAGACAAAAACACAAACACACACACACACAAAAGAAACTACAGGCCAATATCTCTAATGAACATCTATGCAAAAATCCTCAACAAAGCACTACTAAACTGAATTTAACAACAAATGAAAAAATCATTCATCATAACCATGTGGGGTTTATCCCAGGGATGCAAGAATGGTTCAACACACACAAGTCAATCAACATTGATATCAACAGATCATATAAATCAATCATATCAACAGAATGAAGGACAAAAACCACATGATTATTTCTACTGATGCTGAAAAGGCATCCAATAAAATTTAACCTCCCTTTATGATAAAAACCCTAAAAAAGCTGGGAATAGAAGGAAAATATTTCAACACGATAAAAGCCATATTCAACAGATCCACAGCTAGTATCATACCGACTGGGCAAAAACTAAAAGCTTTTCCTTTATGCTCCAGAACAAGACAAGGATGCTCACTTTTACCACTGGTGAAAGTACTGGAAGTCCTAGCTAGAGCAATCAGACAACAGAAAAATATAAAGAGCATCCAAATTGGAATAGAGGAAGTCAAATTATCCTTTTTTGCATATGATATAATTTTTTATTTAGAAAAACCTAAAGACTCCACTAAAAAACTATTAGAACTGTAAATTCAGTAAAGTCGCCATGACACAAAATCAACATACAAAATTCATTAGCATTTCTATATGCTAAAAGCAAACAATCTGAAAAGGAAATCCCACTTTCAATAGCTGCAAACAAAATACAATACATAAGAACAAACTTAACCAAAGAAGTGAAAGATCACTACAATGAACACTATTTTAAAATGATGAAAGAAATTGAAAAGGACACAAAAAAATGGAAAGATATTCCATGTTCATGAGTTGGAAGAATCAATATTGTTAAAATGTCCATACTTCCCAAAGCAATCTACAGATTCAATGCAATTCCTACCAAAATGTCAATGACATTCCTCACAGAAATAGAAAAAAAATCCCAAAATTTATATAGAACAGCAAAAGGCCCAGACTACTCAAAGCCATCCTGAGCCAAAAGAATAAAACTGAAAGAATCACATTACCTGAATTCAAATTATAGTACAGAGCTATAACAACCAAAACAGCATAGTACTGGCATAAAAACAGACACATAGACCAATGGAACAGAATAGAGAACCCAGAAATAAATCTATGCATCTACAGTGAACTCACTTTCAACAAAGGTTCCAAGAACATACATAGGAGAAAGGACAGTCTGTTCAATACACCATGCTGGGAAAAGTGGATAACCACATACCAAACAATCAAAGTAGAACCCTCTCTCTCACTGAGACAGCCAGGTGGGAAGGGCTCCCTGACATAACCTCCCATGACGTGCACGCTGGGAGAAACGCTCACTGGGGTGGCGCCTCCGGAAGTTCCTGCAGTTTGCGGTGGGGAGGAGCCTGGCCCCACCTCTTCCTGTGTGGAACCTGAGATTCAAACTGCGAGGCGGGAAGTGTATCAGCAGCAACTCTGTCTTTGCAGAGGGTCTCTGTATTCCTTCTTTTCCCTTTTCACCCAATAAAACCTTGCCTTACCCTTCAAATGTCTGTGAGCCTAAATTTTTGTGGCAGTGTGACAAGGGCCCCATCTTTAGCTGACCTAAGGAAATGTCCTGCAACATCACCATATGCAAAAATCAAATCAAAATGAATTAAAGACTTAAATCTAAGACTTCAAACCATGAAACGACTAAAACACTGAGGAAACTCTCTAGGACATTGGTCTGGGCAAAGATTTCCTGAGTAATACCTCAAAAGCACAGGCAACAAAAGTGAAAATGGACAAATGGGATCACATCACATTAAAAAGCTTCTGCAAAGCAAAAGATACAATCAACAAAGTGAAGAGACAACCCACAGAATGGGAGAAAATATTTGCAAACTATCTATCTTACAAGGGATTAATAACCAGACTATATAAGGAACTCAAACAACTCAACAGGAAAAAAATCTAATAATCTGATTTTAAAATGTACAAAAGATCTAAATAGACATTTCTCAAAAGACATACAAATGGCAAACAGGTATATGAAAACATACTCAATATCATTAATCATCAGAAAGAGGCGAATCAAAACTACAATGAGATATCATCTCAACCCAGTTAAAATGGCTTTTATCCAAAAGACAGGCAATAATGAATGTTGATGAAGATGTGAAGAAAAGGGAACACTCATACACTGTTGGTGGGAATGTAAATTAGTACAACCACTACAGAGAACAGTATGGAGGTTCTTCAGAAATCTAAAAGTAGAACTACCATACAATCCAGCAATCTCACTGCTGGGTATATACCCAAAAGAAAGGAAATCAGTATATTGAAGATTTATCTGTACTACCATGTTTCTTGCAGCACTATTCACAATAACCAAGATTTGGAACCAACCAAAGTGTCCATCAACAGATGAATGAGTACAGAAAATATGGTACATATATACAATAAAATATTATTCACTCATGAAAGAGAATGAAATCCTGTGATTTCCAACAACATGGATGGAACTGGAGGACATTATGTTAAGTGAAATAAGCCAAGAACAGAAAGACAAATTTTGCATGTTCTCACTCATATGTGGAAACTAAAAATAAAACAATTGAACTCATGAAGGTAGAAGGTAGAATGATGGTTACCAGAGGCTGGGAGGGTATTGGGGAACAAGGCAAAAAGTGGGGATGATGAATGAATGCAAAAATACAGTTCAATAGAATAATATCTAATATTTGATAGCACAACAGAGTGACTACAGTCAACAATAATTTATTGTATATTTTAAAGTAACTAAAAGGGTGGAATTGGAATGTTCCTAACAAATAAATAATAAGCGCTTGACATAGTGGATAACCCAATAAAACTAATGTAATTATTACACATTGTATGCCTGTATCAAAACATCACATGTACCCCATAAACATATATGCCTACAATATAACCACAAAAATTAAAAATTAAATTAAAAAAATAAATAAATACAACTGTATATAGAATAAAGAGGATTAGATGAGACTGAAAAATGTGGATTTACCTCCTAGTTCTCTATTTCACAGTTGAATGACTTCCTCATCTAGTCAACCTTAGTTCCCCATTTGTAAGATGAAGATAATTCCAAGAATACTGCAAAATTAGGTAATATTTGCTAAAGTTGATTTAAAAATATATAAAAGGGTACTACTAACCTATGAAAACTGGAACCCCAAATTAATCAACATCTGAAAAAATAGATATAGAGAGATTATATTATGGAATGTTAATAAATTTTACAAAGAAATTCATAATACTCTACCTATTTTGCTTTTAATCTGTCTGCTTAAATCTGAGATAAGAAAGGATAGAAGAATCAACTCAAGACTAAAGAAAACTTTTGTTTCTGACAATGTAACCAAATAAATACTATTAAAAATCTCTTGGTCTGGGCGCAGTGGCTCACACCTGTAATCCCAGCCACTCAGGAGGCTGAGGCAAGAGAACTGCCTGAACCCAGGAGGTGGAGGTTGCAGTGAGCCAAGATTGCGCCACTGCATTCCAGCCTGGGTGATAGAGAGAGACCCCATCTCAAAAAAAGTAATAAAAATTAAAAAAAAAAAAAACCTCGATGCAGAAATTTTTAATAATAAAGACCAAAAATATCTTTAAATATGTAGTTAAACTTGAAACAAATTAAGAAAACATTCCAGGGGTTGGTTGGTTGGTTTAAGAAAAGGAGCTGTCCGGCACGTGGCTCACACCTGTAATCCCAGCACTTCGGGAGGCCAAGGCAGGCGGATCACGAGGTCAGGAGTTCGAGACCAGCCTGGCCAACATGGTGAAATCCCGTCTCTACTAAAGATACAAAAAGTTACCTGGGTGTGGTGGCGCGTGCCTGTTATCCCAGCTACGCAGGAGGCTGAGACAGGAGAATCACTTGAACCCAGGAGGTGGGGGTTGCAGTGAGCCAAGATTGTGCCATTGCACTCCAGCCTGGGTGACAGGGTGAGACTCCGTCTCAAAAAAAACAAAAAACAAAAAAAAGAAAAAGAAAAAAAGAAAAGAAAAGGAGCTAGAAAGCAGAATGGTAATCTGATGTTGAAGCTATGGCTGCCTAAGAAACAGCTACAGTTTCAGCATCAAATAAGCTTGGATACTGAGAATCTCCCAAATTCAGGATATGTTACCTTAGACAATCTGAGGGTGATGAGTTAGGACATAAACACTTTTCCCCAGTAAAACCAATACCCTATAAGAGCTACATCTCATTGACAGGGGAAACAGAAAAATTCCTTCACCAACAAAGGAAGACAATCAGAGAACTCCTTAGTCTCAATCTAAGATCCAGGTGGGAAAAAAATAAAGACTTTTTCCTAAGAATTCACAACCACAGTCTAACCTCCCATGGATCTGAGTGTCATATTTATGTTATTTATGTGATCCAGGAAACCCCAAGGAAAAAATTTAACTTAAAGTAATTCAAAGTAGGTGCTGTCTTGGGGTACTCAGAAAAAGTAAATATAAATGCTCAAGGACATACCCTTCATATAAAGCATTACAAATGGTATACCCTTCATATAGACACTACAAAGACCTGACAGAGACACACCAAAATGAACTCATAACCTAAAACTAAAAAACTCTTATGTAAACATGCTATTGTAAATGAGAAGTAGCAGAATTAGATCTTCAAGGACTTTGGGCCTTTGAAGTGATCAAATATACAATATAGTCAAGATGGAGACTAGAGTGAGGCAAGTGACACATTTTCCTCAGGTAAAAAAAAAAAAAAAACAGATGTCAAAAAGCTCAGCAATCATGGTAAATAATATTTTAATGAAATTTTTTAATCAAAATCAATGCAAAAAAATGCATGATAAAATATCAAAAATTTAAATGAAGATAGTCTTATAATTTCATATCAAACCATATTATAGCCTCAGCCAAAAGAAAAAATGTGTGCACCTATGTACGTGAATTTTTTTTTCAAGAATATTAAAGTGGTTGAAAAGTATTAGAAAGTAGATATATTAAAACTCGTAGTTTTAAATTCAAAATTTGTATTTATGCCAGACAATAATTTATTGTAATTTTACTTTCTTGACTTCAATGGGAGAAAATGCATCAAGATTTTTATTAAAATTATTAATCATTAAAAACAATATATAAAAGCATTATTATATAGACACAAAATGAGAAAAGAACAATATAATAAATAGGCAAATTTGCAAAATAATTAAGTAAAAATTTTAGAAATTAAAAATATAATTATTCAAATTAAAAACAGCAGTGGACTTAACAGCAGGTTAGATATAGTTAAAAAGAGAAACAGCAAACTAGAAGATAAGTGTCAAGAAATTATCCAGCATGAAGGACAGAAAGATGGAGAAAAATAAAACATGAAAGCAGGGTTAAGAAGCAAAGAGGTTAGAATTTAAAAGTCTAACATCTATCAAATAGAATTCCAGAAAGCGTGCGCACACACACACAACACACACACACACACACACACACGGAAGAGTTAATGGCTAAAAAAATTTAGAACTGATGAAAGACAATAATCTTCAGATTCACAAATCAGTGAATCCCAAGTAGGATAATTTTCTTTAAATCCACACCTAGAAACATTATAGTTAAACTGAGAACATTAGGGTAGGGAAAGGAGAGAGACATTTTAAAAGCTGTCAAGAAAAAAAAATTTTTTTGAAAAAGTATTATTGCCTGGCATTATACTAGATATTGGAACTACAGTGATGAACAGAAAAAATATATCTCTGCCATGTAAACCTTACAATCTTGATAACACTGAACAGTAGTAAGTTTAGTTTCAAATCTTATGCATGCAATCAAGAGAGGAGAAACCTAACAGCAGCTTATGTAAATATCAAACTCTGAAGGTTTGCTGCAAGCTCAAAATGAACCAACTCTTTGATTTTACTCTTAAAATAGCTTATTTACTCTTTGGATGTATTAATGGAAGCTCAGTGTCCTGATTATGGAAGGCAATAATCATGTACTACTCTGCACAAGTCAGTGAATATCTGGGATATTATTTAAATATTTTACCCCGTTCTGGGTAATAAACACTGGAAGGCTAGATGACAAATGAGTTTAGAAGAGAGTTGCCAGGATAATGAGAGTCCCAAGCACCACATTACATGAGAAATTACTGAGAGAAATAAAAACACTAATGTATATACTATTCTTCCAGCAATTACGTATTCTATGTGCATATGTACTAGGCGCTGTTTTAGGTAGGTGCTTGAGGTTTATCAGTAAAACAAACAAAAATCTGGCCTTCAGTGAACCAATTGTCAAAAGGGGGAGACCAATAATTAATAGAATAAACAATGTGTTAGAAAATCTTAATGTCTAAGAGAATAATCAAGTAGGAAAAGGAAGGATAGAAGTGTCAGGAAAGGGCAATAGATGGAAGTCTTGAATAGCATGGTGAAGGTAGGCCTCATTGAGGAGGTGGCATTTGCACAAAGGCTTAAAGAAGATGAAGGATGAGCCATGAGGTTCTCTGGAGGAAGAGAGCTCCAGGCAGAGGGAATAACTAGTACAAAAGCCCTAAGTTGGGAGCAGATCTGGCATATTTGAGGAACAGCAAAGAGGTAAGTGAGAAGGGAATAGAATAAGCAAAAGGGAAGTAGGATTAAGTCAAAGAGGTATCAGGAAGGGATAGGAGTTGGCCTGTATAGGGTCATGTAGTCCATTAACTCTGAGAGAAATGAGGAGCCATCACAGAGTTTTGAGCAAAGGAGAGACATCATCTGATTTATTAATACATTTTGAAGGATCATTTTGACTGCCAAGTTGAGAAAGGACTTTAGAAGGGCTAGGGTACAAGTACAGAGATCTGTTAGGAGGTTCTTGCAGTAATCCAAGCAAGAGATGATAGTGGCTTGGGCCATGATATAGCAGCAGTGGAGGAGATGAAAAATAATCAAATTCTGGAAATATTTTGTGGGCGGAGTGCCTTAGTCAGCTTGGGCTGCCATAACAAAATAACATAGACTTGGCGGCTTAAACAAAAAATTTATGTTCTTACAGTTCTGGAGGCTGGAAGTTTGAGATCAGGGTGAAAGCATGGTCAGGTTCTGGTGAGGACTCTCTTTCTGGCTTGCAGACAGGCTCTCTTCTTATATCTTCATATGGCAGAGAAAGAGTGAAAGTAGCTCTCTGGTGTTTCTTCTAATAAGAGCACTAATGCCATAATGAGGACCCTACCCTCATAACTTCATATAAACATAATTACCTCCCAAAGGTCTTATCTCCAAATACCATCACTTGGGGGTTAGGGCTTCAACATATATAAATTTGGGGCAAAGGGGACACAGTTCAGTCCACAGCATAGAGATAGCAGGATTTCCTGACAGATTGGCAGTATTGGAGGATCCAGCTACAACAGCACAGGGAAGAGGTAACCAGTGAGGTTGGAAATCATAGAAGTCAAGTGAAGAAATGCATCAAAGAGGAAATGATCAATGGTGTCAAATGTTGTTGCCTGGTCAAGTAATATGAAGACTGAGAATTGACCACTGGAATTAGCAACATGGAGGGGAGGGATATTGGCAAAAGCCTAATCGGGGTGGGCTTAAGAAAACTTGAGAAGAGGAATTGGAGAAGGCAAATTTAGACTCTCCCAATTTGAATTTGAATTCTTTAAAGAAATTTGTTGCAGAGAGGAACAAAAATTAGGGATATAGCTGGTGGGAGAAGTGGGAACAAGAGGAGGTTTTTTTCTAAATGGAAGAAATGACAGCATGTTTATGTCCAGCAGGGGAGAACAAGTTGCTGAAGTTGAAGAGGAAGAGAAGAATTGCCGAAGCACATCCTTGGGTAGTGAGGGGGATAGGATTTAGTGAGCTTCAGATAGGACCACCCAAAGCAACCAGGTGGTTGGGAAGACAGAGACATGGGAGCAGATGCTAGAAGGTGGGTAGAATGTGGAGATAAAATAGTCTACCAACATTCTTTTCTAACTGCTTTAATTTATTAGTAAAGCAGGAATCAAGGTCAGCAGGTGAAAGTAAGGATGGGGAAGAAGTTGTAAGAGGTTTGAAATGGTGGAATGGTCATCTAGGAAAGTGTGAGAGTAAATGGACCAGGGAAATAAGGGAAATATACTGTGATAATGACCCTAGGCAATATTAAGTTCTCATTTGAAGTTCATCATCATGAATATAAAGCCAAATCAGGCATCAAGAGTGTAATTTTCTTCAGCCCCAGTCAATTGTACAGGCATAGGCACAGAGTAGATGGAGAGAGATTTAACCAGGGTTGTGCTTTTACTAAAACCATAAAGAGGGAGAAGGCAAGGGAACAACAGGTACCTATAAAGGAGTGATTATAAGGAATGATGATAGAATTTAACTGGGCAAGGAGTGGATAGAGGATATCAAAAAGATGAAGAGCAATGAAAAGGAAGTGGGATTAATTTGTTGGAGGTTCTCATGGGATTGAAGAATTGCTGGAGGTCAGGGATCTAAGAGAGAAAAGCTGAAAAGATAAGATGGTGTTAATAAAAAATGAGATGTGTAAAACTGAGGTTGTAGAGCATAGCAAACAGGTGATTAAGGAGAGGCATCTCAAAGTATTTGAAGAGCTGAGCTGTTGTATAGAAATAGACCTTTTTTTTTGTATTATTCTAGGACCATGGTTTGGAAATTACAGAGAAAAAAAATGCCAGGACTGGAGAAGTATCCTATAAAAGGTGAGATGGAACAAGATGCCTACTAAAGTGGTGAGATCTCTAGAATTGTTCAAGGCTGGATAACCACTCAGCCTTTTATAAGAGACATAAGAGAGAAGGTTTCTGCAATAAATAGATCATATTAGAAAACCATACAGGGTTTTCTTCTTGAAGTTTCTTCCTCTTTCCTAAAAATATTTTGCCTTATTGTAAGGGAAGTATACAATAGTGGGGCCACATGTGCTAGTGGGGGCTGCCCTCCCTATTCCAGTTACCCTCTATTGTTGCAATGATAGAGCCCCAGATGTTCTGCAAACATCCACATACACAGCAATTTTTACAAGTGACCTTTTCCCAGGAGCTTCATCAAACAATGGAGGATAAAGATCAAGTATCAAACCCAAAGGCATTAGACTGATCTCCAGTGCCTTTTTGCTCTGTGTTCCCCCTATGATGCTCTCCTTTTGTTTCCACACACCATTTTCTTTATGTTATTTGGCCTCATCCACCACCTAGAAAGCCTGCTCCCTTCTTCTGTCCCCCATCTTCAAGTCAACTCAAAACCAACTGTGCATGAGACCACCCCAGACTGCCCCCACCCCTGTTCCAGTCTAGAGTTGCCGCTTTTCTCCTCCAAGCTATTATTATGACATGTTTCCCCCCTCGTTGGTGAAGAAGTATTTTTCCCCAGCTTCCCACATTTTTAAGGGACTTCCACTCAAGAGCCCTTTCCTCATGGGAAGAATTACTAGAATAAATAATTCTAAACTCTATCTCTAATGGTTCATCTCCAAGAGAAAAAGAATTATAAACCTACTGATTGAAGGCTGACATTCAGTGGCTATTGTCTTACTAGGGAGAATGTTAACTGTGCCTCAAAAGCAGGAACCAGGCCAACTGTTGTTGAGTCGTTATTGTTGTTTTTCATTTTCTTTGGTCACTGACAGTTTCTCCTCCTGTCCTCATGCAGTATGCACACATGGAAATAGTCCACTCCTCTCTGAAGTCCTTATCAATTTGGCTTCTTGGTAAGTGCATTTAGAATAACCTAGACGAGTACAGTCATATTGGGGTAGAAGTAATGAGTCCCTACCATGACCTCAGACCTAATTCATATTTTCCAATACAACTTACCAGAAGCAATATTTGTTGGGGTTACAGGCTGCTGGCCCAGAGTAATAAACCGGCTCTTTTCCCATTTAATGTTGGTTTAATTCTTTCTCTAATCCCTATAATTCTAGTATAGGTGAGGTGAATGGCAATTCAATTCTCTCCTCACACTTAGCATTTGTTCTATGTACTGATCTCTTTCAATGCACAGATGCTTTTCCTCCAAACAAGATTTTACAATTTTTGAAGGCACAAACATCTTACACCTCTTTATCATCCCTCTAGCACCCGCCACAATGTCATCTGAGTAACTGATATTCTACAGTTAACAATATTATCCACAAGCAGTAATAATCCCATGAATCACTAGCCTTGCCCTTGCGCCACCAGCACCCCAAACCAAGCCTTACTATCAAATGAGAGCATCTCATTAATTGGGTAAAAAATTAGACTTGAGAAGACATTTGCATTCCCGATATGTTTCATTTGTTCTTCCCATTGGCACTGGCAAAGAAATTTCTCATCCCGTCTGTGGGTCTGAACACTTCAGAAACAATATAGATCTTATCTCTGGTCCATTTAGTTGAACATGAAAAGCAGGGTCACTATAGACATTCAGTTTCTGTGCCTTTAGAACCACCACGTCAACTCGGAGAGAATATTTAGCTCTTCTGTCACCTACTGCTTAGAAGCAAAATAAATGAAATTAACAGGTCTTTAATTTTCTCATTAAGACAGGCATATGGGCTGGAGCTTGTGACAGTACTGCAATGAGTATGAGAAAAATACATATTCGTGGTTCTTTCAAATAAGACTTAAGAAAGCAAGAATGCTACAAATGCTATTCTTTCCTTCTCATTACATATAAAACTATTTCCATTGAGAAAAAAAAGGAAAACGGGACATCTTGGTCATATTTTACTCGACTTCTTTTGCTTTGTGATAATCCCATCTTTGTTCTCAACCACTATCATTACACAGAGGAAGGGTATTTACATGGAAGGAAAAACCAGGATACTTTGAATTATGAAATAAATGGACTGAGGTCAAATCTATTGTCTCGGCCTTCCTAATGGCCTCTTCACTCAGTTACAGTTGTGGTGGTTCTTAACAGAGAAACCCAGACATCTAAAAAACATTGACAGCTCCCATGTAAATGTGAACAGCCCCAGAGACTAAAACGAAAAGCAGCCGATAAAACGTTCTTCTCCTTAATGGAGAGTACACCCTAGCAGTATTGAACAACGTTATTTACAAGTAATTTATTGAATATCAGTGCTCTGAGTTGTTTCTTCCCCTTAATGTAGTATTCAGGAAGCACTAATAAAATGGAACTAGTCTCTTCCCTTGTATATTCTTAGGTTCATTAAGACTCACCAAAGTCATTAAACCACTCTGCTTAAATTGTCACTTACTAGAACAGACAGAGGTGCAAAAAGCCAACACGATTAAATGTGTGAATCCTTTTCCCAGTGGTCCTGGATTTCCCTGGGCACGATCTCTGAGGCTTGGACCGCAAAACCACACTGATGACCATCATTCATTTGCAATTATTGAACATTCACTTTGTGCCAGGGTCTATAATAGAGTTTGAAGACCTGGAATGGATGTTTTGAGCCTCACTGATGATACAATCTAGTGGGAAAGATAGAAGCAAGCATAAAATAAATGCTATGATCAGTGTAAGGAGAGATAGGAAAGAGTTAATAAACAGTTTGATGATACATAGGCAGGAAAGCTTTGAGAGAAGTCCTGACAAAAATCCAAAGTTCACAAGACTCCTAGAGGTCTCGAGAATATCTTAAAGATCTAATAATGAGATTATTCATCTCCCTTTTGTTTCCTTCCCAGGGAAGATGGGAAAACAAAAGCAAGAAAATAAAGTGATTTTCCAAGAAACACAAAGGAATGCCAGTTAGCACGCCTGACCCATAACATCCCATAGCCCTTCAGAAACTTAAAATTCCACCCGCCCTGCTCCTGCTCTCTGACCATCGAGGCCAGCTTCATCTTTCCAGAACCCATTTCTTATGCCATTAACTCAGATAAAATTCAAGACCTTCTGATTTCACCAGGGCACATAGATCTTTAACCCCCTTCCCGGAATCCAGTATATTGGGGTTCGAACTCACTGTACTCAAAATCAACATTTTGAACATCTATCATACGCAGCCTAATAAAAATATAACTATATATCAAGCATTGCTAGGCACTTACATCGCAGCCTCCTATTTAATCCTTACATCCACTTACCAAGCAGGTCCACTATTATCTCAATTTTACTGATGAGGAAATAGAAACTTGTAGAGTGTTCTGGTTATCTGTTGTTTCATCACAAACCACCCCTAAAACATAATGGCTTAAAACAACAACTTATTATTTCTCATGATTATGTGAGTTGACTGGGGCTCAGCTGGGCAGTTCTTGCTCGAGGTCTCTCACACAGTTGCAGCCAGATGTCAGCTGGGGCTACCATTCATCTGATGGCTGAACTGAGCCAGACATCCAAGGTGGCTTCTTCACTCCCATGTCCAGGGGTCCAGGGTACCTCCACACGGCCTCTGTCTCTGGCAGAAGACTTGGACTTCTTCCATGGCAACTCAGGGCCACAAAAGACCAAGAAAGAAGCTGCTAATCCTCTTGAAAGCTAGATGAAGAACTGGCTTAGCATCACTTCAAATGTACTGTATTGGTCAAAATAGTCTCACGCCAGCCCAGATGCAAGAGGAGGGGAAGTAGTTCCCAACCCTTGATAGAAGAATGTAAAAAGATTATGTGACCATCTTTAATCTACCACAGGGAAGACTGGCAAATTACCCAAGGTCACATAACAAATAAGTGCCTGAGCTGGGACTCAATCCACTTCAGGCTGACTCCAAAGCCCATTAACTAACCTCTCTATTGTCTTCCCAGTGAAGGCACTTCCATTATGCTGCCAGTGTGGGAACAAAAGTAAGTCTACTCAAGACTTCTCCCTGCAAAAGTGTGAACATAACTGAGGACACAGGCTCCCTTAGGACCTTGACCCTTCACTGAATCCCACTGCAGCTGTTGGTCCCTGTCTGTGGGTTCAAGAACCTAAGGCCCCATGCCCTGGGACTCAGAGTTCCTCTCCTGACACAGAGAGTTCTGGTCTTATAAAGTATATCCAGAAGTAACCTAGATTTCTTGTCTGAACTCTTAACTATGCCAGGGTTAGGACAGGCAGAAACACAAAGGGTAACCACAGCATTTTATTATAATGCCAGGTTAGACGTCAGGTCAAGCACAGAAATCACCTGAAGGCTTACCTGAACAACACTGAACATAGAAGTGTGCATAGTTGGGATTTGAGGTCCCTCATAGGGCTCTCCAAGGAACACTATTACGCAGAGACTGGTAAGTAGTGATGATCAAACTGGCAGTAGTCATAAAGATTTGGTTAGTAGAGAATTGGGGAAATGAAGGATGAGGTTGCAGATGTAAGGTTTTTGTATTTGTTTGAACCCCAAGAGCACACCAACAGACAACACGAGGTGGTATGGAGCAACACGCTGTTTTAATGAGCGCCTGGGTGCAGGCAGGCTGAGGCCTAAAATGGCGTCAGCCCCAAGTGAGGACGGGGCAAAGGTTTTATAGTCTTCTGTAAACAGGAAGTGTCCTACTCCGACGTAACTGCTATGTTGTACCCAGATGGCCTCTTTCTCCATCTTCAGGGGTACGTGTCTTCCGGCCAGGATAGCTGTCTTCCGACTGGCTCTCTTCCTGCTTCTACTATTTTGCTGGTGCACGCTGCTGACAGAAGTGGCCTTGGGCCTTGGGACTGGGCCTGAGAAGGGAGGAGTTATTTATCTCCTTAAGCTTTCAGGCCCCGGGGAGAATCTAACAGCAGGGAAACAGAGCCGAGAGATTACCTCTGAAAGAAAAGGTGGGGAGTGGGGATGCACAGGGCAAAGGAGTAAGTAAGGGTGTTGGGGGAATATCATGCCCCATCCGAGAGGGAAGTTCAGGGTCTCCAGGAAGAGGCAGGCAAAGGAAGATTCTGAGTCAGGCTATCCATGAGTGGGGCACACCTTTACAAGCACCTTGTCTTCCCTCCAGCCTATACCATAACTCCCCATTATCTCTCTGGAACTAGCATCTTGGAAGTACTCCTTTTTGTTAATCATTCATCAGCCAGCCCTGGTCTGTAGGGATGCCATTGCCATCTGTAAGAACGCTCTGGACCATGTTCATTACTAGAAGCACACAAATTGCTGCACACATTTTCCTTTGCTCGAGGTGGTTGTTTTTATGAGCAGTAGTGAAAACAAAATTCCATTACGTCAAAGTTAATTCCTCTGCAGCACACAGTAGCTCAGCCGCATTCAGTAGCTTACAGGGCTGACGGAAGTGAAACGTCAGTGATGCATTCACTGTTAGAATCATAGAATGGCCAGTCCTTCCATTTACCTGGGGCTGCCTCATCTGGGTGAGTTGTAAAATGCGTCACTAACTGCCTACGCACTGCTCATCCATCAACTGAAGTAGAGGACCCAGTAGGCTATCCCAGCCAGCGTACACAGGCCTCCACTTAAGACCAAAGAAATGTGGCCTGAGGACGGCTCGCATAGAGCTCATCAGCTCTGACTCACCTTCCTCTTGCCTGTCCGCCTGTTCTCCCAGGAATTCTATTTGGTCCAGGATCTCACAGCTGCTCCCCACAGGCAGAGGCAGCTGACATGGTCCCACAAGGCACCATTATGGCCACAAAGCCCCACAGCGGGGGAAGGCAGGTGTGGATTTATTTTGCTGACATGGCTTCCTCTGAGGTAGTATTAGAGAGGAACACTGCCTTTTATTTTCCCCCTCACTCCATGGGAAAGGAGAGAAGGAGGTGTCCCTGGGAAGCTGATGAGAGAGGAAGAGAGTGACAACACAGAGGAGAGAAAGGGCTGCAGGAGAGGGAGCCACAGACACCTTGACTACTTCACAACAAGGGGAAGCTGCTCTTATTATAGGGAATAGGGAGTGCCTCAGACGGAGGCTTTCTTTGGGGCGCTGAGAGACTTCAGAAATTAAAGATTGAGAGGGAGTTCAAAGAGTCTTCCCCTCCCCCATCCCATCATTTCACTCTGTGAATTCATTTTGACAAAATAATTTCAACCCAGCCATAGCCATGTCTGATTCTCTTACCACACTCAAGGAGATGTCCCCCATTTTATTATACTGCTGGAGTAAAGGATGCTAATGAGATTTGTTAAAGAAGAAGGTCATGGCTTAGATCCATCAAAGAAAAAACAACTGTAAGGAAAGGCATATTGCATACTTGTTCCAGACCATCCTGACTGGCTGCTGATGCCGGATGAGGTCACTAGATCATTTCTTGCCTCCACTTTCTCTTTTCTTCATCAGCTTGGGCAAGGTTACCACTCAATAAATATCTGGGGCCTCTAAGCCTAGTGAGACGAAGAACTGGGGAAGGTAAGGGTGATGACTGAGAGGTTCCTGCATAGACTTGAAAAACTTAGGTAGGAAAAATTCAGTTGCCACAAGTCAGATAAATAGTTTTGGGGGCACTAAGATCATTTGAAACCTACCACCCAGGCTGTCTATGGTCACTCATTGTAATATTAAAAAGCAATTGAAAGTGAATCACTGAAAGTGATCCAAGCTCTGAAATCTAATAAGGAAAAAGGAATGTTTCCCAGAAGTTGTGGCATTTGGGGAGTTGTTTGGGTTCTTTGCAGTGTTAGGGTTTGAGGTGGATTTTTCATGCCTGAATCACACTCCTCACCCTGACGCTCTGAAGTTCTCAGCAGAAGGAGAATGCTCATAAGGAGCAACAGCTCAGTGGGGAACAAAATCAAGTTTTAGTCATGACTATGAAAGAGCCTAACATCCCCACAGGCAAAACTTCTTGGGCAAAAACAACTGGAGCACATGGCTCAGGAAGACCTAAGTGGGGCCACCCACCTCTTCCCAATGTAGAGCTTGACTCCCTGTGTTTCAGCATGTACTCCAGGAGCCAGAAATGTGGCACAATTTCATAAGAGACCAGGATCTACTCAAAAGGGGCTAGCCAGTATGTCTCAAGAGACCCAATCGATACACTGCACACTAAGCCTTCCTTGGCAGGGCGGGGTGGGGCAGGTGCAGAGCTAAGAGAGGGATGAAGAGCGTGTTCAAGAGCTTGTCAGCACTTCCCCCAAGTAAGGAGAGGGCTGGGTGTGTTGTCCTCTATTAAGAGATGTTGAAACATGCGGAGAAAACAAAAAAGTCATATAAATAAGAAATTTCCGGAAAATCTGTATAGCCAATGATTGCTTTAGTCAGAAGTTCCTTTCTGAAAAGAGCTAGGCATAAGGGGGAGATTTAAGCTAAGCATGAGATTCCTTCCCAATTCCACAGAAAACCACTTAGGCTCGAGGTAGGGCAATAATCCACAAGTATAGGGAACAAAGCACAGCTAGCTGAGATCTCCTGCCATCTCAGGGCCTATGAAGACTTCCAGGAAATGCTATAATATAATTGTTCAGGAGAAGGCTGTGTCTAGATCATTTAGCAGTTTGACACTAATCATCAGGGCTTAAACAGATTATCCCAGCATCAATGGTAACAAGCAGATGTTTAATGCACCCATAGTCCATATGTGTTTGGAGGAGAACCTTCAGCCATGGTTCGGTGCTTCATGCCACTGACTCAGGAGAATTTGATGCCAAGAAAAGACGCTGACTGCCCAGAAAAGACTCAAGGGCTTGGCTCATTGACCAGCTGCCTGAGAAGGGGATGTCCTTGGACCACATGCTATGCCCCTGTGTGTTATGGCTATAACAGAAATAAAGAACAGTTGAATGACACAAAGTCTGATGTCTACCACCTTTCTCCTTGTGCATTTGTGAACCCAGAAAAGCCATGGAATGTATAACAAAAGCAGATTCCTCACAAGTGCTGGAGGGCAACATGGAGGAATGCTACAACATCGTGGGAAATTTTTTTTGAGGAGGACAACTAAATGACAGACAGTTGACAAAACTCAAGAAGAGGAAAGGAGACACAGAATGAAGCCCCTTTGACCTGAAGGCTCCTTCCTCACTTCAAGCTTTCAAAGCATCTCAAGGCCATTTTCAGGGGCAAGAGGAGGTGAGGGGGAAGAGGAGGTGGAGAAGGCAAGATCTCACACCCTTCTTCAATCACAGCCATTCAATTTAAGTTTTGTATATGGGAATTTATGTCAGATTTAATTTGGCAAAAGGAAGAAGTCTTTTGAACACCACTGTTCTCGAAAAAAATAAAGAATAGAAATCCTAATATAACATGAAACAAAACTCTTGGCCTCCAATGTACCCAATTATATAAATTGACTCAAGCATAACTGGAATTAGAACTGCTAGCTTCTGTCTAATTTGCCCTCTCCTTTCCTTTCCACGGTTCAACAATCCCAAGATCCTGTGGTGAAAGGGAAAGAGCCCTGGCCTCAGACATGAGATGTGATGTAGAGATTGTTTCTTTTGTTTACTAGTGATGTAACCTGTGCTAATCACTCACCTTCCCTGAGCCTCCATTTTCTTGACTGTAAAAAGACATCCTTCTTACCTCACAGGGTTGTGGTAAAAGAACTCTTTCCTCTGAAGGAGCATTATGCAAATCTGTTTGCAACTTTTGAATATCTTGTAATACCTATGCATTTCCACTTGTGAACAGATTCTAGTACATATCTCAGTCAATGAAACACTTATTCAAATTGACTGAAACTTCTGCCACCTGCAGATAGGCATGAGTGAGTGAATGATCTCAACTTCCAAGTTTGGGCAATAAGTATCAGGGAAGTCATAGGATAAAGAATATGGGAATTCCAGTGAGAACATAATGGGCCCTGTCAACTCCTCAATGCCTTCCACTGGCCCTATGGGTGGTCCAAAGACTACATCAGTCAGAATTAAAAAGGGAGCCCCTACAGCAGCCCTCTGAGGGGGGCAGGCCAGGAGACCCACTCTTCCATGAATTCCAGGAGCAGCAGCCACACTGCTATGGTCCTGCCTCCTCCTGTCACTCTTCTCCAGTTACATGCCCCAGGTTCACTGTAGGACCACAGAAGGTTGCTGCACCCTGTCCTTTCACGCTCACTATCCCATGCCTTGACAGACAAGATGATGTGGATGGAAGGCAGGTCAGCCCAGTGACCATAAGGCTCAAGAAGGAAAACAGATGAATGATTTCAGTAGGATTCAAAAGGAGAAAAAAACCCTTTGTGTTGCTTCTGTTTTTTCACAGAAGAAAGAAGTCCATTCATAGTTCTTATATACAAACAAAGACTGCAAGTGATCTTCTGGATTCGCAGACTGCAGCAATGCCCCATTCAAGCCTTTCAGCCATTCCTCAAGCACCAGAAACCCCAGCACAAGGTTATCAAACTTTCTTATTCATGAGCACTCCTGATTGCTCTACAGCAGCTACAGGTGTAGCCCTGAAAATGCCTCCAAATGCTGCAAACAAACAGTCTGTTTTTAATTGTAAATTAAACACAGGCACAAATGCAAGTTGTTACCTTAAAAGGGAGAAGTGCATGTGGCACTCTTAAATGCTATGCCTCAAGCAACTGTGTATCTTATAAATCACTGTCCTCATCTTAATTAATGACAATGAGAAGTAAACATGCTCACAGAAAGAACCAGTCTCTAGATTGTAAAACTGGAACCAGATCACTGAACAACAAGTGGGATAACAGTAAAGTCAAAAAACATCAGGCTGCTCAGGAGAGTGCTCTGTTGTCCCTTGCATAAAAAGCAGGCTTGACTAGAGAAATGATTACATGGAAATTTTAAAAGTAATCTGAATGTATTCATAATTATACTTGACCTTTAAATATTGCCTCACCATTTTCAAAGCCCTTTCACATGCATCATGAAATCTGATGTTCACAAAACCCCTGGGAACAGGCAACACAGACATGGTTCCCATTTGACAGATGGGCAAACTAAAGCCTGAAGAGGTTATGTAACTTGCCTGGGGTCACATACCTGGTAAGTGACAGAGCTGGGCCTTAAACCTACGTATCCAGGCTTCAATTTCAGTGCTTCTGTTACATAAAACCTGCTGCTATGAAAGCTAAGTAAAACTAAATAAATATCTTAGAAGAATGATTAGGTTGTCAGACTTCTCAAAATTACATACCAAAAACAAACTGGCTCGAGTTGAAGGTCAAGAAGTGTACAGCCATGATGATAGAAGGCATCCTTTTAACATCTCTATGTTGCAAATCTACAGACTCCCATTCTCACTCACCTGTTTTTCCAGTAAACACACTGAGGCATGGAGATGCTAAAGGATGCGCTTAATATCATTTATAAGGCCCAAGATAAGAAAATTTCAAGGTCTTGCCACTGCCAGTTTTGGTGCAAATTAACAGCATCACTGAGTAGCCAATAGATGCTGGGCCCTAGAGAATAAGGGGCAGATGGCACATAAATTAAACAGAAAATGCACCCGTCCTGGGCAAGCCAGCTGAAACAGCTCTCCCAAAGCAAAGAAGATACGTTAATAGAGTCAATGTCATCTTCACTTTCCTCTAAGGAAAATGGGAACTTCTCTGGGAGCTCTATTCCTGGAAGGTCTACTTGTCATTGGCTGTTGCTCTATTTCTTATGAGTCATCAGTCATTTTAGCCTGATTTTATTTAATTCACTTTGCAGTTTCTTCAATGGATGAAAGGATTCATTTGAAAAGTCGCTGCACCAATTTTAAGAGTTGCTAGCTTCCAAGTCTGTCCAAGCTACCTACCATGTTGGGCGGTTTTGTGTGTGCCTGTGTGTGTTTCGTGTCTTTGCCTGGAGGCACAGTACCATTAAAATACTCACCCTCATAGAGGGAGGCAGATCCCCTGAAACCCAAGTGAGAAACATGACCTTTACAATTTGTTATTCAACTCATTATTTCAGCATAGAAGAAAACCAGGGCACAAGCTCTGCAAATGCCAGGCTCATTAATGAAATGGGTTTTACACCCAAGAGCTGAATGGGCTATCTAGGCCCTGAAATAGTACATTTTGTGGCAATAATACTTTAACAGATAATGAATCAGCAAATTGCACTGGTGGCTTATTTCATTTACTTTGAACAGGATCGGTCTTCCTGCCACATCATTTTTCTGGTTAAAACCTACTGGAATGTTTTCCTTTCCAGTTCTCAAGAAATATTACTTTTTGGTGGGGGTGAAACAAAGCCCTAAGCCTTGTGAAGGAAACAGAGACTAACAAAATAGAATGTAACACTGTAGAGGAAACTTCAGACCACCCAGCCAACTACTGAAAGCCAGAGACTTTCAGCCCAGGCTGGGAAGAGACCCAGGGTCTTGCGCTATGAAAACAATATCGCAATTCATCAGCATAACTCCAGCAGGTACCTCTCATTCCCGAGGTGCACCAAGGCTAATTAAGTTGCCAGATGCACTAACCATGTTAAGCATTTTAAGAGACAGGTTTTCACTCTGAAACAGCCTGCTCTCCCCCTTGTTCTGGATACAGGCATAACTGCTTCCAACCTTCCCCAGAATGTTTGGCAGCCCCTGGAAAGAGGAAGAAAGGGGTAGAATGCTTGTTAAGAGTAGGAGAATGTCATGTTCTCTTAATGCGGGGTTTTTCAACAGTGGCACTATTGACATCTGGGACCAGATAATTTCCTGTTGTGGGGGTGTATTGGTTTGCCAGGGCTGCCATAACTATGTATCACAAACTGGGGGGTTTAAAAGAACAGAAGCTTATTCCGTCATGGTTCTGGAGGCTAGAACGTTGAAATCCAGACATCAGCAAGGTTTGTTCCTTCTGAAGGAGAATGTGTTCCAGGCCCTAGCTTCTGGTGATGACACCTGAAGTTCCTTTGAATCCCTGGTGTTCCTTTGCTCATTGACGCATCATTCCAGTCTCAGCTTCCATCTTCGCACAGCTCTCCCTGTGCCTCTGGGTCTTCACATTGCAGTCTTCTAATAAGGACACCAGTTATATTGAATTAGGGGCCCACTAACTCCAGTGTGACATTGTTTTAACTAATAACTACATCTTAAGCCACCCCATTTTCAAATAAGGTCACATTCTGAGGTACTGAGGGTTAGAACTTCATATCTTTTGGGGGGCACACAATTCAACCCATACAGAGGGGTCTCCTGGACAATGTAGAATGTTTAGCAGCATCCCAGTTTTACCCGCTACATATGAGTACTCTCCCTGTCATGACAACAAAAAATGCCTGTAGACATTGTCAAAGGTTTCCTGTAGGCAAAATCACCCCTGGTAGAGAACCACTGTCTTTGGATCAGAAAGATAAAGTTTAATTCTGATTCTGTTTTAATTAATTGTGCTATTGCCTTAAAAATTTTGGTCAAACTCTCTGGTCTTCACTTTTTCTCACAGATCTCATAAGAGCTGTGGTGTTGCTGAGACCTGATTGAGATAGTATATGGAAAGAGTTTGCTGCATAATGAAACACAATAAATGACAACTATTATTTTTTGTAAACCAGGGAAGTTTCTTTTGCAGGATTCTCTGTGGGTCTCAGTATTTACTGCCCTGATACTGAACTCTAGTCCTTGTCCCCGAGAGCTCTAGAAGGCAAAGGAGCTTTCCAGGTGTGCTCTGCATCCACTGCTGGGGGCAGAAAGTCCCCTTAGAGTCCAGCCGAAGCCCTCCCAGCATCTGTGACTGCGACACCAAAGCTGCAGACAGCCATATATCACAGCCAAGGAAAGGGAAGCTCTGAGTATGATCAGAATGTTAATGTGGCTGCATTGCACCATGGACAGTATCAGCCCAAGTGAACACTGTAGAAAATCCACTGGAGACAAGGATGTGGAAGATGAAGAGAACTGGTTCTTAGGTATTGACTACGGCATACATGCAGAGACTTTACCTCCCTTGCCATGACAAAACCATCTGAGATCCCATACTAGTTGTTTATTACAGAACATACCACAGTGAATTGTGATTGGTGAGTCACTGGTCTAGTTCACTCACCAGAGTCAGGGGAGAATAGGAACAGCATCTTATTCATGGATCCACCCCATATGCTCAAAATGGATGCCTGTCACATAGTAGACACTCAATAAAAGTGTGCGTGTTTAATAAATGGGCCACCTTTCATCTCCAAGGTCTCTAGCCTACAAAATGGCATTTTTCTTTAAGGTCCTAATACAATCTAAGGCCCTAATACATCCCATGAATCTTGGGAAATCCCATATTTTTCACATCTCCTCTCATGAAGTCATTTCTAGGTATTCCCAAGGAATGCTAACATGTTCCACAAATCTATTCTGGTTGACATGTAACCCTTTCATCAGTTATCCTCCTGGATGCTTCCTGTCATCTTTTAATTGGCTTTTGTTGCTTACTTCATATAATTTCCACTCAAGTGTGGACTCCACCCCAATTGCCCAATGCACTTTAAGAACAGGCTTATAGCATTTAACAGATCCCTTACCAAAGACTGAGAGACCTTGTGGCAACACAAGTCACTTTCAACTGCTATTCACACGGCTACTCTCAAAGTCCCCTGGACTATATTGGACTTCATATCCCTGCCTATTTCCCCTTTCATCACGTAGGATGGAAAGGGAGAGAGCTCCACCTCCCCATAGGAATTTCCAGGCCTTCCTCTATCCAAGGACCTAGACCCACCCCAGTTTCAGGACAGAGAAATACCGGAAGTCTTCCCCACCCCATCTCATTTTCCATCCCAGGATGATCATAGAAACTCATCTCCTTCAGCAACAAAGGGAAGATTGGCCCCTATTGCCCCCCAAAACAATCACTATATTCATCAATAATAATAATATAATTCATCTAAAATGTGAGTTTATTCTGTCTTAAGTAAGACCAATGAGGGCCATCACTACTGCAGCCCAGGTAACACTATTCTCATCCCAGTCCTGCCACTTTCCATAGTCATTCCTCTAGTGTAAGATAAAGGAAAGATGAAGTTTATTCATCCCTCCTGACATGGTCCAATCCTCTCTGAACAAATGCAGATCACAAAAACACCCATATCTCCCAAGAAGAAAGAAAAGCTTTCCAACATAAGAACGGTCAACTTGCATTACCAAACAGAAGATTTAATATCTCCGTCTAAAGCATTTCTATTTTAATGACTTTACTAGTTCAAGTCTCCTTCAATACATTGACTAGATTTGTGCCTTAGGTTTAGCTAGTAAAAGAGATTTATCTAAGAGAGGACCCTTAAACAATGGGAGTGTATTGGGCATTTTTGTTTGATTGTTGACCAGAATCAAAAAGTTCCCAATTTGGGGTAACTCCCTTTGTGCAGATCCACAGAAGCTAAGCATGGGTGATTTTCATTACTTCTGTACCTTGTCAACCCAATATACACACACACAGGCCAGAGCTCCTGCTATGTTTTGTTTTTACACTGCTCAACTCCAAAGTGTGCTATGAACACCGTAGGCATCCTTGATTTGTATATTTATTATAACAATATTCTGAAAGATGAGAGTAAAATGTCGGGAAGGAGGGATGTCTTTGTCTAATTTATATAAAGGCTCTGTTTGGGTTAGTGGTGGTCATGGTCCAGGCTCCCCCCACCTCTCCACAATCCTTTAAATCATGAGCTATGATAGTGATACAAAGAGGACTGGTCAGAGAGATTAGCTCTGCAGTGGCTATGACGGTGGTATAGCCCGGAACCTGTGTGTAATGGTTGTAGTATCTGGTGGTGACAGTGTTGAGTGGTGGCAGCACTGTACATCAGCAGCTATAGCTATACCCTGGCCCAAATGTTCATTGAGCTAAGCCTCCATTGGTGGATGCCTATTCTCCACACCTGGTTTTCCAGCCTCCCCACTGATGCTGTGGGTTAGTCATGATCCTTCCAACTCCATGCCTCCACTGAACAGCTAGACATACTAGGAGAAAGACATGACCATGAGAAACTGCCCAGCAATCACAAAATGTTCCCATAGTAAACTTGCTTCCCCACTTTTCATGACACCACTTCACACCTTTTTAGCTTTCCTTGATAACTCTAATATCTCCTCCAATATCTCTTTCTCCAACCCCGTCTTTAGCTGATAGCTCCATGCTTCATCTCACTGAAAAAATAAGAAGAAATGAGAAACATCTGTACCCACTTCCTCTCCTCCCCCTCCTGTTGAAATGAATGAACCATCCCTGTTCCTGTTTTAGTCAACCCTTCACTGGTACAATGGAGTTCATCCCTGTATTAGTCCATTTTCATGCTGCTGATAAAGACATACCCAAGACTGGGCAATTTACAAAAGAAAGTTTAACGGACTTACAGTTCCACATGGCTGGGGAAGCCTCACAATCATGGTGGAAGGAAGGAGGAGCAAGTCATGTCTTACGTGGATGGCAGCAGGTAAAGAGAGAGAGTTTGTGCAGAAAAACTCCCCTTATAAAACCATCAGATCTAGTGAGACTTAGTCACTATCGTGAGAACAGCGTGGGAAAGACATGCCCCCATGATTCAATTGAATCCCACTGGGTCCCTCCCACAACACATGGGAATTCAGGATGAGATTTGGGTGGGGACACAGCCAAACTATATCAATCCCTATTCACCTACTCAAAGGACTCCAGCCCAGCAGGCATAATCTCTCTCTCCCATATTATCAATTCTCCCTGTTTGTGGAGTATTCCTGTTTCAATTACCATCATTACAAGCTGCTATTGGATACAAATGTTCCCATTAGATGAAAAAAACAAAAAGAGAACCTCCTTCAATTCATAAGCACAACTCTCCTCAGAATCCCTGACATGACCCTGTACCACAGGAGAGCAACCAGCCACCAGCTGATGTTGCTTATATTGGAGCCCTGCCATCATGGAGGGGCATCAATTTGTTCTCAACAGAATAGACACTTATTTTTCAATGTGGATTTGCTTTCTCTGCCTTATCCATCATGATTCTGACAATATATCCATCATGGTTTTGACAATATATCCATTATTGGACTTTCTATATGCCTCATACATGCGTTATATGATTATATCACATAGAACATTGTTTCTGACCAAGGGATTCACTTCACAGGAAAATAAATAAGGAAATCTGGCTGATGCCCATGGAACTTAACAGTACTACAATGTACCCTATTGCTCAAAGTCAGCTTATGGAATGGTGCAATGATCCACTGAATATTTAGTATGATGCTAGCTTGGAAACAACACTGTGATATAGGAGTGCAGTCCTATAGGATGCTGTATATGCTCTGAACCAGCGATTAATATGTGATACTATATCTACCACAGTCAAATACACAAGGTAATGAATCAAAGGGTAAAAGAGTGGCTTATGTCCCAAATAGGACATATGCTCTATAGGATGCTGTATATGCTCTGAACCAGCGATTAATATGTGATACTATATCTACCACAGTCAAATACACAAGGTAATGAATCAAAGGGTAAAAGAGTGGCTTATGTCCCAAATGTGGCTGTGTCCAACAGTAGCTGAGTCTGGCAATGACAGCAATATACTGTAGCAATGATGCCCATTGCTTTTCTTGACTGTAACCAACTTTAGTTTCTGCCCATTTTCCAAGTAGAATTCTTCAGCCTTCCCTATAGCTTTGTAAGATTATATCCTTCCATTATCCTTCCAAAAAATTCATTTTTCAGCCTAAGGTACTCAGCCTTGGTTTCTATTTCTTGACCCAGACTGTCATAGAAGGCTCTACACAAAGATAATTCAGAAACTACTTGCAATCCCCAAAATCATTTTTCAGCTTTCAAAAATGTAACATTCAGTCTTTGCTAGGCATCCCATTACAAATGTATGAATGTGAGAATAAATGAACTCCAGCTTTCAGCTCTCCAGAGTAGGTAACTACATGTTAAGAACCCCAAACAGTGAATCTGAGCTGCTTACTTCCTTATACTGCTTGGCCTGTTAGTTTTGCCAGCCGTAAAAATGATTCATGGGACCAATCAGCAGCAGAACAAAGTAGGGGATTTGGATTTACTGGGTTTTTTTCTTTGGGGGTGGGGAGTAGGTGAAAGATGACACTATTCTGATTCCTAAACCATTTACTGATTACAAGAAATTCTTAGATTAAAACCAATATTTTTTAAATTATGATACAAATTGATGTAATGTCCTTCTATCACGCTTTTACCCTCGGCGGGGGGCTACTAGAATAAAAAATGGAACCATATAAAACATGTGCATCATTATTGGCACATATTTTGACCTTTTTTCATCGCACCACCACCACCAAAGCACTAAAAATAAAATACAACAAACCTATGCAAGAACACAGGATTCCAATCATCATTACCTTTTGTTGTGCAGTCTTCACAGGATAAATGGCTTTGATGCTCATTAACATATTTAGAATAAAAGCAAAAGGGAATTTAGCAAAAGGCATTCTCTGTCCCCCCACCTCCTACAGGAATATTCATGAGAACAGCCCTCTGACACCTACAACGCACTACTTCTTGTGATATCTTCAATTCATGGCAATGTTTTAAAATGTAGGTTTTCTCATTATTCAGCCAACAGATTAGGGGACAACTGCCATTGAAAATGATAATGTATCACTCACAATTCCTGAGAAGGAGGCATGCCATCCCACAAAGGGCCATGTGGGGAAGCACCGGGTGAGTCAGGAGGCAGAAAGGGCAAGGCGAAGGGGAAGATGTAGGCAGGAGATTTTATTGTGGTAAGTAGCTCAGAATTGATTAGTTTGAATAATTTCCATGGGCTCTGGAATATGGGAACAGTCTCTAGTTGTCTGGTACCTGGCCCTAGGATAATTAGAGTGGAGGAATATTGCCTCTTCAAGGGTAGGAGCCAGATAGAGAAGGTGGCTCAAAGTGTGAGCTCCAGATTGGTTAGTTTAGCTTGCACATGAAAGGCACACTTCTGGGCGAGTCCTTTGCTATCTCTAGAATTAACTAGCCCTGGAAAGGGCAGTCTCTTACCAGGCAATGAGGGCCCAGATGCCAGAGTATCAAGAGTACAGAAGAACAGAACATATTGTGTTTTTTGTTTGTTCGTTTGTTTGTATTATACTTTTAAGTTTTAGGGTACATGTGCACAACGTGCAGGTTTGTTACATATGTATACATGTGCCATGTTGGTGTGCTGCACCCATTAACTTGTCATTTACATTAGGTATATCTCCTAATGCTATCCCTCCCCGCTCCCCCCACCCCACAACAGGCCCCAGTGTGTGATGTTCCCCACCCTGTGTCCAAGTGTTCTCATTGTTCAATTCCCACCTATGAGTGACAACATGCGGTGTTTGGTTTTTTGTCCTTGCGATGGTTTGCTGAGAATGATGGTTTCCAGCTTCATCCACGTCCCTATAAAGGATATGAACTCATCATTTTTTATGGCTGCATAGTATTCCATGGTGTATATGTGCCACGTTTTCTTAATCCAGTCTATCATTGTTGGACATTTGGGTTGGTTCCAAGTCATTGCTATTATGAATAGTGCCACAATACACATACGTGTGCATGTGTCTTTATAGCAGCATGATTTATAATCCTTTGGGTATATACCCAGTAATGGGATGACTGGGTCAAATGGTATTTCTAGTTCTAGATCCCTGAGGAATCACCACAGTGACTTCCACAATGGTTGAACTAGTTTACAGTCCCACCAACAGTGTAAAAGTCCTCCAGCACCTGTTGTTTCCTGACTTTTTAATGATGGCCATTCTAACTGGTGTGAGATGGTATCTCATTATGGTTTTGATTTGCATTTCTCTGACGGCCAGTGATGATGAGCATTTTTTCATGTGTTTTTTGGCTGCATAAATGTCTTCTTTTGAGAAGTGTCTGTTCATATCCTTTGCCCACTTTTTGATGGGGTTGTTTTTTTCTTGTTAAATTTGTTTGAGTTCATTGTAGATTCTGGATATTAGCCCTTTGTCAGATGAGTAGATTGCAAACATTTTCTCCCATTCTGTAGGTTGCTTGTTCACTCTGATGGTAGTTTCTTTTGCTGTGCAGAAGCTCTTTAGTTTAATTAGATCCCATTTGCCAATTTTGGCTTTTGTTGCCATTGCTTTTGGTGTTTTAGACATGAAGTCCTTGCCCATGCCTATGTCCTGAATGGTATTGCCTAGGTTTTCTTCTAGGGTTTTTATGGTTTTAGGTCTAACATGTAAGTCTTTAATCCATCTTGAATTAATTTTTGTATAAGGTGTAAGGAAGGGATCCAGTTTCAGCTTTCTACATATGGCTAGCCAGTTTTCCCAGCACCATTTATTAAATAGGGAATCCTTTCCCCATTGCTTGTTTTTGTCAGGTTTGTCAAAGATCAGACACTTGTAGATGTGTGGTATTATTTCTGAGGGCTCTGTTCTGTTCCATTGGTCTATGTCTCTGTTTTGGTACCAGTACCATGCTGTTTTGGTTACTGTAGCCTTGTAGTATAGTTTGAAGTCAGGTAGCGTAATGCCTCCACCCTTGTTCTTTTGGCTTAGGATTGACTTGGCAATGCGGGCTCTTTTTTGGTTCCATATGAACTTTAAAGTAGTTTTTTCCAATTCTGTGAAGAAAGTCATTGGTAGCTTGATGGGGATGGCATTGAATCTATAAATTACCTTGGGCAGTGTGGCCATTTTCATGATATTGATTCTTCCTATCTATGAGCATGGAATGTTCTTCCATTTGTTTGTATCCTCTTTTATTTCGCTGAGCAGTGGTTTGTAGTTCTCCTTGAAGAGGTCTTTCACATCCCTTGTAAGTTGGATTCCTAGGTATTTTATTCTCTTTGAAGCAATTGTCTATGGGAGTTCATTCATGATTTGGCTCTCTGTCTGTTATTGGTGTATAAGAATGCTTGTGATTTTTGCACACTGATTTTGTATCCTGAGACTTTGCTGAAGTTGCTTATTAAGAAAATATTGTTAATACAAGCAATGACACTTCCAAGTTCCCAAAGGGCCTTCTGAATCATCTAAGTATAGGCTAAATCTTATTCATCATGATTTTGGCAATAAGACCTCCGACTTTGAGAATTCCTTGAGTTTCCAATGACCAAAAACAAAACAAACCAACACACAAAAAACCGGCTAAAACAGGAAAAAGGGATGTGTTGGCTCATGGATCTCAAAATCCAAGAATATGGCTGGCTTCTGCCATGTTTGATCTAAGTATTGTGGGCCCAGTTTTTCTACATTTCTGGCTCTGTTTTTCCAGACTCTTCCTCACTGGGCTTGCCTCACTATGGCAGGACCACAGGGGCACCAAGCTTACATCTACAACTGAATTCAGAGGGAGAGAGACAAGGTCATTTCCCCAGAATTTCCAGCAAATGTCACCCTGATTCCTATTGGCTCTAAATGGATTACATCACCATCCCTGAACCAGTCACTATGGCTGGGAGATGGCAAGCTGCCTGTTTACTTAAGCCAATCAGGTACAGCCCTGGAGCCAAGGATGGAGCCACCCAAATGAAACTGCATGGTTTGGAATGGATGAGGGGCATTTTCCTATAGGAAATGTGGAGAAGAGCTACCAGAGGAGAAATTAATGATGGATTTCAAACATATGATGTCTACCAAATATATGCAGCTTTGTATTACAGATGTTTCAATATTAATTATATACATGTGTAGTACTTTGTTTTTTTAATTTAAAAAGGTTCAGAATCCAGTGTCCCTGGCAAAATCCTGATAATTCTGTCCTCACCCCTCACGATTAATATGATGCAATCATTAACTGTTCAATTGTTAGAGGCTGTTTAATTTCAACAACAAATTTTCTGCATTTCAAAAATAATATATACTATTAGTGAAGATTCAAATTACACTAATTCATTTATTGATACAAATCTATTTTTTATGTTAAATTTAAAAAGAATGGAATTATCAGTAAGAAACTTTATGCCTTAAACATACCTCCCTGCTCTTGGCACTCACTTTCTTAGAATTGACAACACTAATAGGTTCTCTTGCTGTATTTTAAGGGAAGAGTTGAGGTATTCGTGGAGAGAAAAATGATGAAGAGAAAGTTAGACAAATCTCCTGCCCCACCACCCTCAGCCAAAAGAGATCCTCTCCCTCAAAGCCAGGAGAAAGGGTAGGGAACACGTCTGTAGAAATACTATTTAACTGCAGAGTATAGTGCTTCCTCTATCTCCTCTGTCCAGGTTTTTTTTGGGGGGTTTTTTGTTTTGTTTTGTTTTTTGCCATGTCAAGGAAGAAATCTGGCCTACCATCAAAGCTAGGGATTGGAGTAGTACACTAACATATGGAAAAAAATGTGATTTTTTTTTTTCTGTATAGAGTTATTCAATTAATATGTTAAAAATTAAGTTTAACACATTATTTAACATTGAATGTTACTGGTATATAGCAGTGGGTCTCAAACTTTTGCATACATCGGTATCACCCAGAGAACTTGTTGAAACCAGATTGCTGAGTGCAACCCCCAGAGTTACTGATTCAGTAGGTTTGGGTGGGGCCTGAGAATTTGTTCTGCTAACAAGTTCTCAGATGCCTCTGATGCTGGTGCTCAGGGCACCACATGTTGACAACCATTGGTGTATAGTATGTGTTTTATTTTACTAGCGGCTGATCTCGGTTAAAAACAAGGTTCTAAAATGCCATTCTAGCTTATAGAATTCTAAGTCTGACCTTTCGGACTGTTAAGAAAAAGCTTTAATATAAAGTGAAGCTCATGTTGCTTGTTTTTGAAACAGCCAGTGAGAAGTACGAAATCTACACTTCTCCCTCAGCCCTAGATGCTGAAGCAGGTAAGATCTTTTCACATAATGCTTTTAAGGATCATAGCAGCAAGAATAAGAGATATTGCCTCCCAAAAGATATTGCCTCCCAAAAGCCCAGACAAGAAGTTAGGAGAAAAGGGAATCTCTCTGTTATTTAGGTTTCAATCAACAAAAGTTAAGATGGCTGGTTTTGAACCTGAGGCCTTGAGAGCTCAAATTTACAATGTTACCAATGGGAAAGAAAATGAACTTGGTAAAAACGTTAAGACATTCCTCTTTGTTTGGGCCATGAAACCTCTAGGGCTGTTTTATATTCTGAAACTGCCTGGCTCATTACAGTGACCAATAGGTCTCTAAATACCATCAGTTTAAAAGGGACTGTTGTAAAAATTCATGATTCATTCGTGCAATGAATCCCCCTTTTTGCTGGACTTATATTGCATGAAAAGTAATCTTCTCCCTGCACTGAGCATCACACTGTTTCCAATTCGGAAAAGCTCCAAAAAAGGGAGGTGGGGGGGGCAACAAATTTTACCAGCCATGAGGTGGGGAAAAGCCATATGTTTTTGCACACACATATGGTTTCTATAATCATTTTTTTAAAAAAACTGAGTTTGACCTAGCTCTCTGATAGAGACAGCCTGATTGAGGATAACAGGCCTGGAGAACCCACCTGGGCCCCCAGGCAGGGGAGGGCCTGGGCTTGATTTGTGGCCCTGGATAGGGACCTGTGCTGTGTGAGGTGATTTTTTATACCCTTTGGCTGTGCTGAGTGACCTCTCCCAAGCTGCTTTTCCCACACGCCAACCAACTGCATATGCTTTCAAACTGGGTGGTGATCTGGAATCCATACAAATAATATGTATCCGAGGAAAACTTACCTCTTTAAAATGGAAGCTAGAAACTGGCGCCCACAAAATGCAGCCGGAGTCCCAGAAGCCTGTGGTGTGTCCCTCTGAGACAACATGGCAGCCATTGGAAACTCCACAGCGACAGGCCTCACATCGGAACCTGACATACACAGCTCACAGAATCCAGTTCAGAAGGGTTGAGTACACCGTCGAGTGCCCCTCCGCCTTCCATTTCCCTAAGCCTACTGAGCCCTGGGTGGAGACAGGCTACGGAAAGAAAGGCTCCACACGCTTGAGAGAAGTTGCGTCACACCTGGGAAGGCTTGTGTCAGCTCCCCCTTCTGCTGCGCTGCTGCATTGCAACGGGAAAATACTCCGTACACCTTTAGCCTCCAGGAGACCCTTGAAGAAGGCCAGAAACACTCCAAAATCATGATAGGAATGGTGGACAGAAGGTGACTTTTTTTCCAAATTTTTACTTTTAATTCACCACTAATAATTATGGGGAAACATATGATGTTTTGATATATGTTTGTAACGTGGAATGAGTAAAGCAGGCTAATTAAAAGATCCACCTCCTCACATATCATTTTTTTGTGGCAAAGACATTTAAATTTTGAAATATAGAATGCATTATTATTTATGAGCGTCATCACCTGTGTAATGAATCACCAAAGCTTATTCCTCCTAACTGAAAATGTGTATCCTTTGACCAACTCTCCCATCCCATCCCCCAAGCCTCTAGTAACCACCTTTCTACTCTTTACTTCTGTGAGTTCAACTCTTTTAGATTCCACATATAAGTGAGATCAGGTGGTATTTGTCTTTCTGTGCTTGGCTTATTTCACTTACCATAGTGTCCTCCAGGTTTGTCCATGTTGTCGCATATGACAGATGTCTTTTTGAACTCCAACACCCACTTTAATTTCCCACCCTGCTTTCTTGTCCACCACCCACCCCACCAACGTTTCTTTTCCCCCTGCCTAAAATGTTGTTTCCTCCGGATCTGCACACAATAGGCTTCTTCTCATCAAGCATATCACGCACCCCTCCAGAGAGGCCACCCTACACACGCCCACTTCCCTCACCCTGTTTCATTTCCTTCATAGCACTATCCCCCTCTGGAAATACTGAGTTCCAGGAAGGCAGGGACCTAATGTGTCTTGTTGACCACCGTACCCCAAGGACTGGCATATGGTAAGCATTTGGTAACTACTTGCTAAATGAGTGAATGAACCCTGAGGTGATTTTCAACTGGACACTATTCCAGTTTCTCTTGAATAATTGGGTCTGCCTTCTCATGGCGCCATAATTGCACAGAGCTAAGTAGTAATTTCCTGCTTATGATGTCATTAATAAAGTTTTGTTTTGTTTAATTTAGGATCAACCCAGCCAACTTTGGCCATTTTGGAGCCTGCCTGGCATTGTTTGCTGTCTTTATATGTTTGTCTCGTGCATCTCTACTCTGTCCACACTAGCCTAATGCAGTGCCTGGCACTTACACGGTGTTTCAGTAAGTGAGCATACTGGGTGTTGACTATATTTATGTTCACTAGCACTTTTTCTATGTGAAAACAAAAGAAGTAATGGGAGATGAGGCTCCTACCAACAAATCTAGCAATGTCATGCCAGCTCTGAAAATGCTTTAGTTGAAATAAAAGATGAGGCTTACCTTGGACACGATTTTACCATCACCCAAAGATCAAAAGGGGATAGAGGTGCTAAGGAAGTTTGAGTGTTGATGCACTTTCATAGATAATGTGCTTGAAGCGAGATCTCTCATAGCTTTCTCTATGTGCAATCTCAGCATGACATGCTCAGAATCTAGGGCAAAAATTCTGTTCAAGTGAGACGAAGTCATAATACCTATGATATCACATGACTTAACCAACATAGTACAGGTTTAAAGCATTAAACAAACTCTTTCAGGAGTTTCCTGTGTCACCTCTTTTCCAGCCCACGAGTTCTCCTCCAAGCTGTAGTTTTGGGGAGTCACAGTCCACCTCATTCACCACTTCTCCCTGTGCCCGCTTCTTCTGTCCCTGGAGAAGTGAGGACTTTTGCTTCAGACCCTGAATTCTACTCACCTTTGCCTCCGAGTTAAAATCCTTGGCACAGGCAGTGGCCCACCTGGCTGACCTAGATGGGATTCTCTGTCACTGGGCACACCCAGTTAGGGCCTGTCTGCCTCTTCCCAGCTCCGGCAGCATGCCCTGCTTCCCTTTTGTGCTTTCATTCTATCTCTGAACCATATTTTCTCCATCATAATCAACCCCACAATGAATCCTTATTCTTCCCTCCTGTGAGCCCTCTGTCCTTCTTTCCACCCACCTCCCCCTAACCCTCAATCTAGCAGTAATATTCCACTCATCATTAAAAGGAGACAGACTCTTTTTCAGACTCTGTACATTAATAGGGCCTTGATATCTCCCCAGACCTGACTAAACACCCAGACCCATGATTTCTATGGAGATTCTTTCACCATATTTATTTTTTATTTTTCCTTAAGTAATTTAGAGGGAAAATGGCTGCAATAAAGATGAAGGACTTCATGGATTTTAGCTATACACTCTGTTCCTCTATCCCCAATCATGAAAGATCAAGGGTGGTCCTCACACATTAGCAATGCTGTGGTCCTATGAGAGACCCTCTGTCATAATTAGCTTCATCCTCCAACCTCTGCCGCTCCCCATCTCCCAATCCCATTCACACCTCCCAGAACTAGAGCCAATAAGCTAGATTTCAGCCCAGAGATTTTACTGTCTCCATCAATCTGGTCTCTGTTTGGGGTTGGTTAGTGAATTCACTGTTTGTTGGTTGAAAGGGTTTTATTTTCATTCACAACTTTTCAGGAAACTCTTTGGAGAGTTAAACTCGATTGAGATTCTTCTCCAGGGCTCTCTTCTGGTCATTTCTTCTGGATAGGATAGAGGAAATATAATGTTGTGTTTAAGAAAACAAAACCCAGTTGCTGAATGGTGAGAGGAGGCCAGGAGTCTCTTCCGTCACCCCAAAAAGCATCAGAGAGACCTTACCAAGGAAGTGGGGGGCCTCCTTCTGATGGTCCGTGGCTACTGTGGAATTGTACTCCTATGCATCATCTCCTTCTCTCTGCTAGTCCTGGGCAGCAAACCAAACTGTGGGAACACTTTCTGCCCAGCATGCCTCTTCCTTCAGCTCTAGCCCATTTCTCCCAGCAGTTTGGTGCCCCACTTGCTTCCCTGAGCATGTTCTTCCCTCTTGTGATCTTGACTCTTTTGAAATTGAAAGGCCCTTTCCTGTAATGCTATCAGCATGGCTCTCTTCTCTCAGACACACAGATATACACACAGGGCACAGATTTCAGCTATATGCACACAGCCATGCTGCCACACACAGCCAAGATTTACTGCTCTGGAAATGCTGCCTCTTTGACAGATTTATTCTTTGAAAAGTGACAGATTCCCCTCCTGGGATGGACCTGAATGGGGTTGATGGGGGAGACAGAAAGGCCTGCATTGCCGGGCAGCCCACCCAGGCTCCAGGCATCTGGCAAAAGGTGGTAGGGAAGGTTAGGAAGGGGGCTAATAAAAGGGGAGAAGTAAATATAAATCACAGAGATTGGAGGACTGGAAATGCCACTTGTCCTTGGAAAGAGTCGAGGCTTTAGAGCCATTGCAAAGATTCAGATGCTTCAGGGGATTTATAACAACATCTGGTCCATCTGCAGGTGGATTTTTAGTACCTAGGTAGGAAAGCTCCTATTTCAACAAACAGAAGCTGCAGAGCAGTGAATCTCAAGGTGGGGACAATAGCTTAGTAAGTTACCTGGGGAGCTTGTATAAACTATATGTGCCCAGATTCTAAGAGGCCTATCAGAATCATCCAGGTCAGTTTGCATAGCTTTAAAAGCTCCCAGTGATTTCATTATCATCACTGTAGACTATTCCTGGTATATATTTTAGTTCTACAACCCAGGCTGACATACACAAGTCCATGAAGGAAGGGAGCTGGCTCTGACACGTGCAATATTCGGTTGATATGCAGCTCCAACTGCCTGAGCAAGGAAACCTTGAGGAAAGGGAGCCCAAAAATCTCCGTAGACATCTGGGAAAGAGTCAGGGCAACGTTTTAGCAGACGCTGAAGAGCTCTAAATCTTCTTGCTCCTTATAACTGGAGCCTTTAAAGTTGTCAAAAAGCAAATGCAGTCTTGGATAGCATCGCTGAAGAGTTTAGTATATGACCCAGACAGCAGTACAGTTCTGCTGCCCAGGCCCTGTCAGACCACCCAGAGATGGAAGCCTGTTGAGTTTTGAGTGCATCTTTGTAAGAGAAATAGTGATGAACTGGAACTCACCCAGAGAACACTGAGCACACTGCAGGTACCGGAGGGCTGTGACATGAGCAAAAGGAAAGGGGATCATCATCAAGGAAAGTAGAAGGCTGAGAGGAGCAGCACAACAGCCTTTAGAACGCTAAAGAGGCCAGGCATGGTGACTCATGCCTGTAATCCTAGCACTTTGGGAGGCCAAGGCAAGCAGATCACTTGAGGTCAGGAGTTCGAGACCAGCCTGGCCAACATGGCAAAATCCTGTCTCTACTAAAAATACAAAAATTAGCCAGGTGTGGTGGTGCACACCTGTAGTCCCAGCTACTCAGGAGGCTGAGGCATGAGAATTGCTTGAACCTGGGAGGCAGAGATTGCAGTAAGCTGAGATCCTGCCACTGCACTCCAGCCTGGGCAACAGAGCAAGTCTTTGTCCAGAAAAAAAAAGAAGAAGAAAAAAAAAAAGCTCTGAAGGGCAGGGCTATGCAGGAAAATCAGAGGTTGTTCTGTTTAGCTGCAAAAAGGAAAAAAGGGCAAAGAAAGGCAAAGCACTATGATAAGCATTTAACAAATGTCACCTGTCAGTCTTCACCACAACCCTATGAGGTAAATGTTATCAAATCCATTCCTCAGACAGGAAAACTGAGGCTTAAAAAGTTAAGCCAGGCTTGGTGGTACACACCTGTAATCCCAGCTACTCCAGAGGCTGAGGTGGGAAGAATACTTGAGCCTAGGAGTTCAAGTTTAGCCTGGGCAACATAGTGAGATGCCATATTTAAAAGAATAACAATAATAATAATAAATTTTTTAAGTTAAAGAATGTATCCAACACAGCCAATTTTCAAAGAATAAGAATTTGATTGCAATCTGTAGGTGACTCCCAGGACTATTCTTCCCATTACTCCATTAAAAAAAAAAATTAGCCCTAGGAATAAAAGTTAGAGAAAAGACTCCACATAGGAAAGAAATGTGGTAGATGCATTTTGGTGCCTCACCCCAGCCCCTTTGCCTAAGTTTTTCCTGGTGATACATCCATCTCCCCAGCAACTGAGCTAAGAGTATTGGCTGATAAACCCTCTCAACCCCATTCTTGGGAGAATACTCTTCAAAAGACTAGTCCCCTGCTCACCCCAAACATCCCCACACTGCAGACCTTAGCCAATGACTAACTAGCACAGAGATGCAAAAGGCTGGACCCCCTGCTTTGCAGAGAGATCGACTCTGTGAGCTCCCTGTGAGATAGACTGCAGCTAGTGGCCAGTGGCGATCTCATTATTACATAGTATTTTCCCCTGCCCTATTCATTCTCCTGAACACACTCCCCTACTTGCAGAAGAATCCCCATCTTGGGCTCTGCTTCTGTGGAAACTCTAAGGTGACTTACCCTCTTTGAACTGTAAAATCAAAGAGGGTAAGTCACCTTAGAGTTTCCATAGACTCTTTGATTTTAAAATTCAAGGTCTCCAAAGGGTGTAAGTTTACAATGCGTAATGAAAAGAAGGGATGGGAGATTGTATTAGTCCATTCTTGTGTCACCATGAAGAAATACCTGAGGCTGAGTAATTTATTAAAGAAAAGAGGTTTAATTGGCACACAGTTCTGCAGGGTGTACAGGAAGCGTGGTGCTGGCATCTATGTTTATGGTGAGTGCCTCAGGAAACTAACAATCATGGCAGAAGACAAACGGGGAGCAGGTAGGTCACACGGCCAGAGAGGCAGTAAGGCAGGAGGAGGTACTACGCTATTTTAAACAACCACATCTCTTGAGAACTCACTGTGGTGAGGATAGCACCAAGCCATTCATGAAGGATCTACCCTCATGACCCCAAACACCTCCCATCAGGCCCCACCTCCCACACTGGGGATTACATTTAAACATGAGATTTGGAGGAGACAAATATCCAAACTATATCAGAGATGAATGATAAGGAAAGCAGGATGAGAAAGGGGGAACTCAGGCTCCTGCACTGCCCTTGCCCTACAGAGATGCAACCCCAAAGACTCCTAAGAGAAGTGTGACTGAATGAGGCCCCACCCTAGGCCTCATACCCATGACCTGAGGCGATTTATGGTTACAGCATAACTTTATTTCCAGATAGGATTTCTATTTAACTTTCAAAGAAAGTTTCAACCTGGGGTCGAAAAAGAGGAAAATTTTAAAAAAGGAATACAATCAAGGACAACCATTCCTTGTGAATATAAATACCAAAAAGAAACTGTCCCTCGTTCCCTTTCTTTCTCTCACTCATGGAGCAACAGAATTTGCCACCAAGCCAAACTTTAAATACATAGTTGTCTGCAGTCTGAATATGGAATGGGGCTTGTGGTACACATGAAGATGTGCCTCTCCAATCCCTCTTCAGTGAAGAACTTAACTGCCGCAGCTGCAGGAAGTGCTATCAGCAGAAAGCCTTCGACTATCAGTCTTCAGGGACTGCCTCAGTTGCAGACAGCTGCTTCACCCAAGGCCAAGCACCTATCCATGTAGCCCGCATCCAGTGACTGATCCACACAGGGATATAAAGGCTATCTCAGCCCAACTTGGGATTCAGACCTGTTTGGAATCACCTGTGGGCTGGAACTAGTGACTTGTTCCTAATAAATAGAATGTTGCAAACATGACAGAATGTCATTTCCATGACTAACTTACAAAAAAGGTGACTGCCATCTTGTTTGCTCTTCCTCTCTCTCTTACTGATATATTCACTTGCCCTTCTAACAGTTCACTGTGTTGTGAGAAGCTCTATGGTGAGGCCCAGATGGCAAGGAACAGAGGGGGGCCTCCAGCCAACAGCTTGTAAGGGACTAAGTCTTCCAGCCAATAGCCTATGAGGAAATGAAACCTGCCAATGACCACATGGGTGAGCTTGGAACAAATCCTCCCCACTCTGTTTGAGGCCATAGCCCACAGCTGACAACTTGATTGCAGCCTTGTGAGACTGCCAGAGACAGAGGGCCCAGCTAGGCTATGCTCAGATTCCTGACCCACAGAAATGGTGAAGTAAGTTTTGAGGTAAATGTTATTTAGCAATAGATGAGTGATACAACCGTGAAAAGCCATTTTAGCTCCAGAGCTCCCCAAAGGGTCAGCTGTGGCTGCTGTTGGACCTATATGGGAGTATGACATCTTCTAACATCTTCTTCTAACCAAATATGCTCCCTCTCCCCTCCTTTGCATGGGTGTTGATGCCAAGAGCATTCTGTAACAAACATCCTGAAAGCCAAACTCCATCTCTGTCTCTATTTCGTGGAGATCCCGACCTGTGACAGGGTTCATCCAATAAACATCTCGTGGAATAACTGCAGCCTCCACACAAAATTCCCACTTAATAATAGCATCCCTAAAAGAATGAAACTCGGGGGTAGAGCCAAGATGGCCGAATAGGAACAGCTCCACTCTACAGCTCCCAGCCTGAGCGACACAGAAGATGGGTGATTTCTGCATTTCTGTTTGAGGTACCGGTTTCGTCTCACTAGGGAGTGCCAAACAGTGGGTGCAGGACAGTCGGTGAAGCACCCTGTGCACCAGCCGAAGCAGGGCGAGGCATTGCCTCACTCGGGAAGTGCAAGGGGTCAAGGAGTTCCCTTTCCTAGTCAGAGAAAGGGGTAACAGACGGCACCTGGAAAATTGGGTCAGTCCCACCCTAATGCTGCGCTTTTCCAATGGGCCTGGAAAATGGCACACTAGGAGACTGTGTCCCGCACCTGGCTTGGAGGGTCCTATGCCCACGGAGTCTCACTGATTGCTAGCACAGCAGTCTGAGATCAAACTGCAAGGCTGCAGCAAGGCTGGGGGAGGGGCGCCCGCCATTGCCCAGGCTTGCTTAGGTAAACAAAGCAGCCAGGAAGCTCAAACTGGGTGGAGCCCACCACAGCTCAAGGAGGCCTGCCTGCCTCTGTAGGCTCCACCTCTGGGGGCAGGGCACAGACAAACAAAAACTCAGCAGGAACCTCTGCAGACTTAAATGTCCCTCTCTGACAGCTTTGAAGAGAGTAGTGGTTCTCCCAGCACGCAGCTGGAGATCTGAGAATGGACAGACTGCCTCCTAAAGTGGGTCCCTCACCCCCGAGCAGCCTAACTGGGAGGCAACCCCCAGTAGGGACAGACTGACACCTCACTCGGCAGGGCACTCCTCTGAGACAAAACTTTCAGAGGAACTGTCAGACAGCTGAATTTGTGGTCTCACGAAAATCCACTGTTCTGCAGCCACCGCTGCTGACACCCAGCCAAACAGGGTCTGGAGTGGACCTCTAGTAAACTCCAACAGACCTGCAGCTGAGGGTCCTGTCTGGTAGAAGGAAAACTAACAAACAGAGAGGACATCCACACCAAAAACCCATCTGTACATCACCATCATCAAAGACCAAAAGTAGATAAAACCACAAAGATGGGGAAAAAACAGAGCAGAAAAACTGGAAACTCTAAAAAGCAGAGCACCTCTCCTCCTCCAAAGGAACGCAGTTCCTCACCAGCAACGGAACAAAGCTGGACAGAGGATGACTTTGACGAGTTGAGAGAAGAAGGCTTCAGATGATCAAACTACTCTGAGCTACGGGAGGAAATTCAAAACAATAGCAAAGAAGTTAAAAACTTTGAAAAAAAAATTAGACGAATGGATAACTAGAATAACCAATGGAGAGAACAGCTTAAAGGAGCTGATGGAGCTGAAAGCCAAGTATCGAGAACTATGTGAAGATTGCAGAAGCCTCGGTAGCAGATGCGATCAACTGGAAGAAAGGGTATCACTGATGGAAGACGAAATGAATGAAATGAAGCGAGAAGGGAAGTTTAGAGAAAAAAGAATAAAAAGAAATGAACAAAGCCTCCAAGAAATTTGGGACTATGTGAAAAGACCAAACCTACGTCTGATTGGTGTACCTGAAAATGACAGGGAGAATGGAACCAAGTTGGAAAACACTCTGCAAGATATTATCCAGGAGAACTTCCCCAATCTAGCAAGGCAGGCCAACATTCAGATTCAGGAAATACAGAGAACGCCACAAAGATACTCCTCGAGAAGAGCAACTCCAAGACACATAATTGTCAGATTCACCAAAGTTGAAATGAAGGAAAAAATGTTAAGGGCAGCCAGAGAGAAAGGTCAGGTTACCCACAAAGGGAAGCCCATCAGACTAACAGCTGATCTCTCGGCAGAAACTCTACAAGCCAGAAGAGAATGGGGGCCGGTATTCAACATTCTTAAAGAAAAAACTTTTCAACCCAGAATTTCATATCCAGCCAAACTAAGCTTCATAAGTGAAGGAGAAATAAAATACTTTACAGACAAGCAAACACTGAGTGATTTTGTCACCACCAGGCCTGCCCTAAAAGAGCTCCTGAAGGAAGCACTAAACATGGAAAGGAACAACCGGTACCAGCCACTGCAAAAACATGCCAAACTGTAAAGACCATCGAGGCTAGGAAGAAACTGCATCAACTAATGAGCAAAATAACCAACTAACATCATAATGACAGGATCAGATTCACACATAACAATATTAACTTTAAATGTAAATGGGCTAAATGCTCCAATTAAAAGACACAGACTGGCAAATTGGATAAGGAGTCAGGACCCATCAGTGTGCTGTATTCAGGAAACCCATCTCACGTGCAGAGACACACATAGACTCAAAATAAAGGGATGGAAGAAGATCTGTCAAGCAAATGGAAAAAAAAAAAGGCAGGGGTTGCAATCCTAGTCTCTGATAAAATAGACATTAAACCAACAACGATCCAAAGAGACAAAGAAGGCCATTACATAATGGTAAAGGGATCAATTCAACAAGAAGAGCTAACTATCCTAAATATATATGCACCCAACACAGGAGCACCCAGATTCATAAAGCAAGTCCTGAGTGACCTACAAAGAGACTTAAAGTCCCACACAATAATAATGGGAGATTTTAATACCCCATTGTCAACATTAGACAGATCAACCAGACAGAAAGTTAACAAGGATATCCAGGAATTGAACTCAGCTCTGCACAAAGTGGACCTAATAGACATCTACAGAACTCTCCACCCCAAATCAACAGAATATACATTTTTTTCAGCACCACACCACACCTATTCCAAAATTGACCACATAGTTGGAAGTAAAGCTCTCCTCAGCAAATGGAAAAGAACAGAAATTATAACAAACTGTCTCTCAGACCACAGTGCAATCAAACTAGAACTCAGGATTAAGAAACTCACTCAAAACTGCTCAACTACATGGAAACTGAACAACCTGCTCCTGAATGACTATTGGGTACATAATGAAATGAAGGCAGAAATAAACATGTTCTTTGAAACCAATGAGAACAAAGACACAACATATCAGAATCTCTGGGACTGTACACACTCAGCAGTGTGTACAGGGAAATTTATAGCACTAAATGCCCACAAGAGAAAGCAGGAAAGATCCAAAATTGACACCCTAACATCACAATTAAAAGAACTAGAAAAGCAAGAGCAAACACATTCAAAAGCTAGCAGAAGGCTAGAAATAACTAAAATCAGAGCAGAACTGAAGGAAATAGAGACACAAAAAACCCTTCAAAAAATTAATGAATCCAGGAGCTGGTTTTTTGAAAAGATCAACAAAATTGATAGACCGCTAGCAAGACTAATAAAGAAGAAAAGAGAGAAGAATCAAATAGATGCAATAAAAAATGAAAAAGGGGATATCACCACCAATCCCACAGAAATACAATCTACCATCAGAGAATACTACAAACACCTCTATGCAAATAAACTAGAAAATCTAGAAGAAATGCATAAATTCCTCAACACATACACCCTCCCAAGACTAAACCAGGAAGAAGTTGAAACTCTGAATAGACCAATAACAGGCTCTGAAATTGTGGCAATAATCAATAGCTTACCAACGAAAAAGAGTCCAGGACCTGATGAATTCACAGCTGAATTCTACCAGAGGTACAAGGAGGAACTGGTACCATTCCTTCTGAAACGATTCCAATCAATAGAAAAAGAGGGAATCCTCCATAACACATTTTATGAAGCCAGCATTGTCCTGATACCAAAGCATGGCATAAACATAACCAAAAAGAGAATTTCAGACCAATATCCTTGATGAACATTGATGCAAAAATCCTCAATAAAATACTGGCAAACCAAATCCAGCAGCACATCAAAAAGCTTATCCACCATGATCAAGTGGGCTTCATCCCTGGGATGCAAGGCTGGTTCAACATACACAAATCAATAAATGTAATCCAGCATATAAACAGAACCAAAGACAAAAACCACACGATTATCTCAATAGATGCAGAAAAGGCCTTTGACAAAATCCAACAACCCTTCATGCTAAAAATTCTCAACAAATTAGGTATTGATGGGACGTATCCAAAATAATAACAGCTATCTATGACAAACCCACAGCCAATATCATACTGAATGGGCAAAAACTGGGAAGCATTCCCTTTGAAAACTGGCACAAGACAGGGATGCCCTCTCTCACCACTCCTATTCAACATAGTGCTGGAAGTTCTGGCCAGAGCAATCAGGCAGGAGAAGGAAATAAAGAGTATTCAATTAGGAAAAGAGGAAGTCAAATTGTCCCTGTTTGCAGATGACATGATTGTATATCTAGAAAACCCCATCGTCTCAGCTCAAAATCTCCTTAAGCTGATAAGCAACTTCAGCAAAGTCTCAGGATACAAAATCAATGTACAAAAATCACAAGCATTCTTGTACACCAATCACAGACAAACAGAGAGCCAAATCATGAGTGAACTCCCATTCACAATTGCTTCAAAGAGAATAAAATACCTAGGAATCCAACTTACAAGGGATGTGAAAGACCTCTTCAAGGAGAACTACAAACCACTGCTCAATGAAATAAAAGAGGATACAAACAAATGGAAGAACATTCCATGCTCATGGGTTGGAAGAATCAATATCATGAAAATGGCCATACTGCCCAAGGTAATTTATAGATTCAATGCCATCCCCATCAAGCTACCAATAACTTTCTTCACAGAATGGGAAAAAACTACTTTAAAGTTCATATGGAACCAAAAAAGAGCCCGCATCACCAAGTCAATCCTAAGCCAAAAGAACAAAGCTGGAGGCATCACGCTACCTGACTTCAAACTATACTACAAGGCTACAGTCACCAAAACAGCATGGTACTGGTACCACAACAGAGACATAGATCAATGGAACAGAACAGAGCCCTCAGAAATAATGCCGCATATCTACAACTATCTGATCTTTGACAAACCTGACAAAAACAAGCAATGGGGAAAGGATTCCCTATTTAATAAATGGTGCTGGGAAAACTGGCTAGCCATATGTAGAAAGCTGATACTGGATCCCTTCCTTACACCTTATACAAAAATTAATTCCAGATGGATTAAAGACTTACATGTTAGACCTAAAACCATAAAAACCCTAGAAGAAAACCTAGGCAATACCATTCAAGACACAAGCATGGGCAAGGACTTCATGTCTAAAACACCAAAAGCAATGGCAACAAAAGCCAAAATTGACAAATGGGATCTCATTAAACTAAAGAGCTTCTGCACAGCAAAAGAAAATACCATCAGAGTCAACAGGCAACCTACAAAATGGGAGAAAATTTTCACAACCTACTCATCTGACAAAGGGCTAATATCCAGAATCTACAATGAACTCAAACAAATTTACAAGAAAAAAACAAACAACCCCATCAAAAAGTGGGCAAAGGACATGAACAGACACTTCTCAAAAGAAGACATTTATGCAGCCAAAAAACACATGAAGAAATGCTCATCATCACTGGCCATCAGAGAAATGCAAATCAAAACCACAGTGAGATACCATCTCACACCAGTTAGAATGGCCATCATTAAAAAATCAGGAAACAAGAGGTGCTGGAGAGGATGTGGAGAAATAGGAACACTTTTACACTGTTGGTGGGACTGTAAACTAGTTCAACCATTGTGGAAGTCAGTGTGGTGATTCCTCAGGGATCTAGAACTAGAAATACCATTTGACCCAGCCATCCCATTACTGGGTATATACCCAAAGGACTATAAATCATGATGCTATAAAGACACATGCACACGTATGTTTATTGCGGCACTATTCACAATAGCAAAGACTTGGAACCAACCCAAATGTCCAACAACGATAGACTGGATTAAGAAAATGTGGCACATATACACCATGGAATACTATGCAGCCATAAAAAATGATGAGTTCATGTACTTTATAGGGACATGGATGAAACTGGAAAACATCATTCTCAGTAAACTATCTCAAGGACAAAAAACCAAACACCACATGTTCTCACTCATAGGTGGGAATTGAACAATGAGAACTCATGGACACAGGAAGGGGAACATCACACTCCAGGGACTGTTGTGGGGTGGGGGGAGGGGGGAGGGACAGCATTAGGAGATATACCTAATGCTAAATGACGAGTTAATGGGTGCAGCAAAACAACATGGCACATGGATACATATGTAACAAACCTGCACATTGTGCACATGTACCCTAAAACCTAAAGTATAATAATAAAAAATAAATAAATAAAATAAAATAAGAAAGAATGAAACTCAATTCAATTCAACAAACATTTATCAAGTACAGCAGTGAACAAGCAGACAGATGTTGTGGGAAGACTGTCATTAAACACATAATAAGATATGAGTAAAAGCCTTCAGATTCATGAGAGAAGAAGACCAAGAGTTAGCATCTCCTCTTTCCATTCCCTTTACCGTTCCCCTCATACAGCACAGGACTTGGAAAGGGCACCCAGCCTTCTCTTTCACCTCAGACACTCTTTCTACCATTGTGCAGACCTGGGAAGCTTACATTCTCCCAGGGTCACCTTCCCAGGATGAGGCTGTAACTTCTACCCTTGACCCGGAGTATACCAGTGAGACCCCTGGTTTGCAGCAAATCTGTGCAAACCTTGCAGAAAATTAAAGAATACCCTAGGGATAAAGAATCTGTCAATCAACAAGCACCCAAATGGATATACTGGGCCCTGGTAGCAGGGCAAAGTTGAGCATGTCCGTACCCAGAAGGGACACAAAAGAGAGAAGAATGTTGAAGAATGTCCCAAACAAAATACCAGGACATGATCCCCTACCACGAGCCAAATAAAAGTTATTACCATTTGAGAAACTGTGTTTTTTCACCATTTTCTTCATTGCACTTAACATTGCATGAATTATAGTATTCATTTTTTTTCATTACGTGTATCCCCTTAGAATATACATTTCTTGAGAGCAAGGATTTTGTTTGTCCACTGTAATGTATCCAGTGCCTGGGACAATCTTAGCCTAGTAGCTCACTGAGTATTGGTTGAATGAAGGAATTAGTGAATGAATTAGCTAATTTATTTAGTGTTAATCTTCAGATCCACAGATTCTGCTACACTTTACTAGCACAGAAGCTCTAGAGGAGTAGGGAGAATAGTGCCCCAAGTAACAGGTGTTCAGTCTAGAGGAGGGCAGGGGATGTTTTAATACTCAGCATTTTTTTCATTTATTACTGAAAACAAATGTATGAGGTGGTATTATTGTGCTCTCATTTTGCAGATGAGAAAACTGATGAATAGAAAAATCAAGAAGCTTCCCTAAAGTCACACAGCTGGAAAGTTGCTGAGTAGGAAATTGAACTCAGATCTCTCTGACACCAAAGTGTCAGCTCTTTTCACTAACCCTACAGATATTGCATTTACAGAGACACACCAGTAGTATAATCCCTTTGTTTCAACAAATATTTATTGAGCAGCAAGGGTGCATCAGGACTACAGGCTCTTCAAGAGCAGGGGCCAAGTCTGCCTTTACTCACAGTTGATCCCCACACCTGGAACCATGCCTGGCATAAAATCGGTGCTCAATAAATATTTGTTAAATGAAAAAAACAGCTGTGCGAGGTACTCAGACTACATAAAACAGCCACAGTCCCTGTCCACACTGTTTAGAGTATGGTGGGGTCAAAGCCGCATGGAACATACCAGAAAGGATGATCATCATTACAAGAAAAATTTATTGAGCATTTGCTACATATAAAATGCTCTTCTAGGCATTTTCCATGGATTAATTTATTTAACACTCCCAACAACCCTTTGAAATAGGTACTACTATTATCCTTATTTGAAAGATGAATAAACAGAGGCCCAGAGAGGCTAACTTGCCAAAGATCACAAAGCTAGTGAGTGGTAGAACCCAAGCAGTTCAGAGCCTGTGTTCCAATGAGTGGTCACTGTATTGCCTCTATCTGATAATTATAATCATAACAATAAACATGAGTACCTGAATGCTGAAAATCCCTAATGGCATTTGACCGCATAAACTGGGACAGGAGTGGAATGACGCTGTTTGAAATATAGCACCATCAAAGACACCCTAACGCCAGCCTTCACATTTCCCCAGTGAAAGTTTCCACAAGCCCTTGTCAGCCCAGGCACAGCCATGGATCAGGAGCCAAGGTCATTTCTCTGTACTGATCTGATCCATCTGCCCCACTGCCCTTCTTCTGAGACCTTCTCACCCAAGGGGCTGGCAACTGGACCACATAGCTCCTTGATCCCACCCACAGCTTTACAAACAGAGGCCATGTCTGCCTAGAGCCACTGTACTTATGAAGACCTTGAAGTATTGATGTTCTGATGGTACCAGACAGAGGATGTCTTAACCCCAAGAAGCAGAGGTAATCACTCAGGGCAGAAAGTTTCTGGAGACTCCCCTCCCTTCAGCAGCATCTGCCTAGAGTACCTTACATGAAGGACATATGCTCAGTTTGTAAGCATAGAGATTTGGTTTCAGATTGATGAACTCATTCTTAAAAGGCTGGAGAGAGAACTCTTCAGCTGGTTTTCTGTGGAAGTCAGGATATGGTTATGAACTTCTTTGCACATCTCCAAGGTTTAGGTATGGAGGGAGCTGTTCAAGGAAATGAGCTTTGAGAAGTTGTCTCTGCTGTGCTCCTTCCCTCCAATGGTGTGGCTCCTACATAGCTCCACACTCATACAAAATTGCTGGTGTTTGTAAAAACTTCTAGAAAATGTGAGGGAAGAAGAACACACAACTAGATTTGGGTTGCACAATTCTAACCCACAACCAGAAGCCACATCCATCGAGAAGAGTAGCACATCCACCCATGAACTCACCTGAGGTGCCACCCAGAGGACAGGCATTTGACCATGAACTGATGGAAGGGGTAGAATATAAGGACCTTTTGTCCTTTTCCAGGTGGAAATGAGAATTATCTAGCTGTACTTTGTGAAATTTAGCTCGCTCATTCTCCCCATCCCCCTGTGAAATAACTTTAATTCTGACCAGGAGAATTGTGGATTAAAACTAACACCTCCAAAAAGCCAGCAAGGAGCCAGCCCTGCATACAGAGCACAGATGCAATGTAGCCAGCATATGATATAACTGCATTGGTGATTCACCCAGTATATAACAGCCATGCTTTTCACAGCTTCTTTTCATCTATAATCTCCAAAATCAAACCCCATCCAAATGTGATGTGTTAAAAAGAGAGAGATCTTTAATGAGCATGGAGAACAAATAGAAAAATTCAGTTTCTTTTAACTGCATTAAACAGAAATGCATAATTAGAACAACGTATTACTGAAAGTTAATTCTAGGGAGGGGAGGCACCTTCAATAAGGTATGTAAGTTTGAGAGTCTATGTGACAGTGAAGATTCAATGAGAAAGGGGCTTCTGGCTAGAAAAATTCTTTCAAATAACCACAGTGGTAAAAAGCACTAAAGCCTCTTTCCCTTCCAAGGCATGGCTTACAGATGGCTTTTCCCAGACAGTGTGAAAGCCAGAGCTCCACATTTGTCCGATGAAATGAGTAACATCATCTTCCTCACCTTTTTTTTCTAAGGGGACTAGAATTCTTATAGGTTCACCATTTGCCAATACCCAAATCTTCTGACTCCCAATCTTGTTCTTTGTTCTCAGCCCCACATGGTCATTCAGAAAAGTGGAGTGCAGATTTTATGAGTCCTTCCCCACCCTGCAGAGAATATACCCACTTGGCCAGCCAGAGAGAGGCAACCATGGAGAGGTGCCCCTTGCACATCCTCCTGCACTACTCACACAATACACACAAGCATGAGCGCATGCATGCACACGCACACACACACACACACACACACATACAGCTGTAGTCAGAGACATGAAGATAAGGAGACACTTCACTTAAGGGGGGCTCCCAGTCCTGATCCTAAGGTTTTCTTATCTTTCACCTTAAAAATCACAGACCTGGCAGATGGAACCACAGTTAACACACACACCAATAAACACTCCCTCCCCATGCTCTCACTCATCAATCTGTCTAGCAAAGTCCCCTGCTGAGGTCAGAAGTGGCTCTCTCAATGGCCCAGCTTGACCAGGCTTCACACCTAGATCACACATGGATTGAGATGCAGGAAGTAAGTGCCACACGCTCCCACCCCATCAACACTTAGAACAATCCTTCATGGTGAAGGGACAGCATGGGCCACAGTGGCTCAGAACAGAACTTAGGGTCAGATGGAGTTGAATTCATACCTCACTTCTTCCATTCTTCAGGCTTTTGCACAGCTCCAGCAAGCACCATTCACACTTTTACCTCCAGGCATAAGATTCATGGAGAATACAATATTAATGATCATCCCCCCACCCCGCACCCCACAATGGAGTTGTGACATGCTATGGCCCTATCCACTAGCTATTAGCAATGAACTAATAGTATTACTTGAGAAAGAGCTTGGCCATCACTTTATTTGTAAAGTGATCATTTTAATGTCTACATCTCCAACTTATTCTAAGGATCAAATTAGATAATATATGAAAAGTGCTCAGCACAGAGCCTGACACATTGAAAGCATCAATAACTAGTAGCAATGATTATTTTTCAAGTCACCTAATCTAGGATCATGCCCACACAAGAACCACTGAGGTACTTGCTCTAAGAGCTTCATGAAAGGATGTCTATGACTCAGAGAGTTCCTCAACCTTACCTATGAGCCTTACTTGATTTCCCAGCCAACCCCAAATCTGGGTAGCCTCTTACTCTGTAAGTGCTACATGGAAAGGAGTGAATTTGGAGAGAATGAAGCCACTATGAGACACTATTAGAAGTTTCTATTAGAATGATAAGGAGCAAAGAGTTCCCCGCACTGTACCACCCATAACCTGCCCTCATGGATGCAGTGTTAAAACACTTCATTTTTAGAATAAGGAACCATCAGGCCCTCACCCATACTCTCCAGGCAGGGATTTGTGTATGTAATTAACAGAGATTAACAGCTGAATACAAAGGAAAATAATCCCTTATATTTTTATCATTGTATATGTTGTCCAGTGTGCTGCACAGTTGTTCAGTGGCCCCGCTCAACTGAGATTCCAGGAGAAAGTTAGCCCTAATGCCCTAAGGCAAACACCTTCATATATACATACATGCATATACATAATACATAATGAATTAACTCTCTTCTGTGCATGGTACTATCTATGTACCACCCTTAAAAGAATTGAGAAAATAATCACTTATATCATTTTCTGTGCTTCATGATTCAGATGAGGAACCCATGAGGTAGAAGGCAGACGTCATTACTCCCAATTTACAGAAGAGAAAACTGAGTTAAGAAAGGTGACTCACCCATGGTGACAAGACAAATAAGTGGCACAGGTAGGACTCAGTCTACAGACTCCAACTCAAGTACTCCCTTCTCGCCAAGAGGTGGGCCTAAGAAGCATCTAAATTTAGCACCTGTATCTTTAATCACACAAGCAGGATCTCATCAATTCAGAGACTTTCAAAGAGGAAGGAATTTAAAGTTCATCTACTGCAATACTCTCATTTTACAGATGAGAAAACTCATTTTAATAGATACCATTATAGTGTCCACTTCTCCCTAATGAGGTTATTTCCACATTCCATTTAATAGTCCATATTAATATAACATTGCTAATGTAGACACAATGGATTCTGCTAAATAAAAAAGGTGAAGTGGTAACAGATGGATTCACAAATCCTGTCTCTTCAATGTCATATTTATGCTCAGTACCCTGGCTGGCCACAAACTAGCAGTGTGACCTGAAGAAAGTCTCTTCAACCTTTCTGGGCTGAAGTTTTCTCATTTGTATAATGAGAAGATTGGATTAGAGAATTTGTCTTCCATTTAGGTCCCTTCCAACTCTGAAACTCTTGTCTGTGAAAGTACTTTGCAAGGTCATCTACTCCAGCCACCACCTCCCCACTTAGAGATAGCATCTCTCTAAACTATTATTTGCTAAAACCAGTTTTAGTCCCAAATCATCCTGTGTGTCCATCATACTGCAGATGTCTTTGGTGAAAGCATTTATTTAAATTCTGATTAAAGCTCAAGCAAAGTTAGCTCCAGACGGACAAGCCCTTCAGACATGAAAGAGATGACAGTTTCCCATTCTCCAGACCAAGCCCTGAAAAACCCCAGAAGCTTTGACCCAGAAGGAGTGATGTCTACACTCACATATCTACACTCACATGAGCAGAATACACTTTCTTAGACACCTAATATTCGCTATTTGTTTTGTCCCACTGAACCCATGGCTGGAGTCCCAAAAGCAGTGGCAGTGGAATCCCCACAAAAGAAAGCCCCAAACTGTCCTGAGATGGAGTTCGTTTGGATTCCAAAGAAAGAAGCACTGAACACTAAGGTGATCAATCCAAAGCATTTATTAGGGAAACTTACAGAAGACTACAGCAATCCTGGCAATGAACAGTAAGAGAAAAGTAGTGTTCTACTTAGATATGTCTGCAGCAGGAGTTGAGGGTGTGGAGTTTATGTGAGTGTTTAAGGAATGTGGGTCAGGGTCTGGGTCAGGGTCAGGTTTTTTTCTAGTAAACCTAGATACCTTTATCAGTGCCTGGGAATATTCGAAACCCTGATTTGGGTTCAAGCCTGCTGGGAAAATCCTGCAGCTGGTTGAGTCACAGAGCAATCAAGACACTCCATGATTTTTGGTAAAGACGCAAAAAGAAAGCAAGGGCAACTGGGGACTCTACACTGCTCTAACCTGAGGCAGCCACCTGCTTCTGAGCCTCTCCATCTTCCAGAAAGGAAGCTGGGTGCAAGGCATTCCCAGCAACTCAGTCTTACAGGGCCAAGTCTTTCCAGTGATTGAAATTCCTCTAAAAGAGAAAGAATGTCCCAAGTGGTCATCAAAAACAAGCTCAGGAAGGCAAGGTATGGAGTCAAATAGATACAGGGAGCTCTAAGAAGATGACTACAGCAAGTAGCAAGTTGAACAAAACACAATGGATATTTAGGAATGCAACTTTGTCACAACTGAGGTTTTTTGTTATAATTTTTATTTAAGGAAATCTAAAAAATACAAAAATTTTTAGAATTTTTTAAACTATATAAACCATTTTGTTATATGTGACTCTAAATGGTAAAAAGAAATAGAATAAAAGATGAAGTGCCTTTATAGGCCATCTTCTGCCTCTCTCATTCCCTCAAGACACCCCTGTGTATTCCCACACATACACCCAAGCACACATGCACACACAGGCATCCATAGTCACAAGACCATTCTCATGAATTTAGGGTCTAATCTTTCCATTCATCTCACAACTCACTTTTTCTAAACATGTTTATATATCTAGATCACATCTATTTAGGGTAGTTTGAAATGCAAGGATAATGTGTAATAACTAATCACAATCTCATAATTTTTAATGATTTGTGATGCCTCATGAGGATTTTTGTACTTAGGTTGCCTTTTGCTTATTCCAAGTATAGTAGTTTCCATTATACAAATATATTTGAATATATATCTCTATATATCTGCATATATATGATATGATATGCCTGCTTGTTCTATTAATGATAAGGCACTTGCCATCAGATGTCCACCCACAAATGCCTAGGTGCCATGTAAATTTGTTCCTAAACTACTCCTTTTAGCATCTCTTGGGATCCCTGTATCTGCTACTCGTGTCCAAATGGGCAAAACTCCCCAGCGTCTACTTATATTCATGGCTTGTCCAGAAGAAAAAGTTATATTAATATTATGTGGGGTTTGAATCTGGTTTTAATTGAATATTAAATGTGTATACGCTTGTTTGCCTTTCAATGTTTCCTTAAGATAAAAGAAGTAGTCCCATTTTATAGATAGGGCCACTGAGACAGTGAAAGTTTAATGTCATTATTGTCACAAGTAGATAAGGGTTGAGAGTCACCAGGTTCAAAATGTTAAAAAATACAGTCTGTTCTTGGTCTTAGTCACCAGATAGCCTCCTTTCAAAAGCAAGCAATCACAAAGACAGGTGAAACGCAGTCCCCAGAAGACTCTTCATGAACTACTTCCGAGTCTTTGAGAACTACTTCCAGCTTTCTGAGAACTACTTTCACTTCGGGTTTTCAGTTGGGGCCGGGGGTGTCCCACAGGGGACCAAGAATGTGCCTAATGTTGGAGAGGGGAGTGGGAAATAAAGTTCTGGAAATGGGATACTTGACTTTGCAGTCACATGAGGTGAGTACCATACAGCTGGTAGTCAGCAGCAGATTGTAGCCATAAATCTGATAGGTGGGGCTTGATTTTCACAATGCTCCATGTAGACAAATCTTTCCAGCTCTCCCATCAGCAACCTGTGGGAATAGGAAGGAGCCGGGAGTGCTCCAGAGGCCCACCTCATACTTAAATAGAAGCAGTTCCACTTTACCAGAGGTTTCAGAGAAGTTTTGTTTGAGAAACCTTTAAATTAAAGAATGTGCCAGCTTGATCCACTGGTAGTGATTGACTGAAACAGTTTGTTGAAATACTGAGGTCATTTCCAGGCTCTAGAAGAAAATTCTGTGATCAATTACCAATGTCTGCCATTGGTACTGAAGGGGAAATAGCATGATGCCATTTATGTGCAAATCCTGTATTAGAAGTAAATATCAAAATAAAAATTTTATGTTCCTATTTGATGCCAGGTGGTTTCCTTATGACATTCCTCTTCGAACTTTCATTCACATGCTCCCTAAAAGATTTTTGAAAATCTTTGTATCCTTCACTTTTTCAGTTGACATCTAAAATTCTCCATGATAAGTTCAGAGTCACAAAGGGTGTCAGTTATGGGGTACTGTAAATATTAATATTCTACAATAACTGTATTCCTCTCTAAGTATAGATGATAAACTTAAATATCATTTGATACCCACCATTATCCATTTTTAATATGAGCAATTTTTATTTTTTTCCAGCTATTTGCATATTTATTTAATCAACATTTACTGAGTAGCTTTATTTTCTTGGTGCTAGCCGCATAAGATATACAGGATGAGTCCTGTGTATATATCAATTTCAAAAATATATGTCAATTTCAAAAACAGGAAAACTATACTATTTTGCTTAGGGATAAATATGTAGGTGGTAAAATTATACATGAAAGTAAGAAAATGTCTATCATAAAAGTCAAGGTGATGATTACATCAAGGGAAGGTGAGGGAAATCTCACCTTCATCATCATGAAGAGAGGACACACACCTGGGGGAGTTGCAGAGTAGTCCAGGCTTGGGCTAGGCAGCCCATTCTTCTGCACATTCTTAGACTGCCTGAGCCTCTTTTTCACAGAAAAAAGTGATTGCACTGATACGAACTGAAAACACACAGGGTGTGCCAGAATAGGGGAATTTTTGCACTTGAAGGATGCAAATGATGTGCATTCTTTTTTTTTTTAATGATTTTACCTTTGTTTATTGACTAAAGATTTGGTTCCTTTATGTCTTCTTAGATTTTCCCTATGTCATCCAAAATGTTTTTTTTTTTTTATTTTAAGTTCCCGGATACATGTGCAGAACGTGCAGGTTTGTTACATAGATATACGTGTGCCATGGTGGTTTGCTGCATCAACTAACAGGCAAAATAACCAGCTAACATCACAATGACAGGATCAAATTCACATATAACAATATTAACCTTAAATGTAAATCGGCTAAATGCCCCAATTAAAAGACACAGACTGGCAAATTGGATAAAGAGTCAAGACCCATCAGTGTGCTGTATTCAGGACACCCATCTCACGTGCAGAGACACACACACAGGCTCAAAATAAAGGGATGGAGGAAGATCTACCAAGCAAATGGAAAACAGAAAAAAAAGCAGGGGTTGCAATCCTAGTCTCTGATAAAACAGACTTTAAACCAACAAAGATCAAAAGAGACAAAGAAGGCCATTACATAATGGTAAAGGGATCAATTCAAGAAGAAGAGCTAACTGTCCTAAATATATATGCACCCAATACATGAGCACCTGGATTCATAAAGCAAGTCCTTAGAGACCTACAAAGAGACTTAGACTCCCACACAATAATAATGGGAGAATTTAACACCCCACTGTCAATATTAGACAGCTCAACGAGACAGAAGGTTAACAAGGATATCCAGGACGAACTCAGCTCTGCCCCAAGCGGACCTAATAGACTTCTACAGAACTCTCCACCTCAAATCAACAGAATATACATTCTTCTCAGCACCACATCGCACTTATTCTAAAATTGATCCCATAATTGGAAGTAAAACACTCCTCAGCAAATGTAAAAGAACAGAAAGCATAACACACTGTCTCTCAGACCACAATGCAATCAAATTAGAACTCAGGATTAAGAAATTCACTCGAAACCACACAACTACGTGGAAACTGAACAACCTGCTCCTGAATGACTACTGGGTACATAACGAAATGAAGGCACAAATAAAGATGTTCTTTGAAACCAATGAGAAAAAAGACACAATGTACCAGAATCTCTGGAACACATTTAAAGCAGTGTGTAGAGGGAAATTTATAGCACTAAGTGCCCACAAGAGAAAGCAGGAAAGGTCTAAAATCGACATCCTAACATAACAATTAAAAGAACTAGAGAAGCAAGAGCAAACAAATTCAAAAGCTAGCAGAAGGCAAGAAATAACTAATATCAGAGCAGAACTGAAGAAGATAGAGACAAAAAATCCTTCAAAAAATCAATGGATTCAGGAGCTGGTTTTTTGAAAAGATCAACAAAATTGATAGACCGAGCACGGCTAATAAAGAAGAAAAGAGAAGAATCAAACAGACGCAATAAAAAATGATAAGGGGGATATCACCACCAATTCCCTGAAAACACAACTACCATCAGATAATACTATAAACACCTCTAAGCAAATAAACTAGAAAATCTAGAAGAAATGGATAAATTCCTGGACACATACACCATCCCAAGTCTAAACCAGGAAGAAGTTGAATTGCTGAATAGACCGATAACAGGTTCTGAAATTGAGGCAATAAAAAAAAAAGTCCAGGAACAGATGGATACACAGCCAAATTCTACCAGAGGTACAAAGAGGAGCTGGTGCCATTCCTTCTGAAACTATTCCAGTCAATAGAAAATGAGGGAATCCTCCCTAACTCATTTTATGAGGCCAGCATCATCCTGATACCAAAGCCTGGCAGAAACACAACAAAAAAAGAGAATTTTAGACAAATAGCCCAGATGAACATCGATGTGAAAATCCTCAATAATATACTGGCAAACCGAATCCAGCAGCACATCAAAAAGTTTATCCACCACGATCAAGTCAGCTTCATCCCTGGGATGCAAGGCTGGTTCAACATATGCAAATCAATAAACGCAATCCATCACATAAACAGAATCAATGACAAAAAAACACATGATTATCTCAATAGATTCAGAAAAGTCCTTTGATAAAATTCAGCAGCCCTTCATGCTAAAAACTCTCAATAAACGAGGTATTGATGGAACATATCTCAAAATAATAGGAGCTATTTATGAAAAACCCACAACCAATATCATACTCAGTGGGCAAAAGCTGGAACCATTCCCTCTGAAAACCGATACAAGACCAGGATGCCCTCTCTCACCACTCCTATTCAACATAGTGTTGGAAGTTCCGGCCAGGGCAATCAGGCAAGAGAAAGAAATAAAGGTATTCAGTTAGGAAGAGAGGAAGTCAAATTGTTTCTGTTTACAGATGACATGATTATATATTTAGAAAACCCCATAGTCCCAGCCCAAAATCTCCTTAAGCTGATAGGAAACTTCAGCAAAGTCTCATGATACAAAATCAATGTGTAAAAATCACAAGCATTCCTATACACCAGTAACAGACAAACAGAGAGCCAAATCATGAGTGAACTCCCATTCACAATTGCTCCAAAGAGAATAAAATACCTAGGAATCCAACTTACAAGTGATGTGAAGGACCTCTTCAAGAACTACAAACTGCTGCTCAACAAAATAAGAGAGGACACAAACAAATGGGAGAACATTCCATGCTCATGGATAGGAAGAATCAATATCATGAAAATGGCCATACTTCCCAAGGTAATTTATAGATTCAATGCCATCTCCATCAAGCTACCAATGACTTTCTTAACAGTATTGGAAAAAACTACTTTAAAGTTCATATGGAACCAAAAAAGAGCCCGCATAGCCAAGACAATACTAACCAAAAAGAACAAAGCTGGAGGCATCATGCTACCTGACTTCAAACTATACTACAAGGCTACAGTAACCAAAACAGCATGGTACTGATACCAAAACAGAGAGATAGACCAATGGAACAGAATAGAGCCCTCAGAAATAACACCACACATCTATAACCATCTTTGACAAACCTGACAAAAACAAGAAATGGGGAAAGGATTCCCTATTTAATAAATGGTGCTGGGAAAACTAGCTAGCCATATGTAGAAAGCCAAAACTGGATCCCTTCCTCATACCTTATACAAAAATTAATTCAAGATGGATTAAAGACTTAAATGTAAGACCTAAAACCATAAAAACCCTAGAAGAAAACCTAGGCAATACCATTCAGGATATAGGCATGGGCAAAGACTTCATGACTAAAACACCAAAAGCAATGGCAACAAAAGTCAAAATAGACAAATGGGGTCTAATTAAACTAAAGAGCTTCTGCACAGCAAAAGAAACTATCATCAGAGTGAACAGGCAACCTACAGAATGAGAGAAAAATTTTGTAATCTACCTATCTGACAAAGGGCTAATATCCAGAATCTACAAGGAACTTAAACAAATTTACAAGAAAAAAAAAAAACATCAAAAAGTGGGCAAAGGATATGAACAGACACTTCTCAAAAGAAGACATTTATGCAGCCAAAAGACACGTGAAAAAATGCTCATCATCACTGGTCATCAGAGAAATGAAAATCAAAACCACAATGAGATACCATCTCACACCAGTTAGAATGGTGATCATTAAAAAGTCAGGAAACAATGGATGCTGGAGAGGATGTGGAGAAACAGGAACACTTCTATACTGTTGGTGGGAGTGTAAATTAGTTCAACCATTGTGGAAGATGGTGTGGTGATTCCTCAAGGATCTAGAACTAGAAATATCATTTGACCCAGCCATCCCATTACTGGGTATATAACCAAAGGATTATAAATCATGCTACTATAAAGACACATGCACACGTATGTTTATTGTGGCACTATTCACAATAGCAAAGACTTGGAACTGACCCAAATGTTCATCAATGATAGAGTGGATTAAGAAAATGTGGCACATATACACCATGGAATACTATGCAGCCATAAAAAAGGATGAGTTCATGTCCTTTGCAGGGACATGGATGAAGCTGGAAACCATCATTCTCAGCAAACTATCACAAGGACAGAAAACCAAACACCTCATGTTCTCACTCATAGGTGGGAGTTGAATAATGAGAACACATGGACACGGGGCAGAGAACATCACACACCGGGGCCTGTCAGGCGGTGGGGGAGCTGGGGGAGGGATAGCATTAGGAGAAATATCTAATGTAAATGATGAGTTGATGGGTGCAGCAAACTAACATGGCATATGTATACCTATGTAACAAACCTGCACATTGTCCACATGTACCCTAGAACTTAAAGTATAATAAAAAAAAAAAGAAGAAAATCCCATTTTCTGAGGGGAAATTCAAGCCAGCTGCAGATGTTTGCACAAGTAATAAGGACCCAAACGTTAATCCCCAAGGCAATGGGAAAATATCTCCAAGGCATGTCAGAGACCTTTGCACCAGCCTCTCCCATCATAGACCCAGTGGTCTAGGAGGAACAAATGGCTTTGTGGGTAGGGCCCAGGGTACCTGTGCTGTATGCAGCCTGGGGACTTGGTGCCCTGTGTCCCAACCACTCCAGCCATGGCTGAAAGGGGCCAATGTAGAGCTCGAGCCGTGGCTTCAGAGGGTGCAAGCCCTAAGCCTTGGCAGCTTCCATGTGGTGTTGAGCCTGCAAGTGCACAGAAGTCAAGGATTGGAGCTTGGGAACCTCCACCTAATTTCAGAAGATGTATAGAAATGCCTGGATGTCCAGGCAGATGTTTGCTGCAGGAGTGGGGCTCTCATGGAGAACCTCTGCTAGGGCAGTGCAGGAAATGTGGGGTTGGAACCCCCACACGGAGTCCCTACTGGGGCACCATCTAGTGGAAAGAAAAGGGCCACCATCCTCCAGACCCAGAATGGTAGATCCACCTGCAGCTTGCATTGTACACCTGGAAAAGCTGCAGACACTCAGTGCCAGTCTGTGAAAGCTGCCAGAAGGGAGGCTGTACCCTGCAAAGCCACAGGAGTGGAGCTGCCCAAGACCATGGGAGCCCACCTCTTGCATCAGTGTGACCTGGATGTGAGACATGGAGTCAAAGGGGATCATTTTGGAGCTTTACAATTTGAATGCCCCATTGGGTTTTGGACTTGCATGGGCCCTGTAACTGTTTTGTTTTGGCCAATTTCTCCCATTTGGAATGGCTGTATTTACCCAATACCTGTACCCCCATTGTATCTAGGAAGTAACTAGCTTGCTTTTGATTTTATAGGCTCACAGGCAGAAGGGACTTGCCTTGTCTCAGATGAGATTTTGCACTGTGGACTTTTGGGTTAATGCTGAAATGAGTTAAGAATTTGGGGGACTGTTGGAAAGACAAGATTGGTTTTAAAATGTGAGGAAATGAGCTTTGGAGGGGTCAGGGGTGGAATGATATGGCTTGGCTCTTTGTCCTCACCCAAATCTCATCTTGAATTGTATTCCCATAATTTCTATGTGTGGTGGGAGGGACCTAGTGGGAGACAGTTTGAATCATGAGGGTGGTTTCCCTCATACTGTTCTCATGGTAGTGAATAAGTCTCATGAGATCTGATGGTTTTATCAGGGGTTTCCGCTTTTGCATCTTCCTCATTTTCTCTTGCTGCTGCCATATGACAAGTGCCTTTAGCCTCCCGCCATGATTCTGAGGCCTCCCCAGCCATGTGGAACTGTACGTCCAACTAAACCTCTTTTTCTTCCCAGTCTCAGGTGGTCTTTATCAGTAGCATAAATATGGACTTATACACCACATAAATGTCTTCTTTTGAGAAGTATGTTTATATCCTTTGCCCACTTTTTGATGGGTTTTTTTTTTTTTTGTAAATTTGTTTTAAGTTCCCTGTAGATTCTGGATATTAGACCTTTGTCAGATGGGTAGACTGCAAAAATTTTCTCCCATTCTGTAGGTTGCCTGTTGACTCTGATGATAGTTTCTTTTGCTGTGCAGAAGCTCTTTTGTTTAATAAGATCCCATTTGTCAATTTTGGCTTTTGTTGCCGTTGCTTTTGATGTCTTAGTCATGAAGAATTTGCCCATGCCTATGTCCTAAATGGTACTGCCTAGGTTTTCTTCTAGGGTTTTTATGATTTGGGGTTTTTACATTTAAGTCTTCAATCCATCTTGAGTTCATTTTTGTGTAAGGTGTAAGGAAGGGGTCTAGTTTCAGTTTTCTGCATATGGCTAGCCAGTTCTCCCAGCACCATTTATTAAATAGGGAATTCTTTCCCCATTGCTTGTTTTTGTCAGGTTTGTCAAAGATCAGATGGCTGTAAATGTGTGGTGTTATTTCTGAGGTTTCTGTTCTGTTCCATTGATCTATATGTCTGTTTTTGTATGAGTACCGTGCTGTTTTGGTTACTGTAGCCTTGCAGTATAGTTTGAACCCAGGTAGAGTGATGCCTCCAGCTTTGTTCTTTTTGCTTAGGATTGTCTTGGCTATACAGGGTCTTCTCTATTCCATACGAAATTTAAAGTAGTTTTTTCTAATTCTGTGAAGAATGTCAATGGTAGTTTGATGGGAATAGCATTGAATCTATAAATTACTTTTCATGATATTGATTCTTCCTATCCATGAGGATAGAATGTTCTTCCATTTGTTTGGGTCCTCTTATTTCCTTGAGCAGTGGTTTGTAGTTCTCCTTGAAGTGGTCCTTCATATCCCTTGTAAGTTGGAATCCTAGATATTTTATTTACAATTGCTCTCTTTGGAGCAATTGTAAATGGGAGTTCACTCATGATTTGGCTCTCTGCTTATCTATTGTTGGTGTGAAGGAACGCTTGTGATTTTTGCACATTGATTTTGTATCATGAGACTTTGCTGAAGTTGTTTATCAGATTAAGGAGATTATGGGCTGAGACTATGGGGTTTTCTAAATATGCAGTCATGTCATCTGCAAACAGAGACAATTTGACCTCCTCTCTTCCTATTTGAAAGCCCTTTCTTTCTTTCTCTTGCCTGATTGCCTTGGACAGAACTTCCAACACTATGTTCAATAGGAGTGGTGAGAGAGGGCATCCTGGTCTTGTATCAGTTTTCAAAAGGAATGGTTCCAGCTTTTGCCCACTCAGTATGATATTGGCTGTGGGTTTGCCATGAATAGCTCTTATTATTTTGAGATATGTTTCATCAGTACCTAGTTTATTGAGAGTTTTTAGCATGAAGTGGGTGTTGAATTTTATCGAAGGCCTTTTCTGAATCTATTGAGATAATCATGTGTTTTTTGTCTTTGGTTCTATTTATGTGATGGGTTACGTTTATTGATTTGCATATGTTGAACCAGCCTTGCATCCTGGGGATGAAGCCAACTTGATTGTGATGGGTAAGTTTTTTGATATGCTGCTGAATTTGGTTTGCTAGTATATTATTGAGGATTTTCACATCGATGTTCATCAGGGATATTGGCCTGAAGTTTTCCTTTTTTGTTATGTCTCTGCCAGGTTTTGGTATCAGGATGATGCTGGCTTCATAAAATGAGTTAGGGAGGAGTCCCTCCTTTTCAATTGTTTGGAATCGTTTCAGAAGGAATGGTACCAGCTGATCTTTGTACCTCTGGTAGAATTCAACTGTGAATCCATCTGGTCCTGGGTTGTTTGTTGTTGCTGTTGTTGTTAGGCTATTAATTACTGCCTCAATTTCAGAACTTGTTATTGGTCTACTCAGGGATTCGACTTCTTCCTGGTTTAGTCTTAGGAGGGGGTGTGTGTCCAGGAATTTATTCATTTCTTTTAGATTTTCTAGTTTATTTGCTTAGAGGTGTTTATAGTATTCTCTGATGGTAGTTTGTATGTATTGGGGGTCAGTGGTGATATCCTCTTTATCCTTTTTTATTGTATCTATTTGCTGGCTCTTTTTTTCTTTATTAGTCTACCTAGCAGTATATCTATTTTGTTAATTTTTTCAAAAAAACAGCTCCTAGATTCACTGATTTTTTGGAGAGTTTTTTGTGTCTCTATCTCCTTCAACTCTGCTCTATCTTAGTTATTTCTTGTCTTCTGCTAGCTTTTGAATTAGTTTCCTCTTGCTTCTCTAGCTCTTTTAATTGTGATGTTAGGGTGCTGATTTGAGATCTTTCTAGCTTTCTGATGTGAGCATTTAGTGCTATAAATTCCCCTCTCAACAATTCTTTAGCTGTGTCACAGAGATTCTGGTATGTTCTCTCTTTGTTCTCATTGGTTTCAAATAACTTATTTATTTCTGCCTTAATTTCATTATTTACCCAGGAGTCATTCAGAAGCAGGTTGCTCAATTTCCTTGTAATTGTGTGGTTTTGAGTGAGTTTCTTAATCCTGAGTTCTAATTTGATTTCACTGTGGTCTGAGAGATCGTTATGATTTCAAGTTTTTTTGCATTGAGTGATTTTTACAACAGTCAGAAAACTTACATCACTCCTTTTTCTTCTTAATTAATTTCTTTCTACTTCTTCACAAAATTTTATCCTAATGTAATATTTTATTTGCTTAAACATCTTCTATTGGTCACCCTAACTCTCTGTAATAAAATATGTGTATTATTTAAATTATTTTTTAATATTTGGTAACTATAAGACTTTAAGTGTTTAAATTTTTTCTCCAGAGTTGATTTATCATTGTAATTATTAACATAACATTTGTCAAAATAACATAAATATATTAAATTTTTTTGCTTAATAATTATTAAACAAATGTTTTTTAAAAATATAGAGATGGGGTCTTGCTACATTGCTCAGGCTAGCCTCAAACTCTTCGGCTCAAACTATCCTCCCGACCTCAGCCTCCCAGGTAGCTGAGACAACTGCACCCAGCTCATAAATGCAATTTTTAAAAAAGAAACTACATCTCTTAATGAGATTAGTGAAGCTGGATTGCTGAGGTTTTTAATTTCAATTAGTTCATTTGTCTTTGGATAAAAATTACTTACTGCTAGACTAAGACATAGCTTAGGAGCTGTTAAGAATATTGTAAAAGACTTTGACATGGGCAAAAGATTATTTGGTGTCCTTTCAATGAAAAACTGGGTGCTGCCTGGCAGGACTCTCCTACCACCATGGGGTTATCTGATTCTATAAGAGTATGTGCCTTTGATAGTCTTTGACAGTTTATTTTATAACTCTGTAAACTGCAGCAAGTTGAAAGTAAATAAAATGATGCTTGTCCATGAAAATGTAAACTAATTTTGTCTGATAGAGATACAATTGATCCCTGCTCTTTAGAAAACATAATTCTAAACATTAGATTTTTTTCCCTTTAAGATAACAACCAGTTCTGATCTATTAGCAAATTCATTTTAGCATTCATGATTGCCTATATATGTATAACATTTTTCCTTTATGAAAATTATCCTGTAACAATAAATTATCTTTCTACCTTTTATTGTTATAGACAAAAGCACTAAGTAACTTTGTTAAAACATTTGTGGTGATGGGAATGGCAGGAGTTTGGTTACAGTGACGACACCTTTCTTTAACTTCTAAATTATATGTCAAAATTCATATAAAATAATCTGTAATCAAAATTTATTTGTAGTGATCTTACAGCTGAAAATTCAATTTAGTCCTCCTTCAATTTTGAAAGCAAAGAATTGGAAACCTTCAAGTCAACAATGGTGTGTTGAAAAAAAAAAAAGAATTGGAAACCATCTGACTCACACATCTACCAGCCATTAGTCATTTGCTTTCTCAAAACCATTATTTTGAAATCTCTCTTTGTTTGGACACTGGAGGTTTTGATACCCTGGGACAATGTACCATGGTAAGACCCAAAATGGTGGCAAATATTCATTTATTTTGTCAAGTGGGAGAAGGCTTATTATAAATAGGGAAGTAGAGAGAAGACCACAGGCTTATTTTAAGAGGGAGAAATTTTAGAAGACAAAATGTTTATGAGTTGAGGATGTGGATATTGATTCCCTTGAAAGTACCCTGGAAAGTCTTTGTGAACTACCTTGAACATATTTGTCCAGTGTGAAGATCAATCCTTTAAGTCATAAGGGAGAAATGCCACCCCCTTTAGAAGCAGTCGAATCCAACAGAACCAGTGGAAGAGTTCTCACAACTTTGACTATGCTTCCCAATTCCAAATCCTTGCCTCTTTTCTAACACTCTTCTAGCATCTACCCTACTAGACTGTAGGTTTCTCCCAGCAATGCCCATACAAGCCTTAGCTGCTTTGCCTGTAGGATAAGGAGTGACTCGGTCTTTGATTCACTGATTCCCTGAACTTACCCTGACCCTTTTGGTTTGCATTTCTGTGCAACCTCCCATTATGCGAGAGAGTGTTTACAAAATGCTTTTTAAGCTTTGCCCTTCAAAGCTTTTATGAGTAAAAACATGGGAAAGTAGAGGTCACAAAATACCCCCACAAAGAGCACAAATTTATTAAATCCTATGCTTTAACATACATTTTCATTTGAACTTTGCATTTTATTTCATAATTTATCAACATTCATCTTGGTATTCTAGGATATTTTAAATTACTTGCCACTGAATAAAATTGATGCTGGAAAAAGACACATCAGGATTATCTTATAACTTAGAGCATTTTCTCGTATTCCACCAGGAAGATCTGTTTAAGAAGTGTATCATGAAGCCATTTAAAACAATGAATGACACCCATTGGATCAGCCTTAGCAGAGAGCAGGCCCCGAGAGAATGAAGCACAAGTTAGATAAGTTTTGAAGTTGGGAAGAAGAAAAATAAGAAAAGTTGGAAACATACAACCCTGCCCATTCCAAATGGACATTGTAGTGCAGTCCTGCACAGCTGTTGGGGAAAACATCCTGCAGCAACAGGTGTTGTAAAAATCAACGCACTAGAAAGCCATAAAGAAAGAAAAAAAAAAGCAAAGACTGCAAAAGAGGTATACAAAGGATACAGTTAGAGTATTCACAATTTTGAATAGCTATCCTCCAGAACAACAAAACTACTGGTTGTTGTAAATAGCATATAAAACAGAGAGGAAGCAGAGTTAATGCTTTTATTCAGACTTCTAAGCAGCATAACGGTCCTTTGAAATCACAGCTTCACTCACTCAGACAGCCCCTGAATCAGTAGAGCTTAGGAGGTGGTAGAAGAAACATTGAGTTTTCCTCACCACAAAGGACAATATCAGGGCCAGACATGGTTGCTCATGCCTGTAATCCCAACATTTTGTGAGGCCAATGCTGGAGGATCACTTGAAGCCAGGATTTCAAGACCAGCTTGGGCAACATAGCAAGACCACATCTCTCAAAAAAAAAAGGACAATGTCAATGTCTCCTTTCTATCCCAGGCAGAGATGGAACTATATGTTCACTGTTTTCATGGTTTCAGAGGGAGAAATAAAAACCAACCTATTATTTTCATACTTCCTTTGCATAATGAACAAGCAGAAACACCCGGCCCAAAGGAGAATGGGCATTCTTCTCAGGGCTTGGACAACATAATCTCCTACATCCTCTTAGCCCCAGCAGAGGGGGCAGGCATGCTCCCACAGGTTCACTTGCAGGGGGTGCCAAGTCCTTGCCCTGCTTTTTCAGCCTCTTTTCTTTTCTCTTTTTTTTTTTTTTTAATTATACTTTAAGTTCTGGGTTACATGTGCAGAACGTGCAGGTTTGTTACATAGGTATACATGAGCCATGGTGGTTTTTCAGCCTCTTTTCTTAAAGCCACTAAATCATGGGGCTTCTAAATAATACACTATGAAGAGATGGACTGATCACCCACCAAAAATTGCCAATTGGCCAGGTGTGGTGGCTTACACCTGTAATCCCAGCACTTTGGCAGGCCGAGGTGGGCAGATCATGAGATCAAGAGTTCAAGACCATCCTGGGCAACATGGTGAAACCCAGTCTCTACTAAAAATACAAAAATTAGCCAGGTGTGGTGGTGGTGCCCACCTGCAGTCCCAGCTACTCGGGAGGCTGATGCAGGAGGATCACTTGAACCCAGGAGGCAGAGGTTGCAGTGAGCCGAGATCGAGCCACTGAACTCCATCATGGCGACAGAGCGAGACTCTATCTCAAAAAAAAAAAAAAGAAGTTGCCAATTATTGATGCAGGGGCTATCTCAGGTCAACTGGGTGGATGCCACATATAGGTAGAAGGCTCTCTTGCTGCCAAGGGTCTATTTCTAATGCACACAAGATGTCAATAGCCAAGTTTATCAGACATGGACATGGTGCATATAGGATCAGTCCTTCAATACTTATTTATTATTTATCTACTGTGCATCAAGCACCATGCTGGACACTATGAGAGAGAGCAAAAGCAGCAAAAGATTTGGGCCCTGCCTTGAAACCATTCACAAACTGATTGGGCAAATGGGATTAACCCACAAGAGACAATTATTGAGCAATAGAGTTAAGATGTTCCAGTCACAGAAGGTTTTATGGGGGAAAGAAGATATTTAGCCAAACCAGAAGGGTAAACAGTATGTGGATGGACCTGAGAGATAAAAAGGCATCCCTCACAAAGTCAACCCTCTGGGCAGAGGCACTGAGGAAAAAGACACCATAATAGGGATCAAGGGCAGGGAGGGAGAGGAAGGGAATGGAACAGCAAAGACAGGGTGTGACTGGTAAGGACAGTTTGTGTCAGGAGCATTGGAAAATAAAGTTAGATTAAGGAAAGTCAGGCAGAGAAATGTGGAGCTTGACAAGGTAATGGAAAAGAGGTTATATCTTGTTTCTTATTACATATATTTAAGGTGTACAACATAATGTTTTGATATACATATACGCAGTGAAGTGATTACTAAAGTCAAGTAAATTAGCATATCCATAATCTCACCTAGTTACCTTTCATGTGTGTGTGTAGTAAGAGAACCTAAAATCTACACTCTTAGCAAATTTCCAGTATATGATACAATATTATTAACTATAGTTCTCGTGCTGTACATTTGATCTCTAGACTTATTCATCTGATATAACCATATTTTTGTACCCTTCAACCTATGTCACACTATTTTCTCTTTCCCCAACCCCTGGTAACCACCTTTCTACTTCTCTGTTTCTGTCTATTTGACTTTTTTCTTTTTAGATTCCACATATAAATAGAACATACGGTATTTTTCTTTCTATGTCTGGTTCATTTCACTTAGCATAATGTCCTCTTGTGCACCTAGGTTGCCAAAAATGGCAGAATTTTCTTCTTATTTAAGGTTGAATAATATTCCATCACATATATATGGAAAAAAATTCTTAAATGTGTATGGAACCACAAAAGACCCTGAGTAGGCAAAACAATCTTGGGAAAGAAAAACAAAGTTGGAGGCATCCCACTTCCTGATTTCAAATTAATCATAAACAATAGTAATAAAAACAGTATGCTACTGGGCATAAAAACACACACACAAACCAATGGAACAGAATGCAAATCCCAGAATGAACTCAAGCATATATGGTCAACTAATCTTTGACAAGGCCACTAAAAAGATATAATTGTTTCTTGAGTAAGAAAAGGACACAGAAAAGCACAGTTCTGGAAAAATTATCTTGAAATAAGTGTTTTAATCTAGTTGAATATGAGTTTTATATATCTTAAAGCCTAATCTGGAGAAAATTCTCAAAGAGGTAGTCCACAAACTCAATTTACAATGCTTACCACAGTGCTGAATGCAGGGTGGTTTGTACTAATTCACTCATGTGTTAAGCAAACATTGAGCACCTACTATGTTTTAGGCACTGTGCTTGAGACTAGAAGAACAAATATAATGAATGAAATATTGTTCTTGTCCTTGAGTCTATAAGTGCCTCATCCTGACTCTACTATATTGAATTACGGGTCACAATTCTTTACTTCCCTGAAGGAAATTAAAGAATCCTTGCCATGATCTCATAGGACAGGATATATTCATGACTCCACCAACTTTAGCCTTAGCCACGTGACTTTCTCAGGACAATGCTAAACATAACACAAGTAGCAGTTTGACGTGTGCTTATGTGGTTGGACAAACCCTCTTGAGTTTCTGCCATTGCCATGAGAAGAGCTTCCCCCAGAGACCTCCTGCCCCTTCAGCCTGGACCCCAGAATGAATGTGTATAGAGCTGAGCTGCCCAGCCAACCCACAGACCTGCAGCCTGAAGGACAACCACTTCAACTGACCGGCAGATATGCAAGAAATGTGGGCCTCTTGTTATATGCCATTAAGATTTAAGATTTTGTGTTTCTTATGCAGCAATAACTGACTGATATACTTGCTGTCAAGGCCTTTCCTGCTCAAACCTGTCTACATTTCCAATATTCTCTTCCATTCTCCTCTAAACGTATCTTACAGTTGAAGCGAAGTGGACTGACTGCTCAGTGTGCCCTCAACCAAAACATGCCTTTGCTTGATTCAAATATAAGTACCAACATCCTCTCTATCTCTGCCTATCAAAATCTTACCTGTCATTTTAAGTGCCATCTTATAAGTTATCTTCTCTCTAAAGCTTTTCCTAATCCTAACTGTATAGATACGGAACACCCTGGATTCTCTCAGCCCTATCTCCTCACTCCCAGCCTTACCCACCCGCCTTACTCCCAGGCCAGAATGACCTTACTGGCAGCTCATGTTGTTTTAATAATCATAAATCACAAGCCACCACTGCTGCCACCACAAACCAAGAAGCACCAACAGAAACCAACTGACCATCCCTGTGCGCTGGACTGACTGGACCTATTGAGGCTCTGGCCTCCCCAGAAACCTCCTAGAGGGCTGAGTAACACAACCCAAAACTGTGAAGAAGTCAATGTTCATGAAGCAGACTCAGACTAATGAGAGACGGGAGAGAGGCAAAAGCCAGTAAACAAATTGCTCCCTCTTCCTTATCTATGACAGAGAGATAACTGTCCCATGCATTCTCTCTGGAGATGGCCCATGTGACTGAGCAACCATCTGGATTTGTAGGAAGCTGTAATCAGCTTGATGATGCACTGCCTTGCATTTTCTCTCCCTTCCTGCCTCACTTTTTTTTTGCCTCACTGTTGCTTCCTTGATGTTGCATCCCCAGTAAACTATTAGCATACAGAATTCTGCCTCAGGCTCTTTTCTCATGAGAATCCAGCTGAAACACTAAATAAATATGATCTCTTCTTCCTTTGACCCCAAATGGTACTTTTAACTCCTCTTATGGATGTTACTTATTTATACTGCTCTGTGTTAAAGCTATTCTGATGGGTTCACCCACACCAACTGCCATGTGCTTTATGTACAGTAGACACTCCATAAATGCTTTAATTAAATGCAATTGAGTCTGTCTCATTAGATTCAAGTCAATAAGTAAAAATAGTCATTCAAATGATCAAAATATATTTGGCCCATTGGTCCCCTGAAATATATTAGCACCAAAACTCTACTCCAATTTCTACTTTTCCCATAAACATCAACACAAACCAGCTTTTCGTTCCATCCTACCTCATTACAAATAGAAATACAAATACTTGCAACAGTTCTCTAGAGATGCAAAAAGGCAGAGAAAGCAGATGGCTAATTAAGGATCCATGGGTACAGTCTATATTTCTAAAGTCTTAATGGAATAGCAGAGTTACCACCCCCTTGCCACCATCATGACAACCTCCTTCTCTCACCCCTGTGTGAAGAGTTTACTTCCAGGCCCTTCTAAACACATTATGTTCTCGTAAATCACAGTAGCATTACTGAATCTGCTTAGACTTACAATCTATCACTACAATGATAGCACTAGGGAAAATATTGCAAAATCCAATGCATTATTGATGTCCTCTGTAATGAACGGCCATTCAGTAATTACACTCCCTCCTGTTAAAAATGCAGGAACATACGTGTGGTAAGAATTAAAATGTTCCCTAAAAGCTATAAAAATTAATTGTAGTATTTTCTGATTTCAATGCATTGTGGCTGTAACATTGGGAATCCTTACCCAAGGATTCTTGTAAGCACCATTGCCTTAGCATAAGTAGTGATTCCCTAAATGTGTTTACCCTCTCTGTGTAACCTCCTTCCCATCCCTTCACCACCAAATCCCTGCTTGTGGCCCATCCTCAGCAGAGGATACAGCCGGAGGCTTAGGCCATGACAAAATGAGTAATGGCCAGGTCAGGATCCCAAATGGGATAAAAATAGGGAAGGCTTCCAAAGTGTTGCATGTACCTCTGCAGGAAGGATTGTGAACAGAGCAATAGGACAACTAATGGACAATAGCCCATGTAACTATTAAAGCTGTCTATCTAGCTAAGAGTGGGCCACTCCAGAAGCCCATGATACCCTTGGCTATATTTTGACTATTCTAGCAGAAGCTGGATGACTGTTTATTGGAGGTAATAGGGTTATAGACAGGATTCATGGGTAAGAAGATCTTTTCACCTATAAGATGTTCAAATTCTGTGTGGTCTTCATAATTATCGTTTGCCATTGTCTCTACCTCATTTCCTGAGGAGAGTCATACAGACCAATATAATTGGAATCCATGCATATTCTGAAAGCCTGTACCTATCTGGCCTTGAGGTGCTTGTGCATTAGATATATTTGCTAACATATTTGTATTTCTTTTTTTTTTTTTTTGAGACAGAGTCTCGCTCTGTCGCCCAGGCTGGAGTGCAATGGCGCGATCTCGGCTCACTGCAAGCTCCTCCTCCCGGGTTCACGCCATTCTCCTGCCTCAGCCTCTCCAAGTAACTGGGACTACAGGCGCCCGCCACCACGCCCGGCTAATTTTTTGTATTTTTAGTAGAGATGGGGTTTCACCGTGGTCTCGATCTCCTGACCTCGTGATCCGCCCGCCTCGGCCTCCCAAAGTGCTGGGATTACAAGTGTGAGCCACCGCGCCTGGCAACATATTTGTATTTCTTACATTGTCTTGTTATGCTTGTTATTGGAATAGGTCTGCATTTCCTAAATCCACACCAATTTAATTTGACAGGAGGAAATGCTGGAATATGCTGCTGGTAATGGGAAATGGTGTCTGGTTTGCAGATGGATAATCAAGTTGAAAGAAGAAAAGAAAACTTCTGCATCAGGACACAGAGCAAGATCTCTGATTCCCCCAGGGTGCTGTTTAATCCGTGGTCAGAATGCTTATATGTCTTCCTTTAACAATTACTTAAAACCAGTCAAGATCATTCTTGGCACTTTTTTGGTTGCTTTTTCCAGCTTTGAAATAAAGTGCAATTTGCATTCCTTAAAAATCTAAGCAGTGAGGAAGAGTTAAGTGTCTTAAAATTAATGAGTTGCATTTAAACTTTTGTGTGAGCTCCAAGTCTGACAGATTGGGTGGTCTTGGAAGTGAAATTGTTATTCAGAAAGGATGTGTCCTTGGTGGTCCCTAGTCGAGGAAAGTCAGTGGGAAGAAAGAAAATGAGGAAAACCAATTACCACAATTTGTACACCAAGAAAGACTGTATTTGATGCATGAGCAGAATTCCTGAGTACAAATGAAAAAAATAATGGCATTTAAGTGGTTTTGCCATCATTTTTGCTCATAACTTTTCACAAGCATCAAAGGGCATAGGATGAGAACAAGTGAGAGGAATAGGGTGCATGGTAACAGCCAGATATTTCCAGCCTCTGGTTTGGGTTACTCTGTCCTAGATAACAATGGTAGTGAAATGAGGCTCTTCAGATGATGGAAGAGAGAATGTGAGATTTTGCTAATGATTGGTTAAACCAGGTGACTGTGTACTCTCTTTCCACCCTAACTGGGTATACTACAATATAATTCAATTCTGAGACTAATCACTCAGAGTTAGCATCAGACTCCACAGGTATAAAGCCTCAGTCCTCCACAAGATTGCCCTTAATTCGTACAGCAGCCACAAATTCTGGGAATCCCCAGGCCACCCACACTTCTGATGAGCTGGCCACAAATTCAAGGCTTCCTGTGATCTTTTCACATTTGATCATTTGCTAGAATGACTCACAGAACTCAGGAAAGTGCTATGCTTATCATTACAGTTTTATTACAAAGGATTCAGATAGGGTAGGTTCTGGGGAAGAGTGCAGGAATTCCATGACCTCTTCCTGTGGAATCAGAGCACATCACCCTTGGCCCATCAATGCATTCATCAACCAGGAAGCTTCATAGCATTAGTGTCCATAGTTTTCACTGGGGTTTGATTACAAAGGTATGATTGACTAAATCATTGGCCACATGATTGAACTCAATCTTCAGCCCCTTCTCTTCCTCAGAGTCAAGCTGTTCCAAAGCTCCAACCCCCTAACCACATGCTGGGTCTTTCTGGTGACTAGTATCCACCTTGAAGTTATCTAGCACAGAAAGGATATGCCTATCACTCAGGAAATTCTGAAGGTTCCTGAATCTCTATGCCAAGAACCAGGGACAAGAGACAAGGCCAGATAAATTTTTTATTATGTCATACTTAGTTTGTCCTTAATCTGAAATAAACAGTTTGGAAATGCCATTTACCTGACCTTCACAACATCTTCTACCTTACTAAAAGACAAAGTGGTCGCCATCTGTAGTCATGAAGGGGAAAGAGACAGGCAGAATCATTGAGCCTGAGTCCTGTCATCACCTATCACTTTAGGCTCAAGTGAAGGCAGACCTGGAAATAAAGCCCTAAGTTTATTCTGTGTATAGGCATGTGGTTCTGGCAGAGCTCAAATATAGTCATTCTTCTTTATTCATAACTCTAAAAATAATAACTAACATGGATTGAGCATTTAACATGTGCTAGGCATTATTCTAAGACCTTATATGTATTTAATCTTCAAGCCCTTCAACAATCCTATGAGATATTAACCCATCCCTCTTGATGGACATGTAGATTGTTTCCAGTTTTATTCTTAATAAAACAATATTACAATGAAAGATAAGGGTAAACCCAAAGGTTTGGGTGCCATGAACCAACACTCTGTTTACTCATCTCTCACCTAAGGCATGGTAGAATCGCAGTTACCTTTATGATATTGGTCATGAGATAGCATTAAAGACTGTGCTCTGGCATTGATAATGACGCTATGTAAGAAGCTTCTTGAGTCTTGTGCTACTGCTCAGTGCAGGGGCTCAGACTCCAATCGGGGAGCTATTCCTCCCTCCCAAAAAAAAAAAAAGTGAAAGATAAACTTTCCCATACTGTAGTGAAACAGAGAACACAGAAATGAAACACCCACGCAGTTGGCCAAAACACAGAATACTTAAATTGGGATAAAGTCCAAGACTTAGCCTGGGCCTTACATAAGAGGAGGAGCATCATGCAGGGATAAGAGTAAGTGTTCCAGAGTCAGAAGCTGTATGCAACTCTGCATTTTACCAGTTATAGGACCTGAGCAAGAGCATCCATTTCCTGATGTGTAAAAGGCAGGCACATATAATAGTTTGGGACACACAAAGGAAGAATCCATTTGAAAATATTTCATAAAATATTATGAAATATCAACTAATGATATCTCCCAAATATTCCCTCTCACATGCCCAAGCAGCCAGAGATGTTTGTTGTCATCTTGTCTATCCAATAGTTCCTTCAAGTGCTTCACATCTGCAATATGGTTCATCCATCCTGTTATAGAGGATGGAGTCTAGGCAAAATTATCCTAATTTTACAGGTGGGGAAAGCAAGGTGAAGTAGAGAAATGTGCAAAGGACAGATAAAGATAGTTATAGCTGAAGACACTTGGCAAGGAGAACCAGAATACTGCTGACTGCCAACCCAGGGCTCTTTCCAGCCATTTACATCATTGTTTTTAAGGTGGTGTGGGCATCAGCAGGCAATATTATGCCATGTTCTATCATCTTTGGTCTGGAGTAAAAGATGTAGCAATGTGTATCGTCATCATTATTATCATGTAACCGTTATTTGTAAATCCATTTTCTCTTTCGCCCATAGTGGCTTAATTTCCCTGAAAATGCTGTTTTCATTCTATAATTATTAGCTGCACACACAAAGTTCATGGAATATAGAGCCATAATAAAGATTCATAGTAAATAATGGTCCTGTTTTCTTGCGTCTCCTGGCTTGGGTAACTAGGGGCTTATCAGGGACCATACCCCAAAGCAGCAGGCTTCACATCAGAACAATGAACCCCTCTCACTGTAATGCGGGACACAACTGAGGGATGCTCAGTGTTAATAGGCTAGATTCCCCATCCAAAGACTGTGATCAACAAGTGAAGAGATAATAATGTTGATGGGTTCTAAGGCATTTTGTAGGATGATTTATCAGCCCTACAAAGCACCTGGCAGGACCCTTGCATTGTTACAATACACATTTCCAATGCAGAATGGCACCACAGTGAAAGGATAGACTGAGATTTCAAAGAGCTTGTTTCTTTGAAAGCCATGACACTTTCTAGCTGTGAGAACTCAAGCAAGTCTCTACCTCTTTGGGCCACAGTTTATTTATCCACAAAATGAGGATAAATGATGCCTAACCTGTCTACCTCTGAGATTGTCAGAAGAATCAAACAAGATCACTCATGAAATACTGTTTTGTGAACTTTGAGATGAGACAAAGTGGTTTCAATGACATGATGATGATAATAATGATGATGGATTGACTGATGGATGATGTCCTTCACAGACCTGGCACAGTTCTCATTACCATATTCATTTTTAGTGAGCAGAATAATTATGATTAGAACTTTGTGGAACAAATTTACCTCTCCCAGGAATTTCTTTTCTGTAAATGAGATTGCAGTAGATGCCCACAGTCAACTCTCACGATGGGAAGAGACTGGACCTCAGAATTTCTCACTTCTTCAAGGCATAGTCAAGAGGCAAAAAGAAGTTAGATGCAATGTTCTGTTTGCTAAAGGATTATGTCTGTGATCAACTAGTGAAGTTCAGCTAAATTTTCAATTAAAAGGACTTATCATTAGAACTGTTAGCTTTGAAAGTAGGCTTGCTGAACTCAATTCCCTGCATTGATACGCAAATATCTTGCAAATTTAAATGTAACTGGCAGAATTAGAAGTATAATTTTATTTTCTGAAATCTGTAAAGAAGATGAATACCCTTGTTTTAGAAAACAGTAATAGGCATTATAAATTTTCTAATTGTTCTTCCCTTAACAGAGATATTAGCTCGAAGAGGTTTATGCAACTCTGTCTCCTCTAACAGAGTGGAGTTATATGGGACAAGATGCCAGGTGGTCCCATTATTCAGTTCCTTGGGGCCCAGGATGGGGCTATGGAGGACGGGAGAAAGTGACGGTGGTGAGGTCAGCAAGGAGATTCATATTTCATGTCTTTGTTGGGTGAAGCGGGGGTGGTGCCAAGACCAAGCTAGAAATGGATGTCAAACCAGGTTGTCAGTCCTGAGCCTTCAGCCAGCAATGGAATAAAGGTTACAGGCCAAAAAAGGATGTTACTCAACCAGGATAAATCTTCCAGTGTCTATACCTGTGGTAGCATCTTGTCAATTAATAGTATGCATTTGCCAATATGAGCCAGGTTTACTTAAGTGGATTAGGACAATATAAATACTTTGCTAGTTGTATGGCTCCAGAAATCTGCTCATCTAAATATTTTTAAATACTTTGTTTAAAATGTGCCACTTTACTCTTTAATATGGACTCAGTTGGGTACAGCGTGAGACTAGCAGTTACTTAATCAATCTCCCTGCCCATAGGTAGGCTTCCTTCTTTCATGCCAAGCAGATGAAGTTCTATCCTCAGGAAGTCCAACGAAGATGTGCTCACAGCTTTCTCAGCGATTTTCCTAGAAATTGAACTGTGTTTACTGAAGAGAAAAAAAAAAAAAAAAGAAAGCCTGTCCTTCCAGTGATTGTGCTTCCCAGTCCCAAAATCACCAAGCCAATATTTACCTTATCTCCTCCACTGTGCCTTGATCCCTGCTATATTATCCTAGTGACACCTTTCCTTGAAGCTTTTCTAAGACAGCAAATGTGCTTTTCTTATTTCCAGGGGCATCAGAACAGGAATCACACACTTAAAGATGTATGCACTAGAGTCTATGCAAACAAGTCAAGTCTCAACATCACTGAATTTGTTTATCAAGCAAGAAGACGGAAGCTCCTTCGCATCTATTCAGGACAGGTGCACAATTAGAAGTGAAAGCCATACCACAGGCAGTACAGCTGGACATGTGCCATTGCTTAAACTAGGAAGGTGAACAGTAAAGCCCCCCCACAACTTGTAACACAGGGGCTCTTACAAGAAGGCCTGGCACTTAATCTCCCTTCCAGCAGATCACAGCCCTTATGCCAACCACTCTGATGCCTTCTTCTCCAAGCCCTTCTTCAAAGTAAGAGCTAGGGATACTGCCAAGAGAGCCACTATCTTCCCTCTGAAAAATGGATCCCAGTGGCATTTGTGCAATGCTGCTAGGGTTGGATTATTTCTCTAAGTCAGTTTGAGAGAAGTCCTGCAGTGCTAGACTTCTAAAGTGTGTTCTTAGAGGAAGGAAGCCACTCCCAGCCTCTCAACCACCTTCTTGTCTCCCCAAGACCCCCTCCCACACAAACACACACATATACATAAGTTCACCAAAAAATGTCTTTTACACATAACCCTAGAGGAAGTCTGGCTCTGTGCGCAGCACTGCAGAGGTACTATTTGCATTTTGAATTGTTTTAAGGCAAGAATTTATTAAGAGTGCAGCATACACATATTAAACATCCCCTGCAGGCACTGCCTCTATTGTGCAGATTCATTTATTGAAGAGAGTGCTAGTAGTAGTACCAGTAGTAGCTAATTGCTGCCGTTTATTGGATGCCTCCTCTATATCAGATATTGTTCTTAGTACTTTACATACATAATTTCCAATCTTCACATCCCCCTTTTAACGTAAGTTTTTGCTTTTTCTTCTACTGATGCTGAAATGGAGGCTCAGAGAAGTTTGAACACATGCTCAAGGTCGCACTGCTTACCAACAGCATGACAGAGTCAGAATGTAAGTTCAATTCCTTCCTGATTCAAAGCCTGACCTCTTCACACTGCACCACCTCCAGCCCTTTTTCACAGTGAGAACAAGGTGGGAAAAGGTGCATAGGTTCCAAGTCCAATGTGTCAGTTAGAAAAATCTCCTTGGAAATAATTTATGACCCGGGATACTTAGTTGAAATAGAGTTGGCTTCTTTTGTCTTTACTTTTCTTTGCAGACATTTTGGCTCTCTTCTATGAGTGCTCCTCTCTTTTCTTAATTCGCATTTAGCATGTGACTATTTGCACATGCAAATATGAATACTTTCAAAAAATTATCAAATATGAATACTGAGAATGTCTTCCCCCCCACCATTTATATCTCATCAAGGCACAAGTCAAAATGCTCTTGGGTATATTATTCATCTTTCACTGTTTGTTCTCCTCTGCTTTACCAGGCCATGTCTTGTCTTTTGCAACTCAGCCATGTAGAATAAAAGTGCACTTGTTCTATAATTGAAAATGAATCTGGAGAGAAAGGGCTAAGTCTGCAGTGTGTGAGGAAGACAGGTCGTGGGGAACATTTCCTCTCCTTCCATACACCAAATGGTTTCATAATCTGTTGTGAATGTAAGGATGTGGAGTGCAGTCCCCAAAAGCCTGCATTATTTTTTAAGTTTTAAAAATTAAAAATAACATCATAGGAGCAACTGTAAGTGAAGAGGATTACTAAGCAATAGACTATTTTATTTAATAATAGGTTCCATATCTCCAGATTAGCTTTTATTTTATGAACCTAGGCACTTTATAAAACATTCATCTATTGAACATTCTACTTCCTTCTATGTGGAATAATCCTCCTCTCTCATCACTCTCTTCCCTGCTCTGCCTCTCCCTTCCCTGGCTAACCTCATTCATCTTTGGGGGTTCATGTTAGCTACCAGTTCCCCCAGAAGTCTGACCTAACTCCCAAATCTGGGTTAGGAGGTCCACTTATGGACCCTCAAAGCACTGTGTGCTCCCCACATCATAGTTCTTTGAGACCTCACTCACCGTTCTTTCCACTCTTACTCCTAACCAAATCCTAGCTGATAAGCATGTCCATGAAGATAAATCACTCATGTGATGACCCTTCCAACAATTAGTTCTTGAAATCCAGAAGTCTTCCTAACTATTCACAGTTACTCTACTGCAGGGGTCCTCAATCCTCAGGCCATGAACTGGTATCCGTCCATGGCCTGTTAGGAACTGGGCCACGCAGCAGGAGGTAAGCAGCAGGCGTGAGCAAGCAAAGCTTCATCTTTGTTTACAGCCACTCACCATCACTCACGTTACCACCTGAGCTCTGTCTGCTGTCAGATCAGTGGCAGCGTTGGATTCTCATAGGAATGCAAACAAACCTTATTGTGAACTGTGCATGTGAGTGATCTAGGTTGCATGCTCCTTATGAGAATCTAGTGCCTGGTGATCTATCACTGTCTCCCATCACCCCCAGATGGGACCGTCTAGTTTCAGGAAAACAAACGCAGGGCTCCCACCAATTCTACATTATGGTGAGTTGTATAATTACTTCATTATATATTACAGTATAATAATAATAGAAGTAAAGTGCACAGTAAATGTAACGTGCTTGAATCACCCTGAAACCATCCCCAACCCGAGTCCATGGAAAAATTGTCTTCCATGAAACCAGTCCCTGGTGCCAAAAAGGTTGGAAGTGCTGCTGTACTGCATTTGGACCATCCCTCCTCATGGCCACACTCTGGCTGGATTTTGTCATCACCCAACAATCCTGAACCCTGATATTCTACTTCTTGGTCATATTTTCCAGTCTTCTGAGTTCATTCATTTCCTTATTCCTACTATACTTGCTTCCTGGCCTCACAGGGTATTCTCGTTCCTTGACTCCTCCAATTTCTTTGTTTCTTTTTTTTTTTCCCAACCAGCAGCACTTTTTCTTTCCTGCCAATGCTACATCTTTGGATGGATTGTTTGAACTCTTCTCTGTCTTCTAACTTTGATTACCTTGGGTCCCTATTTTTCTACCATATTCCTCAGGAAAATCCCAATCCTGAATCAATGCTCCAATTCCTATCCCTATGTCTACCGGATACACTGCTGAGAAAGACCCAGTAGTTCACAGGATTGGCTCCACTGCATATTCACGGATTCCAAGTTCATCTGAGCCTCTGGCATTAACCAACAAGTCTTTGATTTGTCATTGGTCAACACCCTCTTCTATTCCCCACAAAAATTATTCCAAATGTTTACCATCTATTTCCTACTCAGCCCTTAGATTCCTCTCTTTCCATAGATGATATTGCCTCACGCTTTATCAACAAAACTGCTATTATAAAATGTGCTCTCCCTCACCTTCTCTTGCCTATCTATTAACTTATATATACAGAGTATTAGTCTGCTCAAGCTACCATAACAAAATACCACAGACTGTGTGGCTTAAACAACGGAATTGTTTTCTCATAGTTCTGGAGGTTGGAAAGTTCAAGATCAAGGTTCTAGCATGGTTGAACTCCTGATGAGGGTTTGCTTTTTGGCTTTCAGATAACCACCTTCTCACTATTCCCTCACATGGCCTTTCCTCAACGCATGTGCACACAGAGAGAGTGCAATGCTTTGGTGTCACTTCTTATAAATAGGACATTAATCCTATCAGATAAGAGCCCTACCTTTATGACCTAAGTTAGCTTTAATTACTTCCTTACTCCAAATACAACCGCACTAGGGGTTAGGGCTTCAACATATGAATTTGGTGGGTGGTGCGGGACACATACATTCAGGCCATAATATACAGCCACAGCAGTTTTGATTCCTTCCCTCCAAACTCAGAAAATCTGGTATCATTCTCCCCAGTAATAGTCAACCTTCCACCTGGGACCTTGCTCCCATCTCCCTGGACACCATCTTCTCTAGAAGCCTGCTCCAAAAGTTTTCTCCACCCTATGTCTACTCTATGGAGAAGATGAAAGAAGCACAAGGTGGCATCCCAGACCTCAAATAATTTTAGATTTGCTCAGAGGGACAAAATTAAGAGACGTGGGGCCCAATATTAAAGCAGACAGGCAGGACAGGTAAAATCCTCAGCCTAACTAATATAGCTTCATGGATCTACCACCTAATCACAAAAAGTCAGTACTGGAAGGGACTGCAAGGTCATCTGATACTCCTGTCCCAGGCAGGCATCCAACTAAATGGACCCAAGAAAGACAGTTGTCTAGCCTTGCATTAAAAACCTCCAGAGAGAAATTCCAACATGTTTCCATCCCAAATTGGCAGTTGCACTGCCCTTAGGAGCATTCAGAAGGGATATATTTTGATGGTGAGCCAATCCTTTCAATTTTCTCCTATTTCTTAAAATGCCTCATTCAAAAAGACCACAAGGCAATCAACTAAAATTACTTTCTGGAAATGAATAATGTGAAACTCTGGGAAAGTGCAGTCAGCCACAGGACTATCAGAGTTCTGATAGCTCAATTTCTTCTTGGAGGACTTGACAGCCTCTGGGATATGACCATCTGGGATATATACTCTTTTAGAGTAGTGTGGCCTTTGCTGGTAGCCAAAAGTAACCTGAGCATTTCTAGTGAGGGACACATACACACACACACGCACACACATACGCATTTATTGGCCCAACAAGAATCTCTGATGTACCTCCCTCTACTTTTTCTTTCTCCCTAAGAAACAAGGTCATTAACCCTGGACAGTCAGCCAAAGCCAATTCAGGAGTCACTAAGCTGATGCTCTCTGTTGACTATGAAGCAACCCTCCTTCTCTTCTTGCCTACAGCATCACAGAGAGACACTGGAGCCTAAAAGTGAGGACCCCTGCACAGGGCAGCCAGAATCCCCAAAGAAGACTGCTACTAATGGATGTGAGACATTCTGTAATAGTCATTAGGGTAAATTTTCTCCTTATAAATATTTCCCTATGTTATAGCCAAACTTTATGTACAAGATTTATATTCCCCAGATTTTCAACTTTAAAACGGTTTTCCTTCTTGGAAGGATTTAGTCACTAAAATGCATAAAGAAGGCTTGAAGATATTGGAAAACAGTGTGATGGTGTATTGTAAAGAACAGGAAACAAAATTAAAGACAAGACTAAGAACCTAGACCTATCTCCACTACTAATTATACAACAATGAGCAAGGCTGAGTCGGTTGTATCCATGACCCCAAAATAGAGGAACTAGGACCACAATACAATTCAATTGAAATAAAATGATACGTATATTTATGACATTACCATGCATATTTTATTAAAATTGACTACACTTTTAATAACAGAAACTAAAATAATTTATTGTCTTAGTTGATTCATTTCAAATCATCAGTTTCTCCCATCAACTTTAAGAGGCATAATGGCATGGAAGAAAAGAGTGTTATATGGGAAGTCATTTTATCTCATTTCACTAAAAGAGAAATTCAAGGTCCAGAAAGATTAAATTACTTACCCAAGATCTCTCAGCTTTTAAATGGCTGAGGCCAAACTTCAGCCCAGTTCCTCTGATTCTAAAGTATGATTTACTTGGCATAAACCTTACAAGTCACAAGTGATCTGGGTCCTATCTTTAGCCTCCTGAAACAGAATAACTGTCAGCCCAGAATTTCCTATTCAGCAAAACTAAGTTTCATAAATGAAGGAGAAATAAAGTCTTTTTCAGATGAGCAAATGCTGAGGGAATTTGTCACTATCAGACCAGCCCTACAAGAAATGCTAAAAATGGGTTATAAATCTTAAAACAAAAGATTGATGTGTGCCACAATAAAACCTCTTGAAGGCATAAAACTCAAAGAGCCTAGAAAATAACACAATGAAGGAGAAAAGTAACTAGGTAACAACATGATGACTGGAACAGCACCTCACATCTCAATATTAACATTGAATGTAAATGGCCTAAATGCTCCACTTAAAAGATAGAACTAAGCAGAATAGATTTTTAAAAGTCAAAAACCAAATATCTGCTGTCTTCAAGAGACTCACTTAACATGTGAGGATTCTTATAGACTCAAGGTAAAGGAGTGGAAAAGGATATTCCATGCAAATAAAAATCAAAAGCAAGTAGGAGTGGCTATTCTTAGATAAAACAGACTTTAAATCAACAACAGTTAAAAAAAAAAAGTCAAGGCAGGTCATTATATAATAAGAGAATCATTGGATCAATGCAACAAGAAAATATTACAATCCTAAATACATATGCACCTAACTCTGGAGCTCCCAGATTCATAAAACAATTACTACTAGACTTAAGAAAAGTGAAAGCAACACAATAATAGTGGGGGACTTCAAAACTAGACTGATCATTGAGTCTAGTGATCCAATGACAACACCAGACTGATCATTGAGGCACAAAGTCAACAAAAAAAACTGGACTTAAACTGCACTTAGAACAAATAGACCTAACAGATATTTACAGAACATTCTACCCAAGAACTGCAGAATATACATTCTTCTTATCAGCTCATGGAACACTCTAAAATAGACCATATGATAGGCCACAAAACAGGTCTCAATTAATTTTAAAAACAGAACTCATATCTAGTATCTTCTCAGACCAGAGTGGAATAAAAAATCAGAAATTAACTCCTAAAGGAACCCCAAAACTATACAAATATATAGAAATTAAACAATCTGCTCCTGAATGATTTTTGGGTCAACAATGAAATCCAGACAGAAATGTGTAAGTTTTTTGAAATGAATGACAATAGTGACACAAGTTGTCACAACCTCTCTGATACAGCAAAAGCATACTAAGAGGAAAGGAACTGCCTACATCAAAAAGTCTGAAAGATCACAAATTGACAACCTAATGTCATACCTCAAGGAACTAGAGAAATAAGAACAAATCAAACCCAAAACTAGCAGAAGAAAAGAAATAACAAGGATCAGAGCAGAACTAAGTGAGATCGAAAGCAAAACAAACAGAAAAACAAAAACAAAAACAGCCTGGGTGCAGTGGCTCATGCCTGTAATCCCATCACTTTGGGAGGCCAAGGTAGGTGGATCACCTGAGGCCAGGAGTTCAAGACCAGCCTGGCCAACATGGTGAAACCTCATCTCTACTAAAAAGACAAAAATTAGCCAGCCATGGTGGCTCATGCCTGTAATCCCAGCTACTTGGGAACTGAAGCAGGAGAATTGCTTGAACCCAGAAGGTAGAGATTGCAGTGAGCCAAGATTATGCGACTGCACTTCAGCCTGGGCAACAGAGCCAGACTCCATCTCAAACAAACAAAACAAAAGATCAATGAAACAAAAAGTTGGTTTTTTGAAAAGATAAACAAAATTGATAGACCATTAGCTAAATGAAACAAAGGGAGACAAAATTTAAATAAGTTCAATTAGAAATGAAAATAGAGACATTACAACCAACACCACAGAAATACAAAAGATTATTCAAGATTATTATGAAGATCTCCATGCCCACAAACTAGAAAATCTAGAGGAGGCCAGGCACAGTGGCTCACATCTGTAATCCCATCAATTTGGGAGGCTGAGACGGGCATGTCAGTGAGGCCAGGAGTTAAAAGCCAGCCTGGCCAACATAATGAAACCCCATCTCTACTAAAAATACAATAAAATCAGCTGGGCATAGTGGCACATGCCTGTAATCCCAGCTACTCAGGAGGCTGAGGCATGAGAATCACTCAAACTAAGGAGGTGGAGGTTGCAATGAGCCAAGATCGTGCCACTGCACTCCAGCCTGGGTGACAGAGCAAGACTCTGTCTAAAAAACTAAAAAAGAAAGGAAGAAAAGAAAAGAAAATCTAGAGGAAATGAATAAATTCCTGAAACACACAACCAACCCTCTTAGCTTGAATCATGAAGAAACAGAAATATTGAACAGACCAATAACAAGTAGTGAGAATGAATCAGTAATTTAAAAACTTGCCAACAACAACAACAAAAAAAACCCCAGAACCAGATGGATTCACAGCCAAATTCTAGAAATCATAGATGACCCAAATGAATGGAAATACATCCCATGCTCATGGATTGAAAGAATCAACATTGTGAAAATGACCATACTGCCCAAAGCGATCCACAAATTCAATGCAATTTCTATCAAAATACCAACATCATTTGTCTCATAATTAGAAAAAACAATCCTAAAATTCATATGGAACCAAAAAGGAGCTCAAATAGCTAAAATAATAGTAAGCAAAAAAGAACAAATCTGGAGGCATCATATTATCTGACTTTAAATTATACTATAAGGTTATATATAAACAGCATGGTATTGGTATGAAATTAGATACATAGACCAATGGAGCAGAATAGAGAATGCAGAAATAAAGCTGAATAATTACAACCAACTGATCTTCAACAAATCATACAAAAACATCAATTGGGGAAACGATACCCTATTCAATTAATGGTGCTGGGGAAACTGGATAGCCACATGTAGCAGAATAAAACTGGATCTCTATCTCTACCATATTAAAAAAATCACCTCAAGATGGATCAAAGTCTTAAATCTAAGACCTGAAAGAGTAAAAATTTCTAGAAGAAAACCTAAGAAAAATTCTTCTGGACATTGGTCTAGGCAAAGAATTTATGACTAAGGCCCTAAAAGCAAATGCAACAAAAATAAATAAATGGGACCCAATTAAACTAAAAAAAGCTCCTGCACAGCAAAAGAAACAATCAGAGTAAGTGGACAACCCACAGAATGGGAGAAAATATTTGCAGGCTATGCATCCAACAAAGGACGAATATCTATAATCTACAAGGAACTCAAACAAATCAGCAAGAAAACACAAATAATGCCATCCAAAAAAAAAATGGACAAATGACATGAATAGACATTTCACAAAAGGAGATATACAAATGGCCAATAAACATGAAAAAAATGCTCAACATCACGAATCATCAGGGAAATGTAAATTACAACCACAATGAGATAGCACCTTACCCCAGCCAGAATGGCCATTTTTAGAAGTCAAAATACAATAGATGTTGGCATAGATATGGTGAAAAGGGAACACTTATACACTGCTGGTGGGAATGTGAATTTGTACATCCTCTATGGTAAACAGTATGGAGATTCCTTAAACAACTAAAAGTAGATCTACTGTCCGATCCAGCAATCCCACTACTGGGTATCTACCCAAAGGAAAGGAAGTCATTGTATCAAAAAGACACCTACATGCTTATGTTTATCACAGCACAATTCACAATTGCAAATATAGGGAATAAACCTAAGTGCCCATCAACCAATGAGTGAATAAAGAAAATGTGGTGTATATATATACCATGGAACACTACTCAATCATAAAAGAGAACAAAACAATGTCTTTTGCAGCAACTTGGAGGGAGCTGGAGGCCATTATTCTAAGTAACTCAGGAATGGAAAACCAAATACCATATACGCTATCATATATGGTATAAGATATCACTTGAGCTCAGGAGTTCAAGACCAGACTGGGCAACATGGCAAGACTCCATCTCTACAAAATACACAAAAATTAGCTGGGCATGGTGGCATGCACCTGTAATCCCAGCTAGTTGGGAGGCTGAGGCATGAGAATCTTTGAACCAGGGAGGCAGAGCGAATTAGTCCATTCTTGTGCTGCTAATAAAGACATACCCAAGACTGGGTAATGTATAAAGGAAAGAGATTTAATTGACTCACAGTTCCACATTGCTGGGAAGCCCTCAGGAAACTTAACCGTCATGGCAGAAGGCAAAGGAGAAGCAGGCACCTTCTTCACAGGGCGGCAGGACAGAGTGAGTGAAGCGGGGGAAATGCCAGACTCATAAAACCATCAGATTTCATGAGAGTCACTCATTATCACGAGAATAGCTTGGGGGAAACCACCCCCATGATTCAATTACCTCCACCTGGTCCCACCCTTGACACACGGGGATTATGGAGACTACAATTCATGGTGAGATTTGAATGGGGACACAGAGCCAAACCATATCACAGAGGTTACAGTGAGCCAAGATCACCACCGCACTCCATCCTGGGCAACAGAGCAAGACCTGGCTTAAAAAAAAAAATGCAATTAGCAATGTGTCTTTTGCATTAGCTATGACAGCTTTGGTGTGGTCTTCAAAAACAAATTGCCATTCTTCTAGACCATGATACTCAGATTAAGAATTCTCCATGGAAAGAGTTTCAAAGAAAATACTTTTGCTATAGAAATACTTCACCAATTTACTAATGTTTACAAGAAGTTATGAGGAATATAATACACCATTATAAAGAACGGGTTAGAGCAGTGTTGTCCAACACAAACATGATGCAAGTAACTTTAAATCTTCTAGTAGCCACATGTTTTAAAAATAAAAGGAAATAGGCTGGGCGCGGTGGCTCACGCTTGTAATCCCAGCACTTTGGGAGGCCGAGGCGGGCGGATCACGAGGTCAGGAGATCGAGACCACGGTGAAACCCCGTCTCTACCAAAAATACAAAAAAAATTAGCCGGGTGTGGTGGCGGGCGCCTGTAGTCCCAGCTACTCGGAGAGGCTGAGGCAGGAGAATGGCGTGAACCCAGGAGGTGGAGCTTGCAGTGAGCCGAGATTGCGCCACTGCACTCCAGCCTGGGTGACAGAGTGAGACTCCGTCTCAAAAAAATAAATAAAAAAATAAAAGGAAATACGTAAAATCTAGTTGAACAATAATATTGCATTTAATTCAATATATTCAAAATATTCTTTCAACCTATAATCAACATAAAAATTATAAATGAGCTATTGTACATTCTTTTTTTATTTTCACACTGAACCTAGAAATCAGGATTGGCTACATTTCAAATGCTCAGTAGCCATCTGCAGCTAGTGGCTACTGCATTGGACACAACAGGGTTAGAGACATCTACTCATCCGGAGGGAGAGGGATGCCCATGGTATATTTTTAGGGGGAAAAATGGAAAGTGGAGGATATTACACAGTTAAGAGCTCATGTTTGAGGGGGAAACCTAGGCATGAATGTCATGTATGCTTGTATGGGCCTATATGAGCATGAAGAAGGATGGTGAAGTATATAAACATCAGGCTTTAACACTGGTTATTCATGACAATAGGATTTGAGGGGACTGGGTACTAGATAGAATATTACCAGCTTTTTAAAATATATATCCTTGTATTGTTTCACATATTACAATGGCCTGTATTAGTTTTGTAATTTTCAGCTGGGCACAGTCGCTCTTGCCTGTAATGTCAGCAGTCTGGGAGGCTGAGATAAGAGGATAACCTGAGTCCAGGAGTTCAAGACCAGCCTGGGCAACATAGCAAGACCCCATATCAAAAATAATTTTTAAAAATTAGTAGGGCATAATGGCATGCACCTGTGGGACCAGCTACTCTGCAGACTGAGGTGACAGGCTTGCCTGAGCCCAGGAGGTCAAGGCTGCAGTGATCTGTGATCACATCACCACACTCCAGCCTGGGTAAAAGAGTGAGACCCTGTCTCAAAAAACAAGATTGTAGCTGGGTGCGGTAGCTCATGTCTGTAATCCCAGCACTTTGGGAGGCCAAGGCAGGCAGATCATGAGGTCAGGAGATCGAGACCATCCTGGCTAACAAGGTGAAACCCCATCTCTACTAAAAATACAAAAAAAAAATTAACTGGTCGCGGTGGCAGGTGCCTGTAGTCCCACCTACTGGGGAGGCTGAGGCAGGAGAATGGCGTGAACCCGGGAGGTGGAGCTTGCAGTGAGCTGAGATCGGGCCACTGCACTCCAGCCTGGGCAACAGAGCAAGACTTTGTCTCCAAAAAAAAAAAAAAAAAAAAAAAAAGATTGTAATTTTCCTTTAACCTACTGAATAAGTTGCCAAAAGTTTCTAAAATTTATTTAAGAAGAGAGATTCAGTTGCTGTAACAGTCAGGTAAGCACAAGCTTTCAGGAAGAAGGGAAATTAAGGACATTTTATCTTTTACTCAACACACATAATAACAACAAATTTAGAAGTTATGTAGAAAAATAATAAGTTGTCATTTGAATCTTAGAATCAAATATTAAGGAATTAGAAATCACTTCCTACCCTGCCCCATCTGAAGACTCCTACTTCACCTTGTCTGGTGTCTCACCTACATGCCTTCCTTACTCAAGTTCTTCTCTCCATTTTAAATAAAAGCTCCAGAATTTAAAGAGCCCATTAATAACAGGACAGAAGTAATAAGGCAGACCAAGGCTACAGACTACTCTGAGGGATGGGTAGTAGACAGTAGGGTTTTGATGCAATTCTCCTGAAGGCAGATGAAGATGCTAGGCCAAACCCACCTAAGGCAGAGAGCAGCCAGGAGCAGGTGGGAGAAAAGAGTTCAAGAATGTCTCAGGGGAGAGCATCAAGATCACCTTCACCACCACTTCCTGATAATTCTGCTGCCTGTTCCTGCAATTCACCAAATTATGACATAATATTTGCAAAGGACAAAGGGACATAAAAAATTGTGCCAACAATCTTGAAACTTTTGACCAGAATATACCTTAAAACACACCAGTGATCACCTAGATGAGTCAGGAAAACTAACTGGAAAGAAGAGTTGGCTGAATAACTGGTTCTCTAGTCCCTGTAGGTTAGGAAAGCAGTTCTCCAAAAAACAAGACGACATAACACAGCCATTTCCCCACTTAGCCAGAGCCCTTTTCCATAGTTTTTTCCTGGAGAATTGTGGTCCATGTCCTGACACAATCAACATACAAGACTTCCATGGACAGATAGATTCATCTAAAGGCCATATCAAATGATGAGCTATTGTTTCACTGGCTGACTCCCATTCTAACATATGTGAAAGAAACTCCCACGATGATGAACTCAAGATTCAAGTTCAGAGCTCTGAAAGGAATAAACCAGCAGGCACTGATGATGTTTTTAAGGTAGTTGTATGGAATCAAGGTCTAAAAAAAAGAAGCAAAGAAAAAAAGACAGAGAATGTATGGGTAAATATGGCAGGAGAAATGGGCAGTGAGACAGGTAACAAACCTGCTGTTTGCTGTGTGCAGTTAGTCACAACTCTCTGCTGCTATATGCCTTTCTTCAGGAAGGAAAAAAGAAGAGTTCAAGAGAGTGTTTGTACAAACAAAAACACATGTCATATAGGATATCCTCTAAGGGATCTAAGGGAAAGGGCATTGTAATTTTGGGTCTCCTAATCCATCTCTGCCAGTGTCTCCCTCTGATAGTTTCATTGAGGCATTTTAAACCTTCCATGATGTCAAAACTTAATAATAATGTGATTTATTCTAAATAGCCCTAGATTTCCTTAATAGCCTATTACGAATCCATCAGACATTTATTTGTCCAAGGTCTTGAACTTTTCTATAATTTCGGTGTGTGATACATTTTAGAGAATAAAAGTTCCAAAAAATAAACTCTGTGAAGGCTTTCCTTTTATTTGTTCTTAAAATGTCTCTCAGGCTTTAAGGGTTGCCTCTAAATTCTGTTATTGTTTGGTTTGACATCAGGTCAATGCTGGTGCCATTCAAGTCCTCCATAATTTTTGTAATTTATAATGTACCACCCTTAACCTGTATGTACAGAATGGCTAGAAAGCTAGATTTCTCTTACTGTTTCTACTTGGGATTTTGTCTTAGTCCATGTGGGTGTCCATTTAAAAACAGCATAAATTAGGTGGCTTATAAACAACAGAAATTTATTTCTCACAGCTCTAGGGGCTGGGAAGTCCAAGATCAAGGTGCTAGCAAATGTAGTGTCTACAGAGGGCCTCCTGCTTCCTGGTTCAAATACCTGTGTTCTTGCTGTGTCCTCAGATGGTGGTAGAGGCAAACCAGCTCCCTCAGGACTCTTTTATAAGAGCACTAATCCTATTCATGAGGGCTTTGCCCTCATGACATAATCACCTCCCAAAGGTTCCACCTCCTAACATTACCTTGGGGGTCAGGAATCAACATATTAATTGGAGCGTGGGGGGGGTGCATAGCAAAGGTCTTCACAGTGAATGATTTTTCCACTAGAAATGACATTAAAGGCCTTAGCCTCACATAAAGCCCCAATTTCATGTCAAGGTACAAGGTCCATATGAAACTTCCAACAAGAGAAATATCTAAATAAAAGAGTGATAACAAGCCCCTAGGAACATAGCATCCATTCAATAAATTGCTTGCTAGACTAAGGGCGTTAACCACATGTCTCTAATTCATTAACCTCTTACCTCATATCCATCATCTGGTTCAAAATAAAGTGTCAGTTTATCCAGAAATCTCCATGACCCCTCAGGTCCAGGTTGTATGCTCTCATGGCCCCCATAGTTTCCTCTAACTTGCCTTTTCATCACACCACATTATATTATAATTGTCTGTTATTTATCTGTATCCTGTTTCTCAAGCCAAACCATAACCCTCATGGCAGTTTTATTCTCAGACACATACCCAGTAACTAGCAGAGCCAAGGACAGTGCAATAAATATATGAGGAATCCATGAATGAGCTACTTTATCATAAATAAGCATTTTTAACTGATGTACCAAAACTATGTAATGTGCATCCTCAATAGCTTTCTAGGCCATAGGTGACTGGGTCCCATAGGAAGCCTCTATCATACCATACACTCACCTTGCAGCGGGGCTCTACACTTTAATACACCCAGAAATTGATCAAACTTCACAATTTACTAATAAAAAATACTCCAGTGAAGATTATATAGGAAGATGGGAAAGAAGGTTTACATTCTCATACCATAGCAAAACTTTCTTTAAAATCCCTTGCATACTTTTCTATTCTTTCCCATGAAATTCTCCTTGTACAGCCACCCCCTTTTTCCCCATGGGCTCCTTCTCCCCAGCCTTTCCTCTGCTTCTCTTCACCTGTATGTGTTAGAAAAGATTCACTCTAACTTGTATCTGCCCCCTCATCACCCAGCCCTATAAATACAGTAAATGCTTCAACTTGGGATCCATCCTCATCAGAAAGCAGAACCATATATCCAACATAAGTAAGCTGTCCCTGAAACTTATTTTTAGATGGGAGTTTACAGAGGGTATGGGGTCCTGTCCACTTAACCAGCCAGACCAATTCCACATGCAGTCTACCTTCTGGGCCTCAAATCCTGAAAGACTGACTAAAAGAGATTGCATTTTAGTCTGAGGGTCCTGTGAGAATCATCTGTTTCCTCGAAGTGGGAGGGAACAGAGGTTTGAGCAGAAACTGTTTTTAAACATGTTTCAAGGACCTTGAAATACCTCCTACCAAGAAGACATAAAATACTATGAATTCTAATTGTCTCAGTCAAGATTCAACTAGAGAAGCAGAACCAGTAGGAGATACATATATTAGGAGATTTATTACAAGAAATTGCTTACATAGTTGTGGAGGCTGGCTAAGCAAGTCTGATATTCCTAGGGCAGGTAGTCAGAAAGGAAGATCTCAGGCCAAGGTCATGTGCACAGGCCAAAGTTGTCCTCCATAAGCAGAATTCCTTCTTTTACCTGGGGAAGACTCAGCCCTGTTTTTAAGACCTTCCACGCAATTGAGTCAGGCCCACCCAGGTTATCCTGAGTAATCTCCCCTACTTAAAATCACCTGGTTAAGAGCACTAGTTACATCTGCAAAATAGCTTCAGAGCAAGACCTAGATTACCATTTGATTAAATAAATGAGAACTGTAGCCTAGCCAAATTGACACATCGAAGAAGCCATCACTCTAAGTAAAGAAAACAAAAACCAGCAGCACTTACGGAGGTCCCATTCTAAATACCTCACATATGTTATGTCCTTTACTTTGTGCAATCACCCTATATGATATTATTATCTCCATTATACACAAACTCTTCAGGCTGATTATTGGCTAAAATGCCGTTGGAAGGCAGCAGCTTCTATCTCGATCCAGTTTATTTTTTATTTTATTTTATTTTATTTTATTTTATTTTGTTTTGTTTTGTTTTGTTTTTTTGAAACACGGTATCACTTGGTTGCCCAGGCTGGAGTGCAGTGGTACAATCATGGCTCACTGATGCCTCTATCTCCCAGGCTCAAGTGATCCTCCCACTTCAGCCTCCCAAGTAGCTGGGACTACAGCTGTGCACCACTGCACATGGCTAATTTTTTTCTTTTCTCTTTCCTTTTTTTTTTTTTTTTTTTTTTTTAGTAAAACTAAGGTCTCCTCAAGTTGCCCAGGCTGATTTCACACTCCTGGCCTCAAGTGATCCTCCCGCCTCAGCCTCCGAAAGTGCTGGGATTACAGGTGTGAGCCACCCCACCCAGCCTCGATCCATTTTAATTGTCAACCAACTGCTCTGTATTAGCAGCAAGAGGAACATGAACTGAGGGGAGGAAATCCCTTCTTCAACACCTAGCAGATGGACCTGAGAAAAGGCTCTTGATCCACCCACCATCCAGCCCAGGGGGTGCACCTGTTACTTCCTACTAAGAGTGCTCCCTCATCAAAGGATGTGCAGGCCAAAATTAGTGTAGAGATTGAGTGCACACCAGAGTTTCTTAGCAGCAATACTATTGACATTTCGGACTGAGTAATTCCTTGTAGTCCAGCTGGGGGGTGTGCGGCTGTCCTGTGCACTGTTAGGTTTAGCAGCAGCCCTGACCAATACCCACTAGATTCTAAGAGCCCCCCAACCCCTCCACTAGCAACAACCAAAAATGTCTCCAGACATTGCCCAATTTCTCCAGAGGGAAAGGATGGAAAAGGGAGAAAAAGCAGCAAAATCTCCCCAGTTGAAAACCATTGGGGTAGACAGAGTTCCTCTAAAGGAAAGGCTCGGGCTATAACAGGGTCATTTAGAAACAGAGGTCAGTGGTCTCTTTCCAGGGGAGCCACCACCCTTTAGGAATATAATACTCACTATCTCACCTTCAGGCAGATGACACTCCCTCAGCCACCCCTCCCATCTGCCTGGATGATACCTACTTATCCTTCAGACTCCCTGAGCCCCTCAAGTCCAGGAAAGGTGCTCCTCCTCTGTGGCCTCTACTGAGGCATTCATTGCATAGTTTTCTTGCCTGTCGCTCACACTAGACCTAAGTTCTACCCTAGCACTAGCTGAGTCCTACTCAGCACTCCTGCACCTGTCATAGTGCCGAGACTCTTGCTTAATTCATGCTCTTGTTAAAATAATAAAATCTAGGCCGGGACTGATGGCTCACACCTGTAATCCCAGCACTTTGGGAGGCTGAAGCAGGTGGATCACCTGAGGTCAGGAGTTCGAGACCAGCCTGGCCAACATGTTGAAACCCCATCTCTACTAAAAATACAAAAAATCAGCCCGGTGTGGTGGCTCATGTCTGTAATTCCAGCTACTCGTGAGGCTGAGGCAAGAGACTCACTTGAGCCCAAGAGGCAGAGGTTGCAGTGAGCCAAGATCCTGCCACTGCACTCAAGCCTGGGCAACAGAGTGAGTGAGACTCCAACACAAAACAAAAAATAATAATAATAATAATAAAATCTAAATGTTATTGATTGTATACTATATGCCAGGCACTGTGTAAAGAAAGAATGAGTTAACTACAAATAATAAATGAATTAATGTTGAAAGAATACATAAAATAAGCTATATATTATTCATTGTGGCCAAAATTGTACTAATTATCTCAACATTTAGAGTATTCCTAAATATACAACACAAAGAGTAACAATGTTCAAAGAATTGGTACCATATGAAATGCGTTTTACATTAAAACTTTAATGAACATAATTTGTCTATCTGTGATGATACAGAGGCCCATTTAAGACATTTCTGTCTTGAGGAGTCATTATTAGGAATAGCAATTATCACATTTCTGCTGGGCACAGTGGCTCATGCCCATAATCTCAGCACATTGGGAGGCCAAGGTGGGAGGATCGCTTGAGCCCAGGAGTTCAAGACCAGCCTTGAAAACACAGCAAGAGCCTATCTCTACTATATATATATATATATCTACATATATAGATATAGATATAGATATATAGTAGATATATATATCTAGTAAATATATATAGTAGACAGATAGATAGATATATACACACATAACTGTCAGATTTTATAGATAGGAGAATCACACAATATTCAGCTATTGTTGATAAATACCAGATACACAGCCTTTTCTATGGCACAGACATGAGTTTAACATAAACTTATTCACTTTTGAACCCCTGAACCATAGTGAAAGGGTCACCAGATTTTCCCTCCCTCAAGAGGCAACGACGATGGGTCCAATAAGACATTTCTATTTGGTACTTAGCCTGGATTTTACACAAGGGACTAAAATGTTATATTATTTGAGCCAGATCCATCAAAACTAATGAGCCCTCTGCACTTTATGGTTCTTTCTCTCCATCATAGACTATTATCAGTGACCCTATGAGCCCTTCCCTTCTGAGAGCTGCCCAATGGCTCAGCTGCAAAACTCGGGCATCACCGCCTCCCAGTCCTTCTGCAAGCAGCCCTGCATTTCTGTGCAGATGGCCACCTAGGAATCAATTCATCACATGGTTCCAAAGAGCTCAATACAATTAAAAATATGCAATCTGGAAAAGCCCTAAGCCCAGACCATCGGCCCAGCCCTCTCTGTTCATGCTCAGCCCTGATCCTCCAGTGGTCAAGGAGTGACCTAGAAGGAGAGGGACAAGCTTGCTCATGTTCAGTACTCATTGGCCATTTTGAAATTGCAAGAGAGCAGATGGAGAAGTAACCTCAAATGAATATTCATGAAAAAATCAATTATCCACCTTCTGTGCCACCTGCCCTCTCAACCCAACTTAGCCCGCAGCTGTGAGCGGCAGGGGGGCATATACCCAAATCACAGCCTCACCTCGAAGGCATCCGCAGAGGCCAAGAGTCCAATGCCAAGCCTGGAACTTTGGCACACCTGACCTGAAAAGATGGAATGTTTTGTGTTTGTGACCTTTAAAACAAGAACCAAAGCCATAGGAAGATGGCACGGGGTGGTGGAAAGAACAAAACCTTCCAAGTAAGGCTGGTCTGGGCTCAGACCCCAGCACTGAACCTTCTTAACTCCTGTCCCTTAACCCTGATTAAACTGGACAGGTCGCCCACATGCTGAGCCTCATTTTCCTCACCTGCACAGTATGGATAAAACCGACCTGCATGGGAGTAGGGCACAGATTGGGCAGACTAAGTAAGATAAGAAATATGAAGATACAAAGCACCCAACCATGGTAGAAATAAACAAACATTAGTTCCTCCTGCCCCAACAATACCACGGCACAGGGGAGATGGATTTGCATGTATCGAAACCATTTTAACAGACTGCTTAAGGATGGATGGATATATGTGATTCCTAGAAGTTTTATGACTCTAACATAGGAGTTTTCAGGGAGCTAAGATATATTTAAGGGATTTACTATTAATATAAAATGTTTCTGAAATACTTTTCAGTTGTTACGTTAAATAATATAGCTCCCTTGCATAAATCCTGTATTCCTGCATCCAAAGCTGTAACAAGGACAAGGCCACCAGGACTTGCCCAGCACTAAAAAATTTAGAACATCCCAATTATCAATTGCACTTTTAAAGGGCAGAATGGTAGAAATGAATGGAATGGAAAGGCCAAGTTCAAGGGCAGGGACGCCCATTTGCCCAAGGGCCTCATTTTGAGCTGAGGGACTGCAGCCTCTCCTCTCTCCAGCCACACACTTAGTTGTTAACTGTGTTTTCCTCCCCTCCCTCATCCCCCCATTCCCAGTGGGAAGCAAAGGAACCAGTTCTGTCTCTGCTTTCCCCAAGTTAATATTCGCCTAGCCTAGGCCAGATCACCTTTTCCCAACCTTCTCACAAAACCATCTCAAAAGTGGGACTCCAGCTTCCTACAGTGAAAATTCCAGCTTTCAACATAATTACCTTAATGTGGAAAGAGGGTGGCGGTGGAGGGGCATTGTCAGTCAATACAGAGGGGTCCTGTGGAAGAAAACCATTTTTATTGTGAGTGCTTATGATTTGCATCCAAGCTGCCTCCTTTTTTGTCTTTTGTTGGTTTTCCAAGTTTGTTAATCTGAGTGTGTGTTTGAAAAAGCAGAAGGTGAAAGGAAGTGGAGAATTTGGGTGGTCAATCACCCCTTTGGATAAGCAACCTGGGCTCTTGATTTAATCATGCAGAGAGAGCAGTGAATTATTCTAATCAGGGGCTGCAGAACAGCTTTCCTTGGCCAAACCATAATCGGAAGCAAGTTGCTGGAGGCACCTGGGCCCCTGCCTGCCTTTCAGCCAGCCAGGTGGCCACTGCCATGATGATCCCAAGCAAGGACAGATTACAGACAACCCAGAGCCTTGAGTAACCCGGGATTCTACTTTCACATCACAATTTCTCACCCACCTCACAGGGAATGGGACGAAAGCCTGACTCAATGTTGCATGTGACACACCTGCCCTCTCTCCCAACAGTCGATGACATTCACACCACTCCCTTCCAACAATGGCTGTGGCTGCTCTGCAGCTCCTGGATTCCCCCAGCCCTTCATAACTAGATATTGACAGCTTGGAAGAGACAGGACAGAAAAGAGAGCTCCTAACCCATTCTCACCACCTCTCCTACCCAGAGCGGAGAAGTACGCACTCACCAGCCCATCACCAGAAACCTTAAGTTGCTCACATCAGAAGCTCAGCTTTGAAATAATGAAACTTCATGTTTAGGGGTGGGAACAAGTGCAGATTTTTCTCTCAAACCTGGAGTTATGCAGGAGTGCCAGAAAGAGTGGGGGAAGAGTGGAAGAGGAGGGAGAGGAAAGGAGGAAAAAAAGGAAAGCTTCGTTCATAGAACACTGCTGATTCGGGAGAAGCCACCATGCAGATCTTTCTAAAGGTTCATGGCCATCCTCCTACACCATGGCCTGACTTCTTCTAGACGCTTTGAAAAGGAGCCCTAAAGGAAAACATACCTCCTTCCCTACACTTGCTCTCCGGAAGCACCTGGGGTGAGATGAAGAGCCTGGACTTCACCTGTAACGTATATTTCCCCCTTTTCCAGCCTCCTTTCTGCACGGCCTTGTTGTACCCAGGACCTTTCCTCTCTCTCCCACCCTTTACTCACAGGCCCATATGCTCATTTTCTCTACTCACCTAGTCATTCTCAATCTATCTCAGCCCCCAGTTCCACCCATCGGAAACACCTGCTCACCCCAACTGGTTCAAAAGTCCCTCCCTTCTCGGAGGACTTGACGAATGTCCTCTATTCAAAGCACAAGGAGGAATCCATTAAGCAGCAGAGCACTTATTTGTCATCACCATCCCCTGGTTCTCTTCTACAACATTTTTCCACTGTTCTTATTCCACAGAAACCCCGATGAAAATCACTGGGAGTGATTAAGACAAATAGAAAAAAGCAAACAGAATTCTCAAGCATTCTTCTCCGGAGATGCAGAGGCCTCGTACGGCAGACAGAGCTTCTCATGTGACCCACAGGCTTGGGCCCAGTATTTATCGGCAAAGCTTCACCCAGCTGGAATGTCAATGAGAGACTGGAGGATTATATAAGGGGAAGATGGATGTGCCCCCAGTGAGTAGTATGGAGGTCAGCAAGTCACTTTGTCCAGCTTTAAATCTATGAGGTGTGACATCTTGGCAGACCTGGAGATCTCCCTTGTTTTCTTTTTGATAGCAACTCAACACATTGCAGTGTGGGTCACTGTATATATTCAGGCCCGGACAGCTCCACAGAATTCCTTTCCCGCACACAATGGGGACATTCTCCATCTCAGTCTGCAACCTGAAGCTGGGATAGAGCTGGTATTCAGACCCAGCAGGAAGGCCACTCAACCGCAGCTGAGAAAAGGGCTCACTTGTCTTCCCCAAAGGTTCAGGAAGAAGTAAAGACCCTGCCACCCCATCCAAGCTGCCTGGTTGGGACGGTGAGCAGTCAAGTTAATGTTCAGCTGTATGTGCCAGTGCCTGGCTTTATGAAAGGCTGAGCAGAGACCCCATCAACCCCTCCCAGCTGTCATTCCAGGAAAAGAAACTGAGGATGAAATTTTCAATCTCCTACCCTGTGCACAAAACCTAGCCCAGGATACTCTCCCGAAGATAACCTGGTTCTCTGTAGAGTGACTCCGGGTGACATCTACTATAGTAAAGGTATTTGGATGTGCTGAGATACTCTCCCGTACCCCTTGGATCCATGGCCTGTGGTCTTCCTTTCTCCTTTCCAGTCTCCACTGCCAGCGTGCATCCAGTAGCTAGTGTTTTACATTCTCCAATTCTCACTAGCCATGGAAATCTCATAATTGCTTTTGCACACACCATTACCTCTGCCTGGAATGCCCTTCTCTCCCTCCCTGCCCTTTTGTCCAACAAGAAGTTCCCGCTTCCAAGTTCAGCTGTGACACCTTCTCAGACCCTCACTCTCTGGTTTCACTGACCACCCTCTGCCTCCCCACTTTGAAAGTCCCTCTCATAAAGAATTTGCTACACTGTTTGGCAATTACATGCTCACATGTGTCCTCCCAGAAGGCTAATCTCCTTGAGAACAGGAGGATTTTATTTTATCCATTTTTATTTTATTGGTCTCTGAGTCCCAGCCAGCACAACAAGCATCCTAGGTGAATTGCGTGCATTGACCAAGGCCACAGTCTTGCTACTGAATTCTTCAAATCTCTCCCAAGACCAGCATCATTCAGCCAGAGGTGTGTGGTCCCACCCTCCTTTTCAGAGCACAGAGGGAAGCCACGAAGGATGCTTATCACCCCCTGACTGTTCTCTGTGAAACCTCTCATTTAAGATAGGCTTCTATGGCAGACCACATGAAGTAAACTTTTTAAACTGTGAGGTGAAGCCAGGTTTGATGGCAAAGTCCCTTCACAACACCGGGAAGGTCAACAGCAGGCTGGGACAGAGTCAGAAGGATGGAGAGCTCCCTGCACTATAGCAGGGCCTCTGATCCTGACTTCTTGTGAGCTGTGGTGTCCTCATCTCTCAGGCCACAAGCCTGAGGACCCCAGCCCTGTAGCCAGCTCCATGAGCCCTAGACCAGCCACCAACCCCTGAGGGCTCTTAGGCAGAGGCAGCTGTCATGTGGGGTGCCTGAGGGTGGGTGACCACAAACCAGGGGCAGTCACAGGACATCAGATGCTTCATCAGACATTTTTATCCTGCTGGTTTCTGTGAAAAACTCTTCTTTCATATGGGTAGTGTGATGCCTCCAGCTTTGCTGTTTTGGCTCAGGGTTGCTTTAACTATTCAGGGTCTTCTGTGGGATGCATTTCATAACCCACCAGAGCTTCAACAGATGAGAATGGGGACAACTTGATGAAAGAATTACTCAAAGTGGAAGGATCATAATAAAAGCCATGGGCCTCTGTTATTCCATCTAAACATCACCGTGCTCCAGGCCCAAGGACAGCTGGCTCTTCATCACAATCATTCTCGAATTTAAGGGGCCTGGCTACCTTTCAAGCATGTCTCTTGGCAGAGAGAGATTCCTCCAAGCTGGATGATCTTGACTGCATCCACAGAGAAGAAAAAAATGTATCAAATTTGCACCTGACTGGCCCTCAAATTAAGTCCCTTAGTGTTTCCCACCCACCTCTTCCTGCCTCCTTGGTTAAAAATGGGAGAGGCATTATGAAGGGTGGCATGGTGAAAAGGGAATATGATTTGAAGTCACACCTTTACAAAGGTTCGAATCTCAGCTCCACCACTTGCTAGCTGGGTAACCTTGAACAAGCTCCATGACCTTGCCAAACCTCAGTCTCTTTATTTAAAACGAGAATGAAAATACATAGCTCAGAAAGCTAATATAAGAAAGAAGATAATGTCTATGAAGCATCTGGCAGAGTTCCTGAAATGGAAGAAGCTCAGTCAATGCTACTCCCCTTCACTTTAACTCAGGTTCTAAAGTGTAGGTGTAACATGCATTAAAAGAATTTCATAGTCAAACAAATTTGAGAAGTACTTGGTTAAACAAATGTAAACCCATTTCTTCTCTGCAGGACTTCTCAGAGTCTTTAATCTGCTAACGTGAGCTGTAAATCTCTAAGACGTACCACACTTTTCAGGCTTCCCAGGCCACCGTGACCACAAAATTCTTATCATGGAACATCACTCAGGAGTAATGTTCTGTTGTTTGCCATTTAGAAAATGACGCTTTAAAATAAAGAGAAAATAGCAATTAGATGCCACAGCTACTCAAATGATCTCTTCTTCTGGAGTCTGTAATTGGCCATTATTTCTCTTTAGGAAAACCATCACCAAAAAAAGAGAATCCAAAATCAATTTTCTTCCCCAAAACTACTCTATAAAAGGACTATTTATCTCAACCCTTGCATTTTCCTAGACGTGGACCCTCAAGCACTACACATTGCCTGAGCCTTTGCCACTCATATCCCTGCCGATATTCCTCAGCACTTGCTTCTCTGGAAGGCATTGAAGCCAAAAATAAAAGTAGAGGGGTAAGTGGCCAAGCGCTTTTTAGGTTTCTGTCTGATTTTATGCTCCACATATGAATTTACACCAAATAGAGATTCCTGGGCCAATTTGTAGCTGCAGAGAAATTTTCAGCCATCTTATTAACTTTGCAAGCCCTTGTTAAAAAAAAAAAAAAAAGCAGGCTACAGATTTCCATCACCAATTGGCAAAGAAAGGAACAAAGGACCAGAGCCCAGAGCAGTTAAGCCAGACAGCAAACTACCATCAGAGGAGGGTGCAGCCTCCCCAAGCATGTAGTTTAGCCCAAAATTGAATTCTATGATCATCACTTCTATTCATCAGTGTGGATCCTGGCCTGTTGTGAAACAAGCCAATACTGCTGGCAAGTAGGTTTCATTTTGTAGAGGAAGAGAATTAATATGCACACTCAGTCTTTCCAAAACCATCTATCAGGTATGAAGTGCCACCATAGACACTTTTGTCCAATAAAGTCCTGCCTAGAGTCCTGCCTAATAGCTTTACACTTTCGTTTGTGGATTAGATTCAAGCACAGTTTATCCCTTCGTGCAGATGAGAATGTCAGATGGCTCACCTTCACCTCTGTGCCCTGAATCCAGGAGCACACTTAATCCTGCTGCTAAGTCAGATGCACACCACACATGTGTCAACCTGGAGAGGTGGATGAGTGGGGAAAAAAGGGGCTTTGAAAATAAGGGTTAATGTTACCAAGGCTCGGCATCAAAATCTCCCTCTGCACATCTTTGTTTCCCCTTCCCAGCTCTCTCCAGCTGCATTCCTCTACTCTTAGTAATATCCCAGGGCCTAGAGCAGTGCCAATCCTACTAGAGTTGAGAGACCAGGATGGAGGTAGCTAGGTACTCTCTAGCGGACTCCCTCACCAACTTCCTCATAGCCATTACAGGGAGGTAGAAACCAAGGTCTAGGCAAGACTCTGGAGACAAGGGCCCCGCCTTCCTTGGGTCACTCATGCCTGAGTCCAGCCCTCTGCACCACAGAAGTGGGAATCAAACCACTAGGATCCCTTGACTCTTGGTCCTTGGAGGTTGAGGTGAGGGAGAGTGGCAAGAGTCATGAGGAAACTGTGGCATTCAGACTACAAAAATTGTGATAAATCTGTGTATGAGTATCTCTCTTTCACCCAATCACTTCATGTAGAACATCATACTATCCCAAGCAGACCCTTCAAACCAAACAGTAAATCCACTAACACAAGATCAATCACATTTACCCATCTGTGTTAGTCCATTTTGCATTGCAAAGGAATATTTGAGGCTGAGCAATTTATAAAGAAAAGATGTTTATTTGGACCATGTTTCTGCAGACAGTACAAGAGGCACAATGCCAACAACTGCTTCTGGTGAGGGCCTCAGGATGCTTACAGTCATGGCACAAAGTGAAGGGGAAGCAGGTGTGTCACAAGGCAAGAGAGAGAATAAGACAGAGAGGAGGAGGTGCCAGCCTCCTTTTAACAAACAGCTCTTGCATGAACCAATAGAGCAAAACCTCACTTATCACCATGGAGAGGGCACTAAGCCATTCATGAGAGAGCCACCTCTGTGACCCAACACCTCCCACTATGCCCCATCCCCAACACACTGGAGATCACATTTCAACATGAGATTTGGAGGGGACAAATATCCAAACCATATCATCATACTTCAATGGTCAGCTCCTCTCTGTAGCCATCTCAGCCCTCCCTCCCTCCTCATGCCCCCTCATCTGTGTTCCTGAGCACCCTATACCCACCTCTGGGACAGTCCATGCACATGGCAGCATGAGTCATGCATTTATGTATCTATATTTTCTGCGAAGCTAGGTTCCCCCAAGGCAGGGTCCAAGCCTCAGGCATTGGTAGCTCTCCAATATCATGCCCTGTTCCTGGCATATGGTGGATCCTCATGTTGGTGGTCACTGTTAAAGCCCAATCATAAAGCCAAACAGAGTGATGTTACCAGGTCTTAGATGTCAGAAGGTCCTTGTGCCTTGACATAGGTTCAGCATAAGCTGTTATAATATACACCAAATACATGGGACCCTCTTAGGTTCCCTTTCCTTTTCCAGACACAAGTCCTTTGACACACGTCAGTGTTGTTCCTGTCGATTCAGCACCCCATTCCCAAGTTCTGACCTGCAGAGGCATGATGAAGCATTTTCATCGCTGTGGGGAATCTTATTAATACCAGCACACAGATTGGCCTATTCATCAGTGCATATAAAAAATTAGCCACAGAAAAGGAAAAACTTGACCATAGGCCAAGGAGTTTGCGGGGCTTATATTTATCCAAATTATTTTGGCATTAATACCATGTTGCAAAGTCTACGAAATCAAAAACGAGGAACTCTGGAAATGAGCAAGGTTAAACTAAGATCCGTTGCTGCAGTTATTTGTAATTACCACTCACTGCCTGAGTCTGCAGTGAGCTGCCCAGAAATAGCCTGTGCTCCCCTGGGATTCTGCCCTTGAGGTCCCTGGTGCCACCTGCAGCCTCCCAATGACATCTCCAGCCTTGGAAAGAGAGTGAGCATAGGCGTGGGAGGCATTAACCAGAGAGAGGATGCATACAATAATGAGATCAAAGTGGAGGTAAGGGCTTGTGCATTCAGGTCTGTGGATCAGGCTGATAGCAGACAAAAGTACAAGAAGGATGCTTACTTCTTGACATCAGTCTTCCAGTAACGTGGCCAAGAGTCGAAGCTCTGCTCACCACTCACAAACTGTGAATGTTTGGGCAAGTTACTTATCCTCTCTGGGCCAGTCTCCTCATCCATAAACTTGGAAATCATGGCCCCTGTGTCATAGGGCTGTCGTGAGGATCAAGTTAACAATATATAAAAGTGTGTTTGAACAGTGTCTGGGGCATGATATGTGTTACAAGTTTGTTGTTACCTTTATCTGGACTTGGTCCTCCTTTCTGATCACCTTACTAGGTGACATCACATTCAGCTTTTATTCATTCATTCAATAAACACCTACTGAGTGCAGCTAGAGCACACTTTCCTCTGCAGGGCCAAATCCAAACTCTTCCAAGGCCCACCTCTCCATGAAGCTTTTCCCGTTATCCCCCGTGGACGTGACCATCCCCTCCTCTTCACTTCATTTTTTCCTCTCTTTTAGCACTTAATCCTTTTAAGTTCAAATCATAGCTTAAAGCTTCCTGAGGACAGAATCAGTGTCTGATTCATTTTTATGTTTCCCACAGCATCATCTCTCACACTGAGTGTGAAGTCATTAAATAGTGTGGAATGAATAAAGGAAAACTTAGGATGAAAAGCAGGAAAAAGCAGCTCTCTGGGCTTCTCATCACCAGAGCCTGTTTTTAAAAGGTAGCTAGTAGACCATAAATTGAACCCCCTACAAAAATTATTTTGTACTTAGTTTATGCACTGCACAAACCAACACATAATTTTTTTAAATGAGAAAACTCAATGTCTTCACCATAGGATCTAATAATCAAGAAAAAGGGAAGAACCCAGTGCCCATTTGCAGTCCTGAATGCTGCTCCCCCATCCCTGCTCCAGGGTCACCGAGCTTCCAGTGAATCCAAGCACCTAACTGCCACCAGAATCCCTGTGGTTCTGCTGAGGCCTTCCCACTGCCCACAGTGCTGGGGTCAAATCTGCCTTGCCCTGCCTAAAACTGCCACTCTCTCATAAAGCCTACCATCTCATCTCACATTTCACCATGATTTGGGGGCCACAGAATGAATGTCCCCATTTCCTCCACTTTACCCCCATCCTTTTTCCTTCCACCACATCTGAGAAAACCAACCACTCTCCCTTCCAAAGGCCCCCTTTCCTGAGCTCAGGTTACCCTCCCCTGGTTCTGACTTCCCCAATCTTGCTTCCTTCCCTCCAGTCTTTTCCCCTCCTCCACCTACTAGGCCAATCTCTACCCCTGGACAAACTTGAGCACTTTACTTCACCTCAACTATAAAAGCTAAGGTAATTTTTGGTTTAGGTTTTTCTTGATTTTTTGGAAAGACAGGCAGGATCTTGCTCTGTTGCCCAGGCTGGAGTACAGTGGTGCGATCATGGCTCACTGCAGCTTCGAACTCCTGGGCTCAAGCAATCCTCCTGCCTCAGCCTCCCAAAACAGTGGGATTACAGGCATAAGCTGCTGTGCCCAGACAAAAACTAAGATAATAATAAAACTCATCTCTCAGATCACACGTGAGAAAGGATTTGCAAAGCAAAGCGCTTACAAAAATGTTAGGCATTTTCATGTCTTCCTGTGGACAGAGATCATCATTTTTAATTCCTCTTTGGATCATCCACAATGTCTTGCAAAGAGTATGGCATATAGATGAGGCACATATTGGCTTAATGAGTAAGCCCTGGTATGAATGAATCAAAACCCACACATCGATTTCACCGATCAATTTATCTCTAAGTGAGAGTGTTTGGCCTTAACACCTTACTCTCAATCAAGTGAGAAAATTCCTGCTGGGTGGACCCCCTCTCTCAGAAAAGAGTCTTTTGGGTCAAATTGGTAATGAAGTTGTAATCTGAAACAGTTTCACCCCTGAGCTCCTAACAACTCTAGGAGAAAATTCAGCTGTTGGGTGTGGCTAAGATTCATAAATATCATCAATTTGTTAAGAACTTAGATTATGATCAATCATAGAGCTAATCTGTTAGTTGCAGAACACTGCTTTGGGGGGGCATTTTGGTTGTTTTGTTTTGTTTTGTTGAGACAGCATCTTGCTTTTTCACCCAGGCTGGAGTGCAGTGGCGTCATCATGGTTCACTGCAGCCTTCCTGTGCTCAAGAGATCCTCCTGTCTCAGCCTCCTGAGTAGCTAGGACCACAGGCATGTGCCAACATGTCCAGCTAACATTTTTATTTTATTTTATTTTTTGTAAAGATGGGGGTCTCACTGTGTTGCCCAAGCTGGTCTCAAACTCCTGAGCTCAAGTGATATTCCTTCCTCTCCTCCCAAAGGATTGCAATTACAGGTGAGACCCACTGCACCCAGCAGAACATTGTTTTAATGCTGTGGTATATAAATTTGTTGATTTCTTTAGGCCGGTACATAAATATTATTTGTTGATGTAAATAATCTGTTATATGAACTTGTTGGTTTTGCTCATCTGTGTACCCTAGGTCTTCAGAAGCTCTGATGAGCAGGGTGTCACATATACCCAGGCCTCCCCAACATTAAGGGACAAAACACCTTTCCTATCGCACACACTGCTGCCCCCTTAAACTGCCGTCCTATACCTTGCTTTCCTTCCCTTATCAAACCCCTGTCACAATAGCCTGCAATACTCCAATATTTGAAGCTCCTGAAATATCATCAGTTCTGCTCCACTCAGCTGCATTCTCCAATGACCTAATTACCAAATTCAGCACATTTTATTTGATTTTCTACAGTGTTTCAAACTGCTAGCCAGCCCATCTGTTTTGAACCTTTTGCCTTCTTTCCCAGACAAGATAACATCTCCGTGCTCCCATTGTTCCTCAGCCCCAACCTGCACCTTATTTCCCCAACTTCAGGCCCCAGCTGCTGATCCCCTGTGTCCTAGGGGCTCACCCACCCTTTGGCTTCAGCAGCAACTTTTTATTTATTTATTATTTTTGGTTTTTTTTTTTTTTGAAATGGAGCCTCGCTCTGTAGCCCAGGCTGGAGTGCAGTGGCACAATCTCAGCTCACTGCAACTTCCGCCTCCCAGGTTCAAGCGATTCTCCTGCCTCAGCCTCCCAAGTAGCTGGGATTACAGGCACATGCCACCACACCCAGGTAATTTTTATATTTTCAGTAGAGATGGGGTTTCACCATGTCGGCCAGGCTGGTCTCCAACTCCTGACCTCAAGTGGTCCACCCACCTTGGCCTCCTAAAGTGCTGGGATTATAGGCGTGAGCCACCATGCCCAGCCCAGCAGCACCTTGACGAGGACACACATCTCCAACTCAGGCCTCCCCCAGGCTGCATCCTGGAATGTCAGCGGTGTGTGGAACTCCTCCACTTAGGTGGCCTGCAGCTCAGCAGGCCCAACACAGGATCAGTCCCCAGTTTCCCAAACCAGCTTCTCCCTTGACTCACATTCCTCATCAGGAGCCAGGCTCTGTTCTGTCACATATCCCACAAGAACAGACTGAGTGCCCACCCTGTATGGGCATTGCCCAGGGGCAGGGGCTGCAGCATTGAGCAGGACAGGGCCGCTGTCCTCATGGATGGGGGAACTCACACAATAAGCCAAAAAATAAACATAAAATAGTACATCAGATGGTGATGAGTGCTATGAACAAAAATACAACAGGCTTAGGAGATCATGGCGGGAAGGCCTCCGTTTTCTTTTCTTTTTCTTACCGTTTTAGGAGTTTATAGTGTTTCACACAGATATTGAACACTCTGGGTCAAGATGAGCTCATTCAGTAAGGGAACCTGGAGAAAGAAAAGAAGCAGAGGACCTGTCCTGGAGTGTATCAACGTTTGGAGATATGGAGGAGAATGAAAAGGCAGCCTGGGCCGGGGGCGGTGGCTCACACCTGTAATCCCAACACTTTGGGAGGCTGAGGGAAGTGGATCACCTGAGGTCAGGAGTTCAAGACCAGCCTGGCCAACATGGTAAAACCCTGTCTCTACTAAAAATACAAAAATTAGCCAGGAGTAGTGGCACACACCTGTAATCCCAGCTACTTGGGAGGCTGAGACAGGAGAATCACTTGAACCCGGAGGCGGAGGTTGCAGTGAGCCAAGATCATGCCATTGCACTCCAGCCTGGGCAACAGAGTGAGACACCATCTCAAAAACAAACAAACAAAAAATAGAAAAAAACAAAAAGGCAGCCTGGAGACAGAAGGAGCTGTTGCTGCCTGAAAGTTAGAAGAAAATCAATAGTGCCCTTTCCCAGAAGCAAAGCAAAGAAACATCCCAAGAAGAGTCGGCCGATCCCAGGGCCCCAGTAGGGTGAAGACTGAGCATCGGCCATTGGCTTTGGCAACCTGGAGCTTGAAAGAGAGGAGACAAGGGTAGTTTCAGTGGTGCATGGGAGGGAACCCGTGAGAGAATGGGAAGTGAGGGACGAAGCAGAGACAGCAAGAGCACACAGCTCTTCCCAGGAGCTTTAAGAGAAACAGGAGCAGAGAAATGGAGCAGGAGTTAAAACTAAGTCTAACACGAGGCGTTTTATGTTAGGAGATTCCAGCATATTTATATGCTGATGAGTATGAGCCAGGGGAGAAGGAAAATGTGAAGATGTCAGGGAAAAAGAAGTAATTGTAGAAGCAAACACTTGATTGGAGGGAAGGTTTAGGAACCATAGCACACACAGGGAGTTTGGCTTGGGACGAGCAGAGAGTTTTCTTGAACTCCTCCCTTAGATCCCCAATCACTTATCTGTAAGCTATACTTGTGACATCTTAAATCTTGAATCAATCACCAAATGTAGTAATTTATTCACCCCATAGTATTGATCATCTTTTGTCCCTTGATTTTCATTCTCACTGCCGTCATTTGGTAACTAAATTATCACATCTTGGAGAATCACTTGAACCTGGGAGGCAGTGAGCCGAGATCGTGCCACTGTGCTCTAGTCAGGGTGACAGAGCAAGACTTCATCTCAAAAAAAAAAAAGATAAAACATGTTTGTTTTAATTTTCAAACCATAACCACACTGAGCCCCTACCTGCCCAGAGGAGCAAGATGACCAGTCTCTTTCCGTAATTCCCCTCTCCAAATACCCTGAGTACAGATAAGGTGGCATACGCAGTCCACGGATCAGCCCGTGAGAGACTCCAATGCTCCCCTTGAAGCTACAATCAGTGATGTCCGGACACTGGTCTCTGCTGCCTCCTGTCCCTTCCCTGCTAAGGCAAGGGCCTGGGGTCCCTGTTGGAATCCAGAAGATGAAGCAGGGCAAAGACAAGCCCCCAGTAGCTAGCCACAATGGTCACCTTGCTCATCAACATCCAGCAGACAGGGGAAGAGAAGGAGAGATTGCCCAGGGAGATTGTGTAAGCCAGGCCTGGAAGGGATACCCATGGCCACACCTAAAGAGCCTGGAATATTTGGTCTAGCTGTATTCCCAGGAAGAAGAGAAAACAGGTTTGTTGGATGGTAGTGACACATGAACATCTTATGAACCGGGGATAATAATAGATGTTGCATAGGGACTGGCTGAGGATAAGAAATTACAGGTGACACAAAGTTTCTTAGCATATTACTTGGCACTTACATGATGGGCAAATGATCAGCTTCCTAAGTCTTCTCCCTTTTTCCGTCCTCCCTAGTCTCTCTTTTCACAACCCTTTCTACCATTTGTTTCCTCATTAGTATTTCTAAAAGTTCTACTTTTCTCAAGTCATTACCTACTCCCCACCCCATTCAGAAAATGCTAGTAGTTCCCCCATTGCCTTCAGGACCAAGTCCAAATTCCAGAACCTGGCATTTAGGGTCCCACCCCAAATGGATTGCTCTTCCACCCCTATTCCCATCATGAAGCTGCTCTATTCTCAGAACACACCAGGTGGATTCGCTGCAAGTGTAATGTGTCCCATCTCTGCCCCTACCCAAATCTTATTCATGTTTCAAAAACAAATTCATGTCCTACCTTTTCCATGAGCCTCCTCTGACCACGCAGGAATCCCATCCTCAGCTGAAGTCCTGTAGCACACATCATCTCTTCTCACTGGACATGTGTGACATTTCTTCACATTATTCATTAACTTCCGTCTGTGTGAATCTTCCTCCCACAACGGTACTGGAGTTCCCTAAGGGCAAGAACCATGCCTCACTCTAGGTTGCCTAGCACAGTCCTTTTTGCAAAAAAGATGGTGAAATAAATGTGTTAAGGCACACATTTCAAGAGTAAGATGTACTAGGAAGAGCTCAGATCTGAGCTTTAAACCCCAAGTGCAACATTTGCAAGTTGCATGGTTAGAAACAAGGTCTTCCTTGAAAACATCTCTAAGTCAGAGTTAATTACAGCTACCTGACAGGGTGGTTTTGACTATTAAGTGAGATAATGTATATAAGGCACCTAATATGTACCTGAAGCACAGTGGGCCCTCAACAAATTCCCTTCTCCTGCCACCCTACCTGAAACTGACATAGAATGACAAGGGACAAACCTGTTAGGAGACAGGCAAAGATGACAAAGGTACTTTCCATTCCACAGCTCAGAGATCCTGTTCCAGGAAGCATCTGTTTTGACAAGGTATGAGGACACTAAGGGAGACTGAAACTCTAAGGGAGACAATGAGATGCTAACAAGCTGGAAATCAGATGCATTTCAAGAACCATTTCCACCCCAACAGCCTGACCTCAGAAGGGCACTAGAGACTGCCCACTGCTTTGTACTGCAGGAAGGTGAGTGTTCAACCCTAAAGAGGCGCTGGTCCAGAAAGCCCTGGTTCAGTATCCCAGTGGCTGAGGTCTGACCTCTAGCCTGTTCTCAACCAAATGGAGGAAGATGGGGGTCACTCAGGCCCAGACCAGAAAGCAAGCTCACCTCCCTCTTACTGGTTGGCAAATTTCCTAACTGGTCATTAGAAGAGTCACTCTTTGGGACACCCAGTTGAGTCCATGCTATTAATAACATGATAAACATAATTAGTAACAGGATAAAAATAATGCTCTGTACCTACATAGAAGGATGTGTGCATGGGCCTGTGTGTCCTTTGAAGCACCATTAATGATTGAACAAGAATTCATTGCACCTTTTTTTTCCAGAGCAGCCTCTGACACTTTATAATCTGAGAAAAAAATGGCGGAACTTCTGCATCTCATGTGGAGCAGTTGAGTTTCCTGCCCAACTGTTTTCTCAGATAAACCCGAGTCAGGCTCCCGACTCTCCAGCCCAACCACCCAGGACTTTGCGCAGAGATTTGCCTTCATTTCCTCATCTGTACCCGGTGTGATAATACTTACCTTGCAGGTAGTCATGAGCATTAAATAGAGGAAACTAATCTTCCTAAAGTGCTGGTATTGTGCTTGCTGTTCCAACCCTGATAGCCATCATTACATTATTACAAGTCAAGCTGAAGGGCAGGAGAATAAATTGTAAAAATTTATTAAGCGTGTGTAGGGACCAAGTCTGGGCAGCCACAAGCAAAAATGAGAAAGGGATTCGCATGGTGGGAATGGCATTTGCCCATCTCCATTTTCGAGGCCTCTCTCTGGGTTCAACAGTTCTTCTAAGATCACGTGTGGCTGTCTGGCCACTTTATTTGTAAGCTTTCTCTGCTTCCAAGAGATGTGAACTCATTTCAGGCAGCTCATTGGCAGCCCTCCTGCCCATTCTATGCATATTTTACAGAGGAGAGCTTTGAAGCTTAAGCAAAATGGCATTTGCAAGGTCACAGAGCTCACTGGTGGCAGAGCTGGGGTACAGGACTATTGGATTCAAAGCCCCCCACCCACTCTTTACCTCCCTCCCCTTTCTAAAGCATGACCCACTGGAGCTTTCACAGTGGGGGCTATAGATTGTGGAAAAAGGTGGCAACATGACTGTGAACTTGCATCTGATCCAGTGATTCCAAATCCCCTTACAATTGAGGCAGAGACTCCACCAAAGGGACTGGTGAGCTGTGTGACTGGCCCCATCACCATTACAACACTCCTGTTCCAGCGCCTCAAGGGATCTCCACTCTCCTACCTTCTGACATAGGTGGGAAAGGTGGCGTCCTCACCTGCATGTACGGCCAGGTCTCCCATAATTTAAGAAGAGCCAGCTGGATACTAAAATGGTCTCCACACTACGCGTTACAACTGCACATCTCAGCACCCAAATCCTTCGCTGGACAGAGAAAACCGTGCCTGGGTGACTCGTGACTCGACTTTGGCTCTGGACGTGTCAGTACAGAGGAACATCGGTACCGGATCCCAGACACAGGGCTGAGCCCAGCTGGTTCTCATTCTCTTCTGAGGCCAGGCCTGCTGCTGGTTTCATTTAATTGAATATTTTGATTGTTTGATTTCTGTAGCCAGAAGCCTGTAGGCAGTAAATGCCCTTTTCCATCAGTTCAAGAAAGAAAATGTACCTGCCGAGGTAGTATTTGCTTCGCTGAGCTGCTGACTTATTTTAAGAACTAAATCTTTCCTGTTACTATATTTTTCACTCTGGGATGTGGGCGCTCCGAGACTGACAGTAACTCAGGTCTACGACAGGAGCGTCCTCTCGGCGATGACGTAGCGCCACCTACTGACCACTTGCTCAACAGCGGCCACGTTCAACAACCATGGCGATCTCGACAGACACGAAAATGTTTTGTGCTCTCAACGAGAAGTTCTACATGCATTATTTCCTTCTCACATAGCAGAGCTTGCCTAGCAGAATTGTGCTCCTTTTATTTTTTAATATAAATAAGTTAAGACACAGGGCTCCAGCAAGAAAGCTGAGAAAGTTCTCCATTTGGCAACTGTTTCATACTTCCCGACTTTGGCGGCTGTCATTTATAAATGATGAGCTCATGAGTCAGGAGGCTGATGCAACCCCCAGGAGCCCAAAACACAAGCATGGAGAAAGACAGCCCTCCTGTGGGATCTGATGCAATCGTCTTGTCTTTTTTAGCCTTCCATACCAGTGTTTCTAAACTTTAGGTGCAAGATTATCCTCACAGCACCTCTGAGGAGTATAAACCCCAGGGTTATTACTTACAGGTTACCACAGCAACTTATATGTAAAGAGTTGGAAAGTCCTTCCTCTGTGGTGATTGAGAGTAGAGATGGGGCTGTTTGCAACCCCCTAAACACATTGCCCCCTTGCCACACAACAGCAAAAATTGAGAATTATCATCCTGTCACCACCCAGTGTCTCTGGGCCCTCTAGCTCCCAATTCCTTACAGATATCTACAGCAGAGTCTCTTGACCTTTGCACCATCGGGTCAGATAGGTCTTTGTTGTTGGGAGGCTGCCTGTGCATTATGAGCATTTAGTAGTATCCTTGGCCTCTACCCACTGGTGTCACTGGCACCCCACCACTGTCCCCAAACCTCCACCCCTATTATAACAATCAAGATACCTATAGACATTGCCAAATGTTTCCTGAGGGTACAAAATCACCTCTGCTTAAGAACCACCTATCTGGAAGGCGAATACATGGAATACAAGAAGAGCAACAACAGTAATAATTACTAGTACTGCTATCATTTAAAAGGTAAAATTGCACCACCAGCTAATGGATAAGTCACTGGCTTCCTAAAAGGCACTAATTATGTGCTGACACTTTTATGGCCTTATCTTATTTAGTCTTCACAACCAAGAAACCAGTCTGTGTTGACAGAGCATTCACATTACAAAGAAACTGAAGTTCAGAGATGCCAAGTAACTTGGCCAAGGGTGCAGAGCTGTCAGTGGCTGAACTACCATTTGAAACCAGACTTTCCTGACTCTAAAATCTGAGCCTGTCACCACCTCCAGATCCTGAGGTCATATAGCACAGATAGTTCTGGAACAGTCCTCATTCTCAAAAGTTCTGCCAGAGTATGCTAGTGCTATTCAAATAATATATCTAGATTTAGATTTAAAGACATAAAGACTGTAGCTATCCTCTATAAGAAATTAACCCAAAGTGTGACTGCTGCAGAGGTTTTCCAGTAGGGGAATGGAGCGGGCCAGAGTCTTGGCCAGTAATTGACTGTATGGCCTTTATTTGGGGTCAGTCACTTAAGCTCTTGAAGTCTCTTCTTGTTCATATATAAGATAAAAAATTTTGTCAGAGCAATGGTACTCAACTCTGGCTGCACATTAAAATCACTTGGGTAGCTTTTTGACATGGTTTGGATCTGTGTCCCCACCCAAATCTCATGTAATCCCCGATGTTGGAGGTGGGGCCTGGTGTGAGGTGATTGGATCATGGGGGCAGACTTCCCCCTTGGTACTATCCTCAAGATACTGAGTTCTCATGAGATCTGGTTGTTTAAAAGTATGTGGCACCTCCCTTCTCTTTCTCTTTTGCTCCTGCTCCTACCATGAAGATGTATCTGCTCCCCCTTTGCCTTCTGCCATAATTGTAAGTTTCCTGAGGTCTTCCCAGAAGCCAAGCAGATGCCAGCGTTGTGCTTCCTGTACAGTCTGTGGAACCATGAGTCAATTAAACCTCTTTTCTTTATAAATTACCCAATATTGGGTGTTTGTTTGTGGCAATATGAGAATAGCCCAATACAGAAAATTGGTACCAGGAGTAGGATATTGCTATAAAGATACCCAAAAATGTGAAAGCAACTTTGAAACTGGGAAATGGGCAGAGGTTGGAAGAATGTGGAGGGCTAGAAGACAGGAAGTTGAGGGAAGGTTTGGAACATCCTAGAGAGTTGTTTAATGGTTGTGATTAAAACGCTGTCAGTGATGTGAACAGTGAAGCCCAGCCTGAAAATGTCTCAGATGGAAATGAGGAACTTATTGGGAATGAGTAAAGGTAATCTTTGCTATGCCTTATCAAACAGCTTAGCTGCATTATGCCCCTGCTTTAGAGATCTGTGGGACTTTGAACTTGAGAGTGGTAATTTAGGATATCTGGCAGAAGAAATTTCTAAGCAGTAAAGTGTTCAAGATGTGACCTGGCTGCTTCTAACAGCCTATGCTCATATGTGTGAGCAAAGAAATGACCCGAAGTTGGAACCGATATTTAAATGGGAAACAGAGCATAAAAGTTTGGAAAATTTGCAATTTGGCTGTGTGGCAGAAAAGAAAAGCCCATTTTCAGGGGAGGAATTTAAGCAGGCTGCAGAAATTTGCATAAATATAAAGGATCCAAGTGCTAATAGCCAAGATGATGGAGAAAAGGCCTCAAAGGCATTTTAGAGACCTTTGCAGCAGCCCCTCCCATCATAGGCTCAGGGACCTCGGAGGAAAGAATGTTTTTGTGGGCTAGGCCCGGTGACTCTGCTGCCCTATGCAGCCTCAGGACACTGCTCTCCACATCCCACCCACTCCAACTTCAGCCATGGCTCAAAGGGGTATAGCTCAGGCCACTGCTTCAGAGGATGCAAGTCATAAGCCTTGGCAATTTCCATGTGACATTAAGCCTGCAGGTGCACAGAGTGCAAGGATTGAGGCTTGGGTGCCTCCACCTAGATTTCAGAGGTTATATAGAAAAGCCTGGATGTCCAGACAGAAGCCTGCTGCAGGGGCAGAAGCCTCATGGAGAACCTCTACTAGGGCAGTATGAAGGAGAAATGTTGAGTTGGAGCTTCCACAAAGAGTCCCCACTGGGGCACTGCTTAGTGGAGCTGCACAAAGAGAGCCTCCATCCTCCAGACCCCAGAATGTTAGAGCCACCAACAGCTTGCACCATGTGCCTGGAAAAGCCACAGTCAATGCCAGCCTGTGACAGCAACCATGGGGGCTGAACCCTGCAAAGTCACAGGGGCAGAGCTGCCCAAGGCCTAGGGAGAGCACTCCTCACACCAGTGTGACCTGCATGTGAGACATGGAGTCAAAAGAGATTATTTTGGAGCTTTAAGATTTAATGACTTCCCTGCTGGGTTTTGGACTTGCATGGGGCCTGTAGTTCCTTTCTTTTGGCAGATTTCTCCCTTTTGAAATGGGAATGTTTACCCAATGCTGGTATCCTCATTGTACTTTAGAAGTAAATAATTCTTTTTTATTTTTTAGGCTCATAGGTGGAAGGAACTTGCCTTGTCTCAGATGAGACTTTGAACTTTGGAATTTTGAGTTAATATTAGAATGAGTTAAGACTTTGGGGGACTGTTGGGGAGGCATGATTGTATTTTGAAATGTGAGAAGGAAATAAGATTGGGGGGAGTGCCAGGGGTGGAATTATATGGTTTAGATCTGTGTCCCCACCCAAATCTCATGTTGAATTGTAATCCCCAACGTTGGAGGTGGGGCCTGGTGGGAGGTGATTGGATCATGGGGTCAGATTTCCCCCTTGGTGCTGTCCTCAAAACAGTGAGTGAGATCTCATGAGATCTGGTTGTTTAAAAGTGTGTAGCACCGCCCCTTTCTCTGTTGCTCCTGCTTCTGCCATGTAAAACATACCTTCACCCACTTTGCCTTCCACCATAATTGTAAATTTCCTGAGGCCTCCCCAGAAGCTAATCAGATGCCAGCATCATGTTTCCTGTACAGCCTGCAGATCTGTGAGCCAACAAAACCTCTTTTCTTTATAGATAACCTAGTCTCAGGTGTTGTTTTATAGCAATGTGAGAACAGCCTGATAGTTTTCAAATGGAATGCTTAAGCCCAACCCCAAATCATTTAAACTAGAATCTCTGGGTCCCAGGCAATGATATTTTTTAAACCCACAGGTGACTCTAACAGGACAGCCAGAATGGATACCCATGAGGCTGATGAATAGTAAGACCCTTCAGTTCTGTTTTTCTAACTTAGGTCCCAACCCTCCCAGGATCAGAAGCCATTCTTTTCTCCCTTACTGGGATCCATTCTCGGGGGTGGCTAGTTTCTCTGTCTCATAAGGCTGTCCCAAAAGCCTTGATTAATTTCCTGGAACTTTCTGACTGTCTCAACTGTCCTGCCGTCCCTGAACTGACCATTTCCAGCATCTCATCCTACCACCAAGAAGTATTGAAACCCCATCCCCCTCTCCTGTGGTACATGTAGGTTGGAAACTTCTACCAGAAGCTGCAAAGAGCAGGGAACATGACAGAAGACAGCTGTGTCTACTGAAAGACTATCTTCTCCTTAGCCTCGTTGAATTGAACGCTTGCCCTGTCTGACTTTAATAAGGTTAATTCTAATCTGTGGTTTTTCCGGAGGTGAGAGAATCTCCCCTTTCTGAACATGACTCACTGGCTTCTATTTCAGCGCCCAAAGAAGAGTGGTAATGTCTCACTCAGCAGGTACCTGAGAGAAGCGTTGGCCTTATGAGCCCCATGTTCTTCACCCTTTTCTATGCCTCCTGTCACCCCTATTTCTACAACAGGAGTTTCATGCAGCACTCTAAGATACAACTAACAATAAAAGTAATTTATATCACACTACTTTCCAGATGCCAGGCTCTGCATAAAGTTTTTACATGCTTCATTTCATTTATTCTTCACAAGTCCCCACATGAGATGGTATTATAGTTATTATCATCATCATTCCCATTTTATAAATGAGGAATCTGTGTTGACTGTACTGCCTGTTCCTCTTCCTTAGCACTGGTCCCCACAGTCCACCCATTATCTGAATAATGTCTGTTTTCCTACTACTCTGTATGCTTGGCAAGAGCAGAGGCCACATCTGGATTGGCTGACCACTTAATCCCCAAACTGGCGGAGCAGAGCCAGAACTGAGACACGAGCAGGCTGGCCCCCAGGGCCTTGTGTGCTCACCCTCTGCTCTTATGGAAGGTGAGTCTGCAAAGCTGAGAAGTGGGTTCCTGGGAGGTGGGAAGGCCCTTGGGGTATGTATGGGTCAGGAAGGCAGGGGAAGAGAGAGTTTTAGAAGGAAAAGCAGTCATCGGCACCACGTGCTGCCAATACACCAAGGCTTCACCCACATAGAGCTTACCTAGTGCCAATGAGGGTCATTTTGGTGGAGCTGTAGGGCCAGAAGACATATGGGGCAAGTGGAATGTGTGAAAGGTAAGGGTCAGAGTGAATGTGTGTGAACAACTCACTGGAGTTGAGGGGCGGTTTTTATTTTATTTTCCACGAGAGACACAGAAGCAGATGGGAAGGATCCAGTTGAGCATGAGAGGTTGAGTGTCCCAGGGATAAAGGGCATAGTGGGTTCTGCAGGGGTCCTCAGAGGGAAGAGAGGACTGGGCCAGGCTTGGTGGCTCATGCCTGTAATCCCAGCACTTTGGGAGGCCTAGGCGAGCAGATCACCTGAAGTCAAAAGTTTGAGGCCAGCCTGGCCAACATGGCAAAACCTCATCTTTACTAAAAGTACAAAAATTAGCTGGACGTGGTGGCAGGCATCTGTAATCCCAGCTACTCAGGAGGCTTAGGCAGGAGAATTGCTTGAACCCGGGAGGGAGAGGTTGCAGCGAGCTGAGATTGTGCCACTGCACTCAAGCCTGGGCAACAAGAGCAAGACTCTGTCTCATAAAAAAAAAAAAAAAAGAGGGCTGTCACTGGGGACAGATAAACCTCCTTTACCATAATCGAAGGGCAGGCAGGAAAGTGAACCTGGCCGCACAGGTCCAGATGGGCAGTCCCTGAAGGGAGGTGAGGCCGGACCTGTACTGACCTCTTTGCACCCAGCAGCACATTACACCCTGAAAGTGTGTCCACCTCCTAGCTCCACTTCCCAGGTGAACAGGAGCTTCAAAAGTTAGGTAATTTTCAGAGGCTGAGAAGGGGGGCTGAAGAGAGGTCGGTGATATACTCTGGTTCTGTGTCCCCACCCAAATCTCATCTTGAGTTGTAATCCAAATTATAATCCCCATGTGTTGGGGGAGGGACCTCATGGGAAGTCATTGAATCATGGAGATGGTTACCCTCATGCTATTCTCGTGATAGTGAGTGAGTTCTCATGGGATCCAATAGTTTTATAAGGGGCTTTTCCTCCTTTTTGCTCAGTACTCCTCCTTCCTGTTGCCATGTGAAGAAGGACGTGTTTGCTTCTTTGCTTCCCCTTCTGCCATGATTGTAAATTCCTGAGGCCTCCCTAACCCTTTGGAACAGAGAGTCAATTAAATCTCTTCCCTTTGTAAATTACCCAGTCTCAGGCAATTCTTTATAGCAGCATGAGAACAGACTAATACAGTTGGTCAATGGGTACAAACACACAGTTAGATAGAAGGAATAAGTTCTAGTGTTCGAGGGCACAGTAGGGTGACTATAATTATCAATAATGTATTGTATATTTCAAAATAGCTAGTATAAAAGATTAGAAATGTTCTCAGCACATCATTTCACGCATGATGAAGTTCATGATGAACTTCTTCTCATGAAGTCGCAGCTTTTTTCTGGCACTAGATAAGCTCAAAGTTTCCTTCTGGCCCTTACGTCCTCATACCCGCTGACCTTGAGTCTGACTTTGGACAGGACAGTAGAAGGTCTGCTCCCAGAAGGAGAGGATGCATGTGGGACAATGATTCAGAGGACAGCCAGACAGCCCTTACACGAAGTGGGTGGGAGAGCTGTCCTGGGCTGTCTCCTGTTTCCCACCACCTCAGGGATACCGGGGATTCAATGGGGAAGGGGAGAGGATGTAGGCAGGGAACAAAGGAGAGAATGAGAGTGAAGGAGGTGAGAAAGCAAAGAAACGATCTTCTTAAGGCAAAAATAAGTCCCTTTAACACAGAAAACAGCTGAGGGATGTGGCTGGGACTTACTAGTTTTCATCTCCTTTCCCTCCCCACAAAACTGGACCATGGGATGCCTTCCCTCCTGGCAGTGCCAGAAGCTGGAATCTCTCCACGTGGTTTTCTGCTCAGGGTCGACCATAGACCAGAAGTAAATGCTCAACCTTTGAAGAACATTCCTTTCTATGTTCGTTTCTGGCATTTCACAGTTTCCTAGCACTTTCAAGTTCACTATTGTGTTGAATCCCTCAAAATGCTCTGAAACAGACAGGCCAAAATTATCACCTTCATTTTACAGTCTTTATAGGTTGTCTACTTTGTTTATCTTTATTTCATCTTACCATTTAACTTTGTGTCCTTTTTCTTACAGTACAGAAATTGGAATTGAAAAGAGGAGAGGTTCCATTTGTCTATCACATGCTACCTCCTGCTGCTGGGAGATCACGTGCATCAGTACTGGGAGGAGTGGTTGGGGGTGGTGCTGTGCCAGGTCAAGGGAATGGAAGAAGGGAAATTCAAAATTCAATTGTTGAAGTCCTAACACCCAGTCCCTAAGAATGTGACCTTATTTGGAAAGAGTCTTTTCATAGGTAATCAAGTTAAAGTGAGGTCAGTAGGGTGGGCGCTAACCCAATATGACTGGTGTCCTTATAAAAAGGAGAAATTTGGATACAGAGCTATACATAGAGGGAAGACGATGTGAGGAGACACAAGGAGAAAATGGCCATCTACAAGCCAAGGAGATCCTTCCTTCACTGCCCTCAGAAGGAACCAATCCTATCAACACTTTGATTTCATACTTCTAGCCTCCAGAGCTAGAAGATAATACAGTTCTGTTGTTTAAGTCACCTAGTGTGAGGTATTTTGTTATAGCAGCCCTAGCAAACTAATACACTCCTCAAAATCACCTCTGAGATGGAAAATAAGCCAGCTCTCTAAGGCTCTTGCCAAGACAACATAAGACATTAAAATCAGGCTTATATGTTTCAGGTGGAAGAAACCATGTGCGATGAGAGATGAAGGTACCTGTAGGTAACTTGAGAGGGAGGGAAAGTCTGTATATGAAAGATGAAATTACTGAGGAATTTGACCTTTACCCAGAGTACAGTGAGAAGGCACTGAAGGTTCCCGGAGCCGAGGAGGGACAAGAGCCATGCATTAGGCAGTAAATCTCAGAGCAATGGGTCGCGGAAGCAGGAGAAGGAGAAAACCAGATAAGCTGCAGAATCGAAGGGTGATGCAAAATTCCAATGTAGACGGAGAGGCAGCACAAGTGAATATAAGGCAAAATAATGAGAAGACAGCTCCCAAAGCACTTCCCTGATTTCTCTTTTCTCTTAATTTACTAAATGAACATCATCAGAGATGTCATTCATTTCAACATTTGTTCAGCATCTACAATGAGCCAGACAGTATTCTGGTGTTGAGAAGACAACAGTGAATAAAACAGATCAAAGCCCCGGCCCTCAAAGAGCTGATATTCTATCAGGGAGAGACAGATGAAGAATAAAAAACAATAAGCACATTATCTACTACAAAAGAAGGTTAAGTAGTATGGAGTAAAAAGAGCAGAATAAGGAGGATAGTGCAGCTGTAAACAGGGGATCAGGACAGCTCTCATTGAGAGAGTAGATGTAAGCAGACACTTGGAGATGAGGAAGAGATGCCTGCAGCCCACTTGGTGAGCATGATCTTCATCCTCTCTTTCATGCACTAACGGATCATGTTGTGGCCATGACTTCATTCCTTCAGTAAATGGTTCATTAACCAAAACGGAATGAAGCATAGCGATCCCGACCATTAAAAAAAAGAGCAGGGCCCGGGTGCGGTGGCTCACACCTGTAATCCCAGCACTTTGGGAGGCCAAGGTGGGCGGATCACGAGGTCAAGGGATCAAGACCATCCTAGCCAACATGGTGAAACCCCATCTCTACTAAAACCACAACAATTAGCTGGGCGTGGTGGTGCACACCTGTAGTCCCAGCTACTCGGAAGGCTGAGGCAGGAGAATGGCTTGAACCCAGGAGGCAAAGGTTACAGTGAGCCGAGATCACACCATTGCACACCAGCCCAGGCAACAGTGCGAGACTCTGTATAAAAAAAAGGAAAGAAAGAAAGAAAGAAGGAAAGAGAGAAAGAAAGAAAGAAAGAAAGAAAGAAAGAAAGAAAAGAAAGAACAAAGCAGAGGCAGAGCTTTGCTTGTTCACTCTGCCTCATCTAGCGTTATTTGAGTACTCAGTAAATATATGTTGAAGCAATTAATTCATCCAAAATCGGTAACTTAGTTTATGAGAACAAAGACACCCCCATAACTTCCCACTTCCCTGAAAGTACCAAACTTGATACAATTTATCAAGGAAGCAAGATTGAAAGATTTATTGAGAGTAAACATACCACTGAAAATATGCCCAGAACACCATTTCATTTTTGCACTTTCCCTCCCAGCCCTTGTCTGTATGCATAAGTTACGTATGATTTAGTGTATTGTAATCACAAACATATGATTTGAGGCTTCAGTGTTTTCCACTTATCATCATGTTGTAAGCATTTTTCTTTGGTATTTCATAGCCTTTCTAACTATCATTGATAATACATACATGGGGTCGAATTCTCACGAACCGCCAGGTAAACCAATGTTGTTGGTAAGATCTGTGAATTCCTGGAGGCAAAGTTTCAGGTGGGCCCCATAGCTCAGTGGTTAGAACACTGGGCTTATAAGTCAGGGGTTGCGAGTTCGATCCTCGGTGGGCCTCCTGTTAACTCACTTTTATTTTAACCTATAGCATTTAAATACAGAATAGAGTCAAATAGAAAACGTGATTTCCGAAAATGTTACTCCTAGCAGAGTTAAACATTAGTTCTGAAATGCAAATGATGACCATCCTTAACGTGCTTTAGAAGTGACCCAGAAGAGAAAATCCTAGTCCTCCAACAAGAAGCAGGCAAGGGCAGGAGGAGGGGGAAACTGGCCCGGCAGCCCCAGTATTACCTGGACCTGGAGGCCAGAGTACCGGAAATGGAGGCTCCATGGGCTCGTATTCAAAGCCCTGCACACAGGCACCATCCCCTCAATTAAAACCAGGTGGAGGCGGCGGCCTTGGCAGTCAACTCGGCTGCTGGCTACGGACCGAGGCGGCGCTGCGCCTGCAGTTACGGCGCGTGGCCGGCGGGCGGCGCTGTGGCACCGCTCCCCATCGCCTCCCCGGAGGCCGGCGGCTGCGCTTCTCCACGCCCTGCCGGGGCCGAGAGCGAGGCCAGCGTGGCCCGAACGCTAGCCGTTTCTGTGGCTGACACGTGGCAGCCCAGGCCCCACAGCCCGGCCTGGCTCCAAGGTCCTGCCCCTTCCGAGGCTACTCCCAAAAATAGTCCCGGGTTGCTTGGGAAACCAGTGTTTGCAGCCTTTCCGACTCTCCGTGTTTTCCCTGAATTCCTCAATGCCGCGTGACTACAGAGTCACCAGAGGAAAGTGCCAAGATCTTTTTTCTGAACACATGAATTTTTCCAACCCAGGATTTCTTTTCCCGGATCTGAGGGCCAGAGCTTGATAAACGTCTGTGTGTAAGGACGCCACAAGCCGCGTGTGGCCGCTGGGTGCTCGAAATGTGGCTAGTCCAAATGGCGATGTCCTCAAAGAGTAAAATACACATGCGATTTAAAAGACTTGGAACTGAAACAGGATGTAAGCCATCTCACTAGTAATTTTTGAATTGATTCCATGTTGAAATAATATTTTGGACATATTGGATTATATAAAATGTAGTATAATTAAAATAATTATAAAAATAATTGTATAATTACAATTAACTGTATCAATTTTTTTAATGTGTCTACTGGAAAATTTTAGGTTACATTTGTGGCTCCCGTCTGCAGCTCTCATTTATCTTTCTGTTAGATGGTGCAGGTTAGGGACCCAGAGTCCTCTGACCTTGCGTTTAAGTTAATTCTTAATCTGGCTCCCACTAAGTAAACTGTAATAGCCAGAGAAAGTCTCTTTCATCTCTGGGTCTCCCCGGAGTCAGTACTGTGCCTGACAAGCAGTAAGCACAGCCTTCGTTGAGATGAAATTAAATGTCACCCCAACAAGCTCTACAAAGCAAGGGAATGTATTTCCTTTTTTTTTCTTTTTCTTTGTTGTTGTTTTTTTTTTGAAAGGGAGTCTCCCTCTGTCGCCCAGAGTTGAGTGCAGTGGCGTGATTTCAGCTCACTGCAACCTCCACCTCCCAGGTTCAAGCAATTCTCTTGCCTCAGCCTCCCAATTAGCTGGGATTACAGGTGCCCACCACCATGCCCAGCTAATTTTTTGCATTTTTAGTAGACAAGATTTTTCCATGTTGGCCAGGCTGGTCTCGAACGCCTGGCTTCAAATGATCCACTCGCCACGGCCTCCTAAAATGCAGAGATTACAGGTGTGAACCACTACAGAGAATGTGTTTCTTAAACTGAGTTCGCTTTCGGGAGTGATGCAACTGTAAGACTTTCTGTTCTGGCTTGCAATATTTTAGATCTAGGGAAATACACTCAACACCCTCATATTTTGTTAATTATTTTGGCCCTCTGTGGTCAGGATATCTACTGCTAGCAATGCTGTGGAGGTGAAGTGTTCACAGTGCCTTGTGGACATAGGACCCACTGGTGCAAGAAAAATACCCATATTATCGCAAAAGTATTAGCCCTTGACTAACACACTGAATGCCTTTTGGCAAAGCCATTTGGGATCCTTGAATACCTTAGTACCAGGACTACTCACTCTGAGTTACTTGGTCATCAAGTAACAAAGTAGTAAGAAAGAGAAGTTTTTGAAGCGCTCTAATCCCATCTCCCTCCAGTCATTGCCAGTCGTCATCATTCCTCTCCCTTCCCCTGACACCAGCTGATCTCTAGAAAGAGCAAGTACCTGCATGTGTGTATTTTTCAACTTTCCGAACTTTTCAACACCTTAGGCTGTAAGGAAGAGGAATACATTTTGGCTTTTCTGTGTCCTAGAGATTGTTTTCTAACAGTCCTAGACCCTTTCAGGAAGACTCACTGGCATCACCAGGCATCCTTCCAGAAAATAAAGCCATTTGCTAGAGAAAAACACTCTGCCTCTCCCCTACCTTTCCAACATTTGAGAGGTCCCATTCAGTTTCCCATTCTAGACCCACGTGCTACCCTCCAATGCAAAACCAGTGTTTCAAATGCCTTGAATTTGGTGTGTGTGGTCCTTTAAGTTGATACATGAATTTGGAGCACTTTCCCCCAGCTCAAACACTTCCAGTCCAGACTGTGTTTTTGCCACATGTATTTGAAGAAAGACCATATAAGCAAAGAAAGCAGAGTGGCTCAAACATTTAGTCCAGAGGTTAGATCCAATCTCCTCGAACTGGCCTGGGGTTTTCAGCTCTTTCAACAAAATGACCTGGGTTAATCCCCTCCACCTTTAAGTTACTGTCTTCATCAGAGAAGAAGCTAAAAGTGTGAAATATCGAGTTGGTTAGACTCTGAAGTTCATTTCGATTCTAGAGAGTATTCATAAGCACTACAAAAGTAGGCAAGGAAAAATAAAACTATGAAAATCAGGCGAAGGAGGAAGACTTAAAGATGATCAAAAAAATGATCTGCAGAACATGATGACTGGTGTTTAGCATCTTCCATAAAGACAGAACAAGAGAAACAGAATCAGAGGTTTGATGGATTCCTGTTAGGTAAGGTTACCTAAAGTAAAAAGATGGAACCTGCTTCTATGAAAGTCTTTAAAAAAAAATCTATCCAGAGTATGCCCAATTATGTCTAAAACAGTGATCATATGACCTTAAAAATTAACAACCCTGGTATTTTACGCTTTTGTTCTCTTTAAACCAAATTGTCTACACTCTTTTGGATGTTTTGCATAATATGAAGAACTTGATGAAAATGGGACCATTTCCTCCCTTAGTTCTTCATTCCTCAAATACATAGTTCAAAAGTCACAATCCTTCATTGAGGGCCTCCATGAAGGCAGGTGCACAGCAGATTGCAAGAGGGAATTGGTTCTAGTCCAGCTGAACTGTTCCCTGTTCCCTCACACCACTGTGATCCAGTCACTTAACCTCACAAAGCTTCACTTTTCTCATCTTCAATGGAGGTTATATGGCAATAGAGAAGAGCAGGGCTTTGAGGTTTCAAGATGAGGTATAAGCTTGGCACATAGTAGGTATTCAAATAAAATGTAGTTAAGTTTATTATGCTATGTGCACAATAAGGCCAAACAGTGAAACTTCCTTTGCAAAGATTATAACAGTGAGAGAAGCCTGGCATGGCTGACTCCCTCTTGCCTCTAGCCTCACGGGCTAGCTGTCCTCACTCATTCCTGACCGAGGCCAAGCTAACCATGGGAGAAATTTAGTTTATAGTTTAACTTTGAAGCAAGAATTATAATAGTCCCTCCCTAAAACAAACTCCCTCCTTGCTCAGGGACTGAAGCTTCCTTTGTAAAACTGACGAAAGGCCACTAGATAATGGGAAGGGCCTGAATTCTGCTAAAATGTAAGCATAGTTTCTATAATCCCTTACTGCTCAGGAGTCATGTGGTCAGAGTTCACAATATTTATGACTTCTCCAATTGCTCCTATAGATAACATCACTATTATAGCACCTAAGATTGGTCTTTTGAGATGTTTTTCAGATGGTTGCATTCTGGAAACCAACTAACCCTATCCAGATTTGTGATTCATCACTCAACAGGTCCTGTGGTCTCAATCCAGAGGCAGACTCAGTGCACAAGGACTGTTCCTCACACCCCTATGATTTCATCCTCAACCAATCAGCAGTTCACATTCCCCAGCCCCTCCCCCACCAAACTATCCATAAAAACTCCAGCCTGTGAGTTCTCTGTGAGACTGATTTGAGTAATAACTCCAATCCTTCTACTTGGCAGGCTCTGTGTTAATTAAACTCTTTCTCTACTGCAATACTGTGGTCTCAGTGAATTGGTTTTGTCTGTGCACTACACAGGAAGAACCTGTCAGGCAATTACAATAGTAAGTGCTGGAGGTACAGAACTGAACCTGCTCTTGTTCACTTCGTGAGCTTTGGGCTGGGGAAAGGAGATACCACATTTAAAGGGTCTTTCCTTGTAAACTTGTCACAGGCTTCTTCTTAGACCTGAGGTGTGGCAGGAAGGTGAAGTATGGTTCTTATGCAAGAGTGGTACAGCATGCTAGATTTCCTAATGTCAAACAAACATCCAGGATATCAAAGAATATGTGTCAGTTTGAGCAAATGTTGATTTATTACCTCAGGTTGTAGGCATTTACAAGACAGAACAGAGACATCCAGTGTGTTCCAAGCAGGGTCATGGACTAGTGCTCACCATAACCCAGGTGCACCAGCAATCTGGGATATGGTCTCCTACAGAAGCACAGCATACAGAGAAGGTGCATTTATTTATTCAGTAGATAGCAAGATTTCCCAGGGAGAGGAAAACTGCCCTGCCCCACCTCTACCCTGGCTTTCCAGACTTCTAAGGTCTTTATTCAGCAGTGACTTTCACTTGACGAGGTGGCTCTCCTCGCTCACATCACCCTGTCGGACACCTTGACCAATAGGTCAAGGGAGACTTCTGCCAGCTCGCCTCTGCTCTGCTGGTGGCCTCATCCTGCCACTGTGGCTTTTCAGGCTCTTCGTCCTCTTGCCCTGGGGGACTTGAGGCCCCACTCTGGCTTTCTTCTTTGTACCAGGCCCTCGCAATGTATTCTTGCTGCTTGTAGGAGAAGCCAGCTTCTTGGAGGAGCCTTTCTCAGACAAACCCTTGGCTGGGCCAGAAGCTAAGGTTGCACTGGAAGATTTTCTAGCAGCTTTCTCTGATTGCTCCTTTAGCAAGTCCAAGACTGTCTCTGAGAAATCAGTATTTATTTAGTGAAAAATATAAGTCCCAGAAAGTAGCTATAAGAGAAACCTATAACTGCATTAGAGTTCTTTAATATAAATTCTTTTTATTAATACTTTTTAATTCCCTAACTGGCCTTGGTCTAAATATATGACTTTTTTAGAAGGGTCACTCCAGCGATACATGGTTCTGTAACCGTTTCCTTAAGATAGTATCCTTCCTCTGTAAGTCTTTCCTGACTCCCCACCCTGCCCCAAGGAAACATTCCTCATTCTAGGGGCCCTCTCAGTGCCCTGAACATCCTTCTATACCAGAACATTAGTGCTACATTTATTTCTTTATTTGCCTGCACTTCCCATCCCCACTCTTATTTAATTCTGAATTCCTACACATCATAGGCTTTAAGTGTTCATCGCTGTATCCCTAGGGATTAGCATAGTTCCTGCCACAAAGTAAGCATGAAATGAATGATGCCAAATGAATGAATACATGAACGATTAAATGAATGAATCAAATGAATGAATGAATGAATGAATGAATGAATAACTAGAGGAAACCGGTCATAGTAGAAATGGGTATCCTCACACTCATAACTCCTCTGTTATGCAGAGGAGATGTATAGACTTAGTTTCCCTCAGGGCGTAACTAAGACTGCACTGTGGGAATTATAGCCTGCTTGCTGAGGGCACTGCCTTAGCCTCCACACCAAGGCCTGAGCCTAAGACTCAAAGATGGACTCACTGGCGAGTGGTCTGAACGGGATCCGCTTACTCTTGGTTCTCACCGGCACTGGCTTGTATTTGCACTTGCCTGGGGGTGCTCGCCTAAATACACAAACAGAAAGCATGAGGATGCAAGACCCTGAAGATGCAACCAGAAAATCAAGGTCACCAGAGGGCGTATATTTGCAAGAATTGGGGTCAGCCTTTACTTACCCATGGGAATGGGGTAGATGTAATAGGAAATATGCTATGAGCTCAGAAGGAGAGGTAAAAGGGCACAGACAGAACAGGGCACCTCAGGCCCTTGAGAGACAGTGCAGAGAGGGAGTTAGGAGTATGGGCATTGTGGCAGTCAAAACGGGTTCACATCCTGGTAACCAGGGGCAAAAAAACCTTGCTGAGTCTCAGTCTCCACATCTATAAAATGCAAAAACTAATACTACCCATCTTGCTTGGAACAGTGCCCAGCACATAACAAGAGCTCACAGATGAGGATGATGAGAATGATGATGAGGATGATTCTGCTGCTGCTTCTGATGATGGTGCTGGTGACTCCCTTTACAGAAAATGTCTTCAAGAACTCAAGGCACAGCCCTTAGGCAATGCCAGCTTCTCTGCCTAGAGACACATTCTTAACACATTCTTAAACTGCTTGTCCTGGGAGCATCTTCTGAAATAAAAGGGACTTTGAGGACAGAGAGTAGTTCCACTGTAGAGAGCAGAGCTGGAACTTCCCAGCCCATCCCCATTGCCTTCTCTGCCTCTGGCCTTGCTCCAACTCTGTCTCTCACTGCCATCCTCCCAAGTCCAGGTGGGGAAAAAAAAAAGGTAATTGTATTTATTTAATAAACACTTATGTAGTGCTTAGGCACCATTCTAAATACTTTGCAAATATTAACTCATTGAGTCTTCCTAACAACCCTGTGAAGTAAGTACTATTATTATACTCATTTTACAGAGGGGAAACTGAGGCTCACGCAGGCTAAGAAACAGGCCCAAGGCCACATAGTTAGTCAGTGGCAAAGCCAAGATTCCAAGCCCAGGCTCAAGTCCATGTTCTCAACCACTGTATTTAGCTGCCCCTAAAGGAAGGGTAGGAGGAAAAAATGGGAGGGAGAAAAGGATACATAAATTAATCAGGTGCCCTCAAAATGCTGGGATTGGTGCATTTCGTGCAAAGACAAGCTGAACACGTAATCAGAGCAGAATCTGGTCCACCTATAGAAGCTTTAAAAAGTCTATATGATTCGATATAGTTATAACTGAATGGAGGGAATCGTGCTGAAATGACCTCTCCACAAAGAGAACTGAGTTCCTATTCCAGGCTCCTCTTAGTAGCTGTACCTAGGGCAAGTAGTTTAACTTACCTAGCCTTCAGTTTCTTTATGCATAGAGTGAGGATGTTAACCTGCCTGGTTGGAATTCTGTGAGCATTAAATGAGAGCCCACATGCATGGCACTTAGCACAGTGCCTGGCACATAGGAATAACTCCATAAATGTCAACTTAAAAAAAAAGGTGAATGAGTAAGGATATCTTCAGTGTGAAAACGCTTTATGGGCACTTTCTGTGTGGCTTCTCACAGCTGCTCTTGTAAAAGTGGGGAGTTAAATTACCTGCCAACTAAATCAGAAAACTGCCAAAGGAAAGAAAAATAGATTCACATAGGAAGCCTGTTAATGGAAAGAGAACTCCCCACCAAGGCATCGTCAACCATCAGAAGCGCTTTAAAGACCCTGAGTCTGCTCCATCCCCTAAGGCCAGGAGAAGTGCACAGAAGCAGACCCAGCAGTGGAAACAGCCCAGCATTAAATTCACCCCTTGGCTATCCACGCTCCACCATCCACACATCACCCCGGGCACAGCCTCAGGGACGGAGCCTCTTCCAGGAACTTCCGAGAACACACAAACTGAGAGCCCTGTGGCCAAATACAAGCTGAACCAGAGCTGGCCCCCAAGCCCTAACCAGTGGCTGGACCTATTTGCCTCATGTCTACTGAATGCCAATCCAGATATGGGTAACATAAGCCTCAGGGGAAAATTTTCTTCTGCAGGTCTATCTGTAAGCTAATTCGGGGGAGATTTTCTTGCTTTGGCAAGAATTTTTAGATAAATCTAGAGCACTGGGGCAGGGTGGCCTGTAATCCCAGCACTTTGGGAGGTCGAGGCAGGTGGATCGTTTGAGCCCAGGAGTTCGAGACTAGCCTGGGCAACATGGCAAAACCCCGTCTCTACTGAAAATACAAAAATTAGCTGGGTGTGGTGGTGCATGCCTGTAATCCCAGCGACTTGGGAGGCTGAGGCACATGAATAGCTTGAACCCAGGAGGCAAAGGTTGCAGTGAGCCGAGATCGTGTCACTGCAGTCCAGCCTGGGAAACAGAGCGAGACTGTGTCTATAAAAAATAAAAATAAAAAATCTAGTGTACTGTGCAGACTCCTCAGGATGGATACACTGCATCATCCTCCCCAGGGCAGATAACCCAACCCAGACCCAACAACCTCTCAAGCGGGAAGTTGTATTGTGGCTTTTGCCTGTGCTGGTGGAGGTTGGTCGGCCTCTGAGAGAGATAGGCAAAGAAGCAGAAGGAAACAGCATAGAGCCCAGCAAGTGAATAAACACTACACTCCAGAAAAGGTGAAGCTACTGAGGAACCTGCCAGTTAAACGTATTTGCCAAAGACCTGCAGATCTGCACCAAGCCCAGGGGACAGGGGAGCAGTACTTACTCAGGTGCTCAGAGGTGTACACCTGTTGTTAGATGACCTCAGACAGATACTTCCAGAAACATATTTTTTTAAAAAAAAGGCCAGGCATGGTGGCTTACGCCTGTAATCCCAGCACTTTGGGAGACCGAGGCAGGTGAATCACCTGAGGTTGGGAGTTCAAGACCAGCCTGACCAACATGGAGAAACCCCATCTCTACTAAAAATACAAAATTAGCTAGCTATGGTGGTGCATGTCTGTAATCTTAGCTACTTGGGAGGCTGAGGCAGGAATATCGCTTGAACCTGGGAGGCGGAGGTTGTGGTGAGCCAAGATGGCACCATTGCAGTCCAGCCTGGGCAACAAGAGTGAAACTCCATCTCAAAAAAAAAAAAAAAAGAAAGCCACAGACCTAGACTAACCCTAGAAAGGCTCAAGGTCTTCATGTCCAACTGCAAAGAGACCATTTCCCAAGTATTTCATAATTGCTATAGACGCATTGTCCTATGCCATTATTTGTCCAAACTGCTTTTCATCTAGAACCTGAGTTTGCTTCGGGACAATGAGGACTGTTTTTATGGCCTGCCATGAAGATAAGAAATGAGAAAAATGCACCTGAGAAGAAAATGACATCAAATCTCACCTTGAGGGGTCAACAAACTTGTAAATAGATCCATGTGGTGCATAGGCACTTGGGTAAGAGGTCGCCAGGAAATACAGCTCCCCTAAGGCAACAAAAATAGACAGGCTATAATGGGACATCAGGCAGGGCTGAAACAGAGTTGGATGCACAGAAAATGGTCAAAAAGAGGTTATGGCCCTAAAATGCAGTGAGCCCCAAGAACGGAATCCCAGAAACCTAACTGGCATCAGCTTTGCTGGGCTGTGAGCTCCTTGAGGAGAAAGTCCATCTTTGAACCCCCCAAAGACTAGCTCAGTGTATGGCCTAGCAGAGGTAATTTCACATGTATGTTTGTTTATCAAACCAAACAGGTTTCTCCCTTATCACCTCCTTGCTCTCAGAAACTTCACCTCAGTGAATCTCCATTTCCTTCCCCACATCTTTCCTCTGTGAACACTTGAATATATACAGTCTGCAGGCTGAGGACCATCTGTCAATCGCTGTATTTTGCCCCTTTTTTAGTCCTTTTGTTTCCCTTCAGCCTCACTCCCATTTTCCTCTTTCAATCTGTCCTTGAGTTCCTTATTTCCTGGTGACCCTCCCCACTCTCCACCTCTCCTCTCGGTCTTTTCCATGCCCCACAAAAATCACCTCTACCCACACTCTCCTGTATCTCTCAGATATGGTCTGGCTGTGTCCCCACCCAAATCTCATCTTGAATTGTAGCTCCCGTAATTCCTATGTGTTGTGGGAGTGACCCAATGGGAGATAACTGAATCATGGGGGCAGCTTCCCCCATACTGTTCTGGTAGTGAATAAGTCTCATGAGCTCAGATGGTTTTATATAGTTTTATAAGAGGAAATCCCTTTCTCTTGGCTCCCATTTTCTCTTTTGTCTGCCACCAGGTAAGATGTGCCTTTCACCTTCCACCATGATTGTGAAGCCTTCCCAGCCATGTGGAACTGTGAGTCCACAAAGCCTCTTTTTCTTTATAAATTACCCAGTCTCAGGTTTGTCTTTATCAGCAGTGTGAAAACGGACTAATAAACTCCTAGAAAGAGCCCCCCGCTCCTTCCCATTTCTCCCAGTTGGAACTCTGGGAAATGTTCTTTTGTCACAGTAACTACCTCATTCCACCTTGCTTTCTAGTTATTTGTGAGGGACATTATGCTCTGGGGTCATGAGCCCCAGTGGAGAGTCCCAGAAGTCTGGTTTAATTTCTGATAACACCAGTTCCTCTCTATGCTATCTTGGGAGACCTCTTCACCTGCACAGCCCTCGAGATATTTATTCATTTGTAAAATGGGGATCACAGTGCCTCAAGTGATTGTTGGGTATTCAATTAGAAAGTGTTAGATAACCAAGCCGGGCGCGGTAGCTCATGCCTGTAATCCCAGCACTTTGGGGGGCTGAGGCAGGTGGATCACCTGAGGTCAGGAGTTCAAGACATGCCTGGCCAACATGGCAAAACCCCCTCTTTACTAAAAATACAAAAATTGTCCAGGCGTGGTGGCACACGCCTGTAATCCCAGCTATGCAGGAGGCTGAGACATGAGAATCACTTGAATCAGGGAGGCAGAGGTTGCAGTGAGCCAAGACCACATCACTACACTCCCAGTGCAGTAGGCAACAGAACGAGACTGTCTCAAAAAAAAGAGAACGTGTTTGATAATCGTAGTTATTAATACTTTCTCATCTCTCTGACCCAATGTTTGTGCAATTACACTGAATTAAATTCACTTGCTGTTATGTGCTTACACAACTTTCTCAATTTTATGAAAGAAAATGTCTATTAAGTTGCAATTCTGAAAAACCTAGAGCTTTATACAGCTCTGAATTATTTAAACAACTAATTTTTTTTTGTTTTTTGTTTTTTGTTTTTGTAGACAAGGTCTTGCTCTGTTGCTGACTGGAGTGTAGCTGCACAATCACAGCTCACTGTAGCCTCAACCTCCTGGGCTCAAGCAAACCTTCCACCTCAGTCTTTTGAGTAGCTGGGACTACAGTGCATGACACCACATCAGGATCACTTTTTAAACTTTTTGTAGAGACAGGGTCTCCCTATGTTGCTCAGGTTGGTCTCAAACTCCTGCACTAGAGCAATCCTCCCAGCTCAGCCTCCCAAAGCAGTAGGATTACAGGCGTAAGCCACCACACAACAGCTCTAAACAACCACTTTTTGTGGAGAACAGAGACCAGCGTTTGTCTTCTGCTAAGTGTGAGCCTCATGGTCTTTGTGTAGCCCCTACACAGGGTAGCAGCTGCCTAACAAACTATGATTTGTGTACTGACAAACTAGATTTATAATCTTCCCCATGTAAGAGATCTGATGAACTAGGACACACCATCCTTTACAGTCAGTTTGCTTTGTCTGAATGGGAACCCCAGGCACCATCCAGAGTGATTCTACCATCAGATAAATGTTGTGTCCACGAAAGGTCCACGTGTACAGAGGCAGGGGCCCCTTGAAACCATGCAAAGGCCTTCCCAGTCTAAAAAGAAAATTGAAAACCGTGCCTATACAGGACTGCAGTTTGTGCAAATTACATGTCTTCCACATTCCATAGACTTCCCATTGTATTTTTAGGAGAAAGCAATGCTAGAAGTGAATTTCATCTGTAGCATCCAACTGATATTTTTAATGTACGTCTTAGGGGAGAAAAACAAAAAAACTATAATATGCCATGTAAAACAAAAATGCATGCTATACAAATTTACTGCAAACAGAATTCATTTGACCAGCCCTCTTTGGAATGCCCTTCAGTGACTAACTTTCGGAAATCCCATCAAGTAAACCTCAGCAATGGGCAGCTCCACACCAGCCATTCACTCAGCAGCAATTCATACCAGCTATCAACTCTCAGGACCCAGGATGAGAACTGTAGCCATAGGTGAGGCAGAGCTCAAGTTCCAAGTAAAAAGTGACTTACCTAAAGCCAGTGGACTGATAATAAAATAATGAAATAAGGCTCAGATCTAAAAACGCCTCTCAGAGGAAAAGAATATGGCAAGAGCAGAAAATATGAATCAGTTTATGCAAAAACACAAGAGCAGGCAACTCTGGAAAAAAAATAATTTGCCTCAGGAACAGCCTCATTAGCCTCAGGGCCGCCCTTGGGCAAATGCTTGGGAACACTTTGGCAAGTGTACCCCATAAAATTCAGCCAAGGACTGTGTTTTGTTTGCCAGATGTACCATGACTGTTTGTTGTTTGTTTTTTTGTTTTTTTTTATACTGTCTGTTTCCTACTGTGAGAAGTCTACAAGCACAACAAACCAAGCCACCAAAGCCAGGGTCTCTGTGGCCTCCTGAAGAGGAACAAGCCACAGAAGATGGCAGCCCAGGATCCCTGGGCAGGTCTGCTTCTGGGGTTCCAGTTTCTGGGGTGGTGCCAGACACAGGGGTGTCCAGCAGAGGAGAGACTCCACCACCACCTGTAGCTTTCACGTCACTCACTTTCCACTGGCCATCATCCTGCCAGCCTGTGGTTTCTCTCCTTTTTCATATGTTTGGACTTCCAGTTTAGAACTCACACAGACTTTTTCCTGGTAAAATATTCGAAGTTTCCAAAATTCTTGAAGTTTCCTCTGCTCCTATAAAACATTCATCTCAAACTATCTGTTCATCAGCTAGCTGAGAGGAAAGGGTCCGGGAGCTGACTGGATCTCTTTATATCCTACTCAAGTGAAGGTCCCAAGGCAGCCACCTCATATCCCAGAGGGGAAAGAAACCAAATACTTCAGAATCCTTTGAGACTCTGGTTTATACCTACAGAGAATCTTTTTTTAAAATTTTTTCTTTTTTTGTGTATTTTTTGTGTTTTTGATTTGTTTGGTTTTCTGTTGTTTAATTATTATTTTTTTCCACCTATAGAGAATCTAGATGTGGAAGGGACCTTGAGGGATCACCTTATTATCTCTGCCTCGAAACATGATGATAATCTCGTGCCAAATACTGAAAAGTTCACTGTCCTCACATAAAAAAAATTAAAATTTGAAAACTTTATCTTTCAGAGTGAAACATAACTTATGTAAAGCTGAAGTTAAAAATCGGTTTTCTGATGATAAAATGTTTGGAAATGTATTAGAGCTGAGTCTCTCTGTGTCTCTCTCTCTCATGTGTACACGTGCACATCATGCTTCACTGATGCCCTTAACACATGCCTAGTCTGTCTATTGAGCAACCTCCTACCTAGATGTCTACCTTTTAATCAGATTTCTAAATAAATAAATAAATAAATAAATAAAATCCTCCTTTTCTCACAAACTCTTGGCAAGGTCAGGAAAGAACCTGGCCCAACTAGTGAGATGATCACCAGAGGTCCCTTTCCCAGACAGCACCGGCAGCATAAACACCCACTGCCCATTTAGTCTGGCCCACTGTTAGCCCTTTCCACATTTCTAAAACTGTGGTTCAGAATAGATCTCCCCCTCACAGTGAGTTGTGTGGTTCAATCAGGAAGGAGTAGGTTGGCATATTCAGTCTGTTTCTTCATTGGTGAAATGAGCATTATAATTACATCATGGGTCGGGGTGCGGTGGCGCACACCTGTAATCTCAGCACTTTGGGAGACTGAGGCGGGCAGATCACCTGAGGTCAGAAATTTGAGACCAGCCTGGCCAACATGGCAAAACCCCATCTCTACTAAAAATACAAACATTAGCTGGGCATGGTGGTGGGCGCCTGTAGTCCCAGCTACTTGGGAGGCTGAGGCAGGAGAATTGCTTGGACTCTGGAAGCGGACGTTGCAGTAAGCTGAGATGGCGCCACTAATCTCCATCCTGGGTGACAGAGCAAGACTCTGTCTCAAAAAAAATAAAAAATAAATTATATCATGGGGGTGTTATGATTACAAAACAAGGTGAAAAATGTGAAGTGCTTAGAATAGTATCCAGTACATTATAAAAGATGACTAAATGATAGTGATCATAGTAGAAGTGATAATTACTATTTAAAATAAATGTTCAGTTGAAGCCTGTGATTATCCGAGTTCCAGTAAGCAGACATCAGACAACTCTGTACATTTGTTACCTGCTTCATCTTCAGCAAAAGAGATGATGAACTTGCTATGGCTGCTGATCAGCCCCGGGAAGGCACAGGACGTGGTGCTGCCCAGGCAAAGATCCTGCTTCTTCCATTTCTTGGTTTTTCTATCTTCCTGCAAAGCCATAAGTCGACTAGATGAAAAATAAAACCTTATGTTTTAGGAATCCATATATCCACTCTGTAGAATAGTTTTTCTCCTAGAATCAGGGATCCCTGAGTACTAGGACTGAGTCCCCCATTAAGAGATCAATAACTAGCCTGCCTCCAAGCAACCAAAAAGCTTCTTCAGAGATATTTCAATCACCCTCTTGCCCTAGATGTGGAAGTTCATGTTCTATTATAAAAGGAGTTTGGACCAGGACCAGTGGTTCACACCTGTAATCCCAGCACTTTGGAGGCCAAGGCAGGCAGATCACTTGAGGTCAGGAGTTCACGACCAGCCTGGCCAACATGGTGAAACCCCCATCTCTACTAAAAATACAAAAATTAGCCAGGCAGGGTTGTGCATCCCTATAGTCCCAGTTACTCGGGAGGCTGAGGCACAAGAAATGCTTGAACCCAGGACATGGAGGTTGCAGTGAGCCAAGATCATGCCACTGCACACTCCAGCCTGGGTGACAGAGCGAGACTTTGTCTCAAAAAAAAAAAAAAAAAAAAAAGAGTTTGATGCGCTGTGTAGGCTGCACCACTACAAAAGACTAATCTTATTTTCATTAGTTGTGTGACCTTTGGGTAGTTGCCCAATATCTCTAAGCTTCAGATTCCTCATCCATAAAATGGGGAGTGATAACATATTTTACCATAGGTGAGAATTTTGAAGGTTAAACAAAATAATATACATAAAGGTCTCACCAATGTGTGTAGCACAGAGTAAGGGTTAAAAAAAACTACTAACTTATTATTATTGCTGTATGTTTATATAGTAGCAGAAAGATGCTTCCTATCCCTCTATCATCTATCTGAACTAAAAGTAGATTTTTAGAAGAAAAGGGAAAGGAAGTTGGTTAGACCCTGGGTGCTCATCAGAATCACCCGGAAAGTTTTATGGAAACAGAGATCCCAGACCCAGGGGATTTTGATAAGTATACCTCAATTAAGAATCACTGCCTATGACTGGGTGCAGTGGCTCATGCCTGTGATCCCAACACTTTGGGAGGCTGAGGCGGGTGGATCACCTGAGGCCAGGAGTTCGAGACCAGCCTGACCAAGATGGCAAAACCCCGTCTCTACTGAAAATACAAAAATTATCTGGGCATGGTGGTGTGTGCCTGTAGTCCCAGCTGCTTGGGAGGCTGAGGCATAAGAATTGCTTAAACCTAGGAGGCAGACGTTGCGGTGAGCCGAGATTGCACCACTGCACTCCAGCCTGGGCGACAGAGTGAGACTCTGTCTCAAAAAAAAAAGAAAAAAAGAAAAGAAAAGAAAAAAAAAAGAATCACTGCATATTAACCAAATGATGTGTGTATGGGGGCAGGGTGGTGAGTGGAGGTTGTAGGGAGAAAAACATGAAGAACAATAGAATCCCAAAGATCTAGTAAGTGATGACAAAGGACCTGACCAATTAGTAACTTTACCCCATCTCTGTAACTAAGAATTGCAGCATGAAAATAGAACATCTTTTCTAACAGGGACCAGATTTACTTTCCCATCTTAAACATTCCAAAACCTGCACAAGATAGAATAATAATGGCTTGAAAGATACTGAAGATCAGGCAATGGAGGAGTGTGTTCTCTGAGAGACAAGAAACAAACAAGGCGAACCCTATGATTGTTCCAGCATACTACCTTGAGAGTTTCCGGCACAGGGAGGGAAAATACAGGCAAAGCCCAGCAGGCTCCTTGAGCTGAAAAGACATTGCTGAGAGTCCAGGAAGACCAATGCAGTAAGAGATTGCAGGACAGATACTGGAGAGAAGAGAATTGCACAGAGAATGAATGACAGAGAGCTGCAAAAGGTTCCCCTGAAGTAATCATCAGTATACTCAACAGCAGATACATGGGAGAAAATATTTCAAAACAAAGGAAAGAATTAGAAGAAAAAGTACTTGGCATTTACTTGAGATCAGGAATAGCATAAGTATCACGGGGTATAGGTAGAATTCAGTAGTGAGGAATAGAAAGCACTAGAAAAAACACTACCTTGGTTCTGTTTAGCAAATATTAATAGCAAGACCTGAAAGAATCATACTACTTCCAAGTAACTTATGTCTCCAAGCAAAATTCAAAATCATTTATAGGAATACAAAAATATCCAGCACCTACTAAGTTAAATTAATATTTCTGGCATCCAATCAAAAATTACAAGGCAAGTAAAGAAGGAGGAGAATACAACCCATAATAAAGAGTAAAATCTGTCCATCGAAAGTGGCACAGAACTGATGAAGATGTTAAAATTAGCAGACAAGAACATTTAAACAATGATTCTAAACCCTGTCTCTACTAAAAATACAAAAATTAGCTGGGCGTGGTGGCGGACGCCTGTAGTCCCAGCTACTCAGGAGGCTGAGGCAGGAGAAGGGCGTGAACCCGGGAGGCGGAGCTTGTGGTGAGCCGAGATCACACCACTGCACTCCAGCCTGGGCGACAGAGCAAGACTCTGTCTCTAAAAAAATAAAAAATTTAAAAAAAATTATAGAGAGATAGGAGAGATACAGAACAGACCCAAATCAAGTTTCTGGAGGTGAAAAATACATTGAGATTACACACACACACACACACACACACACACACACTCAATGGGATGAATGGCTGGCTAGACATTACAAAAGAAACAATTCATGATCTAAAAACATAGCAATGGAACTACCCAAAATAAAACACAGAGAACATTTTTTAACATAAATAGATCGCCAACGAACTATGGAACAACTTTAAACAGCCCAATATACATGTAATTAGAGCTTCTGAATAAAAAGAGAGAAGGAGTGGGGACAGAAGAAAACATATTTGAAGATATAATGGCCAAAAATATTCCATATTTCTTGAAAGCTATAAATTCACAGATCCAATAACTGCAACAAACTCTAAGCACAAGAAATATGAAGAAAACCAAACTAAGGCATATTTTAATGAAATTGCACAAAACTAATGATAAAATCTTAAAAAGCAGCCATAGGAAAAAAAATGATATATTACATATGAAGGAACAAACAGAAGTCTGGCAGCGGATTTCTCATTGGAATGGTGCAAGCCAGAAAATAGTGGGGCAGCCTCTAAAGAATCAAAGAAAAAAACATGTTAACATAGACTTCTATACCCAGTGAAAATATCTTTCAAAAATGAAGGTAAAATAAAGACTCCAAAAGTGAAAACAACTCATCACTATAGACCCCACTGACAAGAAATGTTAAAGGAAATTCTTCAGACAGAAGAAAAATGATATCAGATAGAAACATGCATCTACCCAAAGGAACTGAGAGCATTAGGAATGATAACATTCTTATTGCCACTGTAACAAATCACCTCAACTACAAATTACCACAACTTTGTGGCTTAAAACAACATACACTTATTCTTTTATAGTTTTGGATGCCAAAACTCTGAAATGGTCTTCACTAAGCCAAGATCAAGGTGTTGGCAGGACTGTGCTCCCTCCAGACGCTCTGGAGGAGAATCAGTTTCCTCACTCTTTCCAGCTTCTGAAGGCCGTCCCTATGCCTTGACTCATGGCCCCACATCACGTCACCTTTTCTCCCTCTGCCTTCGTTGTCGCATCACCTTCTATCTCTCCCATCTTCAAATTTCCCCCTACCTTCCTCTTCTAAACACATTTGTGATTTCATTTAGGATCCACCCAGAAAATCCAAGATAGTCCCCCAAGTCATATACAACAAGTTCTGGGACCACAGTAAATCTAAAATAGAAATCAAAAGCAGAAAGATCTCTGGAAAATCTTCAGGTAATTGAAAACTAAATAGCACACTTTGAAATAACTCATGGGACAAAGAAATCAAAAGGTAAATTAGAAAATATTTTTAACTGAATAACAATGAAAACACAATATATCAACATTTACAGGATACTGCTAAAGTAGTACTTGGGGGGAAATTTATAGCACTAAACACATATATTAGAAAAGATGAAAGGTCTCAGATCAATAATCTCAGCTTCCATCTTGAGAAACTGGAAATAGAAGAGCAAATTAAACCCAAATCAAGCAGAAGGAAGAAAAAAGAGAAGAAATCAATGAAATAGAAAAAAACATAAAAATAACAGGAAAAAAATCAATGAACACAAAAGCTGGTTCTTACAGAAGATCAATAAAATGGATAAACCTCTAACCAGACTGATTAAAAAAAAGAGAAGACACAACTACCAACTGTATCTAGAATAAGACAAGTGACATCACCGTAGTTTCTATAGATATTAAAAGAATAATAAAGGAATATTATGAACAACTGAATGCCAAAACATTTGACAACATAGACAAACTGGAAAAATTCCTTGAAAGGTACAGACTACCAAAGCTCACTCAGAAAGAAATAGATATGCTGAATAATTAAATCTAATAAAGAAATTAAATTTGTAATTAAAAGTTTTTTCACATAGAAAACTTCAGGCCCAGATGGTTTTTCTTGGAAGGAAGAACACGTAAGGAAAAATAATACCTATTTTACACAAACTCTTCCAGATAATTGAACAGGAGTACTTATTCTATAAAGCCTGTTTACCCTGATTCCAAAGTCTGACAAATATATTACAAGAAAGAAAAACTATAGTTCACTATTCCTTCATGCAAGTAGATTTTAAAATTTCAAACAACATGTCAGCAAATCAAATCCATCTATATATAAAAAGGATGGGGCTGGGGCAGTGAGTCATGCCTGTAATCCTAGCAGTTTGGGAGGCCAAGGTAGGAGAATAGCTTGAAGCCAGGAGTTCAAGACCAGCCTAGGCAACATAGTAAGACTCCATCTCTACAAAAAAAAAAGTTTTTTTAATTAGCTGGGTGCCACAAGCTACTTGGGAGGCTGAGGTGGGAGGATCACTTGAGCCCAGGAGTTCGAGGCTGTAGTGAGCTATGATCGTGCCACTGCAGTCCAGCCTGTATAACAGAGCAAAACCTTGTTTCAAAAAATAAATAAATAAATAAGATAATGCATTATGACCAAGTGGTATTTTCCTCAGAATGCAAGACTGCTCTAGCAATTTTTAAATCAATCAATGAAATTCACCATATTAAGAAACTAAAAATTTTAAAAGCCCGCATGATTCATCAAAAGATGAAAAGAAGCATTTGACAAAACCCAACATCTATATCTAATACAAATTTTCAAAGGACTAGAAATAAAAGAAAATGTACCCAGCCTGATAAAGGGTGTGTAGAAATCACCTACAGCTGTCATCATACTGGTGTGATGTCACACAGTAACATCCACTAATATGATGGTGAAAATGAATGCTTTCCCCTATTTCTACTCAACACTGCGCTGTGATTAAGGTAGAGCAATAAGCCAGTTAAAAAATAAGAGCAGGCTTCCAATTCGAAAAAAAAAGAAAGCAAATACAAAAAATTAGCCGGCATGGTGGCAGGCGGCTGTAGTCCCAGCTACTTGGGAGGCTGAGGCAGGAGAATGGTGTGAACCCGGGAGGCAGAGCTTGCAGTGAGCCGAGATCACACCACTGCGCTCCAGCCTGGACGACAGAGCGAGACTCCGTCTCAAAAAAAAAAAAAAAAAAAAGAAAGAAAGTAAAAAGTGTCTGTATTCACAGACCTTCTAATAAAATTACCTTCCACATAGAAAATCCAGTAGAATCTACAAAAAAGCAATCAGAATGAACAAAGAGTTCAGCAAGGTTGCCAGATATAAGCTCAATATAAAAAAAATCTATATACTAACAATTAACAATCAGAAACTGGAATTTAACAAAATAACATTTACTATAACATCAAACACTAAGAAATAGGTAAATATGCAAGATCTCTACACTGAAAACTATAAAATACAGTAGCCATGTTATTCATAATATTTCATAACTGGGAATAGCCAAAATGTCCATCAGCAACACGGAGCATAGATGAATAAATTGTGGTGTATTCATACAATTGAATTTTACAAAGCAATAAAAAAGACAAATTACTGATACATGGAACAACATTGATGAATCCCACAGACATTACCGAATTAAAGAAGCCAAGCACAAAAAGAAGAGTACATACTGTAATTATTCCATTTATACATGAAGTTCCAGAAGCAAAACTAAGCTGTGGTGGGAGTGCTTATCTCTGGCTGGGGTGTGTGTGTGTGTGTGCATGTGTGTGTGTATGTGTCAACTTCTTTTTGGCCTGGATGGCTATATGTACATATTCACTGGGGATGGGAGACAGGCTGGAGATCTGATCCCTTTGGCATGTTTGGAAATGCTCAGAACAAGTAAGCTGGATGGAAGCTGGGCCCCTTCCCTTTATAGTGAGCCCCTGGTACGAGAGAGAGAGAGGGAGAGGTAATAGACAAGAAGGAGCCTTCTAGGGTGATGAAAGTGTTCTGCCTCTTGATATGGTCGGTGGTAATATGAGTGCGTACATTTGTAAAACATCATACAACCTATGCTCTTACATGATTATATTTCACCATATGTAAGTTACACCTCAGTAAAAACGTTAAAATAAAAAGAGGGAGAAGGGACATCAGTCCTTCCTTACCCACTCATGAAGTCTCCAAAGATATACAGGCCATTGAGATTTGGGGATTCACAACCACGATAGACATAACCTCCAGTGACTGACTTCCCCACTGCATGGCCATAAGCATAGATTGGCAGAACATCATCTGTCCAGGAGACAGGAAGGAGAGTGAGTGTCATGGGTCAATCTCATGCCTCCAATCCACCCAAAATTCAAATTCATTAGGTCTGGGGCAGTCTAGGAATTCACTTTTTAAAAATAGCCACTGCCAGGATGTCTCTGGTGCCAGTGAGTGGCTGGAGGACCACTTGGAGAAGCACTACACCACAGGACACAAACAAGGCGTGATTTAAATGACCTGCAGGGCAGGACATTCAGGTTTTATTCCCCACCTCCACCTCCAACCCACTTAACTCATCAAAGAAATCACCCAGAGAGCTTCTTACTTACCCAAAGAGGCATTGTGACAAAGTTTTTTGTCATAACATGCAAACCCTTCCTTTGCTCTCCAGCCATAGTTTCCACCTTTCACAATGAGGTCAATCTCTTCAAACCTGTTCTGGCCCACGTCCCCACAGAATATCCGGCCTCGGCCCTGGCGCGTTATGGGGTCCCCTCGGTCCACAGCACAACGCCACATGTTCCTGATCCCATAGGCATAGATGGCGGGGTGGGCCCGTGGCTCAGAAACAAATGGATTGTCCGAGGGGACTCGGTACCGCTTGCCATCTGAGCCTGCCCTGTTCACATTGATCCTTAAAACTTTTCCCAACAGGGAACTTCTGAAAGAAAGAAGGCCAAGAAACAGAATCAGGTAAGCAAGGAAAGCCACAGGACTGGAAGAGATCACCCAGAAGGGCCGACTCATAGTTGATGCCAAGAGACTGCTAAGGATCACATGGGAAGATTTGACTTCTTATTTTCCTTCTTTTTTTGTACCAGCAAGAATGAGCTTGAAGATTTTCTTTTAAATCTATCCAAGATATTTAAGACTGCCCCATGTTTGGCTCGAAGAGAACTACGAGGCAAAGGTTTGATGTGATCTTGGCCCATGTGACCCTGAGCAAGTTGCAGCTTCAATTCTTATTTTAATGATGAGCACAGCTTCTCTCTGATTTGGTCTAATATGACAAAGTTTTTAAAGAAGCTAGTTATATTGTTTATTCTTTATTTAACAACGTGGTCAGTTAAAAGAACAGAATAGAAGCTTTTGAGAGGCTCTGCCAATGACTGTGGTCTCTGGGGCTGACTTTCCTCATTTGAAAGTCAGAGGAGAGTAACTGATGGCCTTGTACCACTGCTTCCTATGAGGATAAGAAATTTCACACTCAAGTAAAGGGTCTGGGATCTAATGGACACATGATGATCAGAGGCTGCTATTATTTTTAATATATTGGCCAGGTGCAGTGGCTCATGCCTATAATCCCACATTTTGGGAGGCTGAGGTGGGCAGAGAGCTTGAGGCCATGAGTTCAAGAACAGCCTAGGCAATACAGTGAGGCCCCATCTCTATTTAAAATATATAGCAAGATAAATATTATTTACCTTGGGGTGTGATTGTGAGGTAAGGGTTAAATGAGTTACTGTGTATATAGTGTTTAATGCGATACTTGAATCACAGTAGGTATTTGACAAATGTTAGCTTTGTATTATTATTAACCTCAATATTTTTATTACTAGGAATAATAGAAGCCAAGCGCTTACTGGGTGCAAAGGGCAGAAGGACCACATGACCTTTATCTAGGCAACACAGCATCACTGGGCTCTGGTACCGTATTGTGTGGGTTGGGATTCTGTTTTTTCCACTTACTCATTGTACGACCTCTGTGCCTCCATTTTCTTGTCTGTAAAATGGATATTATATGTATACTTCATAGGATTCATTCATTCTGTGTGTAATTATGGAAAGGCTCCCTTGTGCCAGGTACTGTCCTAAGTGCTGGTGATATATCAATTAACAAAATAGATATTAGATATCAATTCTTGTCCTTGAAGGTTGCTAAAATTACCTTCTCAAATGTAAAGTACTTAGACCAGTGCCTGACAAGCTGCAAGCACCCAATACACATTGGCTCTCAGTAGTTAACTTCTCATGTGTCTCCAGGGCCTAGCACAGCACCTGGAACATGGTGTTCAATAATATTATTGAGTTGAATTGAATTAGATGATTAGTGTGGTGAATAATGACCTGCTAATATATATATATATATTTAAAATCCTGAATTCTCCTTTACATAACACTCTGACAGTTACATTGAGCATCAATGATATTAACTACAAAAATATACTATGTCTGAAATTTATGGAACAGAAAACCAAACGTTCCTCCCATTGCCTCAGTGGAGTGGACTACATCTTGCAGTATGTGATTTGAGTTTGATGCCATCCCTGCAAAAACACCATACCAGGGGCTCACTCTGAAGGGACAGGGGCCCAGCCTCCATCCAGCTTACTTGTTCTGAGCATTTCCAAACAGGCCAAAGGGATCTCCAGCCTGTCCCCCGTCCCCAGTGAATATGTACATATAGCCATCCAGGCCAAAAAGAAGTTGTCCGCCATTATGGTTTGAGGCTGGTTCTTCGATCTCCAAGATGACCCTGGAAGAGAAAAAAGAAACCACACATTAGGATTTGACACAAGCTGAAGCTGCATCCTCTTGAGATACCCAGAAATGATTGGTCCAGACCACCGAGATTTGCCAAGCCAGCCAAGACCTGCGTCTGAGTTTTTAAGGATCACAAAGCAGGTAGCTCTGGGGCTCTGAGATGCCCCTTGTTTCCTGGTATAACTCTTTCATGGCTCATTTTTCTTTTTCTTTTTTTTTAGACAGAGTCTCACTCTGCATCCAAGCTGGAGCGCAGTGGTGCAATCTCAATCTCATCTCACTGCAACCTCCACCTCCAGGTTCAAGTAATTCTCCTGCCTCGGCTGAAAGCCTCCCAAGCAGCTGGGATTACCACCACACCTGGCTTTTATTTATTTATTTATTTTTTTTATCTTTTTTTTTTTTTGAGATGGAGTCTTGCTCTATCACCCAGGTTGGCAGGCAGTGGCATGATCCTGGCTCACAGCAACCTCTGCCTCCCAGGTTCATGCGATTCTCCTGCCTCGGCTTCCTGAGTAGCTGGGACTACAGGCATGTGCCACCGTGCCTGGCTAATTTTTGGTAGAGACAGAGTTTTTCCATGTTGGCCAGGCTGGTCTTGAACTCCTGACCTCAAGTGATCTGCCTGCCTCAGCTTCCCAAAGTGTTGGGATTACAGGCATGAGCCACCATGCCCAGCCTCATTTTTCTTTCCTACCATGATTTAACGAGCTGTGGACCCAGCCAGGGTAACAACCATCCTTTTCTAGGGCTTGCCCTTACTCTCGGCCCTACCAGAATGCTCCATCCCTTCTTTCGAGTAACTTAAGAGGGGTTAATCTATCAGTTCTTTATGCTCTTTGCAATCCTCCAACCTGTCTACCATGGGAAAAGAGGCAAGAGAGAAAGGAGAAGAAGGAAAAAAAAAGGCAGAGTGGTAGGGTGGAAAGAGCATGAGCTTGGAGTCAGTTAAAACTGAGTCTTCACCTGGCCATGCATCCATAGCTTGATGGCCTTGTGCCACGGCTCCCAGTGAGAATGAGAAATCCCACATTCAAAGTAAAGGGCCTGGGATCTAATGGCACATAATAATCAGAGGCTACTATTATGTTTCGTATGTTGATAATATCTATAATCCTTTCTCAGACCCCTATGGCTGCTGGTCCTTACCCTTTGTAAAGACAGGAAAGTATGTCTTTATTTAGGGTAACTGTAAGGTGATGGCTACATCCCATTAAACAGCCTTAACTCAAGAGTCTAACTTGGGCCGTCCTCAATCCACAGTGACTCTTTTCTCAACAGTTCGAGTAGTGCTCTAAAACCAGTGAAGTTCCCCTCTATTAGCTCACGGACCTGGTTGGCATTATTTCGGAACACAGTACAGCTGCAGGCTCTCATGAGTATCTCTCACCTCTCTGATTTCAGGTCAGCTTTGTTAGGATCAGCCCGAGAAACCTTCATCTCACTAATCCGGATCTTTTCTACCTTCTTCTTGTCCAGGCACGAATAATAAATATAGAACTTGCGATTGTGGCGGAATTTGGGGTGAAAAGCCAACCCCAAGAAGCCTCTCTCATCCCCGATCCATGGGGTGGTCAACACGATGTTCTTGAGGTCCAGGAAGGGTTGCTCCAGGCGACTCCCATCAGGGAGATAGACCCACACCACTCCCACCTGTTCGGCAACAAAGAAGCGATGGGTGCCGTCCCCAGCATGGACCATGGAGACAGGGTTCCTCAGCCCGTTGGCCACCTCGCTCAGGCAGAGCTGCAGGCAGCCCTGAGGATCTTGGGCCACCATGCCCAAGTGGCGGTTGAGATAGTCGTTCCTCAGGACATTAGGGAAGCAATAGTCCTTGTCAGGAAGGTCCAGGAGGTGGCAGAAGCGGGCACCGTCCCTTCCACGAGACTCCTGGAGGGCGCGGTCATTGGTCAGCAGGGAAATGGCGGAGTGACAGTTAGAATGGAAGGCAGAGCAGTAATCAGAGCAGAGGCCCGGGAGATTCCGAAGAGGCGTCTGGGTGTTTTCGGCGTCGTAGAGGTGGGCTGCGTAGGGCGAGCACTCCTAAAAAAGAACGCGGAGCTCAGCTCAGCATCAGACCTGCCACACCGGCACTTGTCTCAAGTTTTGAGCAAGCAGGAAGAAAAAAATGGTGCTAGGCAGAAAAAAATCAGGATTTGGGGGTTTTTGTTACCAACTGCTGCTAAAACTCTTCTCTGTGATTTTCTACCCAGTTAATGCTCCCGGAAGTCAGAAAGCAGGGAAAATCTCTCATGTTCACTATACTATCTCTAACATTTCAGCTTAGTTTTTGACATTTAAATTAAATGATGCATGAATGTTTTTTCAAAAAGATATTACTAAATTTCTAGATCTCTTTCTTTTTATTTTTTAATTTTCATTTTATTTTATTTTTCATAGAAACAGCCTCATCATGTTGCCCAGGCTGATTCCAAACTCCTAGGCTTAAGTGATTCTCCTGCCTCTTCGATCTCCCAAAGTGCTGGGATTATAGGCATGAGCCACCATGTCAGCCCAGCCTCATTTTCTTATGGATGCTATATCTACCAAGATTTTATTTCTTTATACAAGTCTGAAACAATTTGGCAAAAATTTTACATTTGTTCAAATCTGGTTGTTGGAGATACAGTGCTAATTATTTAGTTTTTCTGTGGTTTTCCATATTTTTGGAATATTTTACATTGAAAAATAAAATTATCAGAATTGACATAGGATGTATCACTCTCAGAGATTAGGTGTCTAGCAATTTCTTCAATTATTTATTTTAAAAATTTCAGTGTTTAATATATGCAAAGTACCATGCTGGAACCTATACACATTTGAATTGTCGCTATAGGGCAATATGCCTGCTCCTTACACAAACATATGAGGACTATTTGCTCAAAGGAGTATCTGCTACCTGGACCTCCCTAGACTATAACATTTTTTAGGAGGAAAATAGAATATTGTGAGCAGACAAGCGACTCCCAGTAGTGATGAAAGACAGAGGCAACTGAGATTAGGAAGGTAAGAAAGTCCAATTCAAAGGGTGTCATTTGGAGCCGTGCATTAGAGCAGAGTTCACCCATTGGCCCAGAAGCCCCCTTCTGATCACTAAGGACTCTCTTGAGCCAGCGAGCCTGCGCAGAACCATCTCATTCACCTCTGTGCTGCCATCGCTTCACAAAAGGACCAGCAGCATTTTTCATGTATATGTGAGTTCCCTGTTTTCTCTTATTTCCTCTGATTGTACATTGCAGAGTTAGCTTTCGGTCATCGGGCAGAGGGGAAGAAGGAGCTCAGAGATTCACAGGCTCCCCTCGGGGTGTCTGTTTCCTTTTAAGACAGTTATCACAGCAGCTATCAAGAAGCAACATGACCCACTCTAATGTGTCCCCTTGCTCATTCTGTCCACTCTCGGAGACTGGGAAAAAGGGAGAGGGGAGGCTGAATTAAGGATCCAATACTTGAGAATAGAAGGGGGCTGTGGAAAGAGAAGCATCACTATGGCACACTCTCATGCAGCCATTTAGAGTTTGCAAATTTGCTTCTACTCAATTAGCTCAGTAACTAAACAGATACTTCCCTATTTTAAAGGGAAGAAAATCAAAGCCCATAAGGTCTCTAGCCAGGCGCAGTAGCTCACGCCTGTAATCCCAGCACTTTGAGAGGATGAGGGGGGCAGATCATCTGAGGTCAGGAGTTCAAGACTAGCCTGGCCAACATGGTGAAACCCTGTCACTACTAAAAATACAAAAAAAAAAAAAAAAAAAAAAAAATACCCAGGCATGGTGTCATGCGCCTGTAGTCCCAGGTACTCAGGAGGCTGAGGCAGGAGAATCACTTGAACCCAGGAGGCAGAGGTTGTAGTCAGCCAATACCGTGCCACTGCACTCCATCCTGGGTGACAGAGTAAGACTCTGTCTCAAAAAAAAAAAAAAAAAAAAAGTCTTATGTGACTCTCCTGTTGAGTCTCTCTTACGTGCCAGGCACTGTTCTCTACATTGATTGGGATGCAGCAGTGAGCGAAATACACGAAGTCTCTCTTCCAATGGAGCATATAGTTTGGGGAGCTCAGAAAACTGTTAAGTAAACAAGCCAGTGCTGCTGTTACTATACTTTAGCACGATGTGATCAAAAGGCACAAAACTTGGAGACTGAGCATCCAGCTCTGTGCCCCAGGATTGTTTTACCTTGGGTAAGTCATCTAAACTCTTGAGCCCTCATCAGTAAAATGAGGATCCTAACAACTGCCTGCAGAATCATTGCTGGGTACACACTACATATGTTGGGGAAGAAAGAGGACCTTATAAATGTGAACAAATAAACACGTGTAGGACTGTTTGGCTCAAATTGTTCTTATTCCTCAAATCCCTAAAACAACAGTGCTGCTGACTTTGACCTTCTGAAACCTCATGCAAGAGGGAAGGGTCAGAGGTATTAATTTTTACCGGGGGAGATCTCAGAAATAAACATTCTCAGTGCTGCTTGTAAAAGCTCAGCTTCTACCCTAATGGATATCCTAGAGTTAATTCTCCAGGAAACAACTGAGGAGTGGTGTCCAAGAGTACAGCCCCAGGCGGTGCCACCCAGGTGGCTGACTTTCTGGGCCAGGCTCAGCTGTAATTCTCTCCTGGACTCTGGGAAGCTCGGTTAACCACTCCACACCCTATGTGGGAGTTACAGTGGTCTGCAAGTTCAGGAACAGTGGCACCAGGAGTCATGAAGAGATGCCTGTGGATAGCCAAGTCATTGTGCTGACAAGCCCACGGGGTCTCAGTTCAAAAGGCTGCCTGGACTTCTTGCCTCTCCTCCCCAACATCATTAGAGGGGTCCTCCCCAGGCAACCTCTTTTATCAGCTTTCCAATGCTGACCTCTCCCCATTAACCCCCAAACACCCTCTTCCTACAAAGTCTGTGTGTGCAGCCTACACCCATCTTGTTTTCAGGCTGAGCTCAACCAAAATGATGCCTCCCAGGAATGTGGATTTTGACTGTTGGGCAACCAGGAGAAGCAGAAACTCTGTGAGTCACTGCTACTCAGCAGCTTGCATCTCTCTCTTCCAGCTCTGGAGGGTTGGGCGGACAAAACTCTGGAGACAGTCCCCAACCCCTGCTGCCGCCATGGTGAGGCCAGAGATTGCCTGGCAAAAATCACCCAGATGAGAAAGGACTGGACCCCAGCAGATGCCACCACTCCCTCCCTTAACGCACTCAGTAAATTCCACGAGTATAAGTGCCTAGCTCTCTGAGCACCGCAGAGGATACAAATAATTATTTGCCATGCACCGCCAAGGGAGTGTGGCAAATAATGGCTGCTCTGAGAGCTCCAGGAAGAGTGTCCCTCTCATTCTCCAGGAGCCTGGAGAAGAATCAGGGCCAGCAGAATCCCACATGGAGAGCTTTGGGGAACCCATGGAGACCAAATTCAGCATACACTCGTGTTAGTGTGCGTGTCCAAAGCTGGCAGTTCCAAGATGAGGCACCCGGCACACGAACTTCTAAAGGGCTGGGCTCCCAAAGCACCCTCTGCTCAGGACCCACACCATGCAGCCCAGCACCCGAACCCCTGGGGCTGGAAGGCACTTTTCACTACCTGGCAAAGGATGTCTTTAATGTAATCTCCACACAGCTCATGTCTCTTCAGATCAAAATATTCCATGATGTCCCAGTACCGGGCAGCGATGCGGCGGTCCTTGTGCTGGTCACAGCAGCCAAAGGACTCATAGTCAGAGCAAAACTCAAGGTGCAGAAGGGGCTGGAAAGGGGGCCCGTAATCCAGGCACTGGGGGTGTCCCTGCAGCAAGTCCACCTGGCCCAACAAGAATATGAGGCAGAGGCAGAGAATGCCAGAAGACAGCCAGGGGGCCCGGCAATGCAGACCACCACACAGATTAGGAGTGGACGTTCTCAGCATTTTGGCCTTGGGAACACTCTGGCTGCTGTGTTTGCTCAGGTTGGCTTCCCTGCTCTGCCCAAGGTCCTCCCTCTCTGCCTCCCCCTCTTCCTCCCCCCACTCCACCCCGTTTTCTCCTCCTTCCTCCTCTTCCCCGCCTCTCCCTGCCGAGGTGGTTTCTGAGCAGTGTCCCTTCTGTGGGCTCCCTTTGAAAGCAGTGGGAGGTGTCCCATCCCCCCTCCCCCCAACCCATCTAACCATGAAGCCCCACTCTAGTGCTGCTGGTGTTACGGGGGCACACCTTTGCTTAGCCAAAAGTGCAATGGTGTCAATGGCAGAGGTGCTCGATTCCTTAAAACTGCAAAGAATTCCTGCTGTCTGTGGGGACGCCCAGAAATTCACACTTTTTTACTGTTTCTTCACAGACTGAGTGGCCCAGAGTCACCATGAGAACACCATACATTACATCATCCCAGACTTCACACTCTGTAGAAGGAAAGCTTCAAGCATTCCTACAGTGCTGAAGGGCCCCAAGGGGGTGGGGGATATGGAGGGCCCATGGCAGCAGGCAGGGTGTGCTGTATAGCTCCGGGGATCTGGCAAGGTGTACATTCAGAAGGGTAGGAAGAGAGGGCATTTCATGAATCTTGCATCCACAGTAAGGACCAAGGAGAGGAAGGAGGACACAGTGAAGGAAAAGAAGGGGAATCTTAGTCCATGCTACTGTAACAAAACACACAGACTGTAATTTATAAATAATAGAAATGTATTGGTCACAGTTCTGGAGGCTGAGAAGTCCAAGATCAAGATGGCAGTAGGGGCTGGGCATGGTGGTTCATGCCTGTAATCCCAGCACTTTGGGAGCCTGAGGCAGGAGGATTACTTGAGCCCAGGAGGTTGAGACCAGACTGGGCAACATTGTGAGACCCCATCTCTACAAATATAAAAAGAAAATTAACCAGGCATGGTGGTGCACACCTGTAGTTCCAGCTACTTGGGAAGCTGAGTCAGGAGGATTTCTTGAGCCCAGGAGTTTGAGGCTGCAGTCAGCTATGATCACGCCACTGCACTCCAGCCTGGGCAACAGAGCAAGACCATCTCTAAAAATAAAAAAATAAAAGATACCAACAGGTTCAGTGTCCGATGAGGGCCCTGTTCCTTATTGATGGTGACTTGTTGCTCCCACGGTAGGACAGAATGGTTCAGATCCACTCCTTCAAGGCCTTTTATGAAGACCCGAATCCTATCCATGAGGCCTCTGCCCTCATGACCTAATCACCTACCAAAGGGTCCACTTCTTAATACTATCACATTGGCGATTACATTCCAATATATGAATCTGAGGTAGGGAGGGACACATTCAGACCATAGAAGAGGGAGGGTGGTCCAGGGAAAACAAGGAGTCAACAAGGACTGTTTGGGACAATTTCCTCAGGAAGCACAGGACAACTGGGTGCCTTCCTTTGCCAAATCTATATCTGCTGTAGGGACACTCCTCTTCACTTAGTATATGTTCCCACATTAGTATTTTAAAAATGTGTTTTGTGGCCGGGCATAGTGGCTCATGCCTGAAATCCCAGCACTTTGGGAGGCCGAGGTGGGTGAATCACCTGAGGTCCGGAGTTCAAGACCAGCCTGGCCAACATGGTGAAATTCCTTCTTTCCTAAAAATACAAGAATTAGCTGCCAGGTGCGGTAGCTCACACCTGTAATCCCTGCACTTTGGGAGGCCAAGGCGGGTGGATCACAAGGTCAGGAGTTCAAGACCAGCCTGGCCAGCATGGTAAAACCCTGTTTCTACTAAAAATACAAAACATCAGCCGGTCATGGTGGCGCATGCCTGTAGTCCCAGCTACTCAGGAGGCTGAGGCAGGATAATTTTTTGAACCCAGCAGGCGAAGGTTGCAGTGAGCCAATATCATGCCACTGCACTCCAGCCTGGGCAACAGAGCAAGACTCTGTCTCAAAAAAAAAAAAAAAAAATTAGCTGGGCGTGGTGGCAGGCACCTGTAATCCCAGCTACTTGGGAGGCTGAGGCAGGAGAATCGCTTGAACCCAGAAGGCAGAGGTTGCAGTGAGCCGAGACCGTGCCATTGCACTCCAGCCTGGGCAACAAGAGTGAAACTCCATCTCAAAAAGTAATAATAATAAAATAAATATAAAATTTAAAAAATGTGTTTTCCTTTGTTCACATCCCTTGCACATAACAGGCTTTGATAAATATTTCTTGAATGAATAAATGCAGAACATGAGTCCCAAACTCACACAGCCCCAAACCCAAACAGGCATGAGCCAAGGCATAGGTCAATGGGGACATTTGGCACTTGAGCTAACTCTCCTTTCAGCATTTTCCATGGTTCTGGTCCACCTTGAATTTCCTTACTGGCAAAAGCTTCCATTTGAAATGCAGATGAAGTCCAAGTTTCTTCTTGTTCCAGATGTGCTGCTACAGAGGGCGCCCTACCTGGCTGCCCAACTCATCGCCAGAAACAGTATTTGCCAGGGTATCATCAAGAAGGGACAGTGAACCTCAGTCTAGCCAAGTCTATACTCACAATGTTCTGGATTATGAAAGCCCCAAATAGCATTTCAAATACAAAAAAATTGGCCAGGTGTGGTTAATGCCTATAATCCCAGGACTTTGGGATGCCAAGGCGGGAGGATCATTTGAGCCCAAAAGTTTGAGACCAGACTGGGCAACATAGTGAGACCCTGTTGCTATAAAAATTTTTTACATTAGCTGGGTGTGGTGGCGTGTATTTTTAGTCCTAGTTACTTGGGAGGCTAAGGTGGGAGAATTGCTTGAGCACAGGAGTTCGAGGCTGTGGTGAGCTGTGATCACACCACTGCACTCCAGCCTGGGTGACACAGGAAGATCCTGTAGATAGGTAGGTAGGCAGATAGATGGATAGACAGACAGACAGACAGACAGATAGGAGGGAGTAGTCAGAATGATCATCAGCATAGTCCTGCTTTCCTATTTGTACTGTTCAGTATTACACATAGTTGGCCGGGTGCGGTGGCTCATGCCTGTAATCCCAACACTTTGGGAGGCCGAGGCGGGTGGATCACTTGAGGCCAGGAGTTTGAGACTAGCCTGGCCAATGTAGCAAAACCCTGTCTCTACTAAAAATACAAAAAAATTAACTGGGTGTGGTGGCACACACCTGTAATCCCAGCTACTCAGGAGGCCGAGGCAGGAGAATCACTTGAACTCGGGAGGAGGAGGCTGCAGTGAGCCAAGATCACACCACTGCACTCCAGCCTGAGTGACAGAGTGGGACTCTGTCTAAAAAAAAAAAGTATACCTAGTTGAGTGGTGCTTTTTAAAACATGGATTATACCTATAATCCCAACACTTTGGGAAGCTGAGGTGGGTGGATGGCTTGAGCCCAGAAGTTTGAAACCAGCCTGGGCAACGTAGTGAGACTCTGTCTCTACAAAAAAAAATAAAAATAAAAAATTAGCCAGATGTGATGGTGCATGGCTGTGGTCTCAGCTACTCAGGAGGCTGAGGTAGGAGGATTGCTTGAGCCCAGAAGTTCAAGGCTGCAATGAGACATGATTGCACCACTGCACTTCAGCCTGGGTGACAGAGTGAGACCCTGTCTCAAAATAAATAAAAATTAAAATAAAATAAATGTCATCCATGATCCACTGTTGACTGTGCTATTTCTTCTGGGTTATTTGCTCAAATGTCACAGAATGTCATGCTTCTGGAAGCCTTAAGCAGGAGTAGTAACATGGACTAATTTCAGCCAGTGAATTCACCCCCATTGCCTTCTCAGAACCATCAAACCCTGGGATATGTATGAATAAGTGCATTATCTCATTCATGTAGGACCTGAGAGTATTTTCTGATCTTCTCATGACATTTATGTCTCCATTTTCCCTTTGTCGTGAAACATATGGAGATCTTATTGTTTTGAGCAGAGTCACTGCAAGATTAGCAGGGAAAGATGGGTGGGCAGAATCTGATCAGAGAGTGACAGCATGAGTTTCTGATTATTAAAATATGTAACATTTCAGATACTACATTTTAGATATAATTGTATATGTGATTATGGCCAGGCATGGTGGCTCACGCCTGTAATCCCAGCACTTTGGGAGGCCGAGGTAGGCAGATCACAAGGTCAGGAGTTGGAGACCAGCCTGACCAACATGGTGAAACCCCATCCCTACTAAAAAAAATACAAAAATTAGCTGGGCGTGGTGGCATGCACCTGTAATCTCAGCCACTCAGGAGGCTTAGGCAGGAGAATCGCTTGAACCCAGGAGGCGGAGGTTGCAGTGAGCAGAGATTGCACCATTGCACTCCAGCCCAGGTGCCAGAGTGAGACTCAGCATATATATACATATATATATATATATACACACACACACACGCATATATATACATATATATACACATATATATATACATATATACACACACACACATATATATGTAATTATATAATAATCATGCAATAATTTTACAAAAGATGTCTTGGTGTCAATTCAGTAAATACATACTATTTTGTGTGAAGTATTATGCTGGAAGAGAAATGTTTAACAGAAAACTGACATATAAAACAAAGTTTTTCAAGGAGTTTATGTTCTGAGAAAAAAGGATTAAAGTATCCAAATAATACAGGCAGATATAAGATTAAGGTAACAGTAAGGGAGGAACAAACTGCCATTAGGGATCCCAGGGATGGAGAGATGACATTCAGCTGCAGGGGATTAAGAATATCATAATGAAAGTTGACTGGAGCTTTTAGATAAGTTATGGATGGAAAAGAACAGAAAACACATTTTCACTGAACATCAGGTGAGCTTATAAAATAACTCTGAAACTATAAGCTAGGACCAGAGTATCTGAAATCACTTCAGTTTCCACTTTTGAAGCAAACATAATCCTTTAAAAAATTAGCTAGGGCTGCTCTTAACACAGCCACAAACTTGGTGGCTTAAACAACAGAAATTTACTGTCTTACAGCTCAGGAGCCCAGAAGTCTGAGATTAAGATGTTGGCAGGGTTGGTGCCTTCTGAAGGCCGCAAGGGACACTGCTCCATGCCTGATCCCTAGCTTCGTGGGGTCTGCCAGCAATCTTGCATTCCTGGATTGTGGATGCATCACCCCGAGTTCTGTCTTCATGTTCACATGGTGCTCCTTCTCCCTGTGTGCGTTTATGTCCAAATTTCCCCTTTTATCAGGACACCAGTCATACTGGATTAGTACCCACTATAATGACTTCATTTTAACATGATTGTCTCTGTAAAAACTATCTCCAAATAAGGTCACATTCTGAGGTACTGGGGGATAGGACTTCAACCATTCTTTTTTAGGGGACACAATTCAGCCCATAGCAGTAACACACACATTCACACACACGCACAGTTTCATATAGCATGTGCCCTTTAACTCCCCCTACCCCTCACAAGAGAGGGTCTCAGTGTCACCCAGCCTGGAGTGCCAGTAGCTGGAACTGCAGGTGTGTGCCACCACGCTCAGTTACTTTTTGCTTTTCTTTTTTTTTTTTTTGTAGAGACGGTGGTTTCCCCATGTTGCCCAGGCTGGTCTTGAACTCCTGGGCTCAAGTGATCCACCCGCCTCGGCCTCCCAAAGTGCTGGGATTACAGGCATGAGCCACCACGCCCAGTGCAAGTGCCTTTTAAAAAGTGATGTTGAGAGTCAGGCGTTTATACTAAATCAGGTCATGGAACATAACACAAAAAATATAAAAAGAAATGTTCTAGCTCAGTAGCTTCTCATATAGTTTACTGATGTAACTATCTATCTGCCTTCAGACTCCCTCTCTCACAGTCTAAAGATGAACAGGTGGTACCTGAGATTAGAGAAAGTATAACAACTCACTTGTACAAAGCATTACAGTTTACAAAGTATTTTCTCACACTGAATTTCATTTGATATTCAATTCTCTCAAGACAATTAAGTCAGCAAGGTAGATTTATTACCAGTGAGCATATGAATGAATGAAGACCAAGAGGGGTTCAGTGAAATATTTTAGGGCCCCACTTTAGATGAATAGAGATGGCAACACAATTCAAGTGCTGTGAATTACAGCCCAGATCTTTTTCACTCCATCATGATGTACCCAAAAACAATGAAAGTACAGTTATCACTTTTATTTGTTCTTCATTTGGAAAAATGTGTGTCAGATGCTGAAGAGTGTATTGACTGAAGATTCAGTTCCATTGATAAGATTATCTGGGAGTTCTTGGTATAGGCATGAGGGGAGTTGTAATTAAACAACTGGCAGTGGTATCACTATGGGACTGACGGGCAGAAACAAAGAGCCGCCTCTACTCACTGAGCTAAAGGCTTCCTTCATTACTATGAAAACAACATAGAAGTCGGCTCCGTATTTTTTGTGGGACTGAGTCGACTCTTACTTGGTGGCAGATTGGTTTAGAAGCATGAATCTTGGATTGACTTATTCAGATGTTAGTCATATTATTTGTAGATCATCCATCAAGGGTCTTGCTTGTTTCCTTTTGGAATATTTAAAATACAAAGATTCTAATTCAATCCAGCAGAAAAAGCCCTTGGGCTGTAAATATAGGTAAATAACTGGGTCCAAAAGGGCACACCTATCTGTTTTTCTCTTAATTTTTGTTGCTTTTCCTTTTTCAAAAATGTTAACATAAAACAATGTTTCTATTTATTGAGAAAAAACATTTACCAGGACCCATGCTCAGCACTTTATATCAACCTTTCCAGACCATTCCATTTTACAGAATAAAAGTGAGGCCCAGGCTAGGTGGGGGGCTTCAGCCATGCTGGAATTTGAACCCAGACCTTTCTGACTCCATAGAACATTCTTTTATTTCTTTTTATGAGGGGAGGTGGGAAGGGAACGGGGTGTTGACGGCTTTACAGAGATGTAATTCACATTCCATATAATTAATCAGCTAGGGGCTAATAATCCAAAATATAGAAAGAACTCATACAACTCAGTAACAAAAATATAATTCAATTTTAAAAATGGGCAAAGGACCTACATAGACACTTCTCAAAAGAAATTCAATTGCTAACAGGTATATGAATAAGTGCTCAACATCTCCAGTCACAATGGAAATGCTAATCAAACCAGGAGATACAGCCTCACACGTGGTAGAATGAATAGTATCAAAGGTCAAAGATAAGTGCTAGGGAGGATGAAGAGAAGAGGAAGCGCTTGTGTACTGCTGTTGGGGATGTAAATTATGGAAAATATGGAGGTCCTCCCAAAAAACTGAAAATAGACATATCTGGGTATATACCCAAAAGAATTGAAATCAAGATTGCAAAGAGATATCTGCACTCCTATGTTCATTGCAGCATTACTCAATGTCCTTTGATAGATGAATAAAGATAGGGTTTATAAAATTACAATTAAATACTGCTCAGCCTTATAAAAGGAAGAAATCCTGCTATTCAGAACATGAAGGACATTATGCTGAGTAAAATTAAAATAGGCAAGACACAGAAAGAGAAATACTGCATGATCATCTCACTTCTACGTGAAATCTGAGTCCAATTCATAGAAGCAGAGGGTAAGATGGTTGCGACGGGCTGAGGGAAGGGGGAAATGGAGTGATATTGGTCAAATGGTACAGTTTCAGTGATACAAGATGAACGATTTCTGAAGATTCAATGTCCAGCATGGTGATGACAGTTCAGTACTGTATTACATACTCGTAATTTGTTAAGAAAGATCTTAAATCTTCTCATCACACATACATACACAATACATACATAATGGTAATTATGTAGAGGTAATGAAGATATTAATTAGCTTGATTATAGTGATTATTTCAGAATGTATATCAAAACATCAGGTTGTACATCCTAAATATATACATTCAGAGGTTTCAAGGAGAAAACAAGACTTTAAATTATTTTTAGTTATTGCTAAAGTGTCTTAAAGTAGTTGTGATGAATGGTTGTAAGTAGTAACCATATAAGCAAGCAGTCCTGTCAGACTGTTCCAGCACAGTATTTCAGCTCACTGCTTATATGTAGGTGGGTAGGGTTCAGTACAGTGCAAAATCACATCAAACTTGCTGAAAAGTTACATTCAAGCAGAATCTCATCAAGGTTTAGGTGTAAGAATACATCTGGTTATGGATTACAGAAGCATAATCACTAATCCCATCAGACATCTCAAGTGTAGGAAAAGGCAAGAACTGGGGTCATTTAAGGAATGTAGTGACTCAGGCAAGAGATATGGGGGTACCCTGTGCTCTATGCTGTTTTGTCTTCAAGGCATCTTTCCAGAGAGTTGCATGTCGTCACAGGGTCAGGGGCTTTGTGAAATGATGCTGGCAGGCAGAAATGAGCAGACCTGGGTTCTTACCTTTGCTGCTTTGTCTCACTCCACCACCTGGCTCAGCACTCTGCATGTAGTCAACACTGACCGCATTGGGAGGCCACACAGATACTACGTGAGAGTGTGATCTTTGGAACCACATTGATTGGTTAGGATCCTGGTGCCAATACCTATGAGCTGTGACCTTGGCAAGTTACTTCATCTCCAATGACTTCATTTTCTTTATTGGTAAAATAGGAATTCATAGGACTGTGGTGGTTTTACAATGAAAGGTAAAGCCCAATTTTAGCTATTACTGTTATTCATGGAAGCAGCTTAAACATCAGTGGACAAGTTTCACCAGTGACTTGCACTACTCTTACTGAACAATTAGATAAGAACATTTGATGTAAAAATGTTGAGACAGCTTTGTATGGAAACCAAGAATCATATCTACTCATTTCTTTTATTCTCATCTCCATCTTCTGAGATCAGGAGAAATCATAATCCTATTTTACAGCTTCTGACTAAAAGTTTCAGGAAGTGGATCTTGGCCTATGCTTTCAGATTTTTTCCACATCATCTGCGCATTTCATTGCTAGAGTATTGGTCTTATACAGAACTCCTACACAACCAAATCATGGACTCCCAGCAGTAAAGCTACCCCTATTTATGTGGAAGCTTTAACTTGGTTTATTTTGGCTCTGTGGAACGCCTACTCATTTTCACATGTACTTATTTCTAAGTACTTCTTTAATGATAGACCTTTCTTACTAAGTAATATTGAAATATAAACTATTGACAAAGCACAATTTGCCCCCTAATCTTCTTGCAGATGGTTTAGAATTAGTAGCAATACAAGCCAAAGGGAAATGTGTGTCTCGCCATCTAAATATTAGACTTGCTCTGAAGTTAGTGAGTCTTCATGGAACTCAATTACTAGTTATCCCAGCAGTGAATGTAAAAGCCAAGACATTTCTGAAGAAGCACTTAGTCTACCAATTTTCTCAACATATTATAAAGCTCAGCTCATATTCCAGGAAAGTTGCTGTTGGCTTCTGGCCAGGTTTTCCCCGTGGGTTTACTGTGTGACTCAGGGACACTATTCCACTGGTGAGTTTCCTCCACTGTCCAGCTAAATACCGCCGCATCCTAGTTTCCAAGAGAAAAAGGAGAGGGGACGAGTGAGTTCTTTTTCTCCGAGACAAGAGTCTCGCTCTGTCACCAGGCTGGAGTGTAGTGACACGATCTCAGCTCACTGCAGACTCTGCTTCCCAGGTTCAAGTGATTCTCCTGCCTCAGCCTCCCGAGTAGCTAGGACTATAAGCGTGCACCACTAAGCCCGGCTAATTTTTTTTTGGTATTTTTAGTAGAGAAAGGGTTTCACCACGTTGGCCAGGATGGTGTCAATCTCTTGACCTCGTGATCTTAGACTGCTGTGCCAGGCACCAAAAAAGCCGAGCCCTTTAAAGTTAGGACAGTGCTAGCTGAAAACAGCCTGCCCACTCTACTGCTATGACCCAAATTAGTCCTCTAGAGTCAAAGGTCTCTCTCTAGGAGGAGGTTATTTTGTCCCAAACTGTCATGTCTTTATACTGAAAGAGAGACTTTTTTTTTTTTTTATTTTGACAGGGCCTAGTTCTGTCGCCCAGGCAGGAGTGCGGTGGCATGATCTCGGCTCACTGCAACCTCTGCCTCCCGGATTCAAGCGATTCTCCTGCCTCAGCCTCCCGAGTAGCTGGGATTACAAATGCCCACCAACGCACCCAGCTAATTTTTGTATTTTTAGTAGAGACAGGGTTTCACTGTGTTGGCCAGGCTGGTCTCGAACTCCTGACCTCATGATCCACCCACCTCGGCCTCCCAAAGTGCTGGGATTAGAGGCGTGAGCCACCACGCCCAGCCAAGAAAGTCTTTTTCTAAATCCTTCTCTCTTTTCAAAATTCCTCAACAGAACTCATCACCAATATATTTCTTCATGGTGGTATACCTAAAATGGATTAATTAGAATATAAAAGGAGAATATAAATTCATTTCACAGCACAAGTTACAGTTTATTACACAATAGCCAGAGGCAAAGTATTTGCAAACAATAACTGCTGTAGAGCTATATTCCCTAATTAGTCTGTCATTTGAAGAATTATTCCTTAACAAATGTAACATTTAACATTACAAAAAAGAAAACAGACATAGTTACAAAGAGCAAAGGCAGTAATATTGTTTCTCTAGCTATAAATAATACAAAAATATAAAAACATATAAAAATAAGTTTTTTGTAGTAATACAAGCTTCTTAATACACTACATAAATACATTCAATAACTATCTACCAAGCTACTTACTGTGTAGCTACTACTGTGAAATAACTAAAATTCAGTATCAAAGTCTTGGATTTACAATACTGTATTTTTTCACAGATCCCTTCATCCGCTTAATTTTCTTCCCTAAGATTTGGTGATCTTGCTTTAAAATATACCGGAAATATTTACAACCTAAAAAGTAAAGCAAAATAAAAAGTTTTAATACTCATCATATTTTTCAAGTATATTTCTACATTTTAAAATTCTGCTTTAAGTTTAGCACACTAATGATTATGAAAATAGATTTATTTGTATTATCAATATGTCCTAAGCATATTCTCAGCTGTGCCCAGTGAAATACATTTCTTCCTATATACAAAATTTATTTGTATTACCAATATGGCATAAGAATATTCTCAGCTGTTCCCAATGAAATATATTTATTCCTATATACAAAGATGTTTCTAATCCACCATGATTAAAGCATAGAGTTTAGCTTGTTTTCTACCCTTCCTCCTACACCCTAGTGATGGTGGCAGGCATATTATATACAGTCACATATTAAATGATCCTTCTCCAAAAGCGCATTCATATAGCTTCCTTCTCAATGTTACCTTGTAAATCAGCCAAAGTCACATTCATAACAGTAAGAAAGTTCTCTGTAGAAAATCTTGGTGTGAAGGATTAGAATAAACAAATCATAGGTTAGAAACGGTCAAACACTATCTATTCATTCTAGCCATGCAGCGAGAAGCAAGGTAGAGACCATGAAGCTCTCACAGATGTGCCTCATGCTCATTAGAAGTTCCACCTGCTGTTCATAGTCTTACAACACAAAGGGACTGTCAAGCATCTGTCAAATATTTCAGACAAGTGAATCATATTTCTGTAAGAAAAACGTAAACTGGATATTGAGGTTTTTTAGAGTTGGTAAATGAGTAAGACCATAAATCACATATGAAAAATTAATTTCATTACAGTTTCAGCTTGTATGCATCCATCTTCTCTGAGAAAATGCAAGGACATATACTGTACCTATAGTAGCCATTTTTATTATTCCTGAAACTAGTATGCCAGAATTGCTAACATTTTTGTTTTGTTGTTTTTCCTGAGATGGGGTCTCACTATGGGACACAAATTGGTCTCAAACTCCTGGGCTCAAGCAATCCTCCCACCTCAGCCTCCCAAGTAGCTAGGATTACAGGCACACTGCATGGCCACCGCACCCAGCTAGTAACGTTTTACTAGCTGGGAAGCAGTGGTGTCTGTAGTGTTACTAAAATAATTTGTGTTTCTAAACATATCACACTACCTTAGTGAAAAACAAAATACTTTGCACACAGATTTTTGCCTGTACCTATATAGAAAGCTGGAAAGAACTTCGTTCCCACCCTAACGTAGAGAAAAAGCTTAATAAACTAACTCTCAAGTCCATGAGAGCTGAAGTCACAGGGCAACCAAGTAGCTTCAGTCCCAACAAGGAAAGGCCCCTCCAAGGAGAAATGGGCCTGGCTTGCTTTTAGTGGGGCATGGAAAGAAAGAGAGCCACCATACCCCACTCTAAGCACAAAGCAAAGGCAGACCACACCCAGAATTGGAATCCTATAAAGTAAGGTTGGTAACCAGAGCAAGAAGAAAACCCAGCTTAACTAATGAATAGACTGACTCAACCCCACACTAACAGCCTGAGAGGAGATGTGGCTCTTGCGGGAGTAACTGGTGCCTGATATTTGTAGAGCACTTTAGAAATTACGAAGCACTCTGCTGCGATGTTCACATGATACTTACGACAATAAGATGGGTGTTACAATGCATGCCCACTTCACAGAAAAGGCTCCTAAAAGTTAATTGCTTGACCTAAGCTACACAGCAAGTAAGTGAATTGGAAAATTAACCCAGATCTTCCTACTCTGCTCAAAGAGACCTCTTGATAATTGTGCTAGATGCCTCTCTACTCATAAAGTAGTAGAAAAATGACAATCCAAATCACCTTTCTGTTCCTTGTCATCAGTGTATTAATTTTTATTTTCTTCTTCATCAACATTGTATTACATTCACTGAGACTACTAATTCTAAAATAATAGAAACCATATTCAAAAGTGAATTGGAGAATCTCTTCAGGACACCTTAAGCTCCCTAGCAATGGACTGCTTACTAGTGGTCACTGTAAGATTTATTTTCTTCATTTCTGGACATACTCTGTGGTAGTTTCACTTCGATACTGGACACCTTTTAATAATTTCAGTGGTAGAAAGCAGGTAAGAATTTTACCACCCAAAATATTTCTTTTCTTTGAAGAAAAAATCAATATCCCTTTTCTTTGAAGAGAATTTTTTTCATATGCTAGTAGGAGGTATTCTTTCTCTTAAGTGGAAGAAATGTTTCACGCTTACAGAAACAGATAAGTAAATATTAGTATAATATGAAGCTATTAAAGAACAGTGAGGTCAATAAAGAATATTTTGACACTTGAAAATCTCAGTAAACTTTCTATAAAACAAGGCCAAATGGTCAATTATTGTGAAAAGTCCGTATCATGTATCTTAATGCTCCCTAACAACACTCACGTCAGGAGATGAAAACCATTCACAATCAATATGAAATCACTGCTTCTAATCTAAGCACATGGTCCCAACTAGGATTCACTCTTCCATTGAGCAGTTATGTCTTAAGCACCTAATATTTTTAGGTACCATGTTAGGTAAGCTCTAAATGAAGGCCATACTTCGTAATTTCAAAATCAGCCAAAAGCTGTGTCTAGATAAAATGAAAACAAAAACATGTACCTTTTCCTAACAGTAAACCAGCCACTAAAGCTTTCTCACAGGCCAAAGCTGTATCTTCCTTCCAATCACTTTTTGCCCAAAAGTAGCTGAAATGAAAGCTTGGCCACCAGTTTTTCCTGGAGTTCCACTCTTCTTGAACCCACACAAGGTGGTTTCTGGAAAAGAAAAATGTCAAAAGAGAGGATCAATGATGGAAACAAATCTATATTATCAGAATTTAGACTTAATTAGAGTCTACGGAAAGATGACAAGGAAGATGTTTCCAAGCTAAATTCTGAATATAGCCAAGGCATAACACATGATTGGCAACAGGAGGAAAGCAAATCCTTTTTTGTTCTCTTCTATCTCCATATCCCATTTTCCATTTCATTAAACAGACAGTTTAGCACAGTGGTTACAGAACAGACTCGAAGCCAGAATCCTGGATTCAAATATCAGCTCTCCCATTTACTATGTATGTGATCCTGGGCAAGCTGTTGAACCTCTCTGAGCTTCAGTGCCCTTGAGGACATTAGTGGTCCTGATCTCATAGGAATGTTATTAAGATTAAACTATTCCAGTAGTAGGGTACAGCAGGTCTCATATAAAGCTCTTTGCATAGTGTCTGGTACACAGTAAATGTTCAATAAATATTATTACTATTACTTAAGTAAAACCTTACTTAAAATTATATGCTGCCATGAATTACTATCCAAATTAAGATACCATTATTATACAAATACATTAAGACATATGTTAAACTGTTAAGTGCAGGCAATTCTGTGTGTCTGTGAATAATTTTTTCATTTATATATTTAAGGTATACAACATGTTTTATATACATAAACTTTTTTGTGTGGTGGGAGCACCTGAACTCTACTCACAGTAAATTTCCGATATGCAATACAATATTAACTATAGTCTGTGTTGCACATTAGATCTCTATAATTTAATTGAGCAAATACTTATTGGCACCCATGTGCCCCCTATGGTAGAACAAATAGAGGTTTGAAAAAATGAACCTCTTTGCTTTCAAGGACCTTATGATCTAGTAGGAGTTCATTCAGGGCTTCAGATTTAGAAAGTGGTTTACAGTGAGTGCGTCAACATATGACACCAAAACCATTTTATAAACAGCACTGTCCCATCAGGACAAGTCAGATCCGAAGCCTGAAACAAGTTCCAACTGACACTGAATTGCCTAACAACTAAATTGGATATAATAAATATATGAAACAATTTTGTAATATCCCTACTTCTCACACACTAAATGAAAATAACAGGAAATTCATTTTCTTTTACTCAAAATGTGACACTAACAATATTATGATCAGAGGTACACTTTTAGATACCCAGGTCAAAATGGATTTAATGAGTATTTGTTGAATGAATAGTGTATGATGATCTTGTGAGGTCCTAAAAATACTCACTGAAAATGATCAAACACAGGTAGGAGGAAAGCTACTTCCCATGTGATCTTACAAGTTAATGACGCACAAATCACAGTCTTTAGCAAAGAGTGATCCCTGCTAATTTTTATTTCCAAATGGAAAACACATATGTATTCCTTAGCAAACAGTAGTGCTAAGTACAGGATTTATTTTGATGGCATAAAAAAATTGATAGAATTTTTGTATGTTCTCCTTATGCCTCTGTATTTCTTTGCTTCAGAAGAAAATGTACTCAGAAAACAGCTGAAGACACAGTTCAAGAAATTACAAAACATAAGCAAAGATCTTTTAAAATTGATAGATATTAGCTAAAATATTGGGAAATATTACTTATGATGACCTAGTAATAAATACTGTATGTTTCTTACCCCATTAAGGTATTTTTCAGATATTTTGCCAAGTATTTCCAAGCAGTTATATTCTTAGTGCATCCGGCAAAATCTAAGACTCCAAATAATACCTCCAACCCCAGTTTACGGTGTTCTTCTTTTTCTGCAATGGTTTTAACAGTTCAAGTTTACATAAGGTATTAAAGTGTACAAAGCTAAAATATACATGTATACATTTTATCAACTGTATATATACTTTACATATATGTTGTTGATAAAATACTGAATCATAAGCCTTCTGGTTAACAGTTTTTAAAAATTCATTATGCTCTTACTCCTGCAATGAATCTGAAAAACTCAATAAAAATCCCTGCTAATGAGGTAATGGTGGTGAATTTGATCTCAATATGGGTTACACTCCTCTACTGAGAACATTATTTAAAGTACCTGCCCTGTTTGGGCATTTTATACATGTTCTTTCATATTCAGAGAGGAACCTAGGCAGTCCTAGGACCAGTTTGGGCTTAGCCAGCTGATTTCCTTCTGTGAAGGAGTATGCTCTTTTCTATGGTGTGCTGAAATCTAGCAGGGATTAAAATGGCGTGAATTATATAAAATCGAGCCATTTCTCTTTTGCAAACTACTGCCTTCACATTGTATAACAGGAGTAGGCAAACTTTTTCTATAAAGGCCCAGATAGTAAATATTTTAAGCTTTGCAAGGCATACAGTCTGTCACAACTACACAGCTCTGTCACTATAGTGCAAATGCAGCCACAGACAATACATAAGCAGATGGACTCCAACAGAACTTGATTTATAAAATCAGGAAAGGGGTGGATTTAGCCTATGGGCCATAGTTCGCTAGTCCCTAGTCTATAGCTTGTCTACACAAGGTATAAAACAAAATTTATGTATTACCTGATTTTCTAAGTAATGTATGGAATTCCAACATCAATTTATGAGATGGTACAATCTGATACAAAATCTGAAAGAAAGAACAGTCTGGTAATTTTTACATACTTGTAAAAGCATTTCTCAAATTTCAGCTTACTTTCAAAATAAAGTTCTTCCTAATATGCTCTCTGTAAATTTATTAAGTATTTTTAAAGTACCCTGGCTTTTTATCTAGTTTCAATCTAAGTATACAAAAGCATTCTCTGTAAAGCTTTAAAAAAAAAAAAAAGTCCCTGATAACAAAATAGTCAGGAGAAGCGAGGGAAACAGGCAGGGACTTTTTATTTGCTCCTTATATACATCTATACTGTTTACCACGCTCAACAACTTAAAACAATTTCTTTCAGAAGCCAGGACTGAAGAAAAAAAGAAAAAAATCAATTATCACACAGAAAATATACTTATTTACTAAACAGAAGAGATCACAGAATATTTATATAAAGCAAAAAAGCTAGAAAGGCTGGGAGTTAATTTCACAGATGGTGCTCAGGAACAGTTTACTAAGGTTATATGAGTAAATATTTTAACAACCTTTCACACAATGAAAAAATTAAAGATTTTTCTTTTAAAAAAGAGGAAGGACTATTTTTATGAATATTCAAAAAATGGAATTTAAAGCAAAGCTGTATTTTTCATTTTAATACATTTAATACTAGAAATGAATTCATTCTGCTTACTAAAGTAGTTTGACCTTACATTGAAATAATTTCCAACAAAATTAAAAGTAAATTTTGTTAATTTCTCTTAATCATTTTTAAAAAGATCAATCAAGATCAATACATCAATATCAGAGAATATTACTGAAATTCAGTTCCTATGAAAGTCACATTTGTCTCATGATTTTATAGAATTCTGTATATGGCTCAATTCACTTAGATTTTTTTATTAAAATATAACATGTAGTAGAAGTGTATACAAATCATGACACCAGTCAGTTTTCACAAAGTTAAACACTCAGGTAATCAGCACCCAGATCAAATAATAGCACATCACCAGAACACTAGAAATTCTCCATTCGTTCTGAAAAATTCTTAGTCATGAGCCCTTCAAATGTTAGGGTTTTTAAAAAATTAGTCTGCTTGCTTTTGCTCTGTTCTATTCAGAGGTCCTCCACCTAGGACTCCAATTGACAAGTATGTCAGATGTTTTCACCAATTCACTTGTATGCTCGTTTCTGTACCTTTCATCCTTTTTGTTCTCCATCGTTTAGCTTGATATTTTCTATGCAGTTCATTAATCCTCTCTTTTGCTATGTTCAATCTGCTATTAAACCCATGTATTGAGATCTTAATTCCAAATACCGTATTTTTCAAAAGGAAAAACAGAATTTCTCTAAATCCATCTTGTCTTGAATATAAATATAAGTATTCAACAGTTATTTTCTGTAGCATTTAAAAAAATCTTTTCAAAAACACCATTAGTGATTGATAACCTGAATGAAAGCACAGTCTCGCTTTTGTTTTCAACACAATCCTTAATATTTTGTAATATAAATGAGCCAAAAGCTATCTTAAGAGAGTAAAATAAAAATAGCAACTTTAAAGGTATTGTTTAGTCCAGCCTGGGCAACATAGCAAAACCTCGTCTCTCCAAAAATACAAAAAATTAGCCAGGCATGGTGGCATGTGCCTGTAGTCCCAGCTACTCGGGAGGCTGAGGTGGCAGGATCACCTGAGCCGGGGAGGTGGAGGCTACAGTGAGCCTCATGTGATCATGCCACTGCACTCCAGCTTGGGCAACAGAGTGAGACCCTGTTTCAAACAGCAGCAGCAAAGGATTGTTTAGTAAAACAAAGCCTGTTGAAAAATTTATAAAATGTAGTTTCCACATCTGAAGGTTTGATAATGCCAATTTTGATCACGAAAGTATAAAGATAATCGGCCTTTTAAAAGAAAACAGAGATAAGAACTTTTCTCTATCATTTCTTTAGGTTGAAAGGACCTTTGTCTTTCACCTCTAAAATGCCATGATTAAAAACTGAACACAAAATATACAAAGAATTCCTATAATTTAACAACAAAAACCAAACAACCCAATTCATAAAAGGGCAGAGGACTTGAACAGACATCTGCCAAAGATGATAAACAAATGGCCAATAAGCACATGAAAAGATACACATCACTAGACATTAGGGAAATGCAAACCAAAACCACAATGAGACACAGATACCACTTCACACCCACTAGGATAGTGGTCCCCAACCTTTTTGGCACCAGGTACTGGTTTCGTGGAAGACAATTTTTCCACGAACCAGGGTGAGGGTCGATGATGGTTTCGGGATTGCATTATTTATGCACTTTACATTTATTGTGCACTTTATATTATTACATTATAATATATAAGGAAATAATTACACAACTCACCATAATGTAGAATCAGTGGGAGCCCTTGTTTTCCTGCAACTGGATGATCCCATCTGGGGGTGATGGGAGACAGTTACAGATCATTAGGCATTAAATTCTCATAAGGAGCACACAACTTAGATCCCTCGCATGTGCAGTTCACAATACGGTCCGGGCTCCTATGAGAATCTAATGCCACCGCTGATCTGACAGGAGGCAGACCTCAAGTAATGCTCACTTGCCTGATGCTCACCTTCTGCTGTGTGGCCTAGTTCCTAACAGGCCACAAACAGATACCGGTCCATGACCCAGGGGTTGGGGATCCCTGCACTAGGATATCAATGATCAAAAAAGGGGATGGAGAATAGAAACTGTTAGCCAGGATGTGGAATTGTTGGTGGGAATATAAAATAGTGTAGCTGCTGTAGAAAACAGTTTGACAATTCCTCAAAAAGTTAAAAGAATTACCATATAATCCAGCAATTTCACTCCTAAGTATACACCCAAAAGAAGTGAAAGCAGCGACTCCAACAATTACCTGTACACTAATCTTTAGAGCAGCATTACTTATAATAGCCAAACAACAAACACAACCCAAATGTCTACCAAAAAATGGATAAGCAAAATGTTGTAGGTACATAAAATGGAATATTATTCAGCCTTAAATAAAAATGGCCATTCTGATATATGCTACAACACGGATGAACCTTGAAAACATTATGCTAAGTGAAATTAGCAAGACACAAAAGGACAAATGTTATATGATTCCACTTATATGAGGTACCTAGAATAATCAAATTCACAAAGATGGAAATTAGCATAGACGTTTTCAGGGGCTGGGAGGCGCGGGCAATGAAGAGTTATTGTCTAATGAATAGTTTCTACTTCGGATAATGAAAACACTCTGGAAATAGTGATGGTGGTTGCACAAAACTGTGAATGAATGTACTTATAGCGACTAAATTATGTGCTTTAAAAATGATCAAAATGGTAACATTTATTTTTGTATATATTTTCCCACAATTTAAAATGTTAAGCAATATTATATACAACAACCCCAACTTAGGGACAAATTTAACAAAATACATACACTAAAAACTACAAAACAGCTCAGAGAGAAATTTAAAACCTGAATAAATGGAGAGACATGCCATGTTTACACTTTGGAAACCTCAATACTGTTGAGATGTCAATTCTCTCAAACTGATCCATAGATTCAAAATCTCAGCAAGACCTTTTTGTAGCAACAGATAAGTTGATTATACAATATACATGGAAAGTTAAAGAACCTAGAAAAGCCAAAAGCAATTTCGAAAAAGAACAAATTTGTGTGACTTTCATGATATGATTCTAAGACTTGCTACAAAGCTACAGTAATCATATTAAGGCCACATGAGATATTACTACACACCCATTAGAATGGCAATAACTCAAATTTAAAAGACCTACAATACCAAGTATTGGCAAGGATGTGGAGAAACTGAATTTTCATATATCGATGTGGACATATACATCACTAGAACACAACAGACTTCATATACAGCCTACTGGTTTTCAACAAAGTTCCAAATGTACTAAATGGAGAAAGGAGAGTCTTCAATATAATGCTGGAACAACCATATGGGAAAAAATGAACCTTGACCTTTGCCGCACACTACCCACAAAAAAATAGCTAAAAATCTACCATGACCTAAACATAAAACTATATAACACATCCAGAAGAAAAGGAAAAAAAAGAAGAGACTCTTCATTATCTTGAGATAGGCAAAGATTTCTTAGACAAAAAGCACTAACCATAAAAGAAAAAAAATGTACAAACTGAACATCAAAATTATAAGTTTCTACTCTTTGAAAGATACTATTAAGGAAACCAAAAGGCAAGCACAGAGAGAAAATATTCATAATTAATATTCTTCACAAAGGACTTACATCCAGATTATATAAAAATTTCCAAATCACTAAGAAGACAATTGATCCCCCCAAAAATAGACTAAGTAGTTGGACAGATGACAAAAGAAGATATAGGAATGGCCAATAGACATATTAAAAGATGCTCAACATCATTAGTCATTAGGGAAACACAATTTAATGCCACGTGGGACACCACTATATACACCCACAAGAGGCTATTATTCAAAAGGCCTCCAGTACCAAGTGCTGGCACAGATGTGGAGAAACTGAATTTTCATATTGCTGTGTGAATGTCAATGGTACAGTCACTTCAAAAAACAGGTGGGCAGTTTCTTAGGTAGTTAAGCATACACTTTCCTTACTACTCTTAGGCAGCAACTCTTCTCTCAGGTAGCTACCCAAGAAACATGAAAATATATGTGTATACACAATCTCATACATGAATGTTCTCAGCAGCATCATTCACAATAGCCAAAAAGTAAAAATTACCCAAATGTCCATCAAGAAGTGAACGTATAAAAATGAAATACTATTCAGCAGTAATAAGGAACAAATTACTAATATACACTAATATTCATAATAACATGGATGAATCTCAAATGTTATGCTGAGCAAGAGAAGCCAGATTAAAATGACTACATAAGAGTCCATTTATATGAAATTCTAGAAGAGATAAAAATTAATCTATAGTGACAATAAGCAGATCAGTGATTGTCTGGGGCCATGGGTGTGGGGACAGACTGGCTGCAAAGGGAAATGAAAGGCATTCCGGGGGCAACAGAAATGTTCTATATCATGATTACCATGGTGGTTCATGAATGTAATGCATCCAAGCACATACTTAAAATAAGTGTGTTTACTCTCTGAAAATTAAATTTCAATAAAGTTGATTTTCAAAAAATATCAGTGCAGAGTATTCCAACCAGGGTTGCACAAGACTTCTGATCCTCTCTCCTCAGTGTCACCTGGGCAGTGGGGGATAGTGTGGATGATACATACATGCAGATGGCAGCTGGAGCCAACTTTCTCTGTTTATCTCAGTGTACTGTACATTATTGTAATTTTCTGTGGATGCTATAAAAGTTAGAAAGCAATGGCCTAAGATTGTTTTAATGTAGATTCCCAACCCTGGTCAAACATTGAGATAAAAATTCTATACCTTAAGCACACTTATCAATTTTGATCTTGGTGCCTTCTGTCTCTTTAGAAAGTTGTATAAGTAGATATGGGCATTTGGATTTGATGGAAACTTTTCATCATATGCATAATTGGTGAGTACCTCTTGGGCTCCATCTCGATCCCCATAGAATTCCAGCATCTATATAAAATAAGTCATAATATCTTAGCTGAATTCTATAAGACAGCTATACAAAAGATAATACAAAGCATAAGTTTACTGATGGGTATTTTTTAAAAATCACAAAACTGACAAGGTTGCCATTTTTTACCTGTATTTTGTTACTACTAATAAAAAATGCAGCAACCTCAACATAAATTCTCTTCCTATAAAAAATAAGAGTTCTCAAAGCAGGAAACACTAATGCTTGAAAATGTGATGCAACTAACCTCAGTGCCTTACATCACTGCAGCCACAAAAGGAGTGCATGAGAATTGTAATTCCTTTCATTCTGTTCCCATCCTTAGACAGGAGTTTCCAGGTTATGATTTTGGAGATTATCTTCTGACAACACAATTATCAACTTGCCACTCATTAACTTTCACAAAGCAAATTATTTTGAAGATTTATTCTTAATGCCCAGCACCAGGGCCCTCAGTCCTTTTACAATGACTCTGGGATGACAGGACATTCTTACGAACTTCTAAAAAGCCATCATTCTTCATCTCATATATTATGACCCACTTTTTCAGATTTTTGTCCTCTTTCCTTCTATATCCCACCAAATCATAAGGTATCTTACTGCATTTCTTTTAAGCTCAACAAGAATAAGATCAAATTAATATTTACAACTACACTGCTATTTACTTTATAGATACTTGGCCATGACAGGTTATACAGTGGTGAAAATAAACAAATTCAGACCAAAAAAGAGACATCATATTTTTGTTTTCTTTTAAATAATTTTTTCCATTAGTTTCTTTCTGATCAATAAAGATTAGGCATGCAGTCTTTGTATAGGCTTTTGACAAAATAAAACCAATAATTTTATGAAAATTCTACTTACTTCTACATAACTCTTCACAAAAGGGTCCCAAACTCCAGGAATTTTAATCAATGCAGAAATATTTGCAGATGTCTTCCAGCTGTGGTTGAACACATCCTGGGCTACTGCATTGTAAGCATAATCATCCTTATCTGCCCAAAGATAAAATATCTTTTAACATTCATTAAACATTGAGGACTTCTGTTAAATTAGTAATTTAAAAAACTATCTGCAAGAAAAACTCAGTTCCTGATAGCTACAATGGTAAATTCCAACAAATATTTAAAGGAAAATACTAATTCTTCACAAATTCTCCCAAAAAAGGATAGAAAAGAATACTTCCTAACTTATTCTAAGCCAGTATTACCATGATACCAAAACCAAACAAAGACAACACAATAAAACTACAGATCAGTATCTCTTATGAATATAGCTGCAAAAATCTTTAACAAAAATACTAGCAAACTGAGTCCAGCAACATATAAAAAGCATTATACATCATGTCCAAGTGGGATCTATACTAGGAATGCAAGGTTGGCTTAACATCTGAAAATCAATTAATGCAAATAATAAAATAGAGATCTATTGATCTAAACCAAATCAAAAGAATACAGGACCAAAACTGCATGATCATCACAATAGATACAGAAAAGCATCTGAAAAAACACAATAACCCTTCATGATAAAAAGACTCAACAATGTAGGAATAGAAGGAACTTCCTCAATCTGATAAAGGGCATCTATGAAAAACTCATAGCTAACATTGAACTGAATGATAAAAGACTGAATGCTTTCCCCCCTAAAATCAGGAATAAGACAAAAATGTCTTTTCTCACTACTTTTGTTCATTATATTGGTGGTTCCAGTCAGGACAATTAAGCAAGAACATAACAAAAAGATATCCAAGATTGGAAAGGAAGAAGTAAAACTATCTCTATTTGTAGATGACATGGTCTTGTACACAGAAAAATCCTAAGAACCCACTAAAAATTTACTGAACTAATAAATGAGTTCACAAAGGTTGCAGAGTACAAGATCAATACACAATAATCAACTGTATGTCCATACACTTGCAATGAACAATCAGAAGATAAAATTAGGAAAACAATGCCATTTGTAAAAGCATCAAAAGTAACAAAATGGGTATAAATTTTACAAAAGAGATGCAAAATTTTACTCTGAAAAGTGATACTGTTGAAAAAAAATTTTTAAAGACCTAAATGAATGAAAAGACACTCTGTGTTCAGTTGAAAGACTTACTATTGTCAAATTGATCTACAGATACATGTAATTCCTATCAAAAACTTGGCCTTTTTGCATAAGTTGACAGGCTGATTCTATAATTCATATGAAAATGTAAGGGACCAAAGAAGAACAAAGAATCTTTAAAAAGGACAAAGTTGGATAATGTACTCTATGACTACAGCCAGGCATGGTGGCTCACGCCTATAATCCCAGCACTTTGGGAGGCCAATGTGGGTGGATCACCTGAGGTCAGGAGTTCGAGACCAGCCTGACCAACAAGGTGAAACCCCATCTCTACTAAAAGTACAAAAAAATTAGCTGGGCGTGGTGATGCATGCCTGTAGTCCCAGCTACTCAGGAGGCTAAGGCACAAGAATTGCTTGAACTTGGAAGACACAGATTGCAGTGAGCTGAGATCCTGCCACTGTACTCCAGCATGGGTGACACAGCAAGACTCAGTTTCAAAAAAAAAAAAAAAACTACTACAAAGCTGTAGTAATCAAGACTGTGTGATATGGGCAGAGAGACATATGTAGATCAATGGAAGATTTAGAGTCCAGAAATAAACCTCTACATTTATAGGTAACTAATTTTCTTTTGTGTGTGTGTAAGACAGGGCCTTACTCTGTCTCTCAGGCTGGACTGCAGTGGCATGATTTCAGCTCACTGCAGCCTCACTCTACCTCCTGGGCTCAAGTGAACCTCTCACCTCAGCCATCCAAGTAGCCAGGACTACAGGCACATGCCACCACACTCAGCTAATTTTTGTATTTTTTGTAGAGATGCAGTTTCACCATGTTGCCCAGGCTGGTTTCGAACTCCTGAGGGCACATGCGACCTACCTGTCTTGGCCTCCCAAAGTGCAAGGATTACAGGCGTGGCCACTGCTCTCGGCTGCTAACTAATTTTCAATAAGGGTGCCAAGACAATTCAGTGGGAAAATAATAGACTCTTCAATAAATGCTACAACAACTGGATATCCACATACAAAATAATGAAGTTGGGACCCTACCTACTTCATAAAAATTAACTCAAAGGCCAAAATGTAAGAGCTAAAACTTTAAAACTCTCAGAAGAAGTGAAAATCTTTGTGACCTTGCAGTAGGCAATAGCTTCTTAATCACTTGAACCTGGAAGCCAGAGGTTGCAGTGAGCTGAGATTGCGCCACTGCACTCCAGCCTCGGTGACAGAGACTCCGTCTCAAAAAATAATAATAGTAAAATAAAATAAAAAGATAGTGAAAACACATAGAAAAGGTGAAAATACTTCCAAGTCATGAATCTGATATATCTGATAAGAGAATTCTGTCTAGAACAACTAAAGTACTCTTACAGCAACTCAATAATCTAAAAGCAGGTAATTAAAATATGAGCAAAAGATCTGAGTGAAAACTTCTCCAAAAATGATATACGAATGGCCCATAAGCACATGAAAAGATGCTCAACATCATTAACTCCCAGGAAAATGCAAATCAAAACTACAAGATGCCATTTCACACCCACCAGGATGACTATAATAGAAAAGACAGATAATGACAAGTGTTGGTGAGGATGTGGAGAAATTTGTACCCTCATACAATGCTACTGGGGATGTAAAATAGTGCAGTTGCTTTGGAAAACCGTCCAGTGGTTCTTAAAAAGGATAAACTTAGAGTTATATGACCCAGCAATTTCCCTCTTAGGTATATACCCAAGAGAAATAAAAACACATGTCCATACAAAAACCTGTACATAAATGTTCACAGCAATGTTATTCAAAATAGTCAAAAGTAGAAACAATCTAATTGTCCATCAACTGATGAATGAATACCTAAGATGTGGTATATACAAAAAATGGAATTCTATTCAATAATAGAAATGAAGTACCATTACATGCTATAACATTAAAAACATTATGCTTTCTTTGTCAAAATTTTCTGTTAGGGAAAAAAAAATTATGCTAAGTAAAAGAAGACCACATACTGTATGATTCCATTTGTATGAAATGTCCAGAACAGGCAAATCTCTAGAGGCAGAAAGCAGATTAGTGGTTGCCTAGGACTGGAGGGATGGGGAGAAATGGAGAGTACAGGGTTTCTTTTTAAGGTCATGAAAATATTCTAAAATTGTAGTGATGGTTACAACTCGATGAATATACTAAAAACCACTGAGTTGTATATTTTAATGGGTGAATTTGTATGGTATGTGAATTATATCTTAATTCTCAAAAAAGCTATAAAGAAAAAAAACCATGAGAGATCACTACACCCAACAAATTGGCTGACAGGAAAACTCTGACAATAACAAATGTTGAGGAGAATACAAACAAAAGAAAACTCTAATCAGACTGTCAGTAAAGTACAAATTGGTAACCTCTTTGGAAAGAGTTTAGTATATTATGTACCAAAGTTAAAGATGCACAAAACATATTCTATGACAATTCTACTCCTAGAATGCATACTTACGTGCACCAGTATACAGAAATTAATAGGCGTTAATTTCAAAGCAGAATTATTTATAATAGTCCAAAATAGTAACCTAAATGGCCATCAGTAATAGAAGGAATAGTGTGACTATCATAAAATAAAATATTTTATAACCGTAAAAAATGAACAAATTAGAGCTACATCCAATAACATATATTATCTTAAAACTGATTTTGAACAAAATATGCAAAGCCTAAAAGAATATATACAGTATGACTCCAAATATAGCATTCAGATATAGGCAAAACTAAATCACATTGTTTACAAATGTATACATGAGTGGAAAGAGTATAAAGAAAAACAAGCGAGTGATTACCATAAGTCAGGACAGGGATTTTCTTGAGAGAGAATGGGAGGAAATGCGGTCAGGAAGGCACACAGGGAGAACTTTTAGGTTAGGGTGACAGTATTTTGTGTTCCTTAATCTGGGTGGTGGTTATGTGAATGTTCATTTTAAATTTATTCATTATATCTCACATTTGTTTTATATGCTTTTTCTGTATCTATTTCTCAATCTTAAAGGTTTACAAGGAAAGTTACTCAAGTCTTTCAAAAATAGTTATTAGAAGCACAAGATACTGCAAACCAAACAGAGGCACTGGTTATCTTTTTCCCAGTGGATCAGTTAAATACATATCAATATGAACTTAGAAATGAGGTGATAGGAAAGTAGATAAGACATGATATGGAAAACAATTTTTTTAAAAAAAGGGCTGGGCATGGTGGTTCACACCTGTAATCCCAGCAGTTTGGAAGGCCGAGGCAGGAGGATTGCTTGAGCCCAGGGGTTCAAGACCAGCCTGAGCAACACAGTAAGACCCCAACTTTAAAAAAAAAAATTAGTCAGGTTTGATGGTGCACACCTGTAGTCCCAGGTCCTTGGGAGGCTGAGGTGGGAGGATCACTTGAGCCCAGGAGGTCGAGGCTGCAATGAGCCATGATCACACCATTGCACTCCAGCTTGACAGCAAGAGACTCCAGCCTGAGACAGCAAGACTCTGTCTCAAAGAGAAAGGGGCAGATCTCTGAGTATAAATTGGGTTTGAATTTATTATAGAAGGAGGTTCCTAGTCACCAAGTGCATCGATCTCAACCAAGACAGAGCCATACATAGCAGCAAGAAAGTCCCAAGCTGACTCCAAGTACAAGTTCACACGGTAAGTGTCTATGAGTTTGGTTATAAAGAACTAGTCCTAACTTTTTTTCTCGTTAAATAGACATCTGAGGTGAATGATCATCTAAGAGCTCTACATATTATCCCATCATCATCTATTGTTGCTACAGAACTGTCAGCTATGGAAAGGTACTGAATCATCTATCCACAAGAGTAACATTACAAATGCGATGTTCCAACGGCTTTAATCATCAGATATTTGCTTGAGTTTTACCTAACCCTGTGTAAGAAGAAAAGTAAATACTGACTTTAAAACTAACCTAATCAATGAGTAAGCTTTTTTGAAAAAGAAATATTACACCAGAAAATATGACAAGACTAACAAAAGAAATAGAGGAATATTACATCAAAGATTGATTAGTCTAAATGGGAAGACATCTGGACTAATAAAATACACATGAAAAAACTTAGCACAATTAGAAAGCAAGAGATGAATAGCCAAATGATTCAGGCTGAACATGCAGCTTATATATTAAGTTTAAGGTGTAAGAATGAGGGATTGGGACAGCGATCCAATGAGTCTTGAAGAGTAGAGAGCATTCTAGATGAGGAGACTCTACAAAGACCTCACAAGATTATCGTGATGAAGACAGCATTTCAGAGTATCTCGAAAGAAGAGGGAAGGGAATCGAAATTAGTGAAACTACATGGCCAGACACCAAGGAAATACCACTTATCACATAAGGATAATAAGGAAATACTGCTTACCACACAAGAAGTGATAAATACTAGGACTAAGATATGGAGGAGAATGAAAACATGTATGTTTCTCTATGGAAACCCCCACCCTTTACAACCCCAAGTCACCTCCATAGAAATTGGAATGGAGCTTAGCTCTTCCTCCTGTCAGTAGTTACTGAATCAAACCTGTCTTCACTGCTTCTCTATGGAGAAACATACAAGGCAAGCAAATTGCAAAGAATCATACAGCTCCAATGAATGCAAATCTAGGCATAAATGAAGATGATAACACCATTGAAGGTTACGAGAAGGGGAATCAGTTTGAGAACTGAATGGTCAACTTCTGGTATAGTCAGTAAGAAAATTGTCCATTATAACCTTTATACAAAAATGAAATGACCATCTTGACCTATTCTTTAAACATATTATTCTGAGAAATAACATTACAAAGTAAATTAAATTCCATTCTAGGCACACAGGAAGAAATGTTTATTATATGTAATAATGACTGCTGAAGAAAATCTGTAGCCTTTCTTAGAAATTGGCAAAGACTTTCTTCTTGACCAAACTCCAGCCAGGCTCCTCTGAGCTCTCTTTTGGACTAGGCCTCAAACTTGGCCAATAAATACTTGAACAGACACTAACATAGTTTCTAACAGCTCAAGGCCACATCCCCAGGATGACCCCAGCCCCTCTTGAAATGTTTGCCTGGGAAAACTCCAGAAGAATTTACTGGTGGTTCTGCCTTCTGCTTTTTAAGCTCCCCACCCCCACCCTTTACAACCCCAAGTCACCTCCATAGAAATTGGAATGGAGCTTAGCTCTTCCTCCTGTCAGTAGTTACTGAATCAAACCTGTCTTCACTGCTCTAATGTCTGGCTGTGTTTATCCTTGACTAAATCACATTCAAAAGAGCAATGAACCTAAAATAATCATGAACTTAATTATGAACCATCTAATTTATGACTGAAGCTTTATATATATCAGAAATATTATAAAGGATCAAGAATTTTAAATCCATAAAAAGTCTGTTCTCTGTAATATCTGGATGAAGTCAATAGGGAAAATACTAGATTACTCCTTAAGATCCCTCTGCCCCTCAGTCTCATCACAAGAAAAAGTTTACCTGTATCCACTCACCAAGCTTTGACAATTCCATCTTCTTTTTAGACCAGGTATAATACTGTAAAAGCCCTTTATAGGCCTGAATAAGGTTGATTAATATTTCCCGGGAAGACGTATTTTCACCATGTCTCCATGTCTCTGCCTCACTCAGATTTCTCTTAGCATCTTCAAGCATTCCATGATGCAGAAGGTATAATGCATGTTGTAAGGAGATCTGCAAAAATAATAAGGGCACACCGCCATTTAAGCCATTAGATAACCATTAGTCAAAAAGCTCAGTTAAATATATAATACATGCTGGGCTAAGACCTTAGTAGGATACAAATAACTTGACATTGAAAATTTTGATGTTGGGTACAATCTGGCAAAGAAGTAAGGCATAGGAAACAACACTACGTAAATATGAGCTAAATTATGTAAACTTACAAACAAAAGACAGTGTGATATAGCAGGGAAAAAAGAGGATTTGAAGATGGAGTGTCTTGGTTCGTACACCACTTAAAAACTAAATAAACCTGGGTAAATTATTCACCCTTTGCGAGTCTCATTTGTTTTACGGAACATTACTGCTCCTTCAGAAGGGTGTTTTCAAGATTAAATGAGATAATACTTGCAAATCACCTAATAGTTTGGCTCACAGCAGACATTCAACAAACATTACTATTTTATACATGTTATATAAGCTTAGAGAAAATATCTTAATAAGGGATGTTGAAGAATGGCTTCAGTTCAGATGGAAAGGAAAGTGTATCCCTGATACAGGAGAAGCAGGAAGAAAAATTATACAAAGAATTGAGTATTACAAGAAGGGAAGATATTAAAGAGGAGAATAATGAGAACTACAATTAATCATATGGGTAGAGCCAAAGTACTGCAATAATTTGTCAACTGGCCTCTCCATTCCTGCCTCCCTACAATCCACCTTTCAAGTGGCTACCAAAGAAATCCCATCTTGTTAGTCATTTGCATAAACTCCTTCAATGGCTCCCACTGACTACAGAATCAAAATCCAAGTTCCTTGGGTATGGCACACAGGGCCCAGCCTACTTCTCCCGACTTCTACCCAAGTGATTTTTAGAGTAACTAAACTATTAGATGTAGGGCTTTTAAACTCTTTATAACCCCTGCCATGCAGGGCTGCCCTTTCCCCAATCTGCCTGGTGAACAGCCAATTGCTTTTGCAAACTTATCTCAAGTATCACTTTCATTCTTTTCCTGATTCCCCTACCCATTAAATCCTTAAATCCTAACCCTCTCTAATTCCAGAGAACTGGCCATTTTCTCCTTTATCTTCTCACTATATGTTACATTTCTACTGTGGTACCCATAACACTTCATTCCATTTACATGATCTTCCTCTACTATAAGAACCATGTCCAGCACATTGCCTGGTAAGTGGCAATAAGTGTTTTTAAAATTATTAACAACAAAAAAATGTTTTATTATCTATCCTAATTATCACTCTCAGACTCTTATTGAGAAATGAGGTTCCCTTTCAGTTTCTTTACTTCAACTGAGTAGATTCTATGAGCCAAAAGGGATCTAACCAACAGTTTAAACTTCACACTCCCTCCCCAATCAAATGGCTATCCAGTTTAGACCTGAAAAAAGAGACGCAGAGCACACATCAGGGTAGGCCATTCCCATTTCCAATTGTTTAGTTAGAAAGCTTTTTCTTAAGTAGAACCGTAAACTGCCTCCATTTAATTTCCACTCACAGTATACCTGGTCTACCAGAAAACAAAATCGTAAGAGCATCTGGCACATAAGTAGACACTCAAAACATTTTTTTAAAGCAAAGCATTTGCAAACCTGTATTGAAAAAGTGCTCTTTGAGACAAAAACATAGAGAGGGAGATACAATATTTTGAAAATGTCTCAATCTTTTTAGATAAGACTTTTACAAAAGAATATATGAACTTGGAGGTGAAGATTCCACCTAAACATTAGGAGTATTAAAATATTTTCACGTATTTAAATTCCCAACTTGTTTAGCTCTTTCCTTTTTCTAAACACCAACTCTAAGCTCAAGTAACTTCAGCAAACATTTTAGAATTTGGCCCATCATCATACCACTGCAATCTCCGAATAACTGGTTTTGGCAGCCAGAAGAAATACACAAAGAAAAGGAATTTTTAGTCAGAGAACACAGGAGGTGCCTGAAAATCAAGAAGTAAATGGGTCTCATAACGCTCTTTTCTTTCAGTTTCTCTTATTTATCCAGATGTCTTATCCTTGTCCCACATTTTTTAGGTTAACTACCTTATCACTGACACAAGCAATTAAAAAAAAAAAAGAATACTGTAAGTGTAAATTCACAAAGCCCATATTCTCACCTTCAAATAATTCATGACGCCAATATTTTTCATCCGGTCAGCAAAAGTATTGAAAGTCTCCATGTTGCTTTTGGGATGATAAAATAGAATTTCACTTCCGAGCTTCCAAATAATCTGTCAAAGCAGAAATTACTGCCAAAATGTAAAATTTTTGCCTTAACCAATTTCTGTCTAAGATACTGTTTTCCTGATTACAACATTAATAACCTGTGATTCCTTTTCCTAGAGACCACTACCATCAACATTTTACTCTACTTTGCCATGTAAAATTAATACCACTTCCTTATGTGATAAAAGTTTTAACCTTTCGAATTTCTATTAAAATATCAGATAGTATAATAGCATCATTATTAACTTAGTAGTTTAAAGAAAGTAGGCAGTGAAGATACATATTTAATATAAAATGTTTAATTGGCATAGAAGGAAGAATATTAAAGTCAGAAAATTTGGGTTCTAATAATATCGGCTTCTTCATTGGTCTCAGCCCCATCTTCATCATCTGCAAAATGAGGGCAACTAACTACATATTTCCTGAGAGCCCATCAAATTCTACAACTATTAACTACATTTATTCTATATTTAGAATGCCAATTTAAGAATTTTCATTAGCTATGGACAAATCTTAATAAAAAAATTTTTATCCTCCGATCACCAAAACTTTGGGGGCAGAACTTGGAGCTCTTTTTTCACGAGAGACAATCTCTATTTCGCTAACCTCAATTTAAAGTACATCAATAATACCAACTTCAAAGTAAATTAAACTGAACTGTAAATCAATTATTTCTATGAACATACATATTGGTTATATGTGGATACACATACTATCACTGCTATAGTTATATATGATACACATATTATCATTCGGTATAAAGATCCTCATCTTCCCAACTCAGAGATATCAAGATTTCATTTGTAGAATATCACACTGTAGTATTTGGGAACTTAAAGAAAACCTGGGTCTTGGATCACCTACCACCAGGGATGGGTAAATGCAGGGGTGAAAAAAAAAGCAGGAAAAAAAAAAGAAAACTTCGAGATTATTATAGCTATTCTCACCACCAGTGTACACAATAATTACATGGGACACCTGTCAAAAATAGATATTCTGGGCCGGGCGCGGTGGCTTACGCCTGTAATCCCAGGATTTTGGGAGGCCGAGGCGGGTGGATCACGAGGTCAGGAGATCGGGACAATCCTGGCTAACACAGTGAAACCCTGTCTCTACTAAAAATACAAAAAATTAGCTGGGCGTCGTGGCGGGAGGCGGAGCTTGCAGTGAGCCGAGATCGTGCCACTGCACTCCAGCCTGGGTGACAGAGTGAGTGAGACTCCATCTCAAAAAAAAAAAAAAAAAAAAAAGATACTCTGACTCAATAGGACAGGGGTGGAGTAAAGGAATTTATACTTTGAATGAAAGCCCTAGGTGATCCAAATAGAGCCAAAGAAGTGCTCAAAAACCACTGATCCAATTCCTTCATTTTACAAAACAAAATCTGGACAACAAGAGGCTGTAACATGTCCAATGTTTTACAGGTGTATGTAACTTAAGTCCATAAATTAAATTTTCAATGAATGGTTAAACTTTTTTTCAGCTTTTTTTTTTTTTTGCTCTAGAAGATAACTAATTGATGCAATGGTGACTGTGTTAGTAAAACCTATGAGACACTCATGTCAAGTTATTTGTGGGTAAACTGTCTTTTACTGAAGAAATTTAGCAGTATATGCCAGGCACTGTTTTAACCTTGCCCTGTGAAATTTACATTCTATGTAGAGAGACAAACAATAACCAAGAAATATAATTAAATTGTCAAGTGTTAGGGGAAAAGAATGGAGCAGGATAAGGAGATCAGGAGTGCCATTCAGAAAGTGCAGGTTGCAGTTGGAGTAAGGCAATTGCAATTTTAAATAGTCAAAGTAGGCCTCATTGAAAAGGGGCCTTGAAGGAGGGTAGCTATAGTGATAGCCAAAGAAAGAGCCTTCCAAGAACTGGTTAAAGCAAAGGCAATCAGTCAGGAATATGCCTGGCCCATTCAAGTAAGAACAAGGAGACCAGTGAGGATGGAAAAGAAAAAAACAAGCAGGAGAATACAGGTTGAGTATCCCTTATCTGAAATCGTTGGGACCAGAAATGTTTCAGACTTGAAATTTTTTCAGCTTTTTAAATATTTGTATATACATAATAAGACTGGGGATAGGACCAAAGGCTAAACATGAAATTCACTTATGTTTCATATACACCCATACACACAGCCTGAAGGTAATTTTATACAATATTCTTAAAATGAAACAAAGTCTGTATACACTGAACCATCAGAAAGCAAAGGTGTCACTATCTCATGTCAGTACTCAAAAAGCTTTGAAGCGACTCCGTCTCAAAAAAAAAAAAAAAAAAAAAAAAGCTTTGAAGCATTCTGGTTTTCACATTTTTGAATTGGGAATGCTCCACCTGTTTCAGGAGATGAAGTCAGAGAGGTCAAACAAGGAAAGGGAGTGAGCACATCACACAGGAATTGATAGGCAATTATGACTTTGGCTTTTACTGAATGAAATGGAAAGCTATTACAGTGTTTTCAGCAGAGGAGTGACATGATCTGATATGTTTTAAAAAGCTCACTCTGAATCATTAGTCATTAGAGAAATGCAAATCATAACCAGGATGATGCCACTTCACAACCACAAGGATGACTATCATCAGTAAGACAGGACAATAACAAAATATTGGCAAGGATTGGAGAAATTAGAAGCCTCAGATATTGCTGGTGAGAATATAAATGGTATGGCCACTTTGGAAAACAGTCTGGCAGTTCCTCAAGAGGCTAAACATAGTGTTACCATATGACCAGCAATTCCACTCCCAGGTGTAGACCCAGGAGAAATTAAAACAAACGTCCACACAAAAACCTGTACACAAATGTTCGCAGAAGCATTATTTCCAATAACTGAAAAGCAAAAACAACCTAAGTGTCTAACAACTGATAAATGGACAAATAAAACATGGTATTTCCATATGACAGATTATTTGGCAATAAAATGAAGTTACTTTGCTACAACATGCTACAACATGGATAAACCATGAAAACATTATGCCAAGTGAAAGAAACCATTTACAAAAGGCCACATATTGTACAAAACCACTTATATGAAATGTCCAGAATAGACAATAGATTAGGCTGGGCATAGTGGCTCATGCTTGCAATACCAGCACTTTGGGGAGGCCGAGGTGGACAGACCACTTAAGGCCAGGAGTTCAAGACCTGCCTGGCCAACAGAGTGAAACCCTGTCTTCACTAAAAATACAAAAAACTAGCTAGGTGTGGTGGTGCATGCCTGTAATCCCAGCCACCCAAGAGGCTGAGGTACAAGAATCACTTGAACACAGCAGCTGGAGGTTGCAGTGAGCAGAGATCATGCCACTGCACTCCAGCCTGGGCGACAGAGCAAGACTCTGTTTCAAAAGAAAACAAAAAAAGAAAAAGAAAGTAATAGATTAGTGGCTGCCAGTGTCTGGCAGCTGTGAGGAGGAATGGGGAAAGACTGCAAGTGGGTACAGGGTTTTGGTTTCATGGGAGAAAAAAAGGTTCTAAATTTAGAGTGTGGTAATGGTTGGTTGCACAACTCTGTAAATGTATGAAAATACACTGAATTGTACAATTTCAGTGGATGACGGTGTATTAACAACGTCTTGATAAAACTAAAAAAAAAAAAAGGATCACTCTAGTTGGAAAAAGAGAACAACACTTTCAAGAAGTTTTGCTGAAAGAGGGTAAAACAACGAAGCATAGTCTATGGGGGAAGTTTGGGTCAAGAGATGATTTTAAGATAGAATAGGCTGGACGTGGTGGCTCACACCTGTAATCCCAGCACTTTGGGAGGCCGAGGCAGGCAGATCACGAGGTCAAGAGATTGAGACCGTCCTGGCCAACACGATGAAACCCTGTCTCCACTAAAATACAAAAAATTAGCCAGGTGTGGTGGTGCACGCCTGTAGTCCCAGCTACTCGGGAGGCTGAGGCAGGGGAATTACTTGAACCCAGGAGGTGGAGATTGCAGTGAGCTGAGACTGCGCTACTTCACTCCAGCCTGGCGACAGAGCAAGACTCCATCTCAAAAAAACAACAACAACAAAAGATGAAATAACAAAATTTTTACATGATGATGGGAAACATCCACAAAGGGGGGGGGAAAGGAAAAATTATTGGAATGAATATTTGTCTCCTTTAGAATAAGAGGTAAAAAGAAGTGTGCAAAAAAGGTCCCAATACAAACTCTCCACTCAAAAGTAGTTTTAGTAGCTTTTAGCAAAATCACTGAGATTCTGTAAAAGCTACTGTAGGTGAAGCTGGAGGCATAAACTCCTGGGAATCTATCATTTCTTCCAGCAAACTCAAACTTTATTTACCTCAGGTGCAGCCTGCCTTTTGTAGCTATTCGAATCTTCCAAGGTCTGAAAATAACTGTACATGTATTCTGCAGCTTGCTGCCATTGGTGCTTCAGCAGAGCTTCTTGGATAAAACTTAAACAAGCACTTGTTGTCTGAGCAAAATCCTTCTTCCTTTTCCCTCCTATGGCTATAAAAATGAAAAAGAAGAGAGTTTTTATCCACAGTGGCTCCAGTTCAACGATTCAAAAAACTTACTTCTGATAAGAAGTTTTAACAAGTAAACAGTAGGCATTACTTGACCCAGCCCATTCCCAGTATCAAAGCCAGCTTCGCTTGAAACAAACGCTTCTACATTATATTAATTATTTTTAGCAGATAAAAACATATCTAATTTGATGTTTTGGGGCGACTAGAGTCACCAGATCCTTTAAATCTGATTCAATCATCCTTTCATCCTTGTACTAAATAATTTGGGGAGAATCTCTCAAACAGACCCCCAAAAGCACAGTCCCAGGTATTAAGAATGGGTAAAATGCCAGGGTCATTCTAGGCAAACATGGTCTTTACTACTTACCCATGTTCTGCAAACTCCAAGTGGGCTTTTATTTTTTAAGGACCAAATTCCTAGTAACTCAATGACATTATATACAAATGAGAGTAAAACAGTTGCAAAAATTAGCATTTATATCTCTAAAGTACTGGCAATCCCAATGTTAAGAACATTTGGGCTTAGATACAGTGCTATTATATGAATGACTAGTTACATTGCTACATCTTCTTATCTTCCCACATAACTACGAGACCCCTCTAGTCCAGCTGGGTAATTGTACCCCAGTAAGTACACAAAGACCAACAGGTACTTTACAAAGATACTTTTAAAACAATTAACTTGCAGATATTTGATTTCCTTACATACTCTTTCCACAAGTTAATCTCCTAGACAGCTGTGCCTACATAGTCAAAGCTTCACAATCAAAATCATTACATATTATCTGAAGGTGAAAACACAGGTGTTGAAAAAGTAAATAACTCTAACATGTCCTTTTGCAAGTTAGGCGATTCCCAATTCTTTGCTTATCAAAACTGCAGAACAACATAATTTTTTACAATAAATCATTATGCAATTTTTCATCAATAATTTAGAAAAAATTCAAGGACCTGATACATGGCTATAATTAAACTCCATTCACTGCCATCCACTTACTTATGTGACTAAGGTTTCTCAGAATTTATGTCAATTAAAAAAAAATAGCAGAATCAATGCTAAATCTTTTCTCATTCTAGAAATACATAAAAGTCACCCACAAATACGTAAAAAATTGGGGAAAAGTTTTAGATAACTTTATTTAAAAAAAAAAAAAAAGAGACAGAGAGTCTTGCTCTGTCACCCAGGCTGGACCGCATTACCACAATCATAGCTCACCGTAGCCTTGACCTCCTGGGTTCAAGTGATCCTTCCTTTTGGCCTCCCAAAGTGCTGGGATTATGAGCATGAGCCACCACACCTGGCCAACAACACTTTTAATACATATGTTACATTGATCAGCTGTGTACAACTATTAATGATAGCAATGTCTTAACCTAGAAAAAGTTTTAATTCTTACAATTTATAGGATATAAACACAAAAAGTATAAATGTTGATAGATACTTTTATTGCAAGAAGTACAACAAAAAGGAACATAAAATTTCCATCTATTAAAAGCTTTTTCATAATTTTGTTTAAATGGATAAGGCAAGGTATTAAAACCCTATGCCATTCCTATGCTATTTGGACTCCATCACATATAAAGTAATATATATTCATTTAAAAATACAAACGTGCTGGAAATTATATCTCTTGCAAATATTAAACATACAATAAAATTTTTTCAGATGATTCCTTAAAACTGTGCAAGGTAGTACTCAATTTTTCAGAAAAAAGTAGGGGATACAAAAGTGAAAAGTTTGAAGACTACTGTGCTAGACTAGTGTTCTCAGACTTTTGAATGTACATACAAATCACCTGGGGACCTGCCCTTGCTACTCAATGTGGTCCTGGCATGCAGCAGAAGTATCACCTGGAATCTCATTACAACTACAGAGTACTATGCCCAGCTCTCTGAATCAGAAGCTGCATTTTATAAGATCTACACCAAAGCTGCTCAGCATCAGTGGCAATACCAGCCAGCTAGCCTAGGAAACTGACAAAACACCTCGTCCTTAAAACATCCTTTATTTACCTAAAGGAAAGAACTGTTCTCAGGCTAAGCTCCCTTCTATCGCTCAAGCTTTCACAACTGAGATTATAAATCGACTTTAGATAACTATACCTAAATGCTTGGAAAATACTTTTGTCTTCCAACCTAGCCTAGTTATCTCAGGAAAAGTTCTCCTCTCATTTCATTCTTTAATGAACAAAAGATAGTCTTACTTGATCCTGATGACTTTAAGAAAAAAAAAAACTGTCAAGGAAAACACATTTTTACATGGAATAGAGATGTACAATAAAGAACTAGTGTCATCAACCTAACTTCTAATATGCTACTCAAAGAATCTGGAAACTTATCAATCTGTCAACAAATATTTTTTGGGCACCACTGTGTGCCAAGCACTATTGCAGGTACTCATGATACAGCTTCAATCCAGACTGGCCCCGTCTTCGAAGTTTTTATTCTATGGGCGTTTCTGGGCATGCCCTTCAAAATGCCAAAATATATCTACCAGCATAAAAAATAAATACAGTAATTACTAGGCAATTTTGTTTTCCTATTATGGTTAATTACCAGCACAATGTCAATATTACTTGCAAGTATTTTCTCATTGCAGACCAAAAGTATTTTGGGTTTAACAGGCTATCCACGACATATAAAATATTTCTAAGCATGTAAATTTTGGTCTTTGGTCTTCAACCTATCTGCTTGCAGACTGACTCAGACTTTCTATAACATACCCAAGTATGACTTAACTATAGGAAATTTAAATTACTAGTTCCCTACCAGGGATGCGGTAGCACTACCTCTGAAGTATCATTCATTCAAATCTGCCTTAAGCCATGTGCATTAATCTAGCAAAAATAAAATGAGGAGAGGAAAGGCACTATTATTTTTCAACACTCACTATGCATGAGATACTATGCTAGGTTCTTTACACATACTGTCTCATTTTAAAAAATATATCTCAGTGGTTAAAAGTGTAAGCTTTGAGATCAGACAAACCTGGATTTGACTCCAGATACCACCACTTAAGAGTTTAATGTCTTTGAGATTCAGTTTCCTCCTACCTCAACTGCCTAGCACAAAAATTTATTTAGAATTTACTGAGATCATTAAATGAGATGATTCTTAGATCAAAAGAAAAAAATGGGAGTGAAATTTTAGGAGCCAAGGAATCTCTGTCAAGGGGAGAAAAGGCTGGGCAAAAAAATACATATTTAAGGGCAGTAAGTAAAATGATGGTTCAAATGTATCCCAGGACTATACCACTCAATATGCCAGCATACAGATAATAGCTTCTTTTATTTATACTTATATTAAATATATTCTTATAGGGAATTTATCCCACAGAAAAACACTACTTGCATTTATATTAGATAAAAATGGGGGAAATTTTATCCCATAGAAAAACATGCTTGCATTTACGTTAGACAAAAATTGGGGAAAATGCTCTTTTATCTAGGCCAGGTGCAGTGGCTCATGCCTGTAATCCCACCACTTTGGGAGGCTGAGGCGAGCAGGTCACTTGAGGTCAAGAGTTCAAGAACAGCCTACCCAACATGGCGAAACCCTGTCTCTACTAAAAATACAAAAACTAGCCAGGCATGGTGGCTGGTACTTGTAATCTCAGCTACTTGGGAGGCTGAGTAGAATCACTTGAACCCAGGAGGCAGAGGTTGCAGTGAGCCAAGATCCAGCCACTGCACTCCAGCGTGGGCAACAGAGCAAGACTCTGTCTCAAAAAAAAAAAAAAAAAAAATCTATGACATGATCAATTCTATTCGAAATAATTTCAATGCAATTCAACAGCAACTTCTTGAACACTTCCCAGGCATGTTTTCCTCAATGGCAGAGACCATATCTTCATCTATGACTCCCCAATATTTAATCAATGCCAGAGATAAAAGTGCTCAGTAAGTATTACTGGAAAAAATGTGTATCTAGCATAATACAGACTATCTATTATTAATCCAAGGGCACAGAATTCTAAAAGAAAAAATCGTTTTGGCTTATAGCCAAAAAACACTCCACATATTCCTCTTGAAAATTAAACCAGCCTGGTTATTCATTTTGTATCCATATTGAATCTTACCACCTCCTTAAAGTTACAATGGCTCAATGTTATTATTTTACTTACCCACAGTTTCTATGTATGTTTGAAGCCAAGGAAAATGCATTCCTGCGCCACTGAGCACAGATGTTTCCACTTCTTCATCATCCGTCACAGGCCCTTTTAATTCTTCACTGAAATCACTCATACCTATTACAAGCTGAGATATCAGTTACTTTCTGTACATCTTAATCCACAGTCTTCTGAGTTGTACAGAAAAACAGCTTTTTATTAATAAATATAATCTGATCAGCAAAATGCATTATACCTGTCAGCTCTTTCAAAGTAAAAAATGAATTCAACTATGTCAGCAATAGCCAAAATGAATGATCCATTAAAGACCGAACCACTAATGTTTCAAGTCCACGTAAAGAAAAATAAGATACTGCCCCGCTAATTTAAAAAATCTCAAGTCTAGACGAAGAAACAGCAAAACATATAATAACAAAACAATATGAGAAGTACAGTAAGAATAGTAGTAGCAGCTAATATTTATTAGGCCCTTACTATGCACCAGAAATATAAATTATCTAATTTAATCCCCACAGCAATCCTGAGGTGGGTACTATTACTTTCTTCCATGTTAAGGTTGAAAAAACTGAGGGGCTTAGTGAAATGATGGAACCTGCCTAACATCACAAAAAAAGGTGAGGACGATATTTTAGGAAATAGAACACCAAACTACTTGGCGTGACTAGAATTCGGGGTGTGTGTGGAGGAGGGGTGCGGAAGATTAGAAACGAACCTAGAAAAATCATCATAAGCCAAGCTGAGTTTGGACTTACTCCTAAAGATGCTCAGGGCTCCTTCCTCATTCCCCATATGAAATCGAGTATTAGTGCCCCTGATACTACCTCCCAAATTTCCCCTATTTCCCCTCTTCAATCCTACAGCACTACCCTAGTTCAAGACCCCTTCAAACAGTGCCTAGATTACTGCGTTAGCTTTCTAAATAATTATCCTGGCTCAGAGTTTGCCTCTCTGCATTACACCCAGAGTAAACCTTCTAAAATCACATTATGTGGCTAGGAGTATGAATTATAAGTAACAACTGAATTTGAATCCGACCCATCATGTATTTTCAGGAGTAGTTACACAAATCCTCCCTTCCCAAATCTTCAAAAACCCAAATTGGTGACCCGCAGTTGCCACGGCAACCAAAGCTTCTCTATCCCCTTCTCTCGTTTTCAGACCCCAAGGGTTTCAGGTATTAGGAGGAAATATCAGAACATGGATGAATCCTGACACACCCCTTCCCGTTCCATTTAAACGCAGGAACCACGGGCGATATCTGCGGCACTTACCCGCCTAAATTTAGAGCTCCTCAGTAAAGCTAAACTCAGTCTCCGACTCCGGACCAGTGAAGAAATTCCCACCGGAAGACGCGTTAGGAGAGCTTTATATGAGCAGGCGCAAAACCTGGTTTAGGCATTCAGGTAGCGCGCGGCCCAGCTCGTAACTCCTCCTGCGGCAGCAGGCGTATTGTTGGCCTCGCCTCGACCCCGGAAGTGACTTCTGGAAGTGACCCAGGAAGTGATAATAAACTGCCTCTCTCCGATTCGTTTTGCCTGACTTTTATTTTTGTCTGTCTCAGCTAGAAAGTGGGAGACTTTCATTTAAAATGGAAATTGGGACGAGGGGTTGGCGGCTGAGCGAAGGGAGCATTCAAAAGCGTAGAATGTCACTTTACCCGAGAAATTCTCTACGATGGGCCGTTGCTTTCTGCTCGGCCCGCAGGCGCATTGCACGAGTGGAGGCGTGGCTAGTGGCTGTGACGAGATAAATTCATGCGTAGCCTTTTCATCGCGAGCTTGAAAGTTCTTTTCTATTACAGTTTTAGCTTTAGGTTTAATTGGTTCGACTGCCTTCTCCACAATTGGGCGAGAATTTCTTTTGCCTTCTCAGCAAAAGTTGTTCTGCGGACCTGTCTGGGTCAACTTTCATGAGGGACATTGAGACAAACAAATGAAATACGGGTCAAAGGTAAGATGGTTAAACCGTGTGAAATGAGAGACAGTTGAGGGGTTCTAGAGAAGATGACCCCGGAAAAGGACTGCAGGCCCATGGAAACGCAGTGTGCTTCTCCAGTATTTGGAGGGCTGATCGTGAAAGAAGGATCAGACCCTTTTTCTTAGCAGCACAGAACTAGGACTAATAAGTGAAAGGTAAAGAGAGGCTGCTTTCAAGTCACAGCAAGAAAGAATTTTGTCCACAAATGAGGATGCACAAATATAGCATAGGCTCCCCCAGGAATCAATGAGTTTCCTCTGTGAAGGTGAAAAATTTGAGTAGAATCAGAGTATCGGAGAGGAAATTAAAGGGTCTAGTAAAAGAGTTTGAGGCCGGGCATGGTGGCTCATGCCTGTAATCCCAGCACTTTGGGAGGCCGAGGCAGGCGGAAAGTTTGAGCTCAGGGGTTCGAAACCAGCCTAGTCAACATGATGAAACCCCGTCCCTACAAAAAAATAAAATAAAAAAAATAAGCTGGGTTGATGATGCATGCCTCTAGTCCCAGCTACTCGGAAGGATGATGTGTTGGAGAGAAGAGATAAAAAAAAGTCAACTAGATAACATCCAATAGCATAAACAAGAAGGAAGGAGGGAAGGTTGCCATGGCAGGCACCTGTAGTCCCAGCTACTCCAGAGGCTGAGGCAGGAAGATCGCTGAGCTCAAAAGTTCAAAAGTTCGATTCCATCCTGGGCAACATAGCAAGACCATGTCTCAAAAAAAAGGCATGACAAATATGAAAACATAAAGCATGCAAAGGACTTTTCTAGATTTCAATCTGTAAGAAAACATGTCCTAAGAAAAAGATGTTCTTACAATTGCTTTGTGCTAAAGAGCAACTTAATATGGTGATGAATTATGTTGTTTTTAAAGTTGCAAACTGTCATTTAAGGAATATTATTTCCATGAACGCTTCCTGTGCAATCTATTAAAGATTAAACTTCACACAGCCAAACAGTTGAAGAGACCTCATCATAAATAGACTATCCTATATCACAGCTAACGAAAATAAAAAAGGAATGTGGCATGAAAGCATAAAAACAAAAACATCTCAGATAATAATATAGAGAAAACCAAAATAAATGGGCTAGAATTCCACCCCAGAGACTGTATCCTCTTCCTTTCTCTTCCTTTTTCTTTTTTTTCTTTTCATGTTTCAGTACTAGTGAACATAACAGATTAAAACATTCTTTCCAACTATTTTGAAAACTGTTGTCATTTTCTACAACCCAAAGATTAGATACACCTCAAAATGTCCTAGAAAAGACATTTCTTAAACCTCAACAAAATGAACTTCAAAGACATTTCTTAAACCTCAACAAAATGAACTTCATTCGTTGTTTTTCACCTTTGACATGACACCATGCCAAGATTTCTAGCTCTGTATGGAGGAGACATTGGTCCCAACAATTAGCAGCTCCTTGATCCCATTTCATACAACCCATTCTAGCAATAAAAAAGAAAAAATGAACATGTATTCTGCTGACATTTCATTTACAATCTATATCAGGAGTCAGCAAACATTTTCTGTAGAGACAGAGAGTAAATATTTTAGATTTACATGTCATACAGTCTTTGTCGTAACCACTCTGCTGTTATATAGCATTAAAATAGCCACAGACAATATGTAAATGAATGAGCATGTCTGTGTTCTATTGAAACTTTATTTACAAAAACAGATGTGAGGCTGGATTTAGCTCGTGGGCCATAGTTTGCTAACCATTGCTCTGGAGTACCTATAAATGTTTATGCTCACAATAGAGGTTTGGTTGTGCTATATACCTAAATATGTATATATATATATACATAAATATAATTTTAAAGATATGTAGTCATATTGGTGGTGATTTTTGTGTCCAAAAAGAGATCTACTAAAAAAATTACTGATGTCATCATGCATCTCAGTCATTATGATAGTCATTAACTCTACATTGCTTCTTCTGCGATCTCTAACATACAGTTAGTAGATGTCAATGCTAGGAGTGAGTTTGCTGTTCTGTAGTGAAGGGCACTGATTATAATGGGGTAAGTGAGATCAACCATCATGAACTGATACATACTTATTTAATTTCAATTTCCATTGTCATTCTAACGACTATGTACTACATCTCAACCTATATTCCCTAGGTCCTAATTGAGAAACATGTGCTTTAATTCAAATAAAGAAAAAGTCCTTCACATCCATTCCAAATAGGTCAAATTGTATCCATGGTTCAACTATTAACGCACACACACACACAAACAATAGAACTCATTGAGATGTAAATTCGAGGTAAGATAGTGCAGAAGAGGGAATAAATGTGTGAATATGGAAGTAGAACAATATAAGACCCCTTTTGTGTTCTTTTTTTAACTTTTATTTTCGTTTCAGTGGGTACATGCGCAGGTTTGTTATATAGGTAAATTGTGTGTCCCAGGGGTTTGGTGCACCGATTATTTCAACACCCAACTAATAAATAAGCATAGTACCTGACATGTAATTTTTCAATCCTCCTTCTATTTCCACCCTCAAGTAGCCCCTGGTGTTCTTTATTTGTGTCCATGTGTACTCAATGTTTAGCTGCCATTTATGAGTAAGAACATATGGTAATTGGTTTTCTGTTTCTACATTAGTTACTAACGCTTAGGGTAATGGCCTCCAGCTGTATCCATGTTGCTGCAAAGAACATGATCTCATTCTTTCTTATGGCTGCATAGTATTCCATGGTCTTCCATAGTACTCCATTTTCTTATCCACCCTACCATTGTATAAGTATTCCCTTTTCTCTGCGACCTCACCAGCATCTGTTATTTTTTGACTTTTTAATAATAGATAGGATCCCTTTTGGAGGTCAGGAAATATAAATTCAGAAGTGTGAGACATCCTTTAAGGTGATGTTAGCTTTAAATGAAAAAAAAATGTGAAGCAAAGTCACTTGAATCTAGAAAGACTTTTGAGATTCTTTGGGTTTTATTGTTTTTGTTTTTACATTGACGTTATAATCTTTTCCTTTTTGCTGGTAAGAGAAACTACAGAAAACGGAATATTTACAACCACAGGTGCTTTGTTAACTGACCAAATTTTAACAAAAGTCTCAAGCAGTGCATCTCATACTGGGAGGGTGGTGTCATTCCCACCAAGGGGGGTTTGGAAATGCATGGGAGCAATTTTTATTTTGCTACCATGACTAGGGATGCTACGAAAAGTTCATGACCAGGGCATGGATGTTACACATTTGCACAAATAACATGCTCTGGTCCTTTACCTAACTGCAACTGTGTTTTCCTACAGTTCTGTCTAAAGGGATAAGGGCTTTCCTGAAGTCACACTATTTTCTTATCCATTTAAATGCAATGTTTAATTATTTTGTGTGTCATGAATAGTAAATGTATTCAAGATAATTATGAGAAGTGATAAAAGCATGACTAGTATAGGAGCTTAATGATGGCTTCTAGCTTATACTTTTTAATTGAAGACTTCACATTCATCTGAAATGATGATAAAATTCTCAGATGTCCCAAAAAATATCTCAACTTCTGATTGCAAACAAAAAACTAAGGTTTTTCAGATAGCCATCATCATTCTTTCTCTCTTCTGCAGAAGTTCCAAGAGAGCTTGGCCAGAAATAGTTTAAATACTAAATGCAAGTTGAAGCTTTGCTTTTCTTTAAAAATAGTGTATAGAAAATAATGTACAAATATATAGTGTGAATCTGCTGTTAATTTCCAATCCCTACTTTCTAGAGCTGTGGCTGTCTTTAAAAATGTTCCTAGTCTGCATTGAAATGTGCAGTAAATGTAAAATACACTTCAGATTTCAAAGACTCCATGTGAAATAAAGACTGTAAAATATCTCATAATTTTTATATTGATAATGAGTTGAAATGATAATTTGCATAGATTTGGTTAAATAGAACATATTATTAAAATTAAGATCACCTATTTTGTTTTACTTTTTTAAATGTGACTTCTAGAAAATTCAAATTGCATATGTAGCTAACACATTTCTATTGGACAGCATTGTTCTAGGGAATCAGTAAGAAATAAGCGAAAGCAGGTCATGTTTAGATGCTGTATTTAATCATTCTGGTTGGATGTCATTCACTGATCCTCTTATGTATTCCACACCATTTCACATTCCGCATGGATTTAGATAGCAGTGAACTTCCATATCAATTACAGAGTACTCTTATTTTTTCTGTGTCAGTTGATCAGTATCCACACTTGAGTATAGTTTTCATAATGGTACTTATGTTCCTGTTTCTAATTTTATACTACATGTATCAATTAAAACGCTGAAGATTCAGGAGGTTTGTCTCAATGTATGAGCTATAACAAATCAGCTGTGATTGTATGATATTCTTAGAAATCTATTTTCTCCTTCTCAGTTCTCTGTCTCCTCTAGAAGGCGCTTTCAATCTTCCAACCACAGCTTGGGAGGCTGTTCCAGTCTTGCTGACTTTTAGTAAGAAGAAAACAGTTTCCAGTGAAGGTACTATCTAAACAGTGAAGGTACTATCTAAAAATGTCTCCTTTGTGTAGAAGTGGTTTGCCATCAAACAATTCTTCTTGCATCATCAAACATCTCTTGACTGTAGCAGCTTGCAATTTTGCTATTTAATTATTTATATAACATAAGTGGACAATCTTTTTATATAGTATCTGATTGCCTTCTCAAAGAAACACTATAAAGTTTTGACTTTAGCCCCAATTTTCTAGAAGAGAGATCTGAGACTCAGAAAAGCTAATGGCTTGCCTATAGTCACACAATTAGACTTCTGATTCCTAGCCAATGCTTTTGACTCTATTCCCTGCCTCCACTGTTGCCCTGGTAGGGAAGTAATTTATATCTGAAAATTACACGGAAAAGCCAAACTGTGAAAATTGAGTTGTACAGGCCACACCCTGGAATCTGTTCTACATTTGTTTCAAACCACCAAATATTTGACTTCTGTGGAAATGGTGCCAAGGTAAATTAGGTGGAACCGGAAACAGGAACTTGCATATATGTCTGTATATTAGTAGCAATTTGAGATGTTTGAGTTTCTTTCTTTGTACAATAGAAATTGGAATAATATTTGCCATGACTAGACAAATAGTACATGCTGATAGACCGTATATTATAGATGACTCATTCCCAATAGATCATACCCTTTGACATGACTTTTTAGTTGTTAGGAGGGATTTTTCCCTATTAACCATACCCAACACAAACTTCTGTTCTTACTGGCTTTCAGAAGAAGATACTTGCATAAATTCCCCTGCAGTTATATGCTCCCTTTACTTAAAATCTGATAGCTTGCTGTATTTTATTCTATTAAATCTAAATCCTCATGCTTGATTTTCAAGAGCTCTCAATAATCTGACCCATCCTAGCCACCCAAACTTGTCTCCACTTTGCTTTTTTCTTTTTTTTTGAGATGGAGCCTCACTCTGTCACCCAGGCTGGAATATAGTGGCATAATCTTGGCTCACTGTAACCTCTGTCTCCTAAGTTCAAGTGATTCTCCTGCCTCAGCCACCACCTGGGCTAATTTTTTGTATTTTTGGTGGAGATTGGGTTTCACCACGTTGGTCAGGCTGGTCTCGAACTCCTGATCTCAGGTGATCCACCCGCCTCGGCTTCCCAAAGTGTTGGGATTACAGGCGTTAGCCACCACACCCAGCTTGTCTGCCACTTTTCTAATAGAACTCTTTCACTCTAGGAAGTTTAGGTCTCCGTACCGTCCTTTAAACAAATTGCTCTCTGCTACTGATGTGTCTTTTCCTATCTTGTTTTCTTCATTTGCCCTATCCTCTCTGTTTAGAATCTAAATTCTATGTATTCACTAAAGCTCAGTTCAGATTCCACCACCATCACTTACTTTCCTCCTTCTTTTAACTTGTTAGTGCTTAGAATTTGTAGTAAAACACATCTGAGCATTTATTGTGTGGCAGGACAGGGTTCTCTGATGCCCCACCCCCTTATTCTTACTGAGAGAAGTAACTGGTATTAGCAAGAGAGGCTTGTTTATCTTTTAGGAGTTCCCACTCTGAAGAATATGGATGAGGATTCAGAGTCATCCTCCACCCTTGGGGATGGAGCCAAATTTAGGGCTCCTTGGGCACAGGCATAAAGGCGTATCCATCTTCTAGACACTGGCCAAACACACACACAAAAAGTGAGAACTCGCAGAAGAGGGAAGAAACGAAAGAGACGTCATGACGCCCAGCAGGAAATGAGATTTTGCAGGCTGACCTGATAGAATAAAGAAATGTATGTTTGTTATCATTTTTCTGACTCACTGTATTGTGACCAATCATAGTGTTTTTATTTTTACTAAGACCTTTACCAGGATTTACTTGGTTTGTAACTCTTAAGTTACCTTTAAGGATAGTTGAATTTTATCTCTTTCTGTCTAACTTACAAATTTTCTCTACATAAGTTTTTTTGACAAGTCTACTTCAGTATAAAGGATATTTAAGTATTTAAATTGTACAGTTTTATGAGTTTCGACACATGCATATACACCTGAAGCCATCACCATGATCAAGAGGGGAAGGACACCCAAATTTCTTTGCGTCCATCTCTTCCTTATCTTGCCTCCTTGCCCCTTCACCAGGCAGCAGCTGATCTGTGTTCTGTCGTTATAAATTAGTTTGAATTTTCTAGTATTTTACATAAATGGAATTATGTAGTATGTATTGTTTTTGTCTGGTTTATTTCACTCAGCCTCCCTGTTGCTGGTATTGATCGTTCCTTATTATTGCCCAGTAGTGCTCTAAAATTTATGATCTATTTACTTGATGATGGGCATCTGGGGTTCTTAACTATTACAAATGGAGCTACTATGAACATTTGTGTGTACAAGTCTTAGTGTGGACAAATACTTTTATTTCTCTGGAATAAATACCCAGGGGTGGAAAGACTGGGTTCATATGATAGATGTGGTTTCACTTTTAAAGAAAATGCCAAACTGACTGTACCATTTAAATTCTAGCTAGCAATGTTATATCAATTGCCCTTATACTTGTCAATCTTTGTTATAATCAGCCTTTCCAATTTTAGCCATTCTAGCGGATGTGTAATAATAATATTATGGCTTTGATTTGCATTTCACTAATGGCTAATGATGTTGAGTATCTTTTCATGTATGTATTTGCCATATGCGTATCTACTTTGGCGAAATGTCTGTTCAGATATTTTGCCTATTTTCCCCAATTGGATTGTTTTCTTTTCTTTTTTTTTCCTTTTTTTCTTTCTTTCTTTGAGACGGAGTCTCGCTCTGTCGCCCAGGCTGGAGTGCAGTGGCATGATCTCGGCTCACTGCAAGCTCCGCATCCTGGGTTCATGCCATTCCATTCTCCTGCCTCAGCCTCCCGAGTAGCTGGGACTACAGGCACCTGCTACCACGCTGGGCTAATTTTTTGTATTTTTTAGTAGAGACGGAGTTTCACTGTGTTAGCCAGGATGGTCTCAATCTCCTGACCTCGTGATCCACGCGCGTCAGCCTCCCAAAGCGCTGGGATTACAGGCGTGAGCCACCGCGCCCTGCCTGGAGTGTTTTCTTATTGATAAGTTGTAAGAATTATTTATACGCTCTAAATAAAATTCTTTTTTTGAGTAGATGTTTTGCAAATACTTTCTCCTAGTCTATGGCTTACCTTTCCATTTTCATAACAGTGAATGTAGAGACAGCAAAAGTTTTTTGTTGTTGTTTCAGACAGGGTCTCCTTCTGTTGCCCAGGCTGGAGTGCAGTGGCACAACCATGGCTCACTGCAGCCTCAACCTCCCAGGCCCCAGTGATCCTCCTACCTCAGCCTCCTGAGTAGCTGGGAGCACAGGTATTTGCCACCATGCCCAGCTAACTTTTTTAATTTGGGGGGAAGAGCTGGGGGGTGGGGTCTCTCTGTGTTGCCAGCACTGATCTCAAACTCCTGGGCTCAAGCGATCCTCCTATCTTGGCCTCCCAAAGAGTGAGATTACAGGTGTGAGCCACTACGCCCAGCCAAAAGTGTTTAGTTTTATTAAGCCCAATAGATTAATTTACTTCTTTTAGAGATTGTGCTTTTTTGTGTGTATTTTAAAATCTTTGCCTATGTTTTATTCTAGAAGTTTTATACCTTTAGTTCTGACATTTAGGTCTATGATCTATTTTGAGTTAATTTTTTATATCGTATGTGGCAAGGATTGAAGTTATTTATTTATTTTTTAGTTATGGCTATGCAATTGTTTCAACACCATTTATTATAAAGATTACCTTTCTTCAGTTGAATTCTCTTGCCATGTTTGTGGAAAATCAGTTGTCTATATATGTGTGGGTCAACTTTTAGACCCTCAATTCTGTTCCATTGACTTGTATGTCTGTGTTTACAACAATACCACATGGTTGTAATTAATATAACTTAATAATAAATCTTGGTAAAGGCAATGTAACTCCTCCAACTTTGTTGTTCTTTTCAAAGATATTTTGGCTATTTTCTGTCCTTATTATATGATTTCCATGTAAATCTTAAAATTAGCTTGTCAATTTCTACAAAGAAGCCTGCTGAATTTTGATCGGGCTTGTATTAAATCCATCAAGTAATTAGGGGAAAATGGACATCATTACACATTTAAGTCTTCCAATCTGTGAAGATAGCATAGCTTTCCATTTAATTATTCCTTACTTTTTATCAGCAATGATTTGTATTCTTCAGTGCTCAGTTTTTTCACATCTGTTGTCAGATTTATTCCAAAGTATTTCATTTTTTGATGCTGTTACAAATAGCATTACTCTTTTAATTTCAAGTCATAATTGTTTATTGTGAGTGTGTAATAACACAATTAATTTTTGCATATTGATCTTTTATTCTGCAACTTTGCTAAACTCACTTTTTAATTTAGTGGCTTTTAGATTCTTTAGGATATTCTATAGTGCCAATCATTTTGTCTGCAAATTTTACTTCTTTCTTTCCGATTTGTAGGCATTTTATGTTTTTCTTGCCTTATTTCACGGGCTAGAACCTCTATTACATTGTTAAATAGAGGTGGTAAAAGCAGACCTCTGTGACTTTTTCCTTCTTTGAGGGAAAGTTTTCTGTCAATCACCAACATGACTGACGCTAGCAGTAGATTTTTTGTAAAAGCTCTTTATTAATTTGGGAAAGTTTCCGTCTATTCTCAGTGTGCTGGGAGTTTTTTGTTTTTGTTTTTGTTTTGAGACAGAGTTTTGTTCTGTGGCCCAGGCTGGAGTGCAGTGACATGATCACAGCTAACTGCAACCTCTGCCTCCCAGGTTCAAGCAATTCTCGTGCCTCAGCCTTACAAGCAGCTGGGACTAGAGGCATGCTCCACCACGCTTGGCTAATTTTTATTATTTTAGTAGAGATGGAGTTTCGCCATGTTGGCCAGGGTGGTCTCGAACTCCTGGCCTCAAGCGATCCACCTGCCTCAGCCTCCCAAAGTGCTGGGATTATAAGTGTGAGCCACCGCGCCTAGCCAAGTTTTTATTAGGAATAAATGTGGGGGCCAGGCGCCATGGCTCTCACCTGTAATCCCAGCACTTTGGGAGATGAGGCAGGTGGATCACCTGAGGTCAGGAGTTCGAGACCAGCCTGGCCAACACAGTGAAACCCCATCTCTACTAAAAATACAAAATTTAGCGTAGTGGCACATGCCTGTGATCCCTGCTACTCAGGAGGCCGAGGCAGGAGAACTGCTTGAAGCTAGGAGGCAGAGGTTGCAGTCAGCCAAGATCGCACCATTGCACTCCAGCCTGGGCAACAAGCATGAATACTTGGTCTAAAAAAAAAAAAAAAAAAAAAAAGGAAGGAAGGGAATTTGTCAAATGTTTTGTGGCATCTACTGGGATGATCATGTACATTTTATTGCTTAATCTATTAATATGATAAATTACATCGATTGGCTTTTGAATAGTAAAACAACCTTGCATTGCTGTGATAAAATCTGCTTGGTGGTGGTGCATTACCATCATTATATACTGATAGGTTCAACTTGCTAAAATTTTGTTAAGGATTACTGCATCTGTGTTCATGAAGTCTTTTATAATGTCATTATTATAAGGTTGTTTTCCGGTTTGGATATCAGAATAGTACTGGTGTTATAGAATTAATATGGACATATTTCATTCTCTTGAATTTTTTGAAAGAGTTTGTATACAGTTGGTATTATTTCTGCCTTAAATGTGTAATAGAAATCACCATTCAATTTATCTGGATCTGGAGTTTTCTTTGTTGGAAGGTTGTTTTTTTTCTTTTTCTTCTTTTTTTTTTTTTTTTTGTTTTTTTTTTTTTTTTAGATGGAGTCTTGCTCTGTCACCCAGTCTGGAGTGCAGTGGTGTGGTGCAGTCTCGGCTCACTGCAACCTCTGTCTCCTGGGTTCAAGCTATTCTCCTGCCTCAGCCTCCCAAGTAGCTGGGACTACAGGTGTGTGCCACCACGCCTGGCTAATTTTTGTATTTTTAGTAGAGACGGGGTTTCACCATGTTGGCCAGGCTGGTCTCCAACTCTTGACCTTGGGTGATCCACCCACCTCAGCCTCCCAAAGTGCTGGGATTACAGGCGTGAGCCACTGTGCCTTGCCTGGAAGGTTGTTTTTTCTAGCCACCAATTAATTTCTATAATAAATATAGGGCTTTTCAGGTTACCTTGTTTTTAACTGAATGAACTTTGGTAGTCTGTGTCTTTCAGAGGCTAAATATTTTATCTAAGTTGTCTAACTTATTTCTTCTTCTAATGTCTAGAATTTGTAGTGATGTCCTCTCTCTCATTTCTAATATTGGTATTTAGTATCTTCTCTCTTTTTAACCCCCGGATCAGTCTGACTAGAAGTTTATGAATTTTATTGATATTCTTGAAGAGTGAACTTTTAGTTTCATTGATTTTCTCTATTTTCTTTTTGTTTTTCATTTTCTTGGTTTTTAAAAATCTTATCTTTATTATTTCCTTTCTCCTGCTCACTAGGGTTTTAATTTTCTTTTCCTTTTCTAGTTTTTTAAGGTAGAAGCTGAGGATATTAATTTGAGACCTTTCTGGTTTTTCTAATAGAGGCAAATTAGGGCAATAACTTTACCTCTAAGCAGGATTTTAGTGGCATCTCACAAATTTTTTTTTTTTTTTTTGAGACAGAGTCTCGCTCTGTTGCCCAGGCTGGAGTGCAGTGGTGCAATCTCGGCTCACTGCAAGCTCCGCCTCCTGGGTTCACGCCATTCTCCTGCCTCAGCCTCTCCGAGTAGCTGGGACTACAGGCACCCGCCACCACGCACGGCTAATTTTTTTGCATTTTTAGTGGAGACGGGGTTTCACTGTGGTCTCGATCTCCTGACCTCGTGATCCGCCCGCTTCGGCCTCCCAAAATGCTGGGATTACAAGCGTGAGCCACCGCGCCCGGCCACAAATTTTTATATGTTTTCTTTTCATTTTCAATCACTGTTAAACATTTTCTTATTTCCCACTAGACTTCTTCTTTGCCTCATGCATTATTTAAAAGTTTGTTATTTAGTGTATTAGTCTGTTTTTACGCTGCTGATAAAGACCTACCTGAGTCTGGGCAATATACAAAAGAAAGAGATTTATCGGACTCACTGTTCCGCATTGCTGGGGAGGCCTCACAATCATGGTGGAAGGCAAGGAGAAGCAAGTCACATCTTACATGAATGGCAGCAGGCAAAAAGAGAGCTTGTACAGGGAGACTCCCGTTTTAAAAATCATCAGATCTCGGCCGGGCGCAGTGGCTCACGCTTGTAATCCCAGCACTTTGGGAGGCCGAGGTGGGCGGATCATGAGGTCAGGAGATCGAGACCACGGTGACACCCCGTCTCTACTAAAAATACAAAAAATTAGCCGGGCGTGGTGGCGGGCGCCTGTAGTCCCAGCTACTCGGAGAGGCTGAGGCAGGAGAATGGCGTGAACCCAGGAGGCGGAGCTTGCAGTGAGCCGAGATCGCGCCACTGCACTCCAGCCTGGGCGACAGAGTGAGACTCCATCTCAAAAAAAAAAAAAAAAAAAAAAAAAATCATCAGATCTCATGAGACCCATTCACTATCATGAGAACAGCACAGGAAAGTCCTGCCCCTGTGATTCAATCATCTGTCACTGGGTCCCGCCCACAACATGCAAGAATTATGGGAGCTACAAGATGAGATTAGGGTGGAGACACAGAGCCAAACCATATTATTCCACCCCTGGCCTCTGCCAAATCTGATATCTTCACATTTCAAAGCCAATCATGCCTCCCCAAAAGTTCCCCAAAGTCTCAACTCATTCCAACATTAACTCAAAAGTCCACAGTCAGCCGGGCATGGTGGCTCACACCTGTAATCCCAGCACTTTGGGAGGCTGAGGTGGGCAGATCACCTGAGGTCAGGAGTTTGAGACAAGCCTGGCTGATACGGCAAAACCCCATCTCTACTAAAAATACAAAAATTAGCCAGGTGTGGTAGCACACGCCTGTAATCCCAGCTACTTGGGAGGCTGAGGCAGGAGAATCACTTAAGCCTAACAGGTGGAGGTTGCAGTGAGCTAAGATTGTGCCACTGCACTCCAGCCTGGGCAACAGAGTGAGGTTCTATCTCAAAAAAAAAAAAAAAAAAAAAGTCCACAGTCCAAAGTCTTACCTGAGAAAAGGAAAGTCCCTTCCACCTATGAGCCTGTAAAATCAAAAGCAAGTTAGTTACTTCCTACATACAATGGGAGTGTGGGCACTGGATAAATAGAGCCATTCCAAATGGGAGGAATTGGCCAAAAGAAAGGGGCTAGAAGCTCTATACAAGTCCTTAATCTAGTGGGGCAGTCAAATCTTAAAGCTCCAAAACTATCTCCTTTGACCCCACGTCTCACACCCAGGTCATGCTGATGGAATGGGTGGGTTCCCATAGTCTTGGGCAGCTCCACCCCTGTGGCTTTGCAGAGTACAGCCTCCCTCCCAGCTGCCTTCACAGGCTGGCACTGAGTGTCTGTGGCTTTTCCAGGTGCACGGTGCAAGCTGTCAGTGGATCTACCATTCTGAGGTCTGGAGGATGGTGACTCTTTTCTCACAGCTCCACTAGGCAGTCCCCCAGTAGGGACTCTGTGTGGGGGATCCCATTCTAAATTTCCCTTCTGCGGTGCCCTAGCAGAGGTTATCCATGAGGGCTCCGCTCCTGCAGCAAACTTTTGCCTGAGCATCCAGGCCTTTCCTTGCATCTTCTGAAATCTAAGTGGAGGTTCCTAAACCTCAATTCTTGACTTCTGTTCACTTGCAGGCTCAACATCACATGAAAGCTGCCAAGGCTTGAGGCTTGCATCCTCTAAATCCATGGCCCAAGCTCTACATTGGCCCCTTTCAGCCACAGCTGAAGCAGGTGGCATACAGGGCACCAAGTTCCTAGACTGCGTACAGCAGAGGGACCCTGGGCCTGGCACACAAAACCACTTTTTCCTCCTAAACCTCCAGGCCTGTGATGGGAGGGGCTACCACAAAGGTCTCTGACATGCCCTGGAGACATTTTCCCCATTGTCTTGGCTCGTTGTTACTTATGCAAATTTCTGCAGCCAGCATGAATTTCTCCCCAGAAAATGGGATTTTCTTTTCTATCACATTGTCAGGCTGTAAATTTTCCAAACTTTTTTTTTTTTTTTTGAGACAGATTCTCGCTCTTTCACCAGGCTGTAATGCAGTGGCGCGACCTTGGCTCACTGCGACCTCCACCTCCCGAGTTCAAGTGATTCTCCTGCCTCAGCCTCCCAAGTAGCTGGGACTACAGGTGTGCACCACCATGCCCAGCTAATTTTTGTATTTTTAGTACAGATGGGGTTTCACCATGTTTGCCAGGATGGCCTTGATCTCTTGAGCTCATGATCCACCCACTTCAGCCTCCCAAAGTGCTGAGATTACAGGCGTGAGCCACTGTGCCCAGCCAAATTTTCCAAACTTTTATGCTCCATTTCCCTTTTGAAGCTGAATGCCTTTAACAGCACCCAAGTCACCTCTTGAATGCTTTCTTTTAGAAATTTCTTCTGCAAGATACCCTAAATCATCTCTCTCAAGTTCAAAGTTCCACAAATCTCTAGGGCAGGGGCAAAATGCTGCCAGTCTCTTTGCTAAAACATAACAAGAGTCACCTTTGCTCCAGTTCCCAACAAGTTCCTCATCTCCTTCTGAGACCACCTCCTTCTTGACCTTATTGTCCATTTTTGTCAAAGCCATTCAACAAGTCTCAAGGAAGTTCCAAATTTTCCCACATTTTCCTGTCTTCTTCTGAGCCTTCCAAATTGTTCCAACCTCTGCCTGTTACCCAGTTCCAAATTTGCTTCCACATTTTTGGGTATCTTTTAGCAATGCCCCACTATACTGGTACCAATTTACTGTATTAGTTTGTTTTCATCCTGCTGATAAAGATGTATCTGAGACTGGGCAATTTACAAAAGAAAGAGGTTTATTGGACTCACAGTTCCACATGGCTGGGGAGGCCTCACAATCATGGCAGAAGGCAAGGAGCAGCAAGCCACGTCTTACATGGATGGCAACAGACAAAAAGAGAGCTTGTACAGGGAGACTTCCATTTTAAAAACCATCAGATTTTGTGAGATCTATTCACTATCATGAGAACAGCATGGGAAAGACCCACCCCATGATTCAATAACCTCTCACCGGGTCCCTCCCACAACACGTGGGAATTATGGGAGCTACAAGATGAGATTTGGGTGGGGACACAGAGCCAAACCATAATATTTAGTTTCTAAAACTTGGAGATCTTCCAGATATCTTTTTGTTATTGATTTCTAATTTAATTCCATGTGGTCAGAGAACATATTTTGCATAATTTGAATTTTTAAAAACATATTGTTCTGTGGCCCATGACATTGTTGTAAATATTCCACAAAAACTTAAAAAGAATATGTATTCTGTTGTCGTCGAGTGGAGTGTTCTACAAATATCAATTAGGACAAGTTAATTGATGGTGTTAAGCCTTCTATATCCTTGCTGATTATCTGGGTTCTTGTTCTATCAATTACTGAGAGAGAGGTGTTGAAATCTCCAACTATTTGTGCAGTTCTCCTATTAGGTTTTATCACCTTTTGCTTCATGAATTTTAAAGCTCTATTATTAAATGTATATACATTTAAAATTGTTGTATCATCTTGATGAGTTGTCTTCTTTAACATTATGAAATGGCTATCTCTGGTAATATTCTTTGCTCTTAAATCTATTTTGTCTGATATTAATATGGCTACTCTAGCTTATTTTGATTAGTGTTAGCGTGGTTTGTCTTTTTTTACATTTAATGTATTTGTGTCATTATGTTTCTATTGTGTTTTCTTGTAGACAGCATCTAGTAGGGTATTGCTTTTGAATTGTATCTAACAATCCTGCCTTTGACCATTTACATTTAATGTGATTATTGATATGATTGATAAAATCCAGGGTCTTGTTATTTCCTTTCTATTTGTCCCATCTGTTTTTTTTTTTTCCCCTTTTACCCTTTTATCATCTACTTCTGAATTAACCACAGGTTATCTCCTTTGTGAGCTTACTAGCTATAACTCTGTGCTTTTTTGGTGTTGCCTCAGGGTTTATAATATATATCTTTATTATACTATACCTTCATGGAATATTTTATCACTTCATCTATAGTTTAAGATCTTTATTTCTATTTCTCCTCTCCTGCTTTTATACTTTTATTGTCATTCATTTTAATGTACATATATTGTATATTTCATGATATATTGTTATTAGTTTGCTTTAAACAGTTAATTATCTTTTAAAGAGATTTTAAAAATAAGAAACATGTTTTATATATTTTAAGTAGGAAAATATTTTATATTTGCCCACATATATACATTTCTGGCATTCTTTATTCTTTGTTGTATATCCAGATTTCCATCTGGTATTTTTTTCTGCCTAAAGGGCTTCAACGTTTCTTGAATTATAGATCTTGTAGTGATGAATTCTTTCAGCATTTGTGCATGTGAAAATGTATTTTACCATATTTTTGTCTTGCTTTATTTTGCATATTTAGAAATTTACTTTTTGACATGAGAGTCTTTTGGAGGGGTACAGCTTTATTGACCTATAACTCGCATATCATACAGTCCACCCACTTGAAGTGTACAGTTCTATGGTTGTTAGTATAGAGATGTGTAGCCTTCAGCACAATCAATTTTAGAACATTTCCATCACCCCAAAGAGAAACTTTGTACACTTCATCTATCAGTCCTTGAGTTCCCATCTCTTCCAGCCCTGGGCATCCTACTTTCTGTGTCTATAGATTTTTCTACTCTGAAAAATGTCATCTAAATGGAACCATACAGTATGTGGCTTTTTGTGGCTAAGTTCTTTCATTTAGAATAATGCATTCAAGGGTCACTTATGTTGTAGTATGTATCATTACTTCATTCCTTTTTAATTGTCATTGTATTGATATACCTACCATATTTTATACCTAACATTAATTCATCAGTTGAATGAACATGGGGGTTGTTTCCATTTTTTACTTTCATGAATAAGCTATTATGAGCATTGGTGGACAGGGTTTTGTGTGGATATAAGTTTCATTGCTCTTGGTTATATAACTAGGGGTAGATTTATTGGGTCATATGGTAATTCTATGTTTATCTTCTTGAGGAACTTCTAGACTATTTTCCAAAGTGCCTGTACCACTTGATATTCCTACCAGCAATGTATGCGTGTTCCCATTTCTCCACATTCTTGCCAACATCTGTTATTCTCTTTTATATTATAGCCAACCTAGTAGGTATGAAGTAGTGTCTCATTGTGGTTTTGATTTACACTCCTCTACTAGCTAATGATGTTGAGTATCTATCCTTTCATTTGCTTATGGGCCATTGAATATTTTCTTTGGAGAAATGTCTATTCCAATCCTTTGCCCGTTTTGTTTTTTTGTTTTGTTTTGTTTTGAGACAGAGTCTAGCTCTGTCGCCCAGGCTGAAGGGCAGTGGTGTGATCTCGGCTCACTGCAACCTCCTCCTCCCAGGTTCAAGTGATTCTCCTGCCTCGACCTCCCTAGTAGCTGGGATTACAGGAGCATGCCATCACACCCAGCTGATTTTGTTGTATTTTAGTAGAGATGGGGTTTCACTGTGTTGCCCAGGCTAGTCTAGAACTCCTGAGCTCAGGCAATCCACCTGCCTCGGCCTCCCAAAGTGCTAGGATTACAGGCGTGAGCCACCGCACCTGGCCCCTTTGCCCATTTTCAAATTGGGTTATTTATCTTTTTGTTATTGAGTTGTAAGAGTTCCTTATATATTCTAGGTACAAGTCCTTTATCAGATATATTAATTTCAAATATTTTCTTCTGTTCTTTGTGACTGCCTTTTCATTTTTCTTTTTTTAAATTTTGTTTTGATATAATGTCTCTTCATTTTCTTCATGGTAACCTTTGAAGCATAGAAGTTTTATATTTGATAAAGTCTAATTTATCTGTTCTTTTCTTTTGTTCCTTGTGCTTTTGGTGTCATAGATGAAAAACCATTGCCTATTCCAGGATTTACCCCTATGTTTTTTTCGAAGAATCTTATGGTTTTAGCTATGATATTTAGGTCTGTGATCCATTTGGAGTTAAGTTTTATATGTGGTAGGAGGTAGGGTTCAACTTAACCCTTTCGCACATGGATATTCAGTTGTCTTAGCATCATTCATTGAAAAGACTTTACCTCATCTTTGAAAGAAAGACTACCTCATCTTTGGTATATAATTCCAGAATGTCAACTTTCTTTTCTTTCAGAACTTTAAAAATGTTGATCTACTGCGTTCTGGCTGACATGGCTCTGAAAAGAAGTATACTGTCATTTTATCTTTGCTCCTTTCTATATATTATGTATATTTTCTGTAGATCCTTTTCAAGTTTTTTTCCTTACCACTGGTTTTAGCTAATTTGATGTGCATTGGTGTTGTTTTCTTGATGTTTCCTGTGCTTGGGGTTTGTTGGGCTTCTTGAATCTATGAGTTTTCATCAAATTTGGAATACCTTTACTCATTATTTATTCAAAAATGTTTTCTGTCTCTTCATCTCCTTCAGAGACCCCAATTACACATACATTGGACTGGTTGAAGTTGTGCACACGATGGTCTATTCATTTCTTTCCATCTCTTTACTCTTTGTGTTTCATTGTTTGATTTTTTTCTTTTTAAAAATTTTTGTTTTTCTTTTTTTGCTTTGTACATCTGTCAGCTCATACCTATGGGTTTCATTGTGAAGAGTTTATATTGCTACATCTTCAAGCTCACTAATATTGTCTTCTGTAGTATACAGTTTTTGTTAATCCTATCCAGTGTATTTTTTTATCTTAGGCATTGTTTTTTTTCACCTAAGTTTGAATTCAATTGTTTTTATATCTTGTTTCTCTTTTATATACGTATGCTTTCCTATAGCATTTTGAACATATGGACTATAACTGTGTTCATATCCTTGTGTAATAATTCCATCATTAGTGTCATTTTTGATCATTTCTATTGATCCATTTCTCTTCATTATGGGTTGCATTTTCTTACTTCTTTGCATACCTTATAATTTTTCACTGCATTCCAGACATCATGAATTTACCTTGTTGAGTGTTAGATATTTTTGTATTCTTTTAAATATGCTAGAGGTTTATTCTGGAATGCAGTTAATTTACTTGGAAGCATTTTGATCTTTTCAAGGCTTGCTTTTAAGTTTTGCTAGGCAGGACCAGGGTAGCCTCTAATCTTGGGCTAATTTTTCCCTTTTACTGAATACTTTACTTGATGCCCTGTTTATTACAGATTTTTCATTTTTTTTTTTTTTTTTTTTGAGACGGAGTCTCGCTCTACTCTGGCTGGTGATAATACAAACTGTTCTGCACTCTAACAATTGTCTCTTCCATTCCTCCCTGGTGTTCTTTTCCTGGCATCAGCTAGTTCCTTACACACATATGCTTATTGTTCTTCAGCTGAAGACTTGAAGGAAATTCTCTGTAGATCTCTGGAGCTGTCTCTGTACAATTCTCTCTTTTCCATGTAGCATTTTTTTTTTCCTCTCTTGGACTTTGCTTTGTGAACTCTAGCTACACTGGCTTCCTCAAACTCTCAAATCTGTTTCTTTAACTCAAGAAGATTTCCTATTTGAGTTTCCCTTCCCTGGCTGTGTCCTGGAAACTCTCCAGGCAGTAAGCAAGGGCAATCATAGCACTCATCTCATCTCTCAAGTTTATGTTAGGGATTACTGTTCTATATTGCTTATTGTCCAATGTCTGATAACATTTCATATATTTTGTCCAGATTTTTAGATGTTTAATGTGAAAGGGTAGATCCTGTCCCTGTTACTCCATCTTGGGTGGAAGCTATAGTTGTCAATAAATGTTTGACTCCATTCTCTAAACACTGAGTGATTTTATCATTGGCAATAGACTAGGTTCTTACTGGTAACTTCAGTGTTAGACCTTCTGTTTGTTCATTGCTAGGCACCATGTCAAGTTTACAATGATATATGTTATTGTGATGTCTCCTATTTGTTTCAGTTATCTCTTGTTTTCTCATTTAGACTGCAAATTCCCTGAGGTCAGAAACCCTCCAATCTTACATTTTTATGTATCTTCCACCCAAAACTAGACAAATTTATTTTTAACTCTTAATCTTTACCCATTTGAAAATTCCATTTGAAGTGTTACCAAATAATACACATAGGATTAGAGTATATGTTAAACATCAATGCCACATATTCAAGTGCTATGAGTGAAAATGAATGCTGATTCATCCCCTAATTTTATATACGCTAGGAGGAAGAACCACCACCCCTACCTTCATTGTGGTCAGCTGAGAACTGTCTTCTAATTATCCACCAGGCTTGTCAATATCTTTTTAAGAAAATAATTTTTTCAAAAATGCGGATAAATCAAAACCCTGTAAAATCTACACACTTAAGTAGCTAGTTCTTCAGTAACAGAGAGCTCTGACCTTTCATGTAAAAGCATATGTAAATATTAGTCAAAGTAAATATTATTCACTTTGTAAAGTAATAATATTCAATTAGATCATGTTGGAGTTTTTTTTTTATCAATGAATTGTTATTAATTCTAATCTAAGGAGAAATAAGATAAAATCATGTTCTAAATCTGCTTTAATATTCTGGTAGTATATAGGGAAAAAATACGTGCTATTTCATGCACTCCCTCTGCAACAAATACACCCTCATTCAACAGTAAATACATTTCAGGTTCTGTCCTTGGCGGTAAGGATGCCGCTGAGGGGAAGACACCAAATGCCTTGTTTTCATGGTATATTCCCTTTTGGTACTATTCCTTTTATGGAGGCTTTATTTAGGTTAATAGCATAATATATTTATAATATGTGAAGATCCGTGGGTTTATTCAACAAATCATTTGTTGAGTACCTTATATATTCCAGACATTGTTCTAGGCACTGATACTACAGCAGTGAACAAAACAGACAAATCTGCTGCTTCCATGGAGCTTATATTGGAGGTTGGGTGGCAGTGAAGTAGATAAACATCAGGCAGGTGGTAAATGCTCTAAAGAAAAATAAAGCAGGGTGATGAGCCAGCTAGTTATGAGAAGGAGTTCTGTTTTATGTAGGGGTATCAGGGAAGGCCTCACTTGTAAGATATGGCACTGTTACAGAGACACGATGAAGTGAGGAAACTAGTTAGCCAGGCAGACTATTTGCGGAATTATTCCAGGCTGAAGGAAAATTGCAAGTGCAGATACACGAATGCAGGGTTAGGCTTGGTGTATCTGAGTGGAACCAACAGAGCAAGGGAGGAGTGTTAGGAAATGAGGGTAAAAGGGCAGAGGAGTAAAATTAAATAAGACAGTGTACTCCATAAAAAAGTAATTGCATTTTACTTGGAAATGGGAAGCCATGGGAAGGTTATGAGCAGGGGAGAGGCATGACCACATTTATTTCATAAAACTATTGCCTTAGCTACTATTGAGACTATGACTTTGGAAGGTCAAGAGCAGAAGCAAGAACATGACAAGGCTATTGCAGTTATTCGGGTGAAAGATGGGTGGCCTGGCCTGCACTGCTGGCACTGGAGATGGGGAGAAGTGGTCAGATTCTGAATGTATTTCAAACGTTTATGCTGAGTGAAAGAGTCAGACAAAAAAAGAATGTATACTGTACTATTCCATTTATATCAAATTCTAGAAAATGCAAACAAATCTGCAGTGACAGAAGGTTGTCTGAAGACAGCTGGGACAAGGGAGGGAGGGATTATAAAGGATCATGAGAACTCTTTCAGAGGTGATGAATATGTTAATTAGCTTCATTATGGTAATAGTCTCATGGGTGTAGACATATGTCAAAAATTATCAAATTGTACACTTTAAACATGTGCAATTTATTGTAGGTTAATTATACTTCAACAAAGCTATTAAAAAAGACATGGGATTGTCTAATGGATTGGACTTGGGTGTGAGAGAAAAAAGGCCAAAGATGGTTTGTATGTTTTTGGCTTAAGCACCTGGAAGATAGGAATTAAATTGTCATTCCTATTCCTCAAATAGGGAAGACTGAAAGGAGCAGAGTTTGAGAGAAAAAGATAAAGAGTTTGGTTTTCAACATATTGTTAGAGATGCCTATTAGACACATCTAAGATATTAAAACCAATAAATACACAGTAGAAAAGAAATGAAGAATGAGCGGAACTACTACTTGGATAGAAAGTGCTTGTCCATGACCTTACCAAATGTATATTTTCTCAGGACAGCATTGGAATTACATTGGCCCAATAGGATCTCTCACGGCTCCTACAGACAAAAATTTGTGAGCATCTGTTTACCGTTTTTTCCTTATTCGATATAGTGGATTGCACAGACAAGCCACATTCTTTCTTCTTGCTTTTAAATAATATGATTTGTTTGGGAAACCAGCTGCTGGGTTTGTTGTTCAAGGTTGATGAGTAACCCTAGAGATTGCAATGAGAAGCTGCTGGTCACAGACAAATGCCAAGTTCTTCAACCAGGGCTGGAGAGCATTGTAGCCACTCTTCTCTGGGCTGACCTGCTCATGCCGTCCCCTGCTTTTTTAATTACACATATAAATAATCCAGTATAGTATGATTTAAGTAAGATTTTGCTTCCCTGCTCAGAAAGAAAGTACAAAAATTGCTTGTTGCTTGATGGAGTCTTTACAGAGTTGTGATTAAAAAGGAGCATACTACCTGGGTTTGAATCTTAGCTCCATCACTCACTAGGTCCTTGAATGCCTTAAGGTAGTCATCTCTGAATTGGGGATCATAATAGGACCTACTACTCTAAGGTGCGATTGTGAAGATTAATCTTAATTCATATGTATAAAGACCCTAGAATAACAACAGGGCATAAAGTACTCAATAAATGTTAGCTGCTATTAACTAGTTTTCCCTACTCTGACAATTATTGTTTAGTTGTTTTCATGTCAGTTGGTTTTCACTAAGTCGTGGACTTAGTGAAGGTCCTCTCCCACACCACCCTGGGTGCTTTATACAATGTCTGGCATGAAATAAGTATAAAATGGAAGCTCATCACACTGTTGTTGAATTAATTTACTTTTTCCCTATGGATATAGATCTACGAATCTCAAGATCTCAGCCCAAGGACCATTACCCATTTCTATTAACGACCAAGCAGGCCACGGGCTCTGATTTACATCCTCAGCCCCCTATTCCACTCACCTCCCCCTTTCTTAATCAAAGAGCATCATGGGATGGTGCCCCCAAGGAAGCCCTGGGAGGCTGAAGAGGAGGGAGCCTGAAACCAGAGAATAACAGTGGCAAATCGCGGGTGGGATTTGGTAGTTCAGAAAAGGAGGTACCATGCCAAGAGTGGGGGTAGCGGGGTGAAGTAGCGGGGTGAAGTGGGGGGCTGGTTCGGGACAGGCCACAAACCAGAAGCTGCGAGAAGGTGGCAGAAGAGACCTGTTGAGATGGCGCAGGGTTGGGGGACCCAAGCGTGCAGGGAGGGGTGAACTACGAATGGAGTCACGCGGAGGTTCTGCGAGGGACTGGAGCAAAGGCAGGTGATTGGTCGAGGGAGAACACTTAAGAGTCCTGGTTACCAAAGCAGCGACCAGAGGAGAAGGCTTCGAGGAGAGGATGAGGCTGCTGCCAGTCCTCTTCCTGGAGATCTCCCCCATCCCTCCTAGAGCCCCTGCTAACGTGTCAGTCGGAAACTGCTCAGACCTTCGCGGGCGCCGCCCCTCTGCGCATGTCTTCCCACACGCCCCCGGCGCTCCGCCCGGTCCCCGCCCGCGTCCCCGCCCCCGCCCCGCCCGCGTCCCCGCCCGCGTCCCCGCCCCCGCCCCGCCCGCGTCCCCGCCCCCGCCCCGTCCCGCGCCCGTCCCCGCCCCGTCCCGCCCCCGTCCCCGCCCCCGCCCCGTCCCGCCCCCGTCCCCGCCCCGTCCCGCCCCCGTCCCCGCCCCTCTGCGCCCGCCCCGGCCTCCTCCTCCGCGTCACCGGCTCCCCGAGGTGACCACAACATGGCTGCGGCGCCTGGGCTGCTCGTCTGGCTGCTTGTGCTCGGGCTGCCCTGGCGGGTGCCGGGCCAGCTGGACCCCAGCACTGGCCGGCGCTTCTCGGAGCACAAACTCTGCGCGGACGACGAATGCAGCAGTGAGTGCGCTGGAGGGGCGGCTGGCCCCGGGGTCTCCGCGGCGGCGCCGCCTGGGCTGTGCGGGGGCCGGAGTTCCGCAGCCCCGCGGGCCGGCCCGGGGGTCGCAGGCGGGACGGGCTGAACGCGGGGGTGGGCGTGCTCCGGATCCCTGTGTCTGCCTTCTCCCGCTCTGCCTGCGCCCGGCCCCTCGGGCCTGACAATGGGGGTCTGCACCTCCCACTTGTTGCCAGCGTTTTATTTTTCCTCTGCTGAGGCGGGGGGTTGCTTGCGGTGGTCCCTGGCTTCCCCAGTAGTGGCTCACAGCGTCCCCTTCCTACCCGCCCCCCAACCACCTGGGCTCGGAGGGTAGATGTGGTTGCGCGCCGTGCGTCTGGGCTCCCCACGCCGCAACCAAAGCTTTCCTGCCTGCGCTGCGGGGACCTCGGTGGGTGCATCACCCCGGCAGATGCGCTAAGGGCTCAGTGGGCGTTTTCCCAGTGGCAGGTTGATGGTGGGGTTTCTTTGGAAAGGCTCCCTGGCGCTGCTCCTTTGCCCTTCTGCTTTATTGGGATTTGGGCTTGTACCGCCTTTTGAACAGGAATTGGGAGTTTAGGTTTGGGACGAGTCCGGAGTCCAAGCACTCATTGTATTCCGAGGTCTCTGCCCCGACTTTGATCAATCCTGTCGTTTCTGTGCTTGGAAGCCTCCTTGCAGACTGCCAGGCAGGGCTGCAGGAAGACCAAAATCTTTCGCTCTGCAGAGACCGAGGATCTGCACCGGCCACCTGGGACCGGCAGCCTCCTCTTCTGTGCGCAGGAAGCGGAATTGCTCTCCAGTCTGGGATTGGAGGTGGGCGGTGGAGAGGGCACAGATCTTCAGGCTCAGATGAAGAGCGTTGTTACAGGAATGACAGTAAATACTCCAAGGATCTCATAAGCCAATTGGTTTAGCCTTGGCCACTTGTGTGTTGAAACCTCTTCCCTGTGTGTTCGCCGGACCAGGATCATTTTAGGGCCTCCCAGACCGTCTCAACCTTGTAACTTACTGACAGCCACTGCAGAAACGGTTTTTCATACACTGTTAAGCAATGCCTATAGAAAAGTATTCATTTTAAGAAGGCCAAGAACCCTACGGTTTAGCTATTTATATTCAAATTGATGTTATCAAAACCGAATTTCATAATATGAACTGTTTGTATCTCTACAACACTAATCAAGAAAAGAGATCTCTAATGAGTGTGAAGCCATTGCTAGAGATAACCCTGTGGTTGATGTAAATAAACACTACAAAAGCGGTACAACTGCCATGATTTTTCCCTTTAGTTTTCTTGGGTCAAAACCACGCTGTTACCCATTTGCTGTTGGCAATGGCAAGATAGTTGGTATTCTTTGCTTGCAAGCATTGCCCTGCCTGGGTTCCTCAAAACAGGTTACCTGGAGAATCATCACATCACTGATGCTTCTTCAGTACTGAGGCGTGATGTTAGAAGAGCTCACGGTTGTAACATAATTTGAGAAATGGTAGTGTTCAGAGGAAACCAAATACAATAGGCATCAACAGGAGCAAGGTCTAGATGAATCTGTCTTGTGTTGTAGAAAGTGTTTAGTAATGTGAGTGTGTACGGTGCCCTTGTGTGCTTTTCAAATAGCTGTTCCACAGAGCGCATTTTGTTGGCATCTGATATATTATTATAAATCCTCTATGATCTATTATAAGGGGGAGCAAAAGAAACATTGCCATTTCCAATTCTGATCTTATTCTCAACCTTAAATTGTCCATCACCTTAAACCTGGCCTCACACTCAATTATATCTGAGCTACAAAGCTGACATGTTGGAAAGTAATCAGAGTTTAGCTTCAAAAAACAAGTAGCCCCTTCCAAATCTATATGCGTGTATAGCCATTTAAAGGCATGTTTTTAATGTATTTTATTGCAAATTGGCTTTTGGAAAAAATCTTATTTCCATTCATCCTTCTTTGTTTCTGCGATTTAGATGTATTTATTGTCCATTTCATCTTACATGGGAAACTGTGTATGTGGTCAAGAAAAATAAAAGTACTGCTTCTACCAGTTTCTAGATCAAGCGTGATTGAATTACTGGCCTATTCTCATAGTTTTGCTTAGTCCCAGCCAAATGAGATGTCGACTTTTGATTTTGTTTATAGAAAAATATACATAAGGGTATTCTTTCCTTTGTTTTGAAACTTAATGTTGGATACAGTCAACATTATTTACTTTCAGTAAACATTGCTTTGTGATGTAATTGAATCTATAGTAGGGTGTGATAGATATCCTTTCCCATTAATTTATCCAGACACTGTACTGAGGGAACAACTTGGCTGCAAATGAAATTGACAGTGTTTACTGCTACATAGTACTGGTTACAGTCACCTGAAGATAGAGCCTTTTAGTGGTTAGTTCAAGTTAATTGACCTCTGGGTGTTCCTGGGTACTATAGTTCCCTATTACCCTTTCATGTAGCCATGCTTAAGCTAGTCATCATCTGGGCTTGAATTTACCCATTTGCAAAAGGAAGCTTTTTATGAATATGAAACAGAAAAGACTGAGGACTAGAAGGTTAGAGAGGGAATCGAGAGTTTCACTTGGGTGAGAAAAGCCTTGTGTGGTAGTTGACACATTGCTTTTTGTTTCTCAGTATTATCCATAGAGAAAAATAGAGAAGGTTTTCCTTTCCCTTGTCTGCTTGCAGAAGGTATGATTTATAGCAGTAAAGCTCTAAGGATTTGAGATACTTTGAGCATATGAAAGAAATTCCAGAGAGTACTGGAAAAACTTGGTTGTTTATAGTGGGATTCTTATATTTCCTGATAAATCAATACGCACTGTGAACACTGAATCCTGATATCTAGCTATTTTTTTCTCTCTCTTTTTATACAGTGTTAATGTACCGCGGTGAGGCTCTTGAAGATTTCACAGGCCCGGATTGTCGTTTTTTGAATTTTAAAAAAGGTGATCCTGTATATGTTTACTATAAACTGGCAAGAGGATGGCCTGAAGTTTGGGCTGGAAGTGTAAGTAAAATTTTGAAATACTTTATTTGCTTAATTTTTATTGGCTTCTTTAGCACTATAGATTTAAATGACTGCATTTTCTTGGGACCTTTGATGGAGTTAACTTGTCCTCTCTGACTGACTGTGAAAAAAGATGGTCCTGTGTCCCCAGCAGGCCTTGGGTCTGCACAGAGTAGGGGCTCAGCAGAGCCTTCTGAAATAGAACTGATTCTGGCAAGTTCCCCTCAGCGTCAACCTCTAGGATGCTCCATACATATTAGAGGTTGAAACGGTAAGAGCTGAAAAATTCTTTACTTCATTGCTTTAAAAAGGAAGGATTCATAGGAATTAGACTTACTCCTGTAAACTGTGTGTGAGAGAGTGTTTCAGGCATGTAAGTTTAAAGTTGATTTTATGTGTATTTCTTTGTTTGTATTATTATTTATGAAAAAGTGGCAGTCTTGGGAACAGTTCCCTAATCATCTGTGCTATTATAAGTCTGTAAAAAAGCAAACTGTTGTGTTTCCCGTGTGCTTTCTTGTTTGTATTTTTGTTTGCAGCCTTGGGGGTCATCCTTGTCCTGCTTTTCAGACACTTGTGTCTGGAGGTTACCCCAGGGGATCTGTTCCCAGCTGATTTTATGGGTACCCTGATATCAGACCTGGCAATCAATGACTGCATCATGCTTTGGTGTTTTTAATGAGATTCACTGGGAGTGACCTGATTGAGAGGCCTGTCTTATGAGTTATTGTCCTTTCCTTTCTAGAAAGCATGATATGTGGACTGTGTCTTTACTTCAGGTAGTAAGGGTCCTCGATATCTTTAGGATTGTCCCAACTTAGAGAAATACCCATCCCAACTATGAAAGTTTTCACTGTCAGTAAAACACCAAACAAACAAAGAGAAAATAAGGCTTGAGAAATCCCCTTGGGGAAAATAGACTGATTTTGTTGGCATTCCAAGTTCCTAGGGAGTAATCTTGGGAAACAACAACTGGTCAGGTTCAGCTCTCCTATTTAGAGAGCATCCCAAGTGACTCACTCCATACCAAAACAAATCTATTCTGTTTCTTTCAAATCTACCTAATGAGATTTGTTGATAATCTTTACTCTTGGAAATGTTTTTCTATGTACCTAGGCTGCGTTTTTCATAGAACAGTTAAGTTTTTTTTTCCACTCCTCATCTTTGTGCATTTGGATGAATGAACTTGACTTAACATTTTCCTCCCACTGCAGTTTTGCTCATTCACGTATTCACCTCTGGATGTCCTGTCAGTCTTTCTGGGTCGCACCTCTCATCCTGCCTTCATAAGGAACACTGCCTTCAGCACCCAGCCAGAAGCGATCTTTGCTGCCTGATGATTGTTTAGGTGGCAAACTTTGTTTGCACTGTTCATGTGGCATTTGCTTTACTGCTTTGTATGGCAGTTAATTTGTGTACTGTCTTAGCACACGTAAAGTCAAAGACTCTTTAATGGAAAGGCTCATGCCTTATCTGTCTTCTTTTTCAGTATTTCCTTACGAGGCAGTGGCATTTATTTATATTTGTCCTGATACTATCTTATGCAGAATTTGTTCTCTTAAGGCAATACTCTACTTTCCCCCCTACCCCCTGCCCAAATGAAATCAACAGTACCTTGGCAGAAATGATGTATGAAAGCAAAATTAGACATAAAGATTTTTTCTTGTCATGTGGGCCTATGATTTTTTTTTTTTTTTTTGGTCAAATCATAAGAAATGAGATGCCACCTGTGGTCCCAATTGACAAAGATTAAGGAAGGTTAATGTATAGTATTTCCCTTTCTCTATATACCTCTACCTCTGATTTGTTTCCTTTTTCCAGGTTCTCCCTTAAAATAGTCTGCCCTCTAATTTGATGAACCTTATTCTTAGGAAAGTAAAAACTCTGTCTTCAGCTTTCAAAATGATTCTCGTTTCTGTTTCTTAGTTGTCATTCTGCAGTCTTTTTTGGTTTTTTAGCATTTTAGACTTCATCTGCCAATAACACAGAGTTTAATTGCCCTTATCTAATCTCCTTGGCAGTATTTTACTACTAATACTGGCTTTCAGATAGTTTTCAGATCGAGAGCACTCATGAATGGAGATGTTTTATGAATTAGTGATAAGATGGCCTTTTTTTCTTTTTGTGCATTTGATTTACATGCCAGCCTCCTTCTTTAATGATTGGGAGATCTACCTCTTCCTTTCAGACAGTAGCTAGTAAAAGACTGTGTGTTTCTCAAGAGGGCACATTTTACTAGTGCTGAAAATGAATGGAATTATTTTCTGTAGAGATTTTGGTTTGCGTGAAATGAAAGCTTGGTGTGCAGATTAGTGTGTATTACACTGTAATTTTGTTTTGTCTCCAGTTACCTGTAATATCGTTTTGGAAAATGGCAGTATAGCAAGCACATCATATCCGCAAATACAGTTGATCCTTGGGCAACACAGGTTTGAACTCTGTGGGTCCACTTATAGTGCAGATTTCTTTCAATAAATATATTGTAAAATTTTGTGGAGGTTTGCATTAATTTGTTAAAAACTCTCAGACTGCATAACCTAGAAATACTGAAAAAATTAAGAAAAAGGTATGTTATTGATATGTAAACTATATGTAGATCCTAGTGTATTTTATTCTTTACTACCATAAAACATACACAAATCTGTATAAAAAGTTAGTTTATCAAAACGTACACACACAAACTCAGATCTTACATGGCGCCTTTCGCAGTCAAGAGAAATATAAACATAAAGATAAAATATTAAATCATAATTGCATAAATTAATTGTACTACATACTGTACTATAATATTTCATAGCCACCTCCTCTTGCTATTCTAGTGAGCTCAAGTATTGTGAGTATCCACTTAAAATGCCATGTGATGCTAATCATTTCCACGTGAGCAGTTGATCGCTCCAGTAAATTGCATAGTGCGTAAAAAGTGATCGCTTGTGGTTCTCATGTATTTTTTGTGTTTAGTGCAGTACTATAAACCTTGAATAACACTCTGGGACCCATACAAAGTGTCACTAGTGATGTTGGAAGTGGTCTCAAATAGCGGAGAAAAGTAATGACATTACAAGAAAAAGTTGATTGCTTGATATGTGCTATAGATTGAGGTTTGCAGCTCTCTCGTTTATATTTCTCATACAGAATTTGATTGATATGTGTCCCTTTTGCCCATTCTTTTGTATAGGTTGGACGCATTTTTGGATATTTTCCAAAAGATTTAATCCAGGTAGTCCATGAATATACCAAAGAAGAGCTACAAATTCCAACAGATGTAAGTTGTGGATTTCTGTCTTGTTCTCAGTTATAAGTTGGCTCATAAGTGACTACCTAGAAAAAAAGAAAAATTTCAAAAGAATTTAAATGAGATTTTATCATAATCTGATAGTTATCTAATATATTGAAATAGATGTTCTTATATAAGGCTATGTACTCTTTTTTTTTTTTTTTTTTTTTTGAGCCGGGGTCTCGCTCTGTCACCCAGGCTGGAGTGCAGTGGTGTGATCTCGGCTCACTGCACACTGCGCTTCCTGGGTTCACACCATTCTCCTGCCTCAGCCTCACAAGTAGCTGGGACTACAGGCGCCCGCCACCACGCCCAGCTAATTTTTTCTATTTTTAGTAGAGACGAGGTTTCATTGTGTTAGCCAGGATGGTCTCGATCTCCTGACCTCGTGATCTGCCCGCCTCCGCCTCCCAAAGTGCTGGGATTACATGCGTGAGCCACCGCGCCCAGCCAAGGCTGTGTACTCTTATACAAGGCTTTTCTTTGCTGCTTTATATGTGAAAAATTAAGAGTTCAGTAGTTTTATATTTACTTATTAATGTTAGAAGGCAAATAATTTCATTTCACAAGCAAAAGGAGAAATTTGAAAACTACTTATTGGATAGCTGTTAGACATTTTAAGGATATAGAAATCAGGTTAAATTAATTAAGCTCAAATTTTATACTGAGCCAGAAATGCAAACTTACAAAGGTTTTCTTATTATTGACTCTTTAGTGATTTAAGGGATTATAGTTATAGATTTGGAAAAGGGAACTAGAGTGTTTCAGGTAAGGTCCAGTCTCATATCTGTAAGGCGCTAACTACACATTCTGTAGAGCATTTATCTATAGTGCACAATGGCTTCGTGACTAAAAGGATTTTGTGTTCTAGAATCTGCATTCCATCTGATTATTATTTTTTTGAGACGGAGTCTCTCTCTGCCGCCCAGGCTGGAGTGCAGTGGTGGGATACCAGCTCACTGCAGCCTCCGCCTCCCAGGTTCAAGCAATTCTCCTTCCTCAGCCTCCGGAGTAGCTGGGATTACAGGCACCTGCCACCACGCTCAGCCAATTTTTTTGTGTTTTTAGTAGGGACCAGGTTTCACCGTGTTGGCCGGGCTGGTCTCAAACTCCTGACCTCAAGTGATCCATCTGCCTTGGCCTTCCAAAGTGCTAGGATTACAGGCTGCATAATATATATATATAAAACACCGTGCCCAGCCCCCCATCTGATTGTTTTCTGAGTTTTAGAATTTATAGTAATTGATGTCTGCTTTCATTCAAAAGTCTTTGAGTAGCTCTGTGGAGTTGCTGCAGAGCATGCAAGCTGCTGGGCTAGGGCAGTTCTTAGATGAGATTGGCCGAGTGAAGTCACAGAGCTATTGCTGTGCTTAAAATTTCTCGATGCTCTCAGGGGTTATATAGTCAATCCTATTGCCTGTTTGGCTTCACTCCTGATGAAGAGACTGCCCAAGATATGGGTGTGAGATAGCAATTCATTGATCACAGAGACCTGACCTGTTTTGGATTCTGTATACTAATTGCAGTTCCCACTGCATGATTCCCTTGATATTAAAAATATTGGCTCAGAAGTGTGCATGATGGAAAGAGGGAAGTCATTCATCTCCAGTACACTGGAAAGGTCTCACCAGAAGATTGTGAATGTTTAGTTAGGGGAAGAAAATTATCTTTGTTGGTTTTTTAACTTTTCCATTTTATGGCTGCTTGTATGTCAATTTGCTTACCGGTGGAGGAAAGGAAAAATACAGATTTACTTGACAGTCCTGAAAGCAGATCTTAGTGACTGCCTAGAATCCTTATTTGGAGTTAGGTACCTACCTTACTGAATCTTGTTTTCAAGTTGTTCTTGTGGCAGTATTAAAATGGGGAGCCTCCTTTACACCATTCTTTGTTCTCTTACATTTTTATATCTCATGCACCTGTATCTCAGTAAGTTCCTTCTGAAGCTGATTTCTTTCCCAGTCCGAGGAAAACATGAGCCCCAAATCCATGTAGACTGAGAGCCTGACAGCCAGGTGATTCAGCCTGTTTCTGACTGGGTGAGCAGAGAAGTATGACATAGAGGGCACAATGTAGAGAAGCTGATGGTCTTTCAGCACCTCCTGGATGGGTTATTATGAGGTGAATTCCCAGAACATCAGGCATAGATATTGGGAGTTGGGGAACCCAATAAATGACACCTCACTTTTCCCCACCTGTGCTCAAAACAAATTGAGAGACCCAGGAGTTGGGCAAATAGGAGATCAAAATGACCCCATTATTTACTGATAAAGCTGTTCAGAGTATGCAGAAATAATGGGCTTTCTAACATTGCAGTCTAAACTAAGATGGACTTATCCAGTCACAAGACAGAGCTAACCAATAGGGGTCTCCCCAGGTGGGACTGTCCATGTAAAATGGACAGCATGGAGGAACAGAATATGTGTTTCCTCTCCAGCAGATCCCAAACAGAAAACAGGATTGGGACTGAGCAAACTCACCAGCCACATGAATCATTCTTCCCCTGGGGAAGAGAGAATGAAGGGAAGCCAGGAGTATTACTCAGATGGGAAAGTGGGTTCCAGCCTCCTATCCACCCACTGCCCAAGAACAATCAGTGCCCAGTGTTGACGCAAAAGCTCCTCTAGAGCCAAACGTGAATTTGAGATTATCTCAATCATTAACATGGATAAGAGTTTGCTCTGGTGACACTTGGCTATTGACAGACTAATGTTTTTCTTTTTCTTACAGGAGACGGATTTTGTTTGTTTTGATGGAGGAAGAGATGATTTTCATAATTATAATGTAGAAGAACTTTTAGGGTTTTTGGAACTGTACAATTCTGCAGCTAGAGATTCTGAGAAAGCTGTAGAAAAAACTTCACAGGATATGGAAAAAAACCCTGAATTATCTAAGGAAAGGGAACCTGAGCCTGAACCAGTAGAAGCCAACTCAGAGGAAAGTGATAGTGTATTCTCAGAAAACACTGAGGATCTTCAGGAACAGTTTACAACTCAGAAGCACCACTCCCATGCAGACAGCCAAGCAGATCATGCTCAGGGAGAGCAGCCTTCATTTGAATCTTTTGAAGAAATGCTGCAAGATAAACTAAAAGTGCCAGAAAGTGAAAACAACAAAACCAGCAATAGTTCTCAGGTCTCAAATGAACAGGATAAGATTGATGCCTATAAACTTTTGAAAAAAGAAATGACTCTAGACTTGAAAACCAAATTTGGCTCAACAGCGGATGCGCTTGTATCTGATGATGAGACAACCAGACTCGTTACTTCATTAGAAGATGATTTGGATGAGGAATTGGATGCTGAGTATTATGCAGTTGGAAAGGAAGATGAGGAGAACCAAGAAGACTTTGATGAGTTGCCTTTACTTACCTTTACAGATAGGGAAGATATGAAAACTCCAGCAAAGTCTGGAGTTGAGAAATATCCAACAGATAAAGAGCAGATGAAGAGGACAAGGTCAAATGAAGAGGACAAGGTTCAGCTAACTGTGCCCCCTGGCATCAAAAATGATGATAAAAATATACTAACAACCTGGGGGGACACTATCTTCTCTATTGTCACAGGAGGTGAAGAAAAAAGACATACGATGGATTTAGAGAGCTCTAGTTCAGAGGAAGAAAAAGATGATGATGATGCATTAGTCCCACATAGCAAACAGGGGAAACCACAGTCAGCAACAGATTATAGTGACCCTGACAATGTAGATGATGGTCTTTTTATTGTAGACGATCCTAAAACAAATAATGACAAAGAAGTAAACACGGAACATCACATTAAAGGAAAAGGGAGGGGAGTTCAGGAATCCAAGAGGGGCCTGGTACAAGATGAGACAGAATTAGAGGATGAAAAGCAAGAAGGCATGACTCTGCACAGTTCTGTTGACAGCAATAACCTCAACTCTATGCCAGCTGCTGAAAAGGGTAAAGACACATTAAAATCAGCTTATGATGATAAAGAAAATGACCTAAAAGGAGCAGCTATTCATATCTCAAAAGGAATGCTCCACGAAGAAAAGCCTGGAGAGCAGATTTTGGAAGGTGGCTCAGAGAGTGAATCTGCACAGAAAGCTGCAGGGAATCAAATGAATGACAAAAAGATTCAACAGGAATCCTTGGGTAGTGCACCACTCATGGGGGATAACCACCCTAACGCATTCAGAGACAGTGTGGAGGGAGACGCTTTGGTAAATGGGGCCAAACTGCACACACTTTCAGTGGAGCATCAACGTGAGGAATTGAAAGAGGAGTTAGTTCTTAAAACTCAAAACCAACCTAGATTTTCCTCTCCAGATGAGATTGATTTGCCCAGAGAACTGGAAGACGAGGTTCCCATTCTGGGAAGAAATCTTCCCTGGCAACAAGAAAGAGATGTGGCTGCCACAGTCAATAAGCAAATGAGTGAGAAGATAAGGCTCTCTGAGGGAGAAGCCAGAGAGGACTCCTTGGATGAAGAGTTTTTTCATCACAAGGCAATGCAGGGCACAGAGGTAGGACAGACAGACCAAACTGACAGCACAGGAGGACCACCTTTCCTTTCTGAAGCAGGAGAGGATGATTATCCCTCTGAAGAACTACTAGAGGATGAAAACGCTATAAATGCAGAATGGTCTAAAGAAAAAAACCCTGGGAATCAGGGCAGGCAGTTTGATGTTAATCTGCAAGTCCCTAACAGAGCAGTTTTAGGGACCATTCATGCAGATCCAGAAATTGAAGAAAGCAAGCAAGAAACTAGTACGATTTTGGATAGTGAAAAAAAAAGTGAGACTGCTGCCAAAGGGGTCAACACAGGAGGCAGGGAACCAAATACAATGGTGGAAAAAGAACGCCCTCTGGCAAATAAGAAAGCACAGAGACCCTTTGAAGGAAGTGACTTTTCTGACAGCATAAAAACTCAGACTCCAGAATTAGGTGAAGTGTTTCAGAATAAAGATTCTGATTATCTGAAGAATGACAACCCTGAAGAACATCTGAAGACCTCAGGGCTTGCAGGGGAGCCTGAGGGAGAACTCTCAAAAGAGGACCATGAGAACGCAGAGAAATACATGGGCACAGAAAGCCAGGGGTCTGCTGCTGCAGACCCTGAAGATGACTCGTTCCAGTGGACTCCACATATAAGTGTAGAGCCAGAGCACAGTGACAAGAGGGAGGACTTACTTATCATAGGCAGCTTCTTTAAAGAACAACAGTCTTTGCAGCGGTTCCAGAAGTACTTTAATGTCCATGAGCTGGAAGCCTTGCTACAAGAAATGTCATCAAAATTGAAGTCAGCGCAGCAGGAGAGCCTGCCCTATAATATGGAAAAAGTCCTAGATAAGGTCTTCCGTGCTTCTGAGTCACAAATTCTGAGCATAGCAGAAAAAATGCTTGATACTCGTGTGGCCGAAAATAGAGATCTGGGAATGAAGGAAAATAACATATTTGAAGAGGCTGCAGTGCTCGATGACATTCAAGACCTCATTTATTTTGTCAGGTACAAGCACTCCACAGTAGAGGAGACAGCCACACTGGTGATGGCACCACCTCTAGAGGAAGGCTTGGGTGGAGCAATGGAAGGTGAGATGCCTATGGCCTTGTAGAACTGGGCTGGAGAAGCAGGCGGGTGGGTCGCTGAGGTGCCTCCTATCTTGTGAAGCTCTGTTCAGTTTGCAATGTGTCTAAAGGAGAGGGACAACACAGGGAGGTCCACATGTTCCTTCCTGCCATCTTTCTTTCAGGCTGGAGCATGGAGAAGAATTTCTTGCTGTTTCCCTTAGAACAGTTGAGACTGGTTAGCATTTTCAAAAGGAAACTTTGTAAAAAGCTAAAGAGAAAGATATAAACCAGAAAGTAATGTACAAAATACAAACGTCATGTAAAATTATGAAAAGGTTTTATTGAACACAATTTTTCAATCGTCAAATAACTGCTCTGTAACCACGGATTGACTGGTGCAACTTTTAGATCAATGTCTTGGCTAAATTCCTACGTTCTCCCCAATTTTATCTTTTGTGGATGGCTTGTTCTTCCTGTTTCTTGGGAGCACTTACTCCAGTTAAACCCTCCTGGGCCATTAAGGTTCTTGCATGCAGATTAATCAAGATTGGGACAGGGATGCCTTCTAATGCAGTGCTTGATGTGTGGAAGCCATTCAGTTGAATTAACCCTGAGCCAATATCCTGACATAAGCATTCTGATTCCTAGTTCCTTGTTCTATTCTCTGCATGCAGGCTTTTCTCTTTCTTTTCTTTTCTTTCCCTTTGCCTACCTGCCCTTCCTTCCTTCCTTCCTCTTTCTTTTTTTTCTTTTTTTTTTTCTTAAGACAGGATCTCACCCTGTCACCCAGGCTGGAGTACAGTGGCATGATCATAGCTCATTGCAGCCTCCAACTCCTAGGCCCAAGCGAACCTCCCATCTCAGCCTCCTACGTGGCTAGGACTACAGGCATGCATCACTGTGCCCAACTAATTTTTTATTTATTGTAGAGACAAGGTCTCGGTATGTTGCCCAGGCTGATCTTGAACTCTTGGCCTCAAGTGACCCTCCTACTTTGGCCTCCCAAAGTACTGGGATTACAGGCATGAGCTACCGCACCTGGTATATCCAGGCTTTTCAGACAGATGTATCTGAATTGAGAGTACCAAGGAGACAGGAAGCCACAGGAAAATGTATTACTCCAGAGTGCTAATTTTTCCTGAGAGTTGGGAGAGGAGAACTTTTTTGCATTTAATTAAAACATATATTTTGGATAAGAAGGCAATACTCAGAGGAATTTTCAGGGTAAAATATGAGGCTGCAGGGAAATTCACCTTTGCTGTGGATCACATTGGACTGTCCCCTAAGCCTCTTAGGAAAGGAGATGGCTTCACTTTCTTTGACTCTTAGAGGTACTTTGAAAGTATTCGAAAGATATCTCAGCAAGCTGCCCTGGCATGGAATGTCCCTGTCTGTACTAGTTCTGTGAGAAAGGCATGCTTGGGTATGCAAGAGTTCATGTTACTTCTCTGCAGAATAGATGTTTCACATTTCTGCTCTTGAGTGGAATTCTCTTTTGCACATTTATTCGTGTGGGCGTAGGTTGATTTGCCAAGGAAAGATGTTGCTGAAGTCCCTACCATAAATTTATTTATGAAATACTCCTGTGTAGATTTCATTATGTAGATTAGTCATCCTTTAAATGGAATAAAAGAAACTGAAACTCTTATTTCCCTGCCCAGTTGTGCTCCATGGGATGCCCATGCATGGAGGGCAATGTTGAGGTGCCCTGGAGCTGGTGTGGTCAGTGGGATTAGCCTAACAGGTAGTGTCATCAAGCTGTGCTAGCCCAGTGTATTCTTCTCACCTGTAGAGATGCAACCACTGCATGAAGATAATTTCTCACAAGAGAACACAGCAGAACTTAACGTGCAGGTTCCTGAAGAACTCACCCACTTGGACCAACGTGTGATTGGGGACACTCATGCCTCAGAAGTGTCACAGAAGCCAAATACTGAGAAAGACTTGGACCCAGGTAAAGCCTGCTAATTTTTTTCTACAAAGTGGAGACATCATAAAGAAGGCCTTCTAGGAGATTCATTGTCAAAGGTAGGAGCTAGAGACTTGTTAAATTCAAAGGAAAGAAGGATCCCAGAGCTAATTGAGAGAAAAGCAGGCGTCAAGACAGATGGAGATCAAAAATAGGAAAGACACCAGAGACTATAACTAACCTACAAACCAATGTTTGGCTGTCACTATCTTGTGTAAATTATTTCAATCTAAAATATTACTCTTAAAAGGCCTTATGCTCTAAAACAGTAGTTTTCAACCAGACCAGCAGCATCAGAAACTCTGGGGGTGGGACCAGCAATCTGTGTTTCACAAGCCCTCCAGGAAAGACTGACCTGATGCAAATTACAGTTGGAGAACCACTGCTCTAAAACTCACAAATTCTGTTTTTCCTCTGCTTTACCCCTCTCTTTCCAAATAAAATACAGTGCAATGCAGTTCTTTATTTGATTTGCTATCTGAACATGGTAAGTAAAACTTCTTAAAATACAGTGAAGGGGTCCAAGTATGTTTATAGCATAAGCTCATAGGAGACAGTACAGAACCCTGTAGTGTGTAATAGTCCAGGATAGACCAACACGAAGAGTATTTCACCACAGTGCACAGTAAACATCCCGTGAGAGATGAGAACGTTTACTTTCCAGGCACAGTGCCTAATATTTAGTGGATACTCTAGTATTTTTTAAAGAGAATTCTTATTCTAAAGCACAAAATCTTTCCTCCCAATTCCAGGACCAGTTACAACAGAAGACACTCCTATGGATGCTGTTGATGCAAACGAGCAACTAGAGACAGCTGCCAAAGAGCCGGCAAGTGTCACACCTTTGGAAAACGCAATCCTTCTAATATATTCATTCATGTTTAATTTAACTAAGTTGGTAAGTTTGACATATAGTTTTTTTTTTTTTTTAACTAAAATGTTATTACAGTTTTTAAGTTGATTTTGAGCAAGAGGTGAAGAACTTAAAATGTCTTTATGAACCTGACTCCTGATCCTTTGAAAAGAGACCCTGAAATGAGCCACAGGTGTGTGGCTTTAATGGGTTCTTAGTTCAGCACGTGAGGAGGCTTTGCTGCATACTGGAGCTGGGCACAGGCACACCTGTCAAACATGGTTCTTCCTTTCAGGGACCTTTCAGTTTAGCCAGGAGAGAAAGATGTTCACTTGAAATGTAATATGATAATGGGCAGGAAGAGAAGTATTTACCTGATGGTGGGACAATCTGTGGCATAAATTGGTTCATCGTGGAGAGAGAGTGATAGGAAAGGCCAGAAGTTCGCTGAGATATGCTTTAAGCAGAGTCGAAAGACAGATGGGAGCTTGACTTGGAGTTGTCAAATAGAAGGGCTAGGGGAAGGAGATGGGCAGGGGGGCAGGCAGCATGCAGTCAGGCAGAATAAATAACACACTGAGAGAAATGGAGGCATGAAGAAAAGATTATTTGGGGAAGCCAGGGAAGCGTGGGTGGTTGATGTTTTCTTTTTCTTTTTTTTAATTGAGACAGGGTCTTGCTCTGTTGCCCAGGCAGGAGTGCATTGGCGCGATCTCAGCTCACTGCAACCTCTGCCTCCTGGGCTCGAGCGATCCTCCTGCCTCAGTCCCCTGAGTAGCTGGGATCACAAGTGTGCACCACCATGCCTGGCTATTTTTTGTAGAGATGGAGTTTTGCGATGTTGCCCAGGTTGGTCTCGAACTCCTCAGCCCATGGGAGCTGCCCACCTTGGCCTCCCAAAGTGCTGGGATTACAGGCGTGAGCCACCATTCCTGGCCAGTTGTTGTTAAAGTGTGGAGTTAAAATTAGCTGGGCAGGGTGGTGTACACCTGTAATCCCATCTACTTGGGAGGCTGAGGCAGGAGAATAGCTTGAGTCCGGGAGGCAGAGGTTGCAGTTAGCTGAGATCGTGCCACTGCATTCCAGCCTGAGCAACAGAGCAAGACCCTGCCTCAGAAAAAATAAAAATAAGTAAGTATGGAGTTAGGAGGGAGAAGGTCTGTTGGAGGGACTCAGGGAAAGTCAGAAAGGAAATTGTACACCATGGTGAGTGGTCAGACCATTGTTGGCAGAGATCCTTGGAAGATTTTAAGCAGGAAAGGGATTGTCAGGTCTGTTTCTTAGAAAGAGTCACTTGTGGCAGAATATTTATTCAAATCTTTCTAAAGGGAGCCATGCCCCAAATGAGACGTTTAATGTCTAGAAGCTCATCTAGGCTTTTTAGGACTTAGCTCCCCCTTGTGGTACTTGGTGGAAGTGGACATTTTTTCTTGGTAAATTAGAGGAATAAGCAAGCTCTTGAAGTTGGAGGCCAGGTTGCCCTTAGGGCTACAGAGAAAGTATGCTCCTCACCAAAGCCATTTCATTTAGGTTCTGTTATTTCAAGACTCAAATAGGAAAGAGGGTTTTTGTTGTTTTTCTGTTAAAATCCATGGGTTTCAAGCCAAGATGATTTTACTTCAAATCCCAAAGCTATTGATTAGAAGTTTAGGGCAAATTACTAAACTTTGAACCTCAACTTTCTCATCTGAAAAATTTAGATAATACCTACTCCAGTTGTTGGTAAGAATTAAATGACATGATGATGTAAAATGTCTGGTGTAGCAACTGGCATTTTGTAAGATCTCATCCCTCACCTAATTCTCATTTGGATGGTCAGAGGGCATATAAAGACATTGAATACCTGGGGTTTCAGGAGAAAGACCACCAGGATGGAAAACAAGTAGGAAAACCAAACCATTTTTCAGTATTATTCATGGTTGTGCTGGTGATAGCCACCTGGGTGAAGGTGTGTATTATCTGTGCAGTTGGAATAATGAAGTTTTCAGGGATTAAGACAGTCTCAGAATTCAGAATTTGGTTTTCGGAATGAAATTATCACTTGAAAAATTTAACAGCCCCAGTTGTAGAAGGAATTCTTTATTCATTGTATTTCTAGATACGCACAGAGCCCTCTTCTAGGCCTGGGTTGGGGCATATAGGAGTGGTGTAGGATACGATCAGTGATCAGGGAATGACAGACATGAATGTCAAGATATAAGGGCGCAGTGTTATAAGATGCCGACTTGAGAGGGATTGTCAAAAGAGCATTTTGATGGCTAAATATGTACCAGAAATTGTGCTAGGAATACAAGATTCCAAGAGGTATAAAGTGTAATTCTGACTTTTGAAAGGCTTAAAAAAAGGTTTACCAAATACATGTGAAAATTGGAGAAAGTGGAGAATAAATGAAATAGTTTATGCAAAGTATCAAATAGTTCATATAGATAATTGTTTCATAGGGTTGTGGAGTAATGGGGTGCTGACTTTACTGGGAAAACTATACCAGACTCATAGATCAATAACTGATGAATAGTTAGTGGAATCTTAGAGTTGGAAGAGACCTTAGAAGCTACTAGTCCAACTTCTCAGTAGTCGTAGCAATTCCCTGTACTCTAACCCTGCCGTTTTGGGACCTGTGCGTCACCGGTTCCTAGTGTAAGCTGCCTACCTTGCAAGGCTATACATTCCTTTGTTGCCTAGTTCATTCTTATACTGACTCCAAATTTTCCTCCACATGATTTCCTCTATAGAATCTAGTTTTCTTTTTACATAGTAATCCTTTAAATATTTGAAGTTATATTTTAATTTATTTTAGCATTTTATCCTGGAAAATTTCAAATATACAAAAGCAGAGAATCCATGGGACCATCACCCAGTAATTTCCAAAAGTGTACCATTTTATACTTCCATCAGCAGTTAATGAAACTTCCATTTGACCACACCTTCTGTAACACTTGGTATTATCAGTCTTAAATTTTAGCCATTGTAGTGGGTATGTCTTTGTGGTTTTAATTGTAATTCCTGATGATTAATGATATTGAGCACTTTTTCACTGCTTATTGGCCATACTTTTTTGTGTGTCAGTTCACTCTGACTAGCTGGAATTCAAATGTCTTGCAGCCCTGTGACAACTCTGGGAATTGTTTAGCTTACAGTTGTTCTTTTTTCCTTTAGTTATTCTTTGCCCATCCTCAAGGAATCTTACCCTACACAGATGCTGTTTAGAATTCAGGCTGAGACTGAAGGGGAGACCTCCTTGCATATTTCTGGAACTCTACTTGTTCCTAGTTTCCATCTGTTTTTTTGTTTTGTTTTGTTTTGTTTTGTTTTGTTTTTTTGAGACAGAGTCTTGCTCTGTTGCCCAGGCTAGAGTGCAGTGGCACCATCTCGGCTCATTGCAACCTCCACCTCCCGGGTTCAAGTGATTCTCCTGCCTCAGCCTCCCAAGTAGCTGGGATTACAGGCACCCGCCACCACACCCAGCTAATTTTTGTATTTTTCAGTAGAGACGGGGTTTCACCATCTTAGCCAGGCTGGTCTCGAACTCCTGACCTCGTGATCCATTGGCCTCGGCCTTCCAAAGTGCTGGGATTACAGGTGTGAGCCACTGTGCCCAGCCCATAGTATCCATCTTTCTGGTCCCTTTTCCTGCATATTTCAGATGCCTCAGTCTCCCCGAGCTTTCATCTCTGCCTCCTCTGCAAGATTGGTGTACTCTGCTTGGGTTCCCCATCCCTGCACTGAGGTCAAGAAAGTACCGCCAGGTAGAAAGCTAGGAGGTTGTAGAGCTCACCTATTTGTTTCTTTTCTCTCAGAGGTCACAATTGTGTGCTGCCTGTTGTTCTCTATATGAAAAATAGTTTTTAAAATATCTTTTGTTTAGTTTGCTTGTTGCTTTCAGTGGGAGGGTGAGTCTCATACCAGTTACTATCTATGGAATTCTTTCTGTCGTTGTTGTTATTGCAGTGCATTCATTGAAGAAACAGTTTTGTTTGGCTTCTAAGGTATATGATGGTCTAGATTTTGCTGACTGCATCCCCCTGGTGTATTTTAACATGTTTCTCTGGTTCTTTATATTTCCTGGGAATTGATAGTTGCATCAGTAGTCAAATTCAAATTCAATTTTGTTTGTCAAGAATACTGAATAGGAGATGTTATGTACTTCCATCAGGAGGCATTTAACATCTGGGTGTCCCTCTTTTTTAAAAATTCTCTTTATATTGTTCCTCCTTCATTTAAAGGCTGGGGTATTTCTACAAAGAGAAACTTATGATCAAGTATTCTTTACACTGAGATTTGGCTTCTATAGTTAAGGCAGGGTAAATATTTGATTCTTTTTGTTTATTTAAACAATTTTCAAAATAATGAGTTAGACAACTCATTCGTGGCCTGATCAAATGATGCCCAAGGGGTTTGTTTTTTTCTAACTCTTTCTAATAATCATTATGCTGTCATGGATTTAAAAATATTTGGTGTGTTTCAATCCAATCAAGAATAATTTTTTTTTTTTTTAAGATAGGGTCTCACCCTGTTTCCCAGGCTGGAGTGCAGTGGTGTGATCACGGCTCACTGCAGCCTCGACCTCTCTGGGCTCAGGTGATCCTCCTACCTCAGCCTCCTGAGTAGCTGGGACTACAGGTGTGCGCTACCATTTTTTATATTTTTTGTAGAGATGGGATTTTGCCATGTTTCCCAGTCTGGTCTCAAAATCCTGGGCTCAAGTAATTTGCCTGCCTCAGCCTCCCTAAGTGTTGGGATTACAGACATGAGCCACCATGCCTGGCCAGTTATTCTTATTGATGATCAATTTACAATTATAATTGGAGATTTCAGTATCCCTTCTCAATAACTGACAGAATAGGAAGTCAATAAGGATCTAGAAGTTATGAACATCATCATTAACCAACTTGACATTATTGATGTTTATGGAACATTCCACCCAAGAAGAGCAGGATACATATACTTTTTAGTGCACATGAAGCGTTTACCAAAATAAACTATGTTATCAGCCATAAAACAAGTCTAATGAATATAAAATGATTCAAGTAGTACAAAGTGTGTTCTCTTCACAATATAATTAAGTTAGAAATGAATAATGGAAGTATCTGGAAAATCCCCAAATATTTGGAAACTAGGTGACACAATTCTTTCTGAACATCTTATGAGTTTAAAAGGAAAAAGAGAAGTTAGTATTTTGAGATGAATGAAAATGAAAACAGGCCAGGTGCAGTGGCATCCTAGCACTTTGGAAGGCTGAGGCAGGAGGATCACTTGAGCCCAGAACTTCAAGACCAGCCTAAACAACATGGTGAAATCCTGTTTCTACAAAACACACACACACACACACACACACACACACACACACACACGCACACACAAAGCTGCACAAAGCTGGGCGTGGTGGCACGTGTCTGTAGTCCCAGCTACTCAGGAGGCTGAAGTGGGAGGGTTGCTTGAGCCCAGGAGGTCGAGGCTGCAGTGAGCAGAGATTGTACCACTGCACTCCAGCCTAGGTGACAGAATGAGACCTTGTCTTAAGAAAAGAAAAAAAAGTAAAGACAAGAAAATGAAAACAAATATATCAAGTGTGCACAATGTCACCAAAGAACTAGTGGGAAATGTATAGCACTACCTATATTAGAAAAAAAAAGGAAGGTCTCAAATAAGTGACTTTATTTTCCACCGTAAGAGACTAGAAAAAGAAGAGCAAATTAATCCTCAAGTAAACAGAAGAAAAGAAATAATGAAGATAAGAGCATAATTCAATGAAATAGAAAACAAAAGGAAAAGAGAGAAAATCAGTGTAACCAAAACCTGGTTCTTTGAGATTAATAAAACTGATTAACCTATAGCCAAAGTGAACAGGGAAAGAAGAGAGGGAATACAGATTACCAATAGCAGCAATCAGAGAGACATCACCACAGATTCTTCAGATGTTAGAATTATAATAAGGGAATATTATGAGCAATTTATGTCAACTAATTTGACAATTTAGATGAAGAAATTCTATCTAAGACACAGACGGCAAAAGCTCTTTCAGGAAGAAACAGATAACCTTATGACTATTAAATAAATTGGATTTACAGCTAAAAACCTTTCCGCAAAGAAAACCCAGATGGCTTCACTGCTGAATTCTATTAAACTTAAGAGGAAGAAATAATACAAATTCTACACAAACTTGTCTATTAAACTGAAGAGCAGAAAATACTTCCCAGCTCATTGTATGAAGCTGATGTTACCAGGATATCAAAACAAGGCAAAGACAAAGACAAGTAAGAAAGAAAACCACAGACCAGTATCTCTCATAAACATTGGTACAAAAATTTTAGCAAATCAAATCCAACAATATATAAAAAGGAAAATACTCTATGACCAAACAGGGTTAACAGCAAGAATACAAAGTTTGTTTAACATTTGAAAATCAGTGTAATTAACCATAATGACAAACTTTAAAAAGACAATCCATATGTTCAACAAACACAGAAAACCACTTTGAAAAAAATCTAAAATTGATTACTGTGTAATTTAAAAAACAATAAATATATCAACAAACTAGGAATGGAAGGGAACTTAAATCACTTTTATGAAAGATTTAAAATGAACATCACACTTAATAGTGAATGATTGAATGTTTTTCCCCCAAGATCCGGAAGTGAAACAAGAATGTCTACTCTCATTACATCTGCTCAGTGTTGTAAGGCAATAGCCAGTGCACTAAGGCAAGAAAAAGAAATAAAATGCATCCAGATTGGGAAATAAGTAAAATTGTCTTTTTTTTGCAGACAACATGCATAAAATCTGGTGGGATGTAGAAAAAATCTACTAGATGTACTAAGTTTAGTAAGGTTGCTAGATAAAGATTTACATCTAAAAGCAATTGTATTTATATATAGTAGCAATGAACAATTGGAAATGGAAGTTAAATTCCATGTACAATAGTATCAAAAATATGGAGTACTTATGGATAAATGTGGCAAAAAGTGTGTAAGACATATGCGTTAAAAACTATAAAATATTGTTGATAGAAATTAAAGAAGCTCTAAATAGATGGAGAGATAGACCTTGTTTATGAGTCAGAAGACTATATTGTTAAGCTCCCCAGTTTGATCACTTGCATCAACATAGCCCCAATTAAAATCTCAGAAAGATTTTTTTTTTAAATGACAAGCTGATTCTACAATTCATATGGAAAATGCAGAGGACCTAGAATAGCCCAAGCATCATGTAAGTTCAAGACTTATTATAAAGCTCTAGTAATTAAGACAGCAGATGAATAGACCATTGGAACAAAATAGAAAATCCAGAAATATACATGTATGACAGTGGACTTCTGACAAAGGTGGAAAGACAATTAAATGGAAAAAGGAAAGTCTTTTCAACAAATGGTACCAAAACTATTAGATATTTATATGCAAAAAATGATCCATACCTCACATCATGTACATAAATTAAAGCAGATCATAGACTTAAATGTAAACCCTAAAACTATAAAACTTCTAGGAAAAATTAAGAGAAAAATTTTGTTGAACTTGGATTGGTAAAGATTTCTTACAGTTGACATCAAAAGTATGATTCATAAAGGAGAAATTTGATAATTTGGATTTAATCAAAATAAAAACATCTCTTCAAAATGCACTGTTATACAAACTACAGACTGGGAAAGAGTCACTGCAAAGCATCTATCTGATAAAATATTTGTATTCAGAATACATAAAGAACTCTCAAAATTCATCTAAAAAAATGTAATGCGTAAAATTACACTTTACCAAGGAAGATATACCAATTGCAAGTAAGCACATTTAAAAATGTTCAGCATAATTATCAGGGAAATGCCAATTTAAAGCAGAATGAGTTACCACTACACACTTACTATAATGGCTAAAATTTCAAAAACTGCTTTTACCATGTGTTGAAGAAGATGTGGAGGAAATGGAAGTATCATACACTGCTGATGGGGATGTGAAGTGGTATAGCTATCTTGAAAAACAGCTTGTCAGTTTCTTAAGAAGGTAAAACTACACTGGTCATATGATCCAGCCATTCTTCTCCTAAACATTTACCTGAGACACATTTACCCAAGTGAAAATAAATTGTACATGCATAGAAAGACTTGTAGATCAATGTTTTTGACAGTTTATTTTTTCTGCCCAGCTGGCACATTTATTGGCATTAAACATAAGACCCTTCCCTTCCCTGGCACCAGGAAGCCATGCCCAAGGGGTATCCCTCTGCCCCATTTCTGCAACAAACTCTCAAGTCTTAACAGTAGCCTGAGCTGCCCCCAGGGCTCTGGGCAGCTGAATCGTCTGGCTCATCATTTCCATGACAGCCAGTTTCATGGCGTGCCCCTGGAGAGCTGGTGGATTTTCTCTATCTGCTTGGTTAGGAAGTCTATCTTCCTCTTGAAGAAGTCCTTGGCATCCTCAGCTATCTTATCTACATAGTACCCAGTTCCTACATCGATGAGCACATGTTCCACATCATGCAGCTTCTCAGGGACATACATCAAACTCGTGAGTGGGACAAGTAGTTCTCTTCCCTCATTGCTCTTACTCAGCATGTTCAGACAGTCCTTGGCTTCTACATACTTGGTCTGTACCACTTTGAGCTGGGCAATGGAGGTGGACAAGAACTCCACTTCCTGGTCCAGCTGGTTCTTGAGCATTTCTAGCTGCGGCAGATTCATCTCCGTGATAGTCTTGGAAGTTTTATTTAAAAAAGCCTAAAACTGAAAAAAATCAAATATCAAGCTATAGATGACAGATAAACAGATTGGCATACCCATACAATGAAATGCTACTCAGCAATAAAAACAAATGAACCCTTACAGATATGTGCAGCAATGTGGGTGAATTTCAAATTATGCCGAATGAGAGAAGCCAGAGAAAATATAATCGTGCATTATTACATATATATAAAACTTTAGGAAATGCAAACTAATCTATTATGACAGACATTGTGCTTCAGGGGCAGGAAGGGGTGAAAAGGGGCAGAAGATTACCAAGGGAATAAGGAGACTTTGGGAGGTTCACTGTGTTGGTTGTGATGACGGTTTCACAGGTGTATTCATATGCAAAACTGATCAAACTGTGCACTTTAAATACATATAACTTATTGAATGTCGTATTTCCCTCAAAGCTGTAAAGGAAAAAAATCCTAACTTTCTTAGCTAAAAGTAGTAGTCTCTACTTTTCTCTGCCTTTTAAAAAAATGTATTCTGACAGCATACCCTAGCAGTATATAAAATTATTTTCTTTTATGGCTTCACAGTATACTTTGCTGTATTTAATATGTCTTTCATTCATGGCCATTTTGGTTGTTTCTAGTCTTTTGTTATAAGTAATGCTGGAATAATACAGTTTTGTGCATATATTTTTTCAGCATTTGTTGTTACATCCCCAGTATCTTTGAGATAGATCTTTAGAACTGGGATTGTTGAGTCAGTAGGTAAATACACAAGTTATTTCAGGAGATGTTGCCAAATCATAGGGGTTGTATGATTTTATATAAAGATCAGCATAGAACAAGAGTGCCTGCTTCCTCCACATTCTCTCACCTACAGAGTGTGTTGTCAAATGTTTGGATCTTGCCAAGATAAGTGAGAAATCATATTTCATTGTAGGTTCATTTTGTATTTCTTGTATTATGAGTGAGGCAGAGCATGTTTCCATATGTTTTTAAATTACTTGCATTTCTTTTCCTGGGATCTGTTCATTACCTTAGCCCATTTTTCTATAGGTTTGCTGGCGGCTGTCTTCTTATTTGTAAAGCACTTTTTATTTTGGGAATATTAATCCTTCATAATATGTTACAAATATTTTTTCTCAGGCTACCACTGCCAAACTTGGATTATTTTGCAATTTTTTGGATGGGGTTGGGCAAGTTTTTTTGGTTTTCCAGTAATCAAATTTACAAATCTTTTTCTTTGTTGCTTTTGGATTTTGATACATAATTAGGAAGGTCTTGCCCACTCACATAATACATAGAGACAGTCACTCAATTTTTTCAACTACTTGTTTGTTCTCATTTTTACATTCAGTTTTCTGATTAACTTGGAATTTATGAACAATGAGAAAAAGATCCAGTTTTATCATTTTCCATATTGTTATCTAGATATGTAATACCACTTATTAAAAAGTCTGTTAACTAGCTGCCTTGCTGTATCCCAAATTTCCAGTGCAGTTGGGTCTATTTCTGGATTTTTTATTCTGCCCCGTGGTCGGTCTGCATTCTTGGGCCAGTACCATACTGTTATTACAGATCCTGCCCTCCTCTTGTACCACACCCTTCATTGCTCTTCTTTCTCAGGGTTTTCCTGCTTGTTCTTGCTTGATTGTTCCTCTGAATTGACTTTATATTCAACTCGAAGATAGACCTTTAAAGGTCTAAAAATGGTATTTTTTATCTACAGATACCATTTTTTTCCCCACAGATTAAATGTCCCCGGTTTCTTCAACTTTTGGAACGTGATTTCCATACTATTCATTATCCTTGTCCTTTTCCACAAGTCATGTAACCTTAAGATGTGGCTGGACACTTGTAGTCCCAGCTTCTCAGATGGCTTGAACCCCGGAGTTCGAGTCCAGCCTGGGCAACATAGGGAGACTCCCTCCCCTTCCCCGCAGCCACCATCTAAAAAAAAAAAGTGGGACCCATAACTGAACCCATGTGCATGGGGGTGACACGATGACATGACTCCTGGGTAAGGCTTTTTAATAGAGTGTCGGCAAGAATGTGAGACAGCGAGCGCAATGGAGGTCTGGAGGCGGAACAGTAAGCAGAGGACTGAGTGGGCAGGGAAGAAAGGCCGCGCGCTGCAGCGGCGCCCCATCTGAGCAGTGGTCCTTCCACGGTGTGACAGGAAGGGCCAGCTCCGGGCCGGCACGAGAGGCCTGCCTTTCTCCTTTTCCCCAGCTGCCGCCCACAATCCTCCTCCAGGTAGATCCCTGGCCTCCTTACTCCGGGGCTCTTTAAGTCGCCGGTTCCTGGCGGAAGCGCCAGTCGCTTCCGCCTCCCCTTACTTGGATTCTTCCGCTCCAGCCCTATTCGCTCATCTCCCCCGTCCCCTCGATTGTTGGTTCTGTCCGCTCTGGCCCCGCTCTCGCCGGCCGGCTCCTTTGGTGCCTTGAAGTGCGCCAGGGGCAGTGGCTGATGACGTGTTTTATAGGCGGCGTAAAGCGAAAGTGCAGGCAGCGGTGGAAGGCGAAGTTCAATCCCAGAGTCCGCCCCCTGAACTGGGGCCTTTACGGAGGAGGAAGCTCTGAAAGACAGGGGCCCAGTGCCATTCCGCAGGGAATTGTCGCTTGCATTCATCTGTTCTACACAATGGACTCAGTACCTGCCACTGTGCCTTCTATCACCGCTACCCCGGGGGACCCGGAACTTCTGGGACCCTTGTCTGTGCTCTACGCAGCCTTCATAGCCAAGCTGCTGGAGGTGACAGTCCCCATTCCCAGGGAGGGACCCAAGCTGTCACAGGCGGGTGGATGAGTTCTAAGCAGAGTGGGTGCACTGATTGTCTGTGCGAAGGAGAAATGGAGTGTGTCAGATCCGAGGAAAGCAAGACGTTTCTGTGCTGTTCAGGGAGGCAGGTGGGAGTGTGTTTGAGAAGGTTTCGTCACTTTTTTTTTTAATTGAGTACTTACGAAGTGACAGCACTTTATGTTCTGGTGTGAAGTCATGATCAAAACACAGAGAACCTACAGGTCTTTTCCGCATAATCCCTGGCTCTGTTGTGGGATGGGGCCAGTGTGATAGTGTACTTGTAGAGGGCTGTGAAAACAGCATAGAGCAGACAGGTGTTTAATGCACTGTTTTCAAGGAAACATTTAGAATTAAGGCACTAAATTCAAAGCGGTTTATCTAGGTCAGTTATCAGGAGCTATCCGAACTTAGCATTTGTTCTTTGTTTATGTAAGAGTCGATCTAAGATTTTAAATCTTAGAGGAATAACACATTATTTGTGGTATTCATTATCATCATATTGGTTTTATTTGCAGCCATAAAAAGTTGGTTACTTGTATATAAAAGGTTTTTTGTCTTATGTGGTTTTTTAAGCAATAAAAACCAATTTATTCAAGAGAAGTGTGATGCAGAGAGATTCCAGCCATGTTTTAGATAACATATTGTATCAGGGCCTATTGAAACTAGAAATATATGCCCAACCTAAAGACATTTAGAGTCATAGTACTTCAAAACACCACAGGCCAAACAAGTATGAGACTCCCAGTATCCTATTTTTCCTGAAGCAGTGAGAGCTACTGAAGATTTTTGAGGGGATAGGTATCTGATAGAGTTGGTTTAGAATTTCTGTGAATGAGTCTTTGTGACTGCTTTATGGTAAGCTTCTTTAAGGTTTCTCATTATTTCTAACATTATTTCTAACATTCAGCTAGTTGCTACATTGCCTGATGATGTTCAGCCTGGGCCTGATTTTTATGGACTGCCATGGAAACCTGTACTTATCACTGCCTTCTTGGGAATTGTTTCGTTTGCCGTTTTCTTATGGAGAACTGTCCTTGTTGTGAGTAAATTAATGCATACTTTAACTCATAAATTCAAGTATGGTTTTATAATCACAGTCCTTTTGTTTCTTTTTCAGTTTCTAATATGAACAGAAATTAATGCTTTTAATTCAAGCTAACCTTGTAAAATAATTTAGTATAATTTTTGTGTTGGTAAATTCTTAAGTGAATAAGACAACATGTATAATCTCAATGGGAAGACTTCAGTTTATATGTCCCTTATATCAAAATCTAAATTTTAAGAATTAGGTGGGTCTTTATTTCAACTTACAAAGGAAAAAAAGAAAGAATTAGATAGGTCATATGTACACTGTTAGTAGAACTAGGAATTTTTAGAGCCATCCTGAAAAATAGTTTCATGATGTGTATGATAAGCCTTAAAAATGGTTATATCCTTTTATGTTGTGTTACTGTCATATCTAGTAATCAATCCTAAAGAAATAACCAGTCAGCCAGGCACAGTGGCTCACGCCTGTAATCCCAGCACTTTGAGAGTCTGAGGCAGGCGGATCACTTGAGGCCAGGAGTTTGAAACCAGCCTAGCCAACATGACGAAACCCTATCTCTTCTAAAAATACGATAATTAGCCGGGTGTTGTGGCACATGCCTGTAATCCCAGCTACTTGGGATGCTGAGGCAGAGAATTGCTTGAACCTGGGAGGCGGAGGCTGCAGTGAGCTGAGATGCGCCACTGCACTCTAGCCTGGGTGACAGAGTGAGACTCCATCTCAAAAAAAAAAGAAAGAAAGAACGAACGAACCAATCATGCATTAAATATCTTACATGGCCGGGCGTGGTGGCTCACACCTGTAATACCAGCACTTTGGGAGGCGGAGGCAGGTGGATCACATAAGGCCAGGAGTTCGAGACCAGCCTGGCCAACAAGACGAAACCCCGTCTCTACTAAAAATACAAAACTTAGCCGGGGGTGGTGGCAGGAGCCTGTAATCCCAGCTACTTGGGAGGCTGAGGCAGGAGAATCACTTGAACCAGGGAGGCAGATCATGCCACTGCACTCCAGCCTAGGCGACAAAGTGAGACTGTGTCTCAGAAAAAAAGTTTTAAATATCTTACATGAGAGCATTCGGTAGCACAGTATTTATTAGAGTGAAAACTTTGACACAACCTACTGTGATTTACAGTGGGAAAATTGTTAAATTATTGTGTGTTCATATAATGGGATATTAGGCTGCTTTATATAATTCAAAGATATAGGGGCACAACAAATACTCACAATTTAACGTGAAGTAGAAAAAAAGTAGAAACCAAGACTTTAAGGTATAGAGAAACTGTATATTACATAAACATACACACAGAAAATAAATGCTGCAAGGAAATACAACAAAATGATAAAAATTCTTCTATCTAGGAGATGAGGTAAGTTTTCAGTTTTTAAAAAATGTGTATTTCCCAGATTTTCTGATTTTATCATGTACTATTTTACTCAGAAAATATCTATTTATTTCGAAATGCAAATTATGTGTAAAGACACACCATTAATTTTTTTACCTTCTGTGCAGAATTTTTCTTTCAGACTTAAGCATATGTATGTATAAGTGTGTATACTCATACTTGTACATTCTTGTGATTATACTATATAGCATTCAGCTTCATAGTTATTTAACATAATTGGGAGAAGATTATTTGTGTAAATGAGCTTTGCAGATGAAAAGCTTTGTATTGAAACTTCACAGTTAAAATGGCCAAAATTATTGGATGCAAATCTTTCTAAAACTGAGTATTCTTTTTCTGATTTCATAATTATATCACATATATCATCGTTAATACATTTTCTCTGCTTTCACAATTGATTGTAAAATTACTTAAAAAGAAGGGTCTTTTTTCCTGTGAGGCCTTCTCTAACCTCGTGGTGCTTTTCTTCAGATAAAAAGGGAGAATCAAAGGGTAAATGGAAGGGGAAAAGGTGAAAACATTTTACATTTCCCACTCTTGTTTCTCCTATTTGTTAATAAAAAAATTCTAACGCCTTTTTCGTTTTTCAGAAAGTTATATAGGCTCTGTGTCCTAACTGCTGTTCCTCAGCCTCAGCACTTGACTTTTGGAACCTTGGTCTCTACTTGCCTGTTAGTTTGGGTGAAATGGAGCAGAGGAATTCGCAAGGCCATGACATTAGAGAGATAGTAATTTCTTTCCACGTTGGAATTTTCTGAATGCATATTCCTATAACAACGGTATTATAAGTGAGATTTAGATACTGGAATTATTATGTATACAGTATATTGTATACAGTAATACAGTATATTATGTAAACAGTATATTTACTGAGGTTATGGATGATTTGTGGACTGGTGTTAGTATCTCATCAGCATAACATTTGAAAGGGAAAATATGTTCTGGGTTGCAAAGAAATTTAGTAATAATTCTTTTTACAATATTAGTTACTGCTTAGATTTTCTTGTCCTGTAATTTAGTGCTGTCTTTGGGGGATGATTTGGGTGCCCTTTCAAGGAGATGATAGTTGTCATTTCTCTTGTTGCTTATGCATCTTCCCTTCCCTGTCAGGTTTATGAGCACTGTTTTTAGTGGTCTGGGAAAATCGAATGATCTAGCTTAGTATTTATAGCATTATTTTTAAATTCAGCCAGTAGTCAACTTTGAGTAGGATTTCTGAGATGTTTTCTGGAGAGCAAAAGAGGTGTGTATCTTAGTACGAAGATCATACCTTTAATTTTGTTTCCTCAGAGTCTTTTTGAGTAGTCATTGTTTTTAGATTTCTTTCTAGCTATTTGGAGTTGTCAAATAAGTGACTTTGAGTAAATAAAACATTAATATATTTATTACAAAAATATTAGCCATTTCTATTATTCAAGTTAAGTGCTCATTTCATAAGACTGGTGCTCATTTAGATATATAAACACATCTTTAGCTGTGCAAAGTAAGATATTTACCTTAGTGCTTTATCTGTCAGACCACAACATATCACTACTGGTTAAATTGGAAATGCTTTTTAACCTTGTTAAATTTTTTCATCTTGAGGATTCATTATGCTAAACCAAAGTATTATTAAATTCTCATTTGGTTACAATTCTGACAGTTGTACTAGAAACTATATACATCTATTAGTAAAATGTTTGACATCAAATTTAATTTTATTTCTCTTTTCTAGGTGAAGGATAGAGTATATCAAGGTAAATCTTTAGGCTTATTTTGTTATTTGTACTATGGTGTTTGATATGGGTTTTATATATAAGTAGTTTTAGTGACTTCCAATGTCTGACTGACTTACAGCTTCTGAAAACTTTACTATTCCTAGGTTGCCAGGTTGGATGATAGAGTAAATGGTGATGCTACCAACTGAGATAGGAGATGAGGAGGAACAAATTGCAGGAGTAGGGAGAAGATAATTAATTTGGGGCAGATTGACCTTAAATGTTGAGGTAGTACCAATTTATTACATGTGACCAGTGTTCCTGTGCTAATGATTTAGTCAGTACATTAAATATTTATTAAGTAGATAATTTGAGGGCTAGAAATATAAATCAGCATGCCTGCATTTTCTGTTTCTCTTTGCAAATGACATATTTGAAGTGATGCCATTTTCTGAGAAGAAAGATGCTTCATGCAGGGAGAAATATTGAGCTATAACATTTTACTGTGTTTCTCATCTTGGAAATAAATTAGACTCTCATTGAAATAAAGGTTCTTATTATATTTTTCTTAAATTGTAACAGTATTTTTACATCCCTATTCTTGTTAGCAGATTGCTTTTTGTATTAATCTGTTTTCACACTGCTATAAAGAAATACCCAAGGCCTGGTGTGGTGGCTCATGCCTGTAATCCCAACACTTTGGGAGGCCAAAGCAGGAGGATTGCTTGAGCTCAGGAGTTCGAGACCAGCCTGGGCAACATGGAGAAACCCCATCTCTATAAAAAAAAGTACAAAAATTAGCTGGGTGTGGTGGCACACACCTGTAGTCCCAGCTACTCAGGAGGCTGAGACAGGAGGATTGCTTGAGCTTGGGAGGTGGAGTTTGCAGTGAGCTGAGATTGCACCACTGAACTCCAGCCTGGACAACAGAGCAAGACCCTGTCACAAAAAAAGAAATACCTGAAACTGGGTAATTTATAAGAAGTTTAATTAGCTCATGTTTCTGCAGGCTATAGGAAGTATAGCGGCATCTGCTTCTGAGGAGGCCTCAGCGAGCTTTTACTCATAGCAGAAGGCAAAGCGAGAGCAGGCGCAAGAGAGAGCGAGCGGGGAGGTGCTGCACACTTTTAAAACAACCAGATTCCACAAGGACCCAGTCACCATCACAGAACAGCACCACAGGGATGGTGATAAACCAGTCATGAGAAATCTACCCCTATGATCCAATCACCTTCCACCAGGCCCCACCTGAACGCTGGGGACTGTAATTTGACATGAGATTTGGTGGAGACACAGAGCCAAACCATATCACTTTTTAAAACCATAATAGTTATGCTGAGAAGTCCTTTTTCCTCATAGTGCCAGATAACATGTCTTTGCTGCTGATACATTGGGTAATTCAATTTAATTTAGTGATCATAATAACCTTATTATTTTTTTCTTTTTTTCAGTCACGGAACAGCAAATTTCCGAGAAGTTGAAGACTATTATGAAAGAAAATACAGAACTTGTACAAAAATTGTCAAATTATGAACAGAAGGTATAATTATTCTTTGTTTTTTTTTTCCATGGTCCCAGTTTGAGTTATTTGTCACCTATCTTATAGTTCATTTACTATGGTATTTTTAAATAGTGTTTATTATTACATTAATTCCTATAAACCATCCAGATCTTAAGCAGTCATATGTGTAAAGTACTGTTTTCTTCTGTAAGAGGTCAATCACTTGAAAATAAGTTCTGGTAGCACTGTACTTTATATTTCTGGATTCTGAATGCTTTATTTTATATAGATCAAGGAATCAAAGAAACATGTTCAGGAAACCAGGAAACAAAATATGATTCTCTCTGATGAAGCAATTAAATTTAAGGTAAAAACTTCTTTTGGGGATTACGTTTTAAAACAAAAGTAAAAGTAATGAGTATAATTAACCTTAATATCTTTTTTGTAGGATAAAATCAAGACACTTGAAAAAAATCAGGAAATTCTGGATGACACAGCTAAAAATCTTCGTGTTATGCTAGAATCAGAGAGAGAACAGAATGTCAAGAATCAGGACTTGGTAAGAGTTTTGCTGCTAAGTGTTACTAATAATTTGGGTTTTGAACTCTTTTGTAGATTGAGTTGAACTCTATTTTCCATGCTGTTATGTGAAGTAAGAGTGCAAGTCAGGGAAGTTGAACCTACTTCTGTCCATTTTTGTGGAATTTTAAGTACTTACACAAGAAGTTATTCTTACAGGCCTAGGAAGTATTTTGGTTCTCAACCCTAGTTAATTGTCATATTGCTTGGCTCTGCCCTCCGAAACACGTGGAACAACTAAGAAACCCAGTTGAACAGTCCTTGTGTTTTGTTTTGTTTTGCAAAGTTTTTTTTTTTTTTTTGCTATAAACATTTTATTAATAGAATAGTTTTAGAATGACCTAAAAGTTGCAAAGATAGTAGAGGTTCCCATAAATCCCATACCCTATTAATCTTGATGACCTCGCTGAGGTAGTATTGCCAGGTTTCTTCACTGTAAAATTACTTTTTTTTTTTTTAAACTTTTTGCATTATTGTACTCTTTGGAAGGAAGTTACTAACACAGCCCACAGTTAAAACGTGAAGGGTTATGTTCCATCCCCTTGAGAAGCCAGAATCTTCATAAATTATCTGGAATTCTATGTGGGTGATCTGTCTATTCTCACTCCAATCCTACCATTTTTAATTTAGGCAAGAGAATTTTTAAAGTACCTTGGGGATTTTTTTTTTCTCTTGCCACAAGGAAAAAAAAAGTCACATTGATTTGAACTGGTTTACTTAAATGTTTTTTCAATTTCTTTTCTTTCACCTTTTAGTCTGGTCATCTACCACATTTTATTCTAACCAGGAAGGTTGTGTATGCCATGAAATATTTATGCCTTTGATTATTTTCCCTTACCTCTTTAAGTTCTTGATTTTTCCCGAGGGCAAAACTGAAACACCTGCTTTTACCTGAAACATAGGGGATGGCTCTGGGACATACTTTGTTGATGTTGTTTCTTCTTAGTATGTATCCCAGTATTTCTACTGAAATCCTAATATGCATTTTGTGTTCTGTTTTTACATGGCAGATATCAGAAAACAAGAAATCTATAGAGAAGTTAAAGGATGTTATTTCAATGAATGCCTCAGAATTTTCAGAGGTAAAGCTGACTATAATTCCTGCAGGATATTAATACTATATCATAGTTTGATCGCAGAGCAAAAATTTGATGTACGCTAAAATGTGCAAAAAATGAAAACTACATGATGTTGGGTTGGAAAAGTAACTTTTTTTGGTTTTCTTTGGAATTAATTCACTAACAGGAGTGTTTTGCATTAGGTTCAGATTGCCCTTAATGAAGCTAAGCTTAGTGAAGAGAAGGTGAAGTCCGAATGCCATCGGGTTCAAGAAGAAAATGCTAGGCTTAAGAAGAAAAAAGAGCAGGTAAAGGAAAGTGCGTGTCCTAGGTTATGTAAAATAGAGAACCCAGCATCATACCTCATGAATGCCTTTACTCAGATCTATTTTTAAGGTAATATATGTGCAGGATTCTGTTCTTAGATATGCAAAGTTTAACCTATGCTTCCAAAATTGAGTGTAGGTATACATTCTCTATCTGTTCTGGATTTTCTGTTCTGTACAATTTATTTTGGCTATCAGAGTGTGTAGTCTTGTTTTGTCAAACACCAACTGCTATTAACTTGAGTAGCCTCAAGTGGGTAATAGATTGGCTTTTTAGACCTAAGAAGTAGATATTTTATAATCCTCCTTTGAGTAGCTACTGCTTCACTAGCCAAGGGAAGTTTACATGATCAGGAGTGTGGACTTGGGAGATAGTAGGATGAGCCCTTCTGTTCCTTCTGGAAGTGAATTATTTGAATTGGCTACAGTTTTCTGAAGGATGCAATAAACAAGATCAATTTCCTTGGCAGCTCTGATGTTCTCACTACAGCTCTGAGGGTTGGGGCCACTCTCTCCCGCTCAACCAAGGTCTTAGCCCATAGTGATAGGCCAAGGAGAGGCATGGTTCCTTACTTCCCTGTCTCATTCACATGGTCCTAATGTCTCCAGTGCAAAAGCCCTAACCTGTGGGAATCATGTGTTTTAACTTTTCAGTTGCAGCAGGAAATCGAAGACTGGAGTAAATTACATGCTGAGCTCAGTGAGCAAATCAAATCATTTGAGAAGTCTCAGAAAGATTTGGAAGTAGCTCTTACTCACAAGGATGATAATATTAATGTAAGTACGTTCTCATGAATACAAGCTTAATTCTTGTGAATTATGAAATCTGTTGAATTAAATGGAAAGACTCTTAATGCCCTTTTATTTCTTTTCTAGGCTTTGACTAACTGCATTACACAGTTCAATCTGTTAGAGTGTGAATCTGAATCTGAGGGTCAAAATAAAGGTGGAGATGATTCAGATGAATTAGCAAATGGAGAAGTGGGAGGTAAGATCAGTCTCAAGGAGGATGGACCACTTTTGCCTTCCTGTCTAAGTGCACCAGTGCTACTTTTCAGCTGGCTGAATTTCCTCTTAAGCTTTCGAATTGTAAATACATTGGATTTGAATGTATGTCTATTTGCATTGGGCAGAGGTGGGTTGCTAGGGTGTGGTGTAGCAATAAGCATGCAATGAACACTGACTTTGTTTTTACATTGAGACTAGAAGGGTGCACGGGAGCTGCACTGGTCATATCTTACACCTCTAAGTATTGAACACATACAGTAGTAGAAACTTGTTTCTCAGTTTCATGGAGATAACATTTTAAAACTCGTCATCTCAGTAGCTGTGTGGTTTTAAGGCCCACAACTGGTTTTAAGAGTACTGAGGTGGTTGGAGGCATAAACTGACTAAGGCCATGAAAGAAAACCATGAAAGAAAACCACAACTGGTTTTGAGAGTACTGAGGTGGTTGGATCCATAAACTAAGGCCATGAGAGTGGAGGCTATAGGGTAGCAGTGTTTACTGATGAGGAAAATGTTTCTAGATACCCTCTCTCAAGTTGGATATTGCTTGTATAGTGGGTGTTTTAAACCACACCTGGTAGCAGATTCTGGAGGAGAATAGGAGGGAATCTTTCTGAACAAGACACTAAGCCCAGATGGAGGAAGATATGAGAGAGAAGAAAGAGCTTTATCTCACATATTTCTTCTTGCTCAAGAATGGCATGTATAACATGTTTATTGTACAAATGGGAATCCACTTTTTCAGTCTTAAGTTTGCAGTTCTCTTAAAAGTCAGTCTAATCCTGTTCTGTTTTTGTTTGTTCTTTAAATGTTTGAACATGACAATTGTTTAGTTTTGGGTAAATTAAGAACATATAGATTTAAAAAGCAAGGGAAGAAAAAAACAATGAAAGAAAGCCTTTTGTTTTTTAGGTGACCGGAATGAGAAGATGAAAAATCAAATTAAGCAGATGATGGATGTCTCTCGGGTATAATCCTTTTTAGTGTCCCGTAACTGCCTGTGAATGCTTTTACTATGCCTCACTTTTATGAATACTTGTCTCTTCTGCAATTTTTAGACACAGACTGCAATATCAGTAGTTGAAGAGGATCTAAAGCTTTTACAGCTTAAGCTAAGAGCCTCTGTGTCCACTAAATGTAACCTGGAAGGTAGGTTGCTTCTTGAGAAGAAATTGCTATATGTTGGAAAGATACAAAATTGCATTAGAAAGATAAAGAACGGCTTCCTGCTTTCATACTTCTCATTTCTCTCAGCACCAGCCCCCAGCCAAGTTCTCAAGTTCTTGTGCACACATATAGAACTCAAATGTTTTATCCTTTACAGACCAGATAAAGAAATTGGAAGATGACCGCAACTCACTACAAGCTGCCAAAGCTGGACTGGAAGATGAATGCAAAACCTTGAGGCAGAAAGTGGAGATTCTGAATGAACTCTATCAGCAGAAGGAGATGGCTTTACAAAAGTAAGATTATCATCATTTACTGTTAACTGTATTGTCATGTGACTAAATACATGTGTACTAATATGTTACCGTTTTTTAGGATTATTTATACTCTTTTGCATCTGTAATTAGTATAAATTTGTCTTTCTTTCTTTCTGCTTTGTTTCTCATAAGCTGCATTTTTCTTTCCTTTCTAACCAGTAGTCAGAAACTCTTGCCTGTAACTCACTTAAGGGGGAGCAGTATACTGGTACTGACAGTTGCTGCTGTGGAAGTGCTTCTCTTTCGAAGATCTAGCCATGCCTTGTCTGTGGCTCCACCTCTTGTGTCACTTTCCTTTCTTTGTGGTCAATTATGTAATTTCCTTTAAAAAGTCTGAGTGATTTATATGAATGTGTTTTAGTAGAATAAAAACTTCAAAAAAGGAAAATTTACTTATTGAAGGTACATTTAGTTTTGGACTTCACAGAGTCAAATATTCAAACTAAACATAATTGTGGCAAAGATATTAGGAGTTTTGAATATAGAACTATTTGATGTGTATATTTAGATATTAATCCTCTGAAATACATATCTCAAATTTCGAGCGAGATACCTTTTGAAAGCTATATTTTTCTAGTTCAAGTTTCTTGTCCGCAAAAACATCTGAATTCTCTAAAAATGGGTTATCTGTGGCAGTTGCTATTTGTGTTTGCTCTTATATTTTACTCTTTGGTTTATATGGCAGTGTGTGAGAAGGCCTCTCTTGCTAAGCAAATTTAACTTTTTTAAGTGCTTAGACTGCTACTGCTGTATGCCATTAAATATTGAAACTATACCATTAAGTTTTTCTCTAATTCTTTGCTCACCAAGCAGCCAGTTTAGATTTTCCAGGTTTTGTTCAGGCCAGCTCTAAATGCCTGTCCTCCTTCAGAGAGACATTCCTCATTTCATTACTTTTTAAAAAAGAGTACTTCTCTGCCTCCAATAGTGATGTGAATTACTTAAATGGCAACTGTTTTTCTTCATGATACAGTTAATCCATTGATATGGCAGTATTTTATTCAACTTCCCCAAAATTCATTCAGTCTCCATGTGTGGTTTGTACTCTGCTGTCCACCCCTAAAGTCACCGTGTTAGTTCAGGTCCTTGTCATCTTTTATGCCAGTCCCCTAGCTAATCACATATCTCCAGTCTTTCTTTCTTTTTTTTTTTGAGACGTAGTCTCGCTGTGCCGCCCAGGCTGGAGTGCAGTAGCGCAGTCTCGGCTCACTGCAAACTTCGCCTCCCAGGTTCATGTCATTCTACTGCCTCAGTCTCCCGAGTAGCTGGGACTACAGGTGCCCGCCACCACGCCCGGCTAATTTTTTTTGTATTTTTAGTAGAGATGGGGTTTCACTTGTATTAGCCAGGATGGTCTCCATCTCCTGACCTCGTGTTCCGCCCGTCTCGGCCTCCCAAAGTGCTGGGATTACAGGCGTGAGCCACCGCACCCGGCCGAAGAACATACTTTAGTGCAGGTTCAGTGAGTGTACTTTTGTATGAAAATGTCTTTATTTTGACTCCATTTTAAAAGGATCTTTCTGCTGGTTCTGGAATTTTGATAGTTGTTTAATATCAGCACTTTAAAGATAACCAATTATCTTCTGGTTTTAAAGTTTCTTTGAGGAATCTATTATCATTTTTATTTTCTCTTTTCTCATTTTTCAAATGTTTTATGCCTGCCCTAGCTGCCTTTAGTCATTTTTCTTTTTGGTTTTTCAGCAGTTTTCTTGGGAGGTGCCTACATGTAGGGTTTTGTCATCACCCCTCCACCGCTACCCCCCTGCTTTTTCTTTTGCATTTATACTGCTTGAGGTTATAAACATCTCTTGAGTTTGGAGCCTCTGTTTTCACATATTAATTCTATCTCATTCTCACTTGTCCTGAGAATCCAATTAAACATACTAGGATCTCCCACCCCTACCCCTCGCCCAGTGCCTCCTACATTCCGAATCTGCTTCATTCTGGATGTTTTCTTATGACCTATCTTCCAATGTGCTAAAAATCTCACCTCAGTTGTCTAATCTGCTAAAATCATTGAGTTATTTTTGGTTTCACTATTTTTCACTTTTATAGTTTCTAATCCTCTGCTGAAATGTGTAATCTTGACTTGTACTTCCTTCAATTGGTAAGACACAATTGTTTTAAAATCTATGTGGTAATCCTATTATGTGGATCCCTTATGAGTGTGTTTCTCTTGTCTTCTAGATTGTGATTACATTGTCTTGTCTTGTGGAGTGCCTGGTTGGTTTTGATGGAGTGGTGAACATTGTTTGTGAAAATTGTAGGGGAAATTTGAGGTCTAAGATGATGTTATCGTCCTACAGAAAAGATATGAGATTACCTCTAGCATGTGATCATTGCTTTATTCCAGTTAGCAATTAAAATCATTCAAAAACAGCTTTGTTCCTTTAAAGGACATTGTATTTATTGCCTGTTCAATATTCCAAGTGTGCAGCTCTTTTCTGGTCTCAACCCAAAGCCTAGGGCTTTTACTAGGGGTCCTTCTCATTGGCAGCCCTGAACTCCACTTCTTGTTTCCCTGAACCCAGGGATCTGTTGAAAGTTCTTTTCGACCTTCTTACATATCTGCATTGTCTTCAATGCATGGATGAACCTGGGGGGAAATGGCTTAAAATGCCAGGCTTACTTATAATTCTGTGTTTTTTCCTACTGGATTTTCTTCACTGCCTTATTAGCTTTCTGATGCCTTTGAGCACATTCTTTCTATTTTTGTCCATATGTTCTTATTTTCAGTGTTTGCAGACTAACTCATCCATTATTGGAAACAAAATTCTCTTGAATCTTTCTTCAAGACTTGTTTTTTCCACATCCTTCCTAAGCCAGAGTCAGAGAGGGATTGTTCTGTTCTTATATGCACCTTTTACACATTCAACTGTGAGCTCCTTTAGTGCAGAGGTGGTACTTACCATACCCATACCTTTATCTTAGCCTCTTACAAGGTAACTAGTATATTATAACCACTCATAAAATATTTGCTGAAGTATTGAATGAGCAGTTGTAAAAGAATACATAAACTTTTTTCTCTTTGGTGTTAATAACCCTTTTTACTATAGCTCCTCTATTTTTGTTTCCAATTTATAGAAAATTTTCAAGTATCTTTTGCATCAGAACTATGAGTAAAGAAGTACAAGAGTAACTACAAGTAGCATTTTTAAACCATTAAATGTTGCTGCCTTTACAATCTGTGTTATAGTTGGCTGACCTCTTGAGCTTGAAGGTTATCAGGTTAAAACCAATTTCCAGTACATAGTACTCTGATTACGGGACAGTTTGGATTCTTTTTCTGTTCAACAGACATTGCCAACACTTGGATTTGTCTCTCTGCTTAATCATGATTCCATTGAAATAGGTAGGGGAGCTCCATATCTGAAGTGTGAAAATGTTCTGGGGTTAATTGTACAGTTAAGGACATGTTCTAAAAAGCTCTTTCATTGGCTGTCTTTATCACGGTACCAGTCTTGGATTGAGAAACACCCCGTAAGAAAATTAATTAGTGGTCTTTCCATGATTAGAAATAAAAGAAGTAATTATCTCCTGCATTATCCTAATAAGCTTAACTGTGTTAGGTTGATCAGTCCTGGCTTTCTACATTGAAGAAAAGTGAGCATTCATCATTTCAACCCAACAGTCTTTCCCATGGGACACATAGTGTTTTTTTACATTTGTTTTATTTACTAGTGAGGAGAGAATTATGAGACATTAGAAAATGCAGGTGATGTATCAACAGGCCACAGTTGGATTTTTATCCTAAAGGACAGTTTTATTTCCTTCCTATGATTTTGTATCATCTATGCATTTTTAAGAATAGGATAGGAAGTGAGATTTTATTGGAGTATTAAGACAAAATGCCAGGAGGAAAAGAGAAACACTTTCATTGACAACCAGTTTTATCTTAGGAAACTGAGTCAAGAAGAGTATGAACGGCAAGAAAGAGAGCACAGGCTCTCAGCTGCAGATGAAAAGGCAGTTTCGGCTGCAGAGGAAGTAAAAACTTACAAGTAAGTTCACCTTCTAAAGAGGGTAGCAGTGGCTAGTGAAACTAGTGTTGGCTTTTTTTATTAGCACAAAAGCATAAATAAATAGAGGACATGAATACATCAATTCACACAAAAGAAAAACTAAATTTTAAGTTAACAAATGGAAAAATATTAACAAATACCCACTGTTGGCAAAACTGTAAGGGAACCTGATTCGTGCAAACAGTTCTGGGGGTTGGAGGGGGTGGGAGCAGTTTGTTATCTGATGTATCAAGAACCATTAAAGTGATTTTGCCATTTGATAAACCCAGTAGTCCTAACTTTGGGAAAATTTTTATGATGTAATTAAAGGATAAAAAAAGGTTTATAGTGGAAGATATTAATAATAGGATTATTTGAGAACATATTTAGGAACAGTTAAAGGAATTTTAATTTATCAACTCAGAATCTCCAGCTGTTAAAGGAAATTATGTATCATTAGTTTTCATCATATTGTACTTTTGTTATAACCAACCATGTAAAATATGCTTTATATTTCTGGATAAGCTCTATTAGGGTACAGTTGTTAGGGTAACGGTTAACATAGATTGTTTGGGTTTTTATTCGGTTGTGCTTTAAATGATAAAGCCAAGTGTAATTCTTAGGCGGAGAATTGAAGAAATGGAGGATGAATTACAGAAGACAGAGCGGTCATTTAAAAACCAGGTAATAACTCTAGTGCCCTACTATGTAGTGCCCGGAATTCTTTGCTAACTAATAGAGGCTATTACAATGAATCTGTAAGCATATTTTATGATGTATTATCTTTTTCAGATCGCTGCCCATGAGAAGAAAGCTCATGAAAACTGGGTAAGATTTCTTTTTTTCTTTCCCTTATTTTGTGCATAGTCTCCCACAACTGAATTTGGATATTTTTCTTCAATAGCTCAAAGCTCGTGCTGCAGAAAGAGCTATAGCTGAAGAGAAAAGGGAAGCCGCCAACTTGAGACACAAGTATGTGATTTTGATGCCTGTATTTTCAGTGTGTGTTCTCTTAAGGAATTGGTTTCCATTTCATATTTAAGTGTTTCTTAAATATTCTTTCTCTATACTCAAGATTATTAGAATTAACACAAAAGATGGCAATGCTGCAAGAAGAACCTGTGATTGTAAAACCAATGCCAGGAAAACCAAATACACAAAACCCTCCACGGAGAGGTAAGGGAGCACCTTGTAAAGGGCAACAATCGGTTTTTTGATGTAAAATGTATGTAAGTGACTTTTTGTTTCTGTGTGTAATGGTTATGGTACCCTAGGAATAATCCCAAGAACTGAATAAAGAAAAAAAAGGCTGTCTTAAAATGCTAACAAGACGCTGTCATCTCTAGGTCCTCTGAGCCAGAATGGCTCTTTTGGCCCATCCCCTGTGAGTGGTGGAGAATGCTCCCCTCCATTGACAGTGGAGCCACCTGTGAGACCTCTCTCTGCTACTCTCAATCGAAGAGATATGCCTAGAAGTGAATTTGGTGAGCATTCACATGTTGCCTTGCAATACTCTTTTGGGTGGCTTTTTCCCTTTTATTTGAGAATTCTAATGCAAACACTTTAGAATTCGGGTCTGTCCAGTATAGAGAAGAAAATTTCTTAATTTGTCTTGGTGGATTCAACTGCAAGTATTCAACTGCAAGATTTGCTTTAGAACAGAAGGCATTTATTATTTTCCTTTATTGTTTTGTTTCTTTTTAATTTTTTACTCTGAAGTGTAAGCCCTTATCTTTCAATTAAAGTTTTGTGGGATTCCTCTCCCAAATACAGCTGACCCTTGAACAACACGAGTTTGATCTGTGCAGGTCCACTTCTATGCAGATTTTTTTCAAAAAATACTTTGGGACATTTTTTGGACCTTTGCAATAATTTGAAAGAACTTGCAGATGAACTGCATAGCCTAGAAATATAAAAAAAATTAAGAAAAATTTATGTATTTCGTGAATACATAAAATATATGTAGATACTAGTCTATTTTATATACTATTGTAAAATATACTAAGATCTATTTTAAAAAGTTAAAATTTATCAAAACTTGCACAAGCACAGATGTACATGACACCATTCACAATTGGGAAGAAGTAAACACATGTAAAGATGCAGTTTTAAATCATAAATGCATAAGATTAGCTGTAGTACATACTGCAGTACTATAATAATTTCATAACCACCTCCTGTTGCTATTGTGGTGAGCTCAAGCATTGCGAGTATCCGCTTAAAACACTGTGTGATGTTAATCTCCATGTGGACAGTTCATCTTTCCAGTAAATTGTGTATCACAGTAAACATAATCTCTCATGGTTCTTGTGTATTTTTCATGTTTAGTGCAATAACATAAACCTTGAATAACACCATGGGACCCATGTAAAATGCCACTAGTGATGCTGGAAGTATTCTCAAGAAGCAAAGTCATGATACTACTAGAAAAAGTTGAATTGCTTTGATATATACCATAGATTGGAGTGTGCAGCAGCAGTCATTTCAGTCAGACGATTCATCTTGTAAACAGACCATGTACATGTACAGTACAAATACAATACAGTGTTATAAATATATTTCCTCTTCCTTATGATTTCAATCACATTTTCTTTAGCTTACTTTATTAAAGTAAGAATACAGTATATAATATATACACACAATATGTGTTAACTGTTTATGTTATTGGTAAGGCTTCTGGTCAATAGTAGGCTATTTATTAGTAGGTAGGTTTTGGGGAGTCAAAAGTTACATGTGGATTTTTGACTGTGCAGGGGATCAGCACACCTAACCCCTGCATTGTTCAAGAGTCAACTGTATTATAAAAGTAGCCTTAATAACTTTATCGTTTATGCGGCATACATGTTTCCACTTCTCATTACTATAGTATGAAAAGCCGTTGAGTCTATTTTGAATCTAAATATGTCTATAATACTCGGTAAGATACGGAAGTTAGATTACATATACACTGAACAAAAATCACCATGTAGAATACTGTACATAGAAGTCTGTAGCTTGAAGTATAGAACCAGACCACTAATGTGCAGGGTTTATTGTTCTTTCAGTGCAAGGCAGTTCTTATTTTAGTTCTTTAAGTCTGTGCATAAATTGTAAGTGATTTCCCTTCATAAGTATCGGGAGACCCATTTTTAATGTTGCTTTCCAGATAAGACCTGAACTCTGATCTGTCCACAATTGATTATTTCTTCCAAAAAATACACGTAAGGACTCTGTTATTTCTTTCTCAAGGATCAGTGGACGGGCCTCTACCTCATCCTCGATGGTCGGCTGAGGCATCTGGGAAACCCTCTCCTTCTGGTAAGGGAGCAAGAGTGTTCAAAGAGTCTAGAACCATGCAGGAAGTAGGGAGAGGAATTTTTTTTTTAATCCTCCTCACAGAGTACACAAGTCAGAATAAGTCTAAATCAGTTCTCTGGTCTTTAACAGATCCAGGATCTGGTACAGCTACCATGATGAACAGCAGCTCAAGAGGCTCTTCCCCTACCAGGGTAATCGATGAAGGCAAGGTAAATGCACCCATTTTGAGTAATTAGTTATTTCAGGAACATTTAGCTTTTCCTACAACTCTCTCTTTGCCTCATCTCCTATTCGTGTGTTCTATCTGTACTATCTCATTTATTTTTTAAAAAAGCAAACTGTTCACCAAGAGCCTGAAGTCCCCTCAGTTCCCAGCATTACATCTTTGGCTGAGCATCCAGTAGCAGTAAGTACTTAGAAGTATGGACTGAACTGGGCTATAAGTTGCATGGCAATATTGATCTTACTTTTATCCTTGACTTGGGAGTGTTGCTGAAATCTGACGGATTCATTGTCCTTTTCTCCTCTCTGTTTGGTTAGACATTTAACCTGTGTAGAGCATCTGCTGTAACTGTAATTAACTTAAACAAAAGTGAAAAGTCTCCACTCTTGTGTGTCTCAGTGTTTAATGCTCTTAGGCAAAGTAAATTCATTGTAAATTGTGTAATTCATTATTATGTCTTCATTTGGAAGTGTGCTATTTAAGAATACCTCCAATTGTATACTAGGCAAACCCTATTTTGAATGATCTGAAATTACAGATTGATAACAAGAACGTTTGCTGGAAGTGAAATACTGAATAGTGGAAGTCTATAATTACCCGTTGAGCCAGTTCCCAGCAGTGTCCTTAAACAGTGTTCACATAAGTGTATTCTCTTGTAACTTGTGTAGCTGTTACGGCTGGTAAGTCCTCTGATCATACCTCACTGTGATTCTCGACATTGAAATTAAAATAATTTTAATGACTGAGTTTCCAACCCACTTTCCCATAGGAAAGGATTAATCAGTATCTCATAGTAGACAGTATTACTAGTGAATGAAGGTAAATAGAGCTGTGCCTGTGTAATTTGTGTACATAACATTGTTTCTCTTGGAAAATACTTCCAAGTTCCAGCACAGGACACCAGGAATACACATCTCTTGAGAAATGTTTTTATCCAAGGGCAGCTTGGATAAGACCGAGACCCCCTTGAAGTAGGAGACTTCAGAGTGCAGAGACTACTTTGTTAGAAAGGAGAAGCAGAGGTGGAAAGAACGTGGCCTTGGAGTCAAACGTGGCATGGAATTCCAGCCAGCCTCTTACATGCTGTGTGACCGTCAGCAAATCTAATACTCTGTGCCTGTGTTCCTGCATATTTAGAACAAGATGGTCCTATTAGAGATTTAGAGATGTGAGAATTCGTGTTAATATATGTAAGGCCTATGGAAGGTACTCTGAATAATCGCTATTACATGGTAGAGAATGGATTTTTCATTCTCTGCATTCTTAATATGGAAATTACTCTGATGGGAGGGATGTGCAGAGGGAGTGACTGCCTTAGAAATAGATGTGTGAATGGCATAACTTCTATCATTAGTCAGGAATGACCTCCATTTATAACCTGTGTATTCCCTTCCACTTGCAGATGTAAGCAATAATACGATGACAGCAAGTGTTCACTCCTGTGGCATGCTTTTAACCTTTCTAAGCTGTCAGTGGGAACAAATGAGAGGGGCAGAGTTTTTTGCACTAATTCTGCTCTTTGGACACGTGCCTGACATCTGCTTCATTGGGTTTTAGTTTTTACTGGTGTTGGTGCTTTTGTCTGTCATACCAGAGTATTTCAAAACTTCAGTTGCTTCTACTCTGCAGGTTAATATGGCTCCAAAAGGGCCCCCTCCTTTCTCAGGAGTCCCTCTCATGAGCAGCCCCATGGGAGGCCCTGTACCACCACCCATTCGATATAGACCACCACCTCAGCTCTGCGGACCTTTCGGGCCTCGGCCATTCCCTCCACCCTTTGGTAAGACGATCTGAACAGTAGTAATTGACTTGTAAAGCACATTCATCTTCCCCTCTATCCCTTGCTAAAACAACTGCAGTTGCAGGGCTTTGCAATGCAGCGATGAAGCTGATTGAGTACACTGTAACTTTTCCCCAAGTTTCTTCGGACACAAAGGGGGCTGCATAATCTCCTGTGATTAGATGGGCAGTAGTTGTCTGTAATAGAACAAGGAAAGGGGCTATTTACAAAAAGCCAGAAATATTCATCACATTGAACATGTGTGGCTGTGTACTAGGCTCTGCAATGGATAGCAAGGTAGATAAAATACATCCCCTAACTAAGATGTCCTGTAGGTCACCAATATACACGTTCTACAACATAAAGCTTCTAATCACCCATAATGGAAGCATAAGCAGTAGGTCACAGAATATTAGGGAAAGATAAAACCCTCAACCCTTACCTTGGGAATACAAAGAAGGGAGATATGAAAGAGAAGGTAGAATTTAACAGCTATCTAATGAATGCTGCTGAATTTAATTAGATGGAGCTGGAAGGCCTTTTCCAGCAGGGCAAGCACCTTAATTTTTATGGCATTTATTAGGTACATCTTGAGCTACTGCATACATTTTTAACTGATACACAGTAGTTAATGAAATTTATCAAAATTTTTATTGCAATGAAGCCATATTTAGTCTGTCTTCGTGGTATGGTATATAGTACTTCCAAATACACATCTACCTCTTTTTAGGATAAAGATGACAGGCCAGGCACAGTGGCTCACGCCTGTAATCCCAGCACTTTATGAATCCCAGCATTCATTAGATGAGGCTGAGGCAGGTAGATCCCTTGAGCCTAGGACTTTGAGAACATAGTGAAACCCCCATCTCTACAAAAAATACAAAAATTAGCTGGGAGTGGTGGCATGCACCTGTAGTCCCAGCTACTGGGGAGTCTGAAGTGGAAGGATCGATTGAGTCCAGGAGATTGAGGCTGCAGTGAGCCATGATCACTCCATTACACTCCAGCCCAGGTGACATGCAAGACCCTGCCTCCAAAAAAAAACCCGACAGACTATATTAACATACGTGGCATTATCTTAATTTAGATATGTTCCTAGGAATTTACTTGAAATAATTTTTGTTTTCCAGGCCCTGGTATGCGTCCACCACTAGGCTTAAGAGAATTTGCACCAGGCGTTCCACCAGGAAAACGGGACCTGCCTCTCCACCCTCGGGAATTTTTACCTGGACATGCACCATTTAGACCTTTAGGTTCACCTGGCCCAAGAGAGTACTTTATTCCTGGTACCCGATTACCACCCCCGACCCATGGTCCCCAGGAATACCCACCACCACCTGCTGTAAGAGACTTACTGCCGTCGGGCTCTAGAGATGAGCCTCCGCCTGCCTCTCAGAGCACCAGCCAGGACTGTTCACAGGCTTTAAAACAGAGCCCATAAAACTATGATCTCTGAGGTTTCGTTGGAGAGAAAGTGTACTGTGCATTATTCATTAAAGGATTTCATTGGCTTCAAAATCCAAAAGTTTATTTTAAAAGGTTTGTTGTTAGAACCAAGCTGCCTTGGCAGTGTGCATTTTTGAGCCAAACAATTAAAAAATGTCATTTTTTCCCTAAATAAAAATCACCTTTTAAGCTAGAGCGTCCTTACAACTTTGAAATGTGCAATAAAAGAATACCTGTGTTTTAGCTAATGTAGCATATGTAATTGCAAAATGATTTAGAATGTCATGAAAAATATGAACATTTCCTGTGGAAATGCTTTAAGAACATGTATTTCCATTATCCTATTTTTAGTGTACACCAGCTGAATATGGAGCAATGGTGTTTATAAGCGTTTTTTTTAAACTATCTATCTGGTCACAAAGACTGTTACGCTAAAAATGTTACTAAAAGATCACTAAACTATCTATCTCCCCTCTTGCTGAAGTTCTTTGTAGTAACAGCTCATAAAAATTTGTTTCTTAATATTTCCCAAGTGTCTGTTGATTCATTGGACTGTTATGAGGCTTGTGCCATTTGGGGAACATGTAAACTCAGGCTCCCAGAACTGAAGATGGTGGCTGGTGGCACACTTCCGGCTGCTCTTCCGTCACCTGTGAACTCTACAAGTGATGTCTTTTTATTTCAAAAAGCCTTTTTTGGTGATATTATTCTGTATCTGACATAATTGAGAAACTGGTAAGCTGTGAAGATTCCAGTGTAGCTTCTCTGAGAAGTTGTGAGCCAGTCCGTAACTACTTCCTTTCACATCCGATTGCACCATTTCTGCAGCAAACCCCAAAGCAGGGTGCCAGTATGCATGCAGGTGGCATAGGGAGTATCATCCCTCAGCCAAATCACTTTTCCATCTCGAAAGTTTTGTCTATTTTGGAAGTCATCTCCAACTAATTGTGTCTGGATTTAGTTGCTAAAATTGTCTTATTTATGAAGCAGCAATATTCAGCCTGAAAGCATTTCTGCCATAGTTGTAGTTATATCGCCAATGGCTGGTTTTTTTCATTGGAAAGTAAATTTAAGTAATTCGTGGGATGTGGTATATTCTGTGTCACCTTCAAGACAATCACTCATTTTCTCATTATATTCAGGTCTGAAAGTTAAGTTAATCACACAGTGTCCAATTTAAGCTTCTTTAATGTTGATGAAAGGTATTTGTAGTTCATATAAACCATACTTATGTGAAGGATAGCAGATGCTTCATATAAATTATCACTTTGATATACATATCTTATGGTTTATGAGAAAAGAAAAAATAATACATCGGTTTTGCTACATTTTAATGGGTTTTTTTTAAGGGATTGTTTTTTAGGTCTTGTCAGCAACATCAAACAAAAGGTACTGAGTACTCCACAGGGTACAGAGTGCTGCCAAGCACCTTAGAAAAATTACATGACACGGAGAAAATGCGCTTCTTGCTCCTTGAAGAGCTTACAGTCTAGGGATTTGACAACTCACAGTCTTAGGAACTGAGTGAACAACAAAGTAAGGCAAATTCTTCATCCCCTAGAGCTATTGTGGACTGAATCATTTTATAATTTGGAATTAATCCAATCAAGATGAGAGACAAGACTAAATTTGGCCGAGAATTCGTTCAGGCTCGCATAGTTTTTATTAACATCCGTCTAGTAAACAGAATGGACCTAACAGACAACTGAAAGTAAAGACTAGATCTCTTGAAGTGCAAGGGCTAAAACAACTTAATTGTGGTTACTTATTTTAAAAAGCAAACATACTGAATGGTATGACTAGGGTGATTACACTAGTTTAAAAATAGGCCGGGTACTGACACTGCATTCCCCTCATGCATTGCTCATTTAAAATAGTGAATATTAAAATATGTGGGCTTTACATCTAACCCACAGAAAGCCCACCACAAATGTTCTGTGTATCAAATATCCACCTCATGTGTACTATGAAAGTTTTATTTATGCCCCATTAAGTCAAAAGTAAATAGTCAAATTATAGTAAGCTAATGACCTGCATATTTTCATATGGATGTCAGTATATCTAAATAGGAAATAAATGGCGATCCTATCTACCTATATAAAAAAAATAGAATATCTTTCCAGATTTTGCATACTCCTCACTGTAAGAAGAGGTATGCAGGTTTTAAGGTTTCACAATCAGTTGTCAGAAAAACAGCAGTTATGCCTGCAGTATCTTGTTAGCATCTGACTCAATTATTTTTAGATTACATTGTTTAGAAGACATTGTAAACCCATCTAAAAATTTGTAATTATTTTGAGATGGTTCCAATGTTAACCCTAGAATCATCGTCAGAAAGAGTAACAATGTGATGTAGAAGAACAGCTAATTGACATGACTAAAAATATGCTCATTTTCAGAAAAACAATCTGGTCATCTGGAAACAATCACAGCTACAACCTAGGGAACACTCCCATGTGGGATACTGATCTGGCCAAGGCACACTTTCTAAGCAGGAAAACTATCAGATCAGGGTGAATTTAGGCCACTTCAGAGGTGCTGCCTATAAACCTCAACAGACAGACCTTCTTAGGCAGCAGAACTGGTCCAATTCCCCTCAAAGCAGTTGGACACTACCCTACCCACATCAACCCAAAGCTTGAAGTTAAGTCAAAAGAGCATATTGGAGCAAAAGTGAACAGATGTGTAAACTCTAGCACATTCTTATTGCTGTATTAAGTCTGAAGATGAGCACATCCTACCCACAACAGTATTGTTGCAGGAAGCAGGGTAGGAGTAGTGGTAAATTAGAAAACAGACTATTAATTGCACAATTAATAGAAAAGTAAAAACATGTTTCAAAATCTACAATAAACCTGTATCCCAAGGAGTCCTATACGTCCATGATGTGCTGGACTTTGAATTCTGTGGTGCAGCTTTGCATTGGACTCCCTCCGGCCTACTGGTCTGGGTACGGCTTGCTTCCTGCCTGTTGAAGGGTGAATATGCTACACAGAGCTATGATGGTTTCTACTGAGTGGTAAAATTCACAGAAGTTCCAGGTTCATCATGTCAGGATCATTCCTTGTGCAAAGTTTGATGTAGATGAAGATAAAGTGGTTTCTTGGTCAATAATTGCAATTTCTTTCTTTTAAAGTCAGTGGGTTTCTTGTATCTGTAATCACAACAGAAAGACCATTGTTTAAAATACATTGATAACTGAACTCTTCCAAGGTTAAATACTGGATATGGGGGATTCAGAAGAAAGATATACTAGTCACCATCAAATTAGTACTAATTCTATATGCACATCACTTACAGTTCTATTACAATTGGCCCAGGTTTAATTTCATCCATCTCCATGAAAGCAAAACACTTGGTGCTGGTAAACCTTTTTTTAGGCTTGTAGTGTTTGAATTCAAAGAAGATAGCTGCACCTAAGGAATTAAAACAAGCCACATAAACCACAGATAGCACATTTCTTGTGTGTCAATTCATTTTCTTTGATCACCAGAAGCTATGAACAGCTACAGCTGGCATAATTTGACAAAACAACTTGTGCCAGTCTCAATGATTTCACAGTAACTTACTATGGTTGTCACCCCAAACTCTTCTGTATCTGAGTAGAGTGACATTTCTCCTTATCATCCAATTCTACAAACTATGGCAAAACTTCTTGAGCTAGACTGCCTCAAGAATGTATAACAGTTATGTACACAGGTAGAATCATAAGCTGCTATAAAATATGAAATGCCAAAGAAGAACAGAGAAGATACTTCAATACACATAGAAACTCATTAGGTAGAAAATGCATTTAAAAGAGTTCCTGAAAAAATTTAAGCTTGAATTATTTCCCTTACCCCAAAACAAAAACTCAAAAATTCAATCTTGGGGGTATTTTGGACTTCAAACAACATAAATCACATGCTGGCTCAGCTTTAAAATGTTATCTGTTTCCTTAACACCTTTTTCAGTATTCAAAGCACTGCTGTGATGTTTTTCTTGGAATTGCATATTTGTGTCGACAGTGCTATAGAAGACAAAGGTTCAAAGAGCAAATCTATTTATTCTGCCACTCTCCTCCAATGAGCAAGTGATAATGAGAAATTTAGACAGTTCTGGCTGGGTGCGGTGGCTCATGCCTGTAATCCCAGCACTTTGGGAGGCAGAGGTGGGCAGATCACTTGAGCCCAGGAGTTTGAGACCAGCCCGGGCAACAAGGGGGTGGTAAGACCCCACCTCTACAAAAAAAATTTTAAAAATAGCCAGGCTTGGTGGCACGTGCCTGTACTCCCAGCTACTCGGGAGGCTGAGTTGGGAGGACTGCCTGAGCCCAGGGAGATTGAGGCTGCAGTGAGCCATGATCATGCCACTGTGCCCCAGCCTGTGTGACAAAGTGAGACTCTGTCTCAAAAAAAGAAAAAAATAAGAAATTTAGACAGTCCTATGTCCCCAAAGTCCAACAGATAAACACTTCCCCCCATCCTGCAGAAAAAAGCTAAAAATGGAGACATAAGTTGCCTCATCAATGTGGCCAAGAAAAAATGAATTTCTAAAGAAGGCATGGAACGTGAAGGAAGGAAGTCAGTGTCTCACTCTTCACTGGCTACTTCTAAATACTGCCTTAACCAGAGCAATCCAGGAGCTTGGCTTGCAAAGACAACATACATTTAATACTGTCGCTGATGACAAAACTCACAAGTCACTAGAAGTTTAGCAATGTTCAGAAATGTGTGTACAGCATTGGCACTTGGGTCCAAATGGACCACGTCACATGGCAAGGGAGGAAAGAAAAACCAATTGCTCAGGAGACAATGGGATGTGGGTGAGGGAGAGATGGGCATATTTGGCCATCCACTCCCAACATGCTCGAAAGGACTACAATAGTTAGGTTACTGGTAACATCTCTTCCCCAGGTGTGTGACCTTGCCATTTCCACAAATGGTGGCTTCTCTTCTCCCTCCCACAGCACTCAGAGGCATTTTGTCATTAGAAAACCTCAAAGATTTTAAAGACAGCAGAGTCTTTTCTGCTGGGAAACCCATCTCCTCCTCATGATTGTGTCTTGAGGTCTGAATAAATGTGAATGATAAAGTCACGTTTGAAAACAATACTGATGTTCAAATATGTTACCATCATTTTGAGGAAGTTGAATTATTAATCTGCATCACCTGTAAATAATATATTTCCTGCATCCTTCATCATGCTTTTTATAAGAAAGAACAAAATGTGAAACAGGAATATCCTGGGAAGATTAAGTTAAAATGTTTATAAACATGAAAGTATGGTCATTAACACTAATATCAGTTAAAACTACAGTAACGGTAAACAGTAAGTTTGAAGCTGGAGAAAATTAATAGAGTCAAATTTTGAATCTAGTTCTACTTTTATTATCTGGTGAGTCGAGCCATTAAGAAAGAACACAGTGTAATAAAATAGAAAAGTTAGCCCATGAAACACTCCACCTTCTCCCCTCCACATCACAAACATTTCTTAAGGCAATGGAGTTAAAGAAACGAAACAAATCAATAGTTTTGTTCAGAAGACGTACTTTGTAACTGAAATTTCTTCAACATTATTAATCACCTCCTACATACATAGTCTTCTAACACAGCAACTCTGGAGCTTTGGTGTATGTCAGAATCACTTAGAGGGCTTCCTAAAACAGACTGCTAGGCCCGTCCCCATGGTTTCAGCTTCAGGATGTCTGGGGTTGCCACCTAAGAAGGCTCCAGGTGCTGCTGCTGTTCCAGGAATCATACTCTGAGAACCACTGTTCTAACAGAAGCACTGAAAGGCCTTTTAGTGGAGGAACAGAGGAGGCGGCAGCATCAGACTTGGGAAGTGAAATATCGAATATTTCAGACGCCGAGGCAATCACTTCAAAAGGCACTTGAATATCCTGCAGAGCTTGAACATTTCAGAAAATGCAATCGAACCCTCAGGTGATAAAGGGATTCTGAAGTCACCTTTTTGGAGAACACTGAAATTCTCACTGGGCAAAAAGCATGGGGAAGTATTTAATGCTAAGAATTGTACTTGGAAATGTAGCCTCACTATTTCAAAAATTTGCTTTTGTTCTTTCCTATTTCCTAACAATTAACTGCAAGTTAAGTTATCATTCTACCAAACTAGAAATACTGGAAGAAAACTCTGGTTCTTAATTTTAAGATTAAAACTTAATCATCAGGGAGTCTTCATGCACTCCTGCTTCTCCCAGCCCTTTAGTGTGTTTTTGAAAAACTTTGTTTTGTTGGCAAAGACAATAAAATTTTATTATCAAAGATTGTTTTACTATATAACAGTGTTATTAGACAAGTAGATAACACAATTCCTGATTTCTACATTTTAAAAATATGTATATTTATTCAAATCAATAAACACTATGTCACATTTACTTCTTCCAGATACTAACTATGCTAGGTCCACCGTATGTACAAACACAAATAAGATGAGAATTCTGTCCATAAGAAGCCAATTACCATTTAGGATTACAAACCTTTGGTTAATTTTTCAACATGCTTCTGGAGCTCAATGTCCACATTAAAATGAACATATGTATCTTCTTTTCTTGAAGCCACAGGAGTATCTTGCACAGGAGTTAAGTCTATGCCATTCAGATCTAAAGAGAAAAGAAGTTTCTCTTTAGGAACATACAAATATACAGACTTAAAAACTGCAGGCCAGGTGCAGTGGCTCACGCCTGTAATCCTAGCACTTTGGGAGGCTGAGGCAGGCAGATTACAAGGTCATGAGATCAAGAACATCCTGGCTAACATGGTGAAACCCCGTCTCTACTAAAAATACAAAAACAATTAGCTGGGTGTGGTGGCGGGTACCTGTAGTCCCAGCTACTCAGGAGGCTGAGGCAGGAGAATGGTGTGAACCCAGGAGGCGGAGCTTGCAGTGAGCCGAGATCGCACCACTGCACTCCAGCCTGGGCAAAAGAGCTAGACTCTGTCTCAAAAAAAACAAAAAACAAAAACAAAACAAAAACAAAAAACTGCAAACTAGGTAGGGCATGGTGGCTCACACCTGTAATCCCAGAACTTTGGGAGGCTGAGGCGGGTGGATCACTTAAGGTCAGGAGTTCAAGACTAGCCTGACCAACATGGTGAAACCCCATCTGTACTAAAAATACAAAAAATTAAGCCAGGCATGGTGGTGCACATCTGTAATCCCAGCTACTTGGGAGGCTGAGGCAGGAGAATCTCTTGAATCCAGGAGGCGGAGGTTGCAGTGAGCCAAGATCGCGCCACTGCACTCCAGCCTGGGCAATAAGAGTGAAACTCCGTGTCAAAAAAACAACAAACAAACAAACAAACAAAAAAACCCTGTCAACTACAGGGGGTATATTTCATAAGGATGCTTGCAGAAAGGTAAGAGGAAATTCTTGGGCTAACAGAAATTCCCATTTGGCATGAGCAGGTACCTGAAGAGTTGCAGGTGACCACAGAGGCATGTGGAGGGGGCTGAGTGAGGGGATGGGAGACTTCGCGGTGGGAAGGAGGAAACCTGTCTCAATCAGGTACAAAAGAAAGCTTGTAGAACACAAAATTTCATCTTTATAGGGAAGAAGTGAAAAGAACTTCTTGTTTTCCTTAGGAAATAGGCCACTATATTTTTGTCTGCAATAAAAACTTACAGTGTAAATAATATGCCTCAATGGGACTGACCCCTAATTTCCAAACTTGATCAAGTGTATGGTTTGGAAAGACCTTTAAATCTCACATTATCAGAATCCCCCTGCTGTATTCAAGTCAAAGGACCAAAAATGGACATGAAAATTGCCAATGAAACTCTTCCATCAATGAATACGTTTTTACAAATATTATCTAAATTCTCATTATATTTGTTATAACAACCTGTTTTATACCAACTAGACAGAACACTAAGTTATTGTGTATGGTTTTAATTTCCTGGATCCAGGAATCTTCCAGTTTCATCAAATTCAACATGGACTCATTTAATGACTACTCAAGTGTTTATGTATTATTCAACAGATTTGTCTTAGAGAACTTAAAACGATATAGTACATTGATTGTTTCAGTTCTTAAAGATATTTACAAAAACATGTTTTAGTTCAACATGTATGCAAAGGTAACTTAACAGCTACTACACTATCATTAAACATCTTTGTGTTTTACAGTGTACATTCCTGAATGAGTGACGCAGTTCTGTAAATGACCTATCAAACTATAATGCACAGTATATATACTAGTAGGCCATATATTTGACACCTGGTAACATCAGAAGTTAAAGTTTCACAGCATTAGTGCTGTGGATCATGGTCTCCAGATAATCCCTCTCTGTGGCCGAATTCCTTTTTACTTTAATTGGTCCTAATGAACTTTTGAATCTGAATTTATTTCTATGACTGACAAAAGTTCTCTTCATTTGATTTCAGCCCCTATCTGTTTCTTTGACTTGCCTCAAATTACAGATTAAAGTAAACCACTTGGATTAGCTGTGCAGTTGTCTCTGGATAGGAGTATGACAACTTCATTCTCAATCGCCCAATAATTATTTTTAAAAGACTGTTAACTACTTTATAAATAAAGAACTGTATAAAATGTTTGGCAACAACAAAAGAATTCAACCAAAGTGGTTTCCCTTTGAAAGACTGAAAATGTTGTTTTTAAGGAATAAATGAACTGCCACACTGGATAGGAGAAAAAAACCAAATCCTAAGAATAATCATGCTTCCTACCCACAGTAACATAGTTAAGGATAAGAAATAGTTTGCTTGTTGAATGCTCCACAGTATTACATTCGGAGCATGCATGCTATGGATCTGTCCTAGCTCCCTGTCCTCACTGATGATTCACTTAAGGCCTGATTCTCATCCACCTTTGTAGGACTCTCCAATGTAGACCTCTCTCTTGGACAGGAAGGAGAGGGCCTAACGCAGGAGGAGTTGGGAAACAGAACACTGGGCTTTGCAAACAAACCTACACACCTTTGGAAGGTGAGGGACACTCTGTTAACCTGTATCCTAAAGGATGTATCTGCTGTTAAAGATGTGTAGTCAGCACCCTAGATGAGATTTTAAGAATAAAAAGATATACACAAAGAAAAACTCAAAAGCAAAACAATGTAAGTTATAAATAAGAAAATAAGTAAATCTCTCAGAAGTGTTCTGTGAAGAAGTGATGATCTCTTCCAGGGACTTTGCCTCATAATAGAATGAACTAAAATGAATTGTCACATACATAAGATTCCCCGCCCCACCACCAAAATAAAACTGTCCCAAATGAGAAGCAACATTATAAAATACACCTGAGAAAAAAAAAGTAAACAGAGTCACTTACCCTTTACACTAACTGTAATATAGGGATCGATGCACTGCCCAGCATCTTTCAAACCAATTTTCTCAATTCTGATAGTGAGTAATGTCATTCCTGGTTCCGATGGCAACCTTGGTAATAAAGTGCCTGGCAACAGAGAAAAAGCAATAAAAGCTCCATGTCATTTCACAGTAAACATTTTAACGAACACAGAGAAGATACAGCCTTGCTTGCAACTGACTTAGTAACTAGCCAGGCATTATTTTGGTTCCCAAAACTCCCAAACACTTGGCATAATTTTTTTAAATGTTTAATTATACGTAAGAGAAATCTGCACTTCCATGTCTCCTAGTCACCACTAAAGCAGAAATTATTCAAGTCTGTCAGAAATTCAAGTCACTCCAGGAAGCCCAATTATAAATTACCACATAATTAGTAATAAACTCCTATACATATACTTTGTATATGCTCATTTATATAATATACTTCGCATCTCAATATGAAGTGGTAGAAGAAAAAACTTTAAAAATATTTGTTGTATTATCCTAACGTTTGAGAAATACAATACCAGAGTAGATCAACAAATGCTTTAGTTACTTTTTTTTTTGGACACAGGGTCTCACTCTGTCACCCAGGCTGGTCACAGCTCACTGCAGCTTCGACCTCCCAGGTTCAAGCGATCCTCCCACCTCAGCCTCCCGAGTACCAGGGACTACAGGCATTTACCACTAGTTACTATTGGTAGAGGAAATAATTTACAACTTAATAATTGTGTACTTAATGGAATAATTTTACAGTCCAATTTCCCATTCTTTTCCTTATGAACATTGAGGCAAAAAAAAAAAAAAAAACCCACCTGTTGACATTGCAGTGAAGTTTAGATCAATTTTAGAAAGAATCACATCTTTAGAAATTGCTTCTTCCAATCCATCAACTGATATCTCTCAACTTTTAAAAGACTTCTTAATTTTCTCAATAGAATTTTATTCTTTTCTTCACAAAAGTCTTATACTTCTTTTGTTGGGTTTATTATAAGATACTTGATATTTTCTGATACTATTATAGACTTTATAATATTTCATTTTCTGAGGACTTATTGCTTATTTAAAGACATAAAACATTTCATCTTCACCATGAAGGTTCAGTTTTATCTTTACTAAGGAACAGCTGAAGTTACGTAATTAAGACGACAGGTAATATAGAAAGGTGTATTTCTCAGTGTTTTCTAACGTGCTCTCTCCCTGCCTAGTCAACTCCTACACTCCCTTTGAGTCTCAGTTCTGGCTAGATTACCTTTGCTTAAACTCTGTCAGTCCTTTTTTCATTCACTCATAATATACTGTGTCCACCTCTAACCATGATGATGTACTTTTTCTGGCTCTGACTTACACGGTGAGCATCCTGAAAGACGGGGATGAGTAACCATTTTTTTATTGTTCGCACTAGTAATAAAGAGATCTTTGTTTTAGAAATATTTTGTTGAATGATAAACTAATTTTACAGTTCTAGAGGTTATTATGCTCTATTAAACACGTGGCCTGAAAACATGTATCAATGTACTGCCTTATATAATATGCATGAAAGAAGATAAAATACTAGGATAATACCATACGATTCCAGGGTTGGATGAAAAAGTTAACATATTTGTGTATCAAAGATAAAAACATACAATAATTAAAAATCAAGGCAATGTATTAAAAGCAAGATTTCTAAAAGAAGAATGAATGCATTCAACTGTATAGAGTAATATGAGAATAAGTAACTACATTTATAAAACTTGAAGACTGTAACTGGAATAAGCAAAGAAATCATACATAAGCCATGAAAAACTGCGTGTTTCCAGCTAGATCATTTGCTGTTAGATCTAAAGCAAGGATCAGAAATAATAAATGTTCTTCCATGTGGAAAAGCTGCATAAATAATAAACAGCCAACTTTTATAGAACATGTCAGGGTGTGCCAGGCACTGTTCTAATCCTTTACATGTACTAACTCATTTAATCCTCCCAACAATCCTATAACACAGGTGCTATAGCACCCTATAACAAGGTGTCCCATTTTTTCAGAAGTGAAAACTAAGACAGAAAAGTTAAGCAATCTGCCCAATCATATAGCAGTTTGGCACAGGATTCCATGCTTGTAACCACCACACCCCATTTGGCCATTTCTTAATTGTCCATAGAGCCTAAACACAAGCTGTGGGATGACCTCTCCATCTCAAGGTCCTTAACATAATCACATCTGCAAAGTCTCTGTTGCCGTGTAACGTAACAAACGTACGCACAGATTCTGAGGATTAGGATGTGGACATCTTCGGGAAGGGATGCATTATTTCTGCCCCACACTTCTAAATATGAAAAGCTCTGTATGGCTACAACTGTCTAAATCAAGATTTCTCAACCTGGGTTCTGTGGAATCCCAGGGTGTCCCTGAACTGTCACTAGGAGCTCCACGCAAGAGAGTGATTTCTATCAAATCATATCAAAGCCTTTAAATATGCACTAAAGACAATAAAATACTAGGATAATACTACACCATCTGCAGCCCCTGCAATGGCTTTGTACACTGAGCAATGCAGGTTTACAGTGATGGAAAGAGACTATGCAGCCCCTATAGCAATTTTATTACAGGTCTTTGAGCCTCATATGGCAGTAAGCAGTTAAGATTATGTTCACTTGACTTGGTCCATTTAATTTTTTTTTTTCAGGAGACAGGGGAAGCCACTGGTAGCTGATGAGCTCTATACAGCAGTCTGACGTCAGCCTCTTCAGCTTTACCTGTCCCAACCTTCCCTTATGCACCAACAGCTGGAGCAAACATACTCTACTTGTAGCAAAGAAAACTGGAGGAAATTTTTCAATTCGATGTGATTTCTAAAGAAGGGTTATGAGCTAGGAGGGGAAGGTTCTAAGCCTAAGAATAGAGACAGTTCTCTCTAAGTAAAAACAATGAATTTCAAGCTTCCGAATCATTTCACTACACTAGTGCACGGGGGAAGACAAAAAAGTCCATTTAATGATGAGACCTACTTATTAATAAGGTTGTACCTGGATGGATAATTTCCAAGTTGCATCATCTGTGAAAAACACTTTATCAATGCAGCGATGGATCCAACAAAATCGAAAAATCGCAACTACAAGTCACAACCATTGATAAGTAAAGACACTGATTATTTTGATATCCTAATGGCCATTTAAAATAAAGCTTTTTTTTTTTTTAAGTAATGTTCAGTTAAAAAAGGCTCAAAAAGGAAATTACTTAGTAGCAGAACTTAATGCCCAGAGAAAGAAAAATCACACAGTGGTCAAGGATCTCATAATGCCTGCATGTGAAATTACAAGACGTTTTTAGCACAAGATATAGTAGAAGAAATTTAAAAGGCTCCATTCCCAAACCGCGCAATAAGTGGACACAGAGATGACTTTTCATATCCTGAAGAGGTTTTGTGATAAACTATAAAAAAAAAGCTTCTCTACTGAGTCTACAAATTTTACGAATAAATGACATGCTATAGCATTTGTAAGGTCTATAAATAATGGTGAACTCAAGAAAACTGTTTCTGCTGTGAAGTCCCCAAACAAGCGAAGGCCAAGCTGGATTTCACGCCCTGTCCTCAGGTGTACCTCTGAGGAACTGCCCTGGGCTGTACACTGTGGTGTCAAACAGAAAATGCTGACACTGTCAACTCATGGCTTTCTTCACTGAGGTGCTGCTGTCAAAATTCTCACAAATAAAATGAAAAGAGGTTCTAGGTATCAGAGAAATGGCTAAGTTTATTCAACAAAGACCAGTTCACTCAAGAATGTTTTGAAAATTGGCCAGGCATGGTGGCTTACACCTGTAATCCCAGCACTTTGGGAGGCCAAGGTGGGTGGATTACCTGAGGTCAGGAGTTTGAGATCAGCCTGGCCAACATGGTGAAACTCTGTCTGCACTAAAAATACAAAAATTAGTCAGTGTGGTGGTGCACGACTGTAACCAAAGCTACTTGGGAGGCTGAGGCAGGAGAATTGCTTGAACCCGGGAGGCAGAGGTTGCAGTGAGCTGAAATTGTACCATTGCACTCCAGCCTGGGCAACAGAGTGAGACTCTGTCTCAAAAAAAAAAGAATGTTTTGAAAACTGTACAAGTGCCTAACCTAGCAACAGGGCAGGCTCTCAGAAGAGTGTGTTATAGTCACTGCCACCATGAGGAGATGTGGACTGTGCAAGCAAGTCCTCTGTCCATGCTGGCCATGTGAATCCCCAGATGACCACCAAGGTGTCCAGCAATCAGTACCACTCTCCCTCCTACAGCTGGTACAGAGAAAAGCGGAGGAATATCTGAGTCCCCTCACTTACAACTTCTCTGTTCCAAGAGGAAGCTGGTAAAAATGGAGATCCCAGCAAGGAGTAGGATCTTCTCACATCGACTAGTTGTGTGTGTGGCCAAAGGCACTCTGGACAATGGAGATTACAGAGAACCAGACTATGAATGGATGAGGAGTCTGGGGTTACATGGAAAGAACTTGAAGTCAGTGAAATCCTTTAAGACCTTGTCCTCACACAGAGAAGAGGAAGGCTGACATTTCCTTTTTTGTCTTATTATTTCTGCTTTTAAAAAAATTGCTGTTGTTCAACGATAGACTGGATTAAGAAAATGTGGCACATATACACCATGGAATACTATGCAGCCATAAAAAATGATGAGTTCGTGTCCTTTGTAGGGACATGGATGAAACTGGAAAACATCATTCTCAGTAAACTATCGCAAGGACAAAAAACCAAACACCGCATGTTCTCACTTATAGGTGGGAATTGAACAATGAGAACTCATGGACACAGGAAGGGGAACATCACGCTCCGGGGACTGTTGTGGGGTGGGGGGAGGGGGGAGGGACAGCATTAGGAGATACACCTAATGCTAAATGACGAGATAATGGGTGCAGGAAATCAACATGGCACATGGATACATATGTAACAAACCTGCACATTGTGCACATGTACCCTAAAACCCTAAAGTATAATAAAAAAAAAAAAAAAAATTGCTGTTGTTTACATCATATACCACAACAAAAGGAGAATTTTTCTTTTGGTCCAAAAGGGCAAATGGCATGATAGTCTTTGTTCTAAAATAGTAGTATATCACCACCTAGACCAGAACGTTAAAGAGGCAATGCCTTCTCAGAAAATTACTAAGGATTGTATCTTCTGAAAACATTGTGATTTGAATTTGCTTATTAAGTTTATTTGATTTTTATACTATATTTTATAGATGCTTGTCACAGGCACTGGTACTTCAGTGAGAGGTCAGTCCTTATGTTGCCTTGGTGATTTGAAAGTTAAATGTCATGAACAAGGAGTACATAATTTTTTATCCACATGTTTAGGACAGAATTCAATCAGGTGTCTAAAATGCAAACTCAACATTATCATACCATAATATATACATATGATAATATATATACCCATGATAATATATGCATTGCTAGTTTCCACCATTTTTAACTTATCATACTTGTAATTAAATTTGCATATCTGGTACATATCTGATTTTCTCAGTCATCCAAATTTTTTTTGAGTATATATTTCTTTGTGCTGCCAAAATATAATAAAAATATATATACTTGATAATGCTTTGCATTATTTTGAGATAATTTTTAACACAATTTAAGATAAAGATACTGCTCAAACTGGCTACAATATTTGGTAGATGGCAGATAACACATCAAATGTGTCTTGAAAATCTGGTAATAGAAAATCTTTGCAATTTGCATTGCACATAGATAACAGGTCATGGTGATACCATTTATTTGTTTCAATTGCTGAGTTACATTTAGAGGTAGAAATCGTTGTAAAATATTAAAATACATATACAATTTATTTTAGCTAGCAATTGATTAGCAGTTGAGGAACATGGGTTCCTCAAGCTTTTAAGAGAAAGGCTTTGAAATTATAAGTCTGTTCATTTTGAAATTATTTTAAAAGTTTGACAAAATTTTAGGGGCCATTATCATTGAAATAGTAGTGTATGTAGGTCTGTTGAATTAAAACTATACCTGATTGAAGTTGTTTGTCAACATAACCATACACTTCAGATGATATTAACTGCGTGGCCCCTAAACATGTTCTGGATTTCCATAAAAAAGGAATGCCCTGATAGTCACAGGAAAGTAATGAACATTTGCTGCAGTTTTTGACTTTCTTACATGTGTGTGAGCAAGAAAAGAAACTGCTTCATTTCAGCTGAAAACAAAATCCATGTTTTCTTATCTTTCAAGTTCAACTCAGAATTGAATAGTTATGCAGCAGAAAACAAATACAGGTTTGACATTAGGTAAATTTCATTCTTTATTTTGAGTTTCAAAAATAATGTTTTATGCATACATAAGCCTATGTAAGAGATGGAGAACCAGTAGCTATGTATAATAATTCTGAAACTGCTAGGACTATTTGAGCTTGTATCATGTTACCTAGTAAGAAAATGTTTTTAAAAGTCTTGTGTAAAGTTGTGTCTTGGCTATTTTTAAAGTTATATTGCTTTGGTTTATCATTTTATAGCTTTACTATTCAAGGCTATCAGTAAATTTTTAGGTTATAAATAATAGGCTATAAGCTTATACTTTCCATTTAAATGAAATCTACCAAGACTATCTTTAGAAAAGTTAACTCCCATTTTGGCTAAGCCAATTATATAACATAAATGTTTGCTCTTATGAAATTAAAAAAATTTGAAAAGGAAGGAAGGAGATTAATATCAAGAAAGGTAAGTAAGCTTGACTACCATTTTTTTATTTTCATGAAAGGCTGGCTAAAAAGTCATTTTAAATTTTAAATCAGAAAAAAACTATCCTTGGTCATACCATATCTACATACCATACATCAAACCCTCACACCTCATTATCTTAACGGTGGTAGCGGCTAGTATATGAGTTGGTCAAAACTCATTAAAGGTACATATTAAAAAGAGTGAGTTTCTTTTTTTTTTTTTTGAGATGGAGTCTGGCTGTTGTTGGCCTGCGTTGCAGTACAATGGCACAATCTTAGCTCACTGCACCTCCGCCTCCCAGGTTCCAGCAATTCTCCTGCCTCAGCTTCCCAAGTAGCTGAGATTACAGGTGCCCACCACCACGCCTGGCTAATTTTTGTATTTTTAGTAGAGACGGGGTTTCACCATGTTGGCCAGGCTGGTCTCGAACTCCTGACCTCAGATGATTCACCTGCCTCAGCCTCCCAAAGTGTTGGAATTACAGGCGTGAGCCACCACACCCAGCCAAGTGAATTTCATATATGTAAATATCCTAGTAAAACTGATTTTAAATCTTGGGTTCCCTTTGGGTAACAAGAAACTTTTTCTTGCTCTATAATTAAAACTTAAGTATCATCTTGCTATTTCAATGACATTTTCAATGAATATAATTTTACAAGTTATTTTTCAATAACACAGGCCCTGAACAATATGATCCCAAACCAAATATAGCTAATTAAACTATACATATTCTTTCTTTTAGGGGGAAAAAGATTCAGGGACTAGAAGGGTTCAGTAAGGCATTTGTATCTCTGAAATGAAATATCACAATGCTATATCAGAATACAAATTCAGTTTGGGCTTAATCTTACATAGTACATGGATTTAATTTATGGTTGAAATTCCTTTTCAACTTAGCAACCTGAACCCCATAAAGACCTTAATCTGCCTATTTCATGATTTACATCATCTGCTTCTTGTTTGCTACAGAAGTACAGTAAGCAGGAAAACAACCAAATCAGAAATTTATAGAACTAGAAGCTATACCAATTACAGTATGTGGTTTGAAAAGGCAATAAAAATTATTGAGTCAGTGAAACAGCAAAATATCTCACCATCTTGGCAATCTTGAAATACCCTATAAAAGCAAGAAAAATATAGCTCTATCTTCATAAAGCAAAGTAAATTGGAAATAATGCCCTTGTACCAAAGAAACATTATTAACAATAAGAGCTACCATTGATAATGCCTGCAATGTTTCCAATAATCCTGCAGTGTAGGCACTGTTATCCCCATGTAGAGATGATGATAAGAGTAACAGCCACCACTAATACTCAGCATATGAACAATACAATGCTAAATGGTAAAGTTAGTATTTTGTTAATCTTCACAGTAACCTTATGAGTTAGGCACTATCATTATCCCGTTTTATAAAGAAACAGAAGTTCAGACTGGTTTAAGACACAGGTGCAAAGTCACTCAACTAGTGATTGGCAGAGCCCAGACTCAAAAGCCCAGTTATCTATTGGTCCAAGCCTATATTGTTCCTGCTCCAAATGACTCCTCTTCAAGGAGTATTCAAAATACTGGAGTATTAATTATGAAGAAAGCTATCTGAACAGCACACAGATTGTATTTAACTATAATGGAAAGCTTCTAGAATCTCTTCTAAAATGCATGACAATATTATAGCAGATTGCTATACTTCCTAAAGTAAACTAGTTTATCAGAAATAAAAACTGTACTTTATAAGAAAAGAACAGAGTAAAGCAGTAATTGGGAGAGGCAAGAAATTTACCCAGGGTGCTTGCCAAGGTTATTTACAGGGAGGGAAGATACTCATGGAGAGCTTCCAGAAATAAAAAAGTTTCCATATATTCTTTGCTTCCCTAAAACAAGATGGGGAAGAAAGGGCAATTGTTCAACATCCACTCCCATGGGTCCACTTTTAACCACCACAGTTTGATTAATTAAAGAAGTACTTATGGCCAGGCATAATGGCTCCTGCCTGTAATCCCAGCACTATGAGAAGCCGAGGCAGGTGGATCACCTGAGGTCAGGAGTTTGAGACCAGCCTGGCCAACATGGCAAAACCCTGTCTCTACTAAAAATACAAAAATTACCCGGGCGTGGTGGCATGCGCCTATAATCCCAGCTACTCGGGAGGCTGAGATATGAGAATTGCTTGAAACCTGGGAGGCGGAGTTTGCAGTGAGCCGAGATCGTGCCACCGCACTCCAGCTTGGGTGACAGAAAAAGACTCTGTCTCAAAACAAAACAAAACAAAAGAAGTACTTATGACAGTATACAGAAAAGAATTAACATAGCAGGCCTAAGACTGTTATTCTTAGAAAACCTCCTTGCAAGGTCAGCCCATGGCTGGCATCTGGGATCTTGGATTTGGGGAAGGTTCCCACCATTCCCTGATAAGAATGGTCACTGTACCTAAACTGTGTAAACAATATGGTTTGTGCTAAACATCTTGCTTCCTCTGTAATCTGGAATTTTGGTCTGTGCCAGGCAGAAGGTACCCACATAATCAGTCCCCAGTAAAAGCTTTGGGCACTGACTCTAAAGAGCTTCTCTAGTAGACAACATTGTGCATTTCACATATGTTGTTACAACTTGTTGCACAGGAAATTAAGCACATTTTATGTGACTCTACTGGAAGGGGATTCTTGAAAGCTTGCATCTGGTTTCCTCCAGACTTTGCACGTATGCTTTTCTGTTTGCTGATTTCGTTCTTGTGTTCTCTTGTAATGAATCCTAGCTATGAATACAACTACATAGTGAGCCTTGTTAGTCATCCTAGTGAATCAATGAACATGGGGATGGTCCTGAGGACCCCTGACACAGATAGTAAGATAACTTCACACCATACTTATGAAATAGCTACTGCCAATAAAATTTGCCTAAGAATGGCATGAGCTTTAGAGTGGTTGTACTGCCCCACTAGCAAATACCAAAGTAAGTTTCAAACACCCCGACTTTGGTGGCAGTTAAGTAAGGTTTATTTTTAATAAGTGATACCTACCGGGAACTCTAGCAGGAAAAGAATCAGGAGACCCTGCTCCAGCACCACCCTCTTCTTCATCTTCTTCAAATTCCAAATTCTCTTCTTCACCAGGTGCCAAAATTCTTCTACATGAAAAAAGGGCAGAAAAAACAACGAACTGCAAAACTAAATATACTAGTGAAGCCTCACAGATACTCGTTTCCCAGGCAAGATGCTATTATTAAAAAAATGCTGATAGGCCAGGTGCGGTGGCTCATGCGTGTAATCCTAGCACTTTTGGAGGCCAAGGCAGGTGGATTGCCTGAGCTCAGGAGTTCGAGACCAGCCTGGGCAACACGGTGAAATCCCATCTCTACTAAAATACAAAAAAATTAGCTGGGCGTGGCACCGTGCACCTGTAATCCCATTTATTTGGGAGGCTGAGGCAGAAGAATTGCTTGAACCTGGAAGGTGGAGGTTGCAGTGAGCCAAGAAAGCGCCATTGCATGCCAGCCTGGGTGACAAAGCAAGACTCCATCTCAAAAAAAAATAATATTAAAATAAAATAAAATGCTGATATACTGTTATCATTGTTGATGTCAATGATATCAATAATACCAAAGTTGATATTTAAGAAAACTCAGAAATATCTGAGAGAGGTATAAAATAAAATAAGAAAACAAATATAAATGTTTCTTTTACCTTAATGGGACAGGCTGAACATCAAATGGGAATTCTTTATTATATGTAAGAATATTCTTTAGGACTAGAATAAGAAGATAAAGAAACATGAATTCTTCCACGAAGCAAAATCAAAAATTGTATCTTAAATGATTAATTTTTAATCAATTTTATTGTGCATATTAATATATATTTTTAAATTCCCAGCCTTACCACCATTTGAGAGCTACACAGTACATTTGTCCACTGAAGTCTTAGCAAAATTAAAATATCCATGATATACTGTAGGTACCAGTATCTTCAGAGTAACGTCAGATCTCCAAGAAGAGCAAGTCCCAGAGTCTCAGAGCCCTCATGGAAAATGAGTCCCATCTACAAGTTCCTAGGTGAGACAGGGGGTACCAGAAAAAGAGAATGCCTCCTCCCTATAGTACTTTAATTAAAAGATTTGAGCCTGGGCAACACAGGGAGACTCCTGTCTCTACAAAATAAAAATAAAAATTAGCCAGGCATGGTGGCACAGGCCTGTAGTCCCAGCTACTCAGGAGGCTGAGGTAGGAGAATCACTTGAGCCTGGGAGGTCAAGGCTGCAGTGAGCCATGATCATGCCATTGCAAGAATGATACTCTGTTGCAAGAAAAAGAAAAGTTGTATAAAAGATGCCCAGTCAGAGACACATGAGTACATTTTATTCTCTGTTCTGAGATTTCTTCTCAATGCCATCAAACTGGTAGTTTGTAGCAGCAAGTTTATAATTCTCATATTTCTTTTATGATAAAATTTATTATACTGAATCCTGGCATTCTGAGTCTTAAAAAATTATTATAATCAGTCATGCACCACATAATAATGTTTCAGTCAGCGACAGACCATACATATGACAGTGGTCCCATAAGATTATAATGGAGCTGAAAAATTCCAACTGCCTGGTATATACTATACTTTTTATAGTATATTGTTTACATAGAACTTACGGTACTTACTATATTTTTTGTCATTATTTTAGAGGGTACTTCTTGTACTTATTAAAAAAAAGTTAATTATTTTCTTTTTTTTTTGAGACAGAGTCTCGCTCCATCACCCAGGCTAGAATGGCATGATCTCAGCTCACTGCAACCTCTGCCTCCCAGGTTCAAGCGATTCTCCTGCCTCAGCTTCCCAAGTAGCTAGGATTACAGGTGTGAGCCACCACACCTGGCTAATTTTTGTATTTTTATAGAGATGGAGTTTCACCATGTTGGCCAGGCTGGCCTCAAACTCCTGACCTCAGGCCTCAGCCTCCCCCTCAAAAAAGTTAATTATAAAACACTCTCAGGCAGGTCCTTCAGGAGGTATCAGAAGAAGACATTGTTATCGTAGGAGATGACAGCTCCATGTGTGTTACTGCCCTGGAAGACCTTCCAGTGGGACAAGATGTGGAGGTGGAAGACAGTGATATTGATGATCCTGACCCCGTGTAGGCCTAAGCTAATGTGTGTGTGTTTCTTAGTTGTTAAAAAAAAAAAGTTTAAAAAGTAAAAACAAACAAAAATTAAAATAGAAAACACTTATAGAATAAGGACATAAAGAAAAAATATTATTGTGGCCGGCGCATTGGTTCACACCTGTAATCCCAGCACTTTGGGAGGCTGAGGCAGAGGGATCCCTGGCAGACAGGAGTTTGAGACCAGCCTGGCCAACATAGCGAAACCCCATCTCTACTAAAAATACAAAAAAATTAGCCAGGCCTGGTGGCACACGCCTGTAATCCCAGCTACTCCAGAGGCTGAGGCATGAGAATTGCTTGAACCTAGCAGATGGAGGTTGCAGTGAGCGGAGATCATGCCACTGCACTCCAGCCTGGTCAACAGAGCCAGACTGTCTCAAAAGCTGTCTCAAGGAAAAAAAAAAAAAAAAAAAAAAAAAAAAAAATATATATATATATATATATATACACACACACACACACACACACACATATATATTTGTACAGCTGTACAAAGTGTTTGTACTTTAAGCTAAATGGTATTACAGAAGAGTCAAAAAGTTTTAAAAAGTTAAAGTTAATAAAGTTTATATACAGTAAACTAAGGTTAATTTGTTATTAAAGACAGGATAATTTTTACAATAAATTTAGTTTAGCCTAATTGTAGTGTTTATAAGTCTACAGTAGCATATCATAATGTCCCAGGCCTTCATATCCACTTATCACTCACTCACTGACTCACCCAAAGCAACTTTCAGTCCTGCAAGCTCCATGCATAGTAAGTACCCTATAAAGGCATACCATTTATTATCTTTTATATGTATTTTTACTATCCTTTTTCTACTATGTTCAGATAGGTTACATACATAAAAACTTACCACTGTGTTACAACCGCCTACAGTATTCAGTACAGTAACAGGTTGTAGAGGTTTGTAGCCTAGGAGCAATAGGCTATACCGTATAGGCCATACCATCTAGGTTTGTGTAACTGCACTCTATGATGCTCACACAAAAAAATCACCTAAGGATGTATTTCCTTGAGTGCATCCCTGTCATTAAGTGACAAATGATTGTATATGTACACATATGTACTTACATATGTATGTATACATACACATTGTATATATACATACACATTGTTATATACATACGTATGTATACATACACATTGTTATATACATACGTATGTATATATACACACGTATGTATACATACACATTGTTATATACATACGTATGTATATATACACATGTACTTCCATATTTATGTACACACATTCACAAAGAGGGATTTATCCTGAAGAGAAGACTTCAAACAATATGGGACCACCTGCTGTGTTCTGGCTGTGACCAATCTATATTTCAATGATTACATTCTGGCATGTAAACTTAAAGAGAGGCATCTTACAATTCTAGCTACCTCTGAAGGGTATGTATGTAATTCAGTTTCATTTCTGGCCTTATGGGTGGCCAGTAACTACCCGTGATTACATTAAAGTGAATTCATGGCATTAACTGGAAGACCTAAAAGGCTTCCATGATTTTGTACTCAATTTATTCAATCTTTAATTTTGGAGTCCTGCAGTTTAGAGCTAAAATGGGTGTGGCGTATTGGCATCCCAAAGAAGGAAATCCAGAGACTGCATGTTGCAATTCCATGACTTACTCCAACATTCCTACATCTTCTTCTTTTATATATATATATATAATGTATACGTTTATATATATATATATCATGTATACTCTTCATACATATAATCTATACCTTCTCATATATATAATCTTATATACATAATCCATAGTATATTCATTCTTATGTATGTAATCTATACCAAACCCTCCAGTGAGAAAGAACTCTGAGGCTGGTGTCTAGATGCTCATTCATTCTCTTTCTTTCTTCTCAACAAATATGAATTGAGTGCCTATAATATTCCAGTCACTGATTTAGGTGCTAAAGAGAACAGTGATCAAGACAGAGAGTCTTTACCCTCATATATGGATCTCAGACTCTCATCAGAAAAAGCAATAAGCCAACAAGTAAGATAATGTAACTGTGATTAGTGTTATAAAGGACACAAACAGGATGAGTGTGTAAATGGATTAAGCAGAGAAGAGGGAAAACTTTAGCTAAGGTAGACAGGGTAAGCCTTTCAAAACCAAATTATTAGAAGACATTTGAGCCATGACCTAGGATGAGAGGAACCATCTGCAGGCAGCTGTAGGGAAAGGGCTCTTTCCAGGGATTAGCAAACAGCCTGGAGCAACAACAAAGGCTCTGAGGCAAAAACTACTCAGGTTTGTTCAAGGAACAGAATCAACTGTATAGCAGAAGTTTGATAAGCAAGGCAGAAGTGGCAGAAGATGAAAGTTAGAAGATTTGAAATCAAATCCTAGCCCAAGAATTATGCCAATGACTTGAACATTCACATAGCCACTTTGAATCTCAATTTCCTCAATTCTACAACGAGAACATTTCCTTCAGTCTGTTGTCAGAATTACAATCATGAAATTACATAGAAAAATTTAAAGTACAAGTATAAACCTACATTATTATATAACTCATTCTCTACCACTATTTAACCGACTAGAATCCTTGCATTTCAGATCTCACTAAAAAGCACTATTTTTAAAAAAAAATTATAAGAACATCCTTTCTAAACTTCGTACATGATAGCTCATTGTGAGTAAATGATTAATTCAACTCAATATCAATTAATCACTAACATAATAATGTACTAGATATCAAGAATGGGAAAGGGGAACAGGTGACAAAAAAGACCATGTGTCATTCATATCAGAAACAAAAACATATAGTAATATTTTAATAATAAAATGGGGAAAATATCAACCTTTACATTTGTATAAAACACCAATAAAAAAGTTGAAAACTGTATCGGTTACTAGGAATATCTTCCATTTGTATTGTAATAGAAGAATTAAACAGTATTTTCTTTTCTTAGGTATCAATGCTTTGAAAAGGAAATGTTTGTTTTGGCATAATAACCTTTCATTATTTTGTTTTACAAATGTAGAGTGTATCAAATACTTAATTTATGTGGATAATTTTGGAAGGAAAAACAGATCCTTTCTTATTTTCTGTAGGATAGGTTTCCATTTTCACCAACTATAGAATAAAAGGGATTCTAATGCCTTTAAAAACAGGATTTACCTTAAACTTTACATAGGGTTTTCCTTCCACTAGTACTACTAATTATACTTTAGGAGGATGCGGAGAAGGGGAGAGGTGAGTTTATAATTTCACAGAAGGTATTAAATGAATACAAAGTACATCATGGGCTGGGGACTCACTGGCTCACTCAGTAGACTCTACACACTGAGGACCTCTGAATGGCAGATGTGGGGGACTAGTAAAAACTCTGCACTCCCATCCTGCTCTCACGGAGCATGGACCTGCCACCCTCCTGAAGCTTACACTCTAGAAATGACACACACACAAATATCAACATGTGTTCTCTTTGCCACTGATGTGTTTCATTTTTGTGGTAGGCAAAATGGGTAACTGTTCCCATCTGAAAGATTATTTTTTAATTATGAGAAGTTTCCCTGAAGACATTCAATTCTATTCAATGTAACAAAATTTGCCATGCCCATATTACATACAAAGCACTGAATTAGGCTCTGTGGGAAAAATACAAAGGTTATTCACAATCTCTCTGAGGAGTGAAACAAATACAGGGCAAACAATGAAGATGGATATAAAAAGTGTTACTATAAAAGATAAGAAGCCGAGTTTAATATGGCTAGGGGAACAGAGAAAGATGGGACATCTGAGGGACTTCGAAGGATGAATTTATGGAAGGGAATTTTACAGGGTCATGAAGAGATATGTTTGAATAAGAAGTAGTATGTGACTGAGGATTATAAGCAAATTAAATGTATTTTCACAATCAGTATGAATTTCAGACATGATTTTCAAGAGATGTTTTAAAACTCTGAAGAATATATCAGCATAACAACCAACCTAGTCCAACATACTGCAAGTTATAGTCATTAATTTTCCTTAAAAGAGGCTACTAAGGGCTGAAGTGAAATAGAGCAAATCGTTTCAGCTTTGTTCAACTATAAAGTGAGAGAACTCAACTATATGACTCTTAAAACTCCTTTCTGTTCTAAAATGCTATGATTTTATGATTCCCTACTTAGATATTTGACTTAGATGGATAAACAAACTCTATTTACATAATAATGTTAAGATGTGCAATCTTGTCTCAATGAAAAATGAGAATACTGATTTATATTCATTTAGTTTTATATTCAACACTTGTGCATTTGCCCATATTGCAAAGAACATTTATCTGAACCAGCAAAAAAGCTTTATTTGGCAGCATACTAACCACCAAAACATTTGAAGAAATTATTTACTTCAAAAAAGTTCTAAAGAGAAAGGAAAATGAAGACAACAAAAAAGTATTTTGCAGAGCAGCTCCAACAGCTGGACTGTAGTTTTCAATGACATGTAGTATAAACGGGCATCAATGACTAAAGCTTTATATTCTCCACTAGATGCTGCTGCAAATGTTTACCAAAGTAATTGTGGTTTTATTAAAGTGAATAAGACAAAATAAAGGCTAATACATATTTAGATGAGGTACAACCTCATATATCCTACAACGAAGGTAAAATCCAAAAAATAATTACTACAAATGTTACAGAAGCAACAAAAGCACCCAAAAAATCACATAGTACTAGATATTAACAGAAATAAATCAAATCAGAATCTTTGTTAAATAGCCTTAACATCTATGATAGATTATTTTTCCAAAGGAGTATCACAAAAAAATATAAACTTAAACTTACTTGGTTCTAGCTTCTTCAGGTCCTCCAGTTTAAATTCTTCTTGAGACTGTGTGGACTAAATTTAAAATAAGCATATTACATTTTTCACTAGAAGGATTTCACTGCACCCTGTCTTCTAAGTGGCAAGAACCAAATACTCAAAAGGATTCTATTTCTTGCTTTCAAGGTAGAAAATGAAAAGTCCCAAACTGGTTTTTGCTTATTTTTGGAACACTCAGGCCAAAAATAACAGAAAAAATTGAAGTCATATCTTTTATTTTACAATTTACAAATATGAACTAAAAAAGTATGAATTTAATAGATGTTATAAAACACTTCTGAGACAATACTGCTTTTGACATAAATGTCTAATGTTTTATCAGAATAATACAGAATAATTTATTTTCCTTGCATTAGAGAGGAGAAAAACTCCTTACCTGTAAAGCTGCACTTCGCAATTCCAAGCATGTTGCAATTTTGCCTATGGTTTTCTGTAGGGGAATAAAAAAAGTTATAAATACCAAAATTATCATAACTGTTAGTTCAAATCATCAAGTTAATTTTTATTAATAAAATATCCATAATTCTCTTAAATAAGTTAAATTTTCTTTCTTTCTAGCATCTTTCAGACTTTAGAGAAAAGAAATAAGAGGCAAAGGGTTGGGATGAGGGAGAGAAGGTGAGAATATATTCTCCCCTGACCTAATGTGCCACAACTAATTCTAAATCAAGTTTGCTTTGATGACAGCTGTAGATATGATTTAAAGGGCTGCCTGGTATCTTCTGCTCCAAGCTTCACCTTTTCTTCTCCATAAAGCCTAAAATTCACCTTTTAAAAGGCTTAAAAATATCTGAAAGTTAGCACAATGGTAAAATTAATTTAGACTTAAGTCCAACACCAACTTGTTTAATTAAATATATAGGCAACACCAAGCAAAACTGGTATTTGTGATAAACGGTGGTAAATTTTATAGTTGGATCTGTTTCATATAACATGAGCTATAAAATGGATGTTAATGATAGGGCATAGATAGTGTTTGCCTTTAATAAGCTCATGTTGCATTAGGAGAGATAAGACACACACAGAATCACTATAAAATAAAGCAGACATTTGATTGTATGAGCTTTAGCAAGGTATGCCATTATATGACCTAAAGAAACAGAACAAGATCTGTATTAGGAATCAAGCCCCAACGACCAGGAGGATTTCTAAAATTAAAGAGTTTAGAAAACTGTCATGGTTCAATTGTCTAAAGTCTCAAACTGAAAGCAGAAGGAAAAGTAAAGTTGAGAGAAGGGGGCTGTCATTCTGAGGTGGACCTTCAATAACCAGTTGAGGAAACTGTGATTACTTTAGCAGTAATTACACAGAAGGGTTTTTTTTGTTTTCTGGTTTTCTTTACCTCTTTCAGATCTGCCCTTTAAGAAGACTATTGTGGCCGGGCTTGGTAGCTCACGCCTGTAATCCCAGCACTTTGGGAATCCAAGGCAGGCAGATCACTTGAGGTTGGGGGTTCGAGACCAGCCTGGCCAATGTGGTGAAACTCTGTCTCTACTAAAAATACAAAAATTAGCCAGGTATGGTTGCGCATGCCTGTAGTCCCAGCTACTGGGAAGGCTGAGGCAGGAGAATCGCTTAAACCTGGGAGGCGGAGGTTGCAGTGAGCTGAAATAACACCACTGCACTCCAGCCTGGGTAACAGAGTGAGACTCCATCTCAAAAAAAAAGATTATTGTGATAAAAGTATACATAGGTTGAAGTAGGAAAGGGCAAAGACTAAAGGCAAAATCAATCAGGTTATTTCAATTGTTCAGGTAAATAGTAATCAGAACAAAAATACGAATAACTAGGGTGGAAATTAAAGGGAGATTCATATAAGAAACATATATCAGGGCAGGCAGGTGAATTATGCCCATCAAGGCTTTTAAGTCCTTCCAAAAGAGATATTTCTTAAGTTTTTATTAGGAATAAATCCAGATCATAAAAGTATTTATGCAGAATGTCTGCCATGCCTGTACAATGAAATATTCTGGGAAGGAAAAAAGCATGTTTTTCTAAATGTATTGATAACTTGCAAAAGTTTAGTAAATTGGACTTGGTGGTTTTCTCTTTTATCAATATTCTTTGGAAGTTGAATAAGGAGCAAAGAGGAGTAACAAGTGCTGTCCTGGCCCCTAGCACTTATGCAAGTGGGCACTATACAACTACCACATCTACAATAAACAGCGATACAACAACTCACAAAATAAACCACTACTGAACAAGATAACGACTTGATGCCGAAGAACAAGTGACAATATTGAACCATTTCCACAATCTCTAAAAATTCTTTTTAATCCCAATACAAGAGTTTAGAAGATGTCCAATTTTATTCTGAAAACTTACATTTAAAGATTACATTTGAAAATTACATTTACATGTGGCAACTGCAAAAGATTTCACGATATTCATAGATTTATTCACTCTCTCAAACAACTGTTGCATAGAAACCAGCAATAGTCTTTTCTACATAGAATCCAATATCCTCAAATTATTGTTATTCAAACACGCCACTCAATTCTAACAAAACTAGTAAATAATTCTAAACATAAATATAATAGTAATAGCAATGGCTAATAACTACTGAGCACTTACTAAGTGACAGGCTCTCCTAAGTGATTTACAAACATTAATTCTTTTAATCCTCACTATAACTCTATGAGTTAGATACAACCATTTTAAAAGTGTGAAAACTGAAGCACAGAGAGGTTAAGTAACTTGCCCTAGGCACCAATGCCTTCTCCCATCCAAGTATTAATCAGGGCCAACCCTGCTTAGCTTCCAAGATCATACAAGATTGGGAGCATTCCAGGTGGTATGGTGGCAGACCAGCAATGCCTTCTATGCAATACAGCAATATATACAACAAAGCAATATTTTTATATCAATACTATTTAGCTATACTTTTGTTCTTTGAAAACTGATTTTTAAAAAGAATTTTGTCTGTATTGAGATATGTCAATTACTAAGTCTTTTAAAGCATTACTTTCTTTTCCTTTCTTTACTATAAAATCCATGTGATTTCATGCTTTTAACATTTAAGGTAAAATGTTGTAGTTTAACAACTATGAGTCCATTAATAAACTATTTTAAATTTAAACATTTTTTGAAGCAGAAGCAACAGGTTTTTTTTTGTTTGTTTTTGTTTTTTTTTAATATATGGAGTCTCGCTCTGTTGCCCAGGCTGGTGTGCAGTGGCACGGTCTCGGCTCACTGCAACCTCCGCCTCCCAGGCTCAAGCAATTCTCCTGCCTCAGCCTCCCGAGTAGCTGGGATTACAGGCATCCACCCCCACACCCAGCTAATTTCTGTATTTTTATTAGAGACAGGGTTTCACCATGTTGGCCAGGCTGGTCTCGAACTCCTGACCTCAGGTGATCCGCCCGCCTCGGCCTCCCAAAGTGCTGGGATTACAGGCATGAGCCACTGTGCCTGGCTGCAACAGTTTTTAGTACAGAAATCTACTGAACTATGGCAAAATACCTCCATAGGCATTATTCATAACTATTTTAAGGAACCACACCCAACCTCAGTATTAAAAATGGAGTGGAACACTATCATTTCAGCTATAGCATTAACTTCTAAAACATTTAGAATGTACTGATATCAAAATCAAGCGCTTGCTACTGTAATTGTTTCACTTTTCTTAGAAACAGATGACTCAGAAAAATGATTAAGAAGCACAAGTTCACACGTGTCAGAGTATATGTACTGACAATTAAGACTTGAATTATTAGCACTCAAATTAACTGCTCATATCCAATATGGTATAAATGGGAAAATGCTTTCATTTTCAAAATATTGGCTATTAATTGTCATTGCTAGGAGAATTGACAGCTCAAAAGATCAGTTAAAGGAAAAGATGGAATAGAAATGGACAATTAAAGAGCTAAGTTAATTTTGCTAAAATGTATTCAATCTGTGTAAGAAAAAATAGGTTTAAAAAATACACATAAAGTAGAATATTGTCACTTAATCCAGACTTAATTTTTTAGATTCAAACAGCCAGTAATCTACTGTCTAGTTGGGAGCTGGAGGTGGTGGGGGTAGAACTGAGGGGGAAGAGATGAGGGTAAGGGTGGAAAGGAGAGCCTTATAAAATATAAAACAAGCATATAGTGCTGGAATTCTCATTACCACCAAATTTGACTCAAGACAGGGAAACGCTTTCTAAGCATCATGAGACAGGATATTCTATTCTGTCCAGAAACTTACTTGAGAAAATCTACTACACCAAAGTCAGGAATTCAGTGGAATGAAAGCTTTTGGCAGCTATTCGTTGGTTACTAAACCCAGTTGTTATAATGACAACACTATCAGGAACTGAAATGAAAGCTAAGTGAACTAATCATAAAAGAGGACTAAATAAGTATCATGAACTTTATTTTACACCAGAAATTGCTGAGAATATTAAGAATAAAAAATGAATCTTTTATACTATTTATCACCAATTAATAAAGTTTACAGATCAGTAGTTCTGCTTTAGAGCTCGTTAGACTTAAAATAAATATCATGAAAATGAATGTAAATTACTCTCTCAAAAATGAGAATTTATCTAAAAAACAATTAATCTTAAGTAACAATCATATGTGAATAAATATCAACAACCTAAGACACAGAATAGCATTTATTCATCAAATTTTTTTTTTTTTGAGACAGTTTCACTCTTGTTGCCCAGGCTAGACTGCAGTGGTGTGATTTCGGCTCACTGCAACCTCTGCCTCCCGGATTCAAGTGATTCTCTTGCCTCAACCTCCCAAGTAGCTCTGATTACAAGCATGTCTCACCACGCCCAGCTAATTTTGTATTTTTAGTAGAGACGGGGTTTCTCCATGTTGGTCAGGCTGGTCTCAAACTCCAGACCTCAGGTGATCCGCCCACCTCAGCCTCCCAAAGTGCTGGGATTACAGGCGTGAGCCACTGCGCCTGGCCCATCAAATATTTTTAAGGGCTCACTGTGTGCTAGACAGTAACAAGTTTCATAAAGAAAGCACTTTAAAAATGTTTTTTGTTTGTTTGTTCTGAGACGGAGTCTCGCTCTGTTGCCCAGACTGGAGTACAGTGGCAGGATCTTGGTTCACTGCAAGCTCCGCCTCCCAGGTTCACGCCATTCTCCCGCCTCAGCCTCCCGAGTAGCTGGGACTGCAGGCACCCGCCACCACGCCCAGCTAATTTTTTGTATTTTCAGTAGAGACGGGGTTTCACCGTGTTAGCCAGGACGGTCTCGATCTCCTGACCTCATGATCCGCCTGACTCCGCCTCCCAAAGTGCTGCGATTACAGGCGTGAGCCACCCCGTCCGGCCAAAGTATGTTTTGTTTTGTTTTGTTTTGTTTTGTTTTGTTTTGTTTTTTTGAGACGGAGTCTGGCTCTGTCGCCCAGGCTGGAGTGCAGTGGCGCAATCTCGGCTCACTGCAAGCTCCGCCTCCCGGGTTCACGCCATTCTCCTGCCTCAGCCTCTCCGAGTAGCTGGGACTACAGGCGCCCGCCACCACGCCCGGCTAATTTTTTTGTATTTTTAGTACAGACGGGGTTTCACCGTGGTCTCGATCTCCTGACCTCGTGATCCGCCCGCCTCGGCCTCCCAAAGTGCTGGGATTACAAGCGTGAGCCACCGCGCCCGGCTGTTTTGTTTTTAATCTTCTTTCAAAGTTGTGCAAACTATTGAACGGTTAGCATAATTCTAAGATTTGCCATTGCTACAAACACACTAAAAATAGTAAAAGCATAAAAATTTCAATTCAAAATAAAAAACATAAACAACAATTTTGCTTAGCATAATGTAAAGAACATTCTCCATTTTCCTCTTTTGAAGAAAACACAATTGAGTTTTTTCTCCTTTGGCTAGGTCTGGCATTTAATTAATTTTGCAGATCCAACAGTTTATATCAAAATTTCCCATAATATGTTTCAGAACACTGGACTCAATGAAATGTTCTTTGAAGGGAGACGGAGACTTCCAAAAACAAATAAATTTTAAAATACTACATGCCCAAACTCTTTAAAAGATTCAACATACACATGTGCATACTAAAAGTCCCAAGAAGTCACAAACTCTGTCTGTGCAAATAACATCTATTAATTTTTCAGAACCAATGTTCCCCAGAATACACCTGGAAGATCTCTGTTTTCTAATCATTTATTAACTTAGAGCCTCTGATAACTTCTTCCTTATGTGACACTGAAATAAGGCCTACATGTCAGTATGACTTTTTTGGCCCACTGTGAATGTTTTCCTTGCATTTTTAAAGAAAACTAAACTTTTTTTTTTTTTTGAGAGGAGTCTCGCTCTGTCGCTCAGGCTGGAGTGCAGTGGCGTGATCTCAGCTCACTGCAAGTTCCGCCTCCCGGATTCACGCCATTCTCCTGCCTCAGCCTCCCGAGCAGCTGGGACTACAGGCGCCCGCCACTGCGCCGGCTAATTTTTTTGTATTCTTAGTAGAGACGGGGTTTCACCGTGGTCTCGATCTCCTGACCTCATGATCTGCCTGCCTCGGCCTCCCAAAGTGCTGGGATTACAGGCATCAGCCACTGCGTCCGGCTAAGAAAAACTTTTAAAGGCATACAATTTGCCTTATATTCACAATGTAGTACACAGTGATTTGGGGTTCCTTATCCAAGCCCAAAGAACAGGCAGGCAGGCACAAGCTCTCTCTCTAGTCTCAACTGGCAGCCACAAATGCCTCCTAGGCAGGTATCATAAATAATAAATGCCTCAGAAATCAGGCCTCCAGTAAAGAAGGAAGTGCAGAACACTTCAAAGTAGAGGACATGAGAAGATTCAGGGATACTCTGAAGATCATTTAGAGTTTTCTAGTCCCTCATTTCATACATAAGAAAATTAAGGCCACAGCCAGAGCAAGAGCAAGACTCCCAGTCTTCTGACTCCAGATCTCAGCTCTCTCCTCTAGGTCATGCTGCCTCCTGGTCCTTTTGGGGTACAAGATCTGTGGGTCTTTGCAACCAAAGATAAGCTGAAAAAAGACTGTGGCCATGTGGCTGCTAACGAATAGCTATAAATTTAAAACTAAATAGCATTATCAAACACCAGCTTCAGCCTTAGAAAGTTAAAGAAAATTAAGAAAAAGTTAATTTTTTCTCATTAGTCTAATCATTATATGATAGGCTCATTTCCTGATTTTTTTTTTTTTTTTTTTTTTTTTGAGACAGGGTCTCACTGTGTCACCCAGGCTGGAGTGCAGTGGCATGATCTCAGCTCACTGCAATCTCCGCCTCCCGAGTTCAGGTGATCCTCCCACCTCAGCCTCCCAAGTAGCTGGAACTACAGGCTTATACCACCACGCCTACCTAATTTTTGTATTTTCAGTAGAGATGGGGTTTCACCATGTTGCCCAGGCCGGTCTTGAACTCCTGGGCTCAAACAATCCTCCCAACTCGACCTCCCAAAGTGCTAAGATTACGGGCATGTGGCACCATGCCCAGTGGTATTTTTTTTTAATATAATTTTTAGTGTGTTTTAGGTCAAATCACTTTATATTTGAGGTCACATGGCTCAGAAGTCCTATACCTCAGCAATATATGTTGGAAACAGGATGTAAGTAAACTCAAATAGGTGATTAAAGATTAAACATTTTTAATTCCCTAAATTTTCATTCTGTTTCCATATTCATAACACACTCTGATAGCTATTAATTTAGATATGTGGCTATCTGAGATTCTGTTTATCAAAATTTAGGTACTGTAACTCCCAATTCTGTGACGCCAACTGATCATTTCCTAATCAATTCCTAGAGAAATTTCAGATTTTACAGAGGCTCCTTTCCTTAAGCAAATCAGTAATTTCCGCTGTGGTCATTATTTTCCAGAGCTAAAATCCTAAGACTCCTAATATCTATTGCATATATTAGGAACTACTAAGAAAAAAAAATATTTTTTTTAAATTTATTTATTTTCAAGACAAGAGTCTTGCTCTGGCTGTCGCTCAGGCTGGAGTGCGGTGGTGCTATCTCGGCTCATTGCAACCTCTGCCTCCCGGGTTCAAGTGATTCTCTTGCCTCAGCCTCCCTAGTAGCTGGAATTACAGGCACGCACCACTACACTTGGCTAATTTTTGTATTTTTAGTAGAGATGGCTTTTACCATGTTGGCCAGGCTGGTCTCGAACTCCTGACCTCAAGTGATCTGCCCGCCTCAGCCTCCCGAAGTGCTGGGATTACAGGCATAAGCTACCATACCCAGCCAAAAATAAAAAAAAAAATTCTTTTAAATTGTAGTGATTTTTTTTAAATACAAAATAAAAAAGTACATTAGATAAAGTAGATCCTAAATATTTTTTAAATGCAAATACACAAACCTGTGTAAGAAATATGGCTAACCCTAATCTTTAGGGGCTTCTTCTTCCCAAACCTCTAAAAATAAGGGTCAAATGAACATAGATGAATAGACTAAAATGGATGTTGTTAGGCTTACTGTAAAAGTGTGCAAAAAATCATTACCACTCCCTTCGTACAGAACGAATGAGAGCAAATTAAGTCACCACAGTTTTCACACTGTCTTTTCTTAAGAGATGGGGGATAGACTTGACACTTTTTTTTTTCATTATCTACAAGATTAAACATTGACTTAACACTAGATACTCTGAGCCAAGACAAAATGGGAGTTGTTTCCTCCCATTTCTTCTCACTTTTAAAGCTTCAGTTGCCCATTTTTCATAATCACCAACAGTGTAGAGACTCAACTTGACATACAAAAAATTTAACTCAAGGAAAAAACGCACGACTGAAACATTTTGCAACCTTATGCATTTATTTTGCAGATGGATTTTTATGCCAAATTCTTGACTTGAACTTATTTTTTTCAGTGGAGAGGTGTTTTGGTGTCTTGGTCTTTTGCTTTTTGTGTGTATTTGTTCTGAGAGAAGGTAGATAGGAGTTAGGAAAGTTCAGAATCAAGTAAGTGTTGAGGTGGAATGCAATTACCCACAATCTTTCTATTTTCCCAAGGACTCTAGACACACTCCAGTCTCTGGGTGTCCCCAGTCTTCACCAAAGTGTGGATTGGGTTCTCCCCCTCTTCAGCGAAAGCATGGATGGTCTCCACTAAAGTTAAGCAAAGTTAAGCAAAGCCTAAATGGCTGAGTACAACAATTTTATTGTTTTAAAGTGATAAGTCATATGGTATCTCTAAATAATCACTTAATGTTAGGCAAAGCATAATCAATATCATTCTTTTTACTTAAGTATAACAGTTTTTTGCTTTTGTTTTGTTGTTTTTTGTTTTGCTTAATGAACTCAAAAGACAAAACACTTTTTGTTTGGAATCTGATATATCTAGAGATTATTTTATGGTACCTTTTGTTCTTCTGTGAATTCAGAATTATTGTGTTGAGCTTGGGCCTCTTTTTGTAGATGTCTTGCTAATCTGTAAGAAGAAAACATATTCTTCAGAATGGAAGAAAAGCAAACTACTGCAACAAAGTGTACAGTTTAAAGCTTTTTAACAATGTGAAGTACAATTATATCTTGTCCTGTTTTTAAAATATAAATCTACATTGAGAAACAAACTCTTCTCAAAAAAAAAAAACAAGCTCTTTATACAATGATGATGAAAATAAGATACAATACTTTTCATACCATTTCACTGGGACAAACTTCAGCTCTAGGCAGTAAAAACAGAGCTGGAAAGAATCTCAAAGGGCATGTAATCCAACCTTCTTTAGTATGCATGACTTTTTTCTATAATAAGCCAATAAGTAGTTGTCCAGATTCTGCTTAAACACTTCCAGGGAGCACCAGTGATAATACCAACCAGAGATACTTTGCAAACTTAATATTTGCAAGATAGCTCCACTGTGTTACTTAGTTGAACTGCTTCCATTCATTTTCTCTTCTCCCAAAGTTGGAAGCCTCATAATATTTTCCCTAAAATGTCATTCACAGACTCACTTTTTGTAGATTCTATACAGGAGAAGGTACAAATAGAAACAACATAGCCATTGTCTTTGTTCTGTACTTGGTTTCTTTTCTAACTCTTACTGGCCTACCACCTACATGGAGTACTCGTGAGGAATCTATACTCTGTATCCTTAACAACATCAACTATACATCCCTGAACTCAGGGAAGTTACAGTGTGGAATGAGTTTCTTTGAGTAATTCTACACATAATTTGCAGTGGTGGCCATCAACCTAAGCAGAATCACTGTCAGAAGGGTGTAATTCTACACTCCTGTTCAAATGCTGATTGGCAATAGGGAAAGGAAGGATGCTTGATTCAAAAAGAATTCTGCTACTAAAAATTATGCAAGGCCGGGCAGAGTGGCTCACACCTGTAATCCCAGCACTCTGGGAGGCCAAGGTGGGTGGATCACCTGAGGTCAGGAGTTCGAGACCAGCCTAGCCAACATGGTGAAACCCCTGTCTCTACTAAAAATACGAAAATTAGCTGGGCATGGTGGCTGGCACCTGTAATCCCAGCTACTGGGGAGGCTGAGGCAGGAGAATCGCTTGAACCCGGGAGGCAAAGGGTGCAGTGAGCCAAGATTGCACCACTGCACTCCAGCCTGAGTAACAAGACCAAAACTCCATCAAAAAAAAAATGCGCAAAAGAATCGGAGGAAATACAGGGTGGAGCCAAGATGGCCAAATAGGAACAGCTCTGGTCTCCAGCTCCCAGCCCCAGCGACACAGAAGACAGGTGATTTCTGCATTTCTGCTTGAGGTACTGGTTTCATCTCACTAGGGAGTGCCTAACAGTGGGTGCAGGACAGTCGGTGAAGCGCACTGTGCGCGAGCCGAAGCAGGGCGAGGCATTGCCTCACTAGGGAAGCGAAAGGGGTCAGGGAGTTCCCTTTCCTAGTCAAAGAAAGGGGAAACAGACGGCACCTGGAATATCGGGTCAGTCCCATCCTAATACTGCGCTTTTCCAACGGGCCTGGAAAACGGCACACTAGGAGATTGTGTCCCGCACCTGGCTCTGAGGGTCCTATGCCCACGGAGTCTCGCTGATTGCTAGCACAGCAGTCTGAGATCAAGCTGCAAGGTGGCAGCGAGGCTGGGGGAGGGGCGCCCGCCATTGCCCAGGCTTGCTTAGGTAAACAAAGCAGCCAGGAAGCTCCAACTGGGTGGAGCCCACCACAGCTCAAGGAGGCCTGCCTGCCTCTGTAGGCTCCACCTCTGGGGGCAGGGCACAGACAAACAAAAACTCAGCGAGAACCTCCACAGACTTAAATGTCCCTGTCTGACTGACAGCTTTGAAGAGAGTAGTGGTTCTCCCAGCACGCAGCTGGAGATCTGAGAACGGACAGACTGCCTCCTAAAGTGGGTCCCTCACCCTCCAGCAGCTAACTGGGAGGCACCCCCAAGTAGGGACAGACTGACACCTCATTCAGCCGGGTACTCCTCTGAGACAAAACTTTCAGAGGAACTATCAGACAGCTGAATTTGTGGTCTCATGAAAATCCGCTGTTCTGCAGCCACTGCTGCTGACACCCAGCCAAACAGGGTCTGGAGTGGTCCTCTAGTAAACTCCAACAGACCTGCAGCTGAGGGTCCTGTCTGGTAGAAGGAAAACTAACAAACAGAAAGGACATCCACACCAAAAACCCATCTGTACATCACCACCATCAAAGACAAAAAGTAGATAAAACCACAAAGATGGGGAAAAAACAGGGCAAAAAAACTGGAAACTCTAAAAAACAGAGCACCTCTCCTCCTCCAAAGGAATGCAGTTCCTCACCAGCAATGGAACAAAGCTGGATGGAGGATGACTTTGATGAGTTGAGAGAAGAAGGCTTCAGACAATCAAACTACTCTGAGCTACGAGAGGAAATTCAAAACAATAGCAAAGAAGTTAAAAACTTTGAAAAAAAATTAGAAGAATGGATAACTAGAATAACCAATGGAGAGAAGGGCTTAAAGGAGCTGATGGAGCTGAAAGCCAAGTTTCGAGAACTACGCGAAGATTGCAGAAGCCTCAGTAGCAGATGCGATCAACTGGAAGAAAGGGTATCGCTGATGGAAGATGAAATGAATGAAATGAAGAGAGAAGGGAAGTTTAGAGAAAAAAGAATAAAAAGAAATGAACAAAGCCTCCAAGAAATTTGGGACTATGTGAAAAGACCAAACCTACGTCTGATTGGTGCACCTGAAAATGATAGGGAGAATGGAACCAAGTTGGAAAACACTCTGCAAGATATTATCCAGGAGAACTTCCCCAATCTAGCAAGGCAGGCCAGCATTCAGATTCAGGAAATACAGAGAACGCCACAAAGATACTCCTCGAGAAGAGCAACTCCAAGACACATAATTGTCAGATTCACCAAAGTTGAAATAAAGGAAAAAATGTTAAGGGCAGCCAGAGAGAAAGGTCGGGTTACCCACAAAGGGAAGCCCATCAGACTAACAGCTGATCTCTCAGCAGAAACTCTACAAGCCAGAAGAGAGTGGGGGTCGATATTCAACATTCTTAAAGAAAAGAATTTTCAACCCAGAATTTCCTATCCCGCCAAACTAAGCTTCATAAGTGAAGGAGAAATAAAATACTTTACAGACAAGCAAACGCTGAGTGATTTTGTCACCACCAGGCCTGCCCTAAAAGAGCTCCTGAAGGAAGCACTAAACATGGAAAGGAACAACCGGTACCAGCCACTGCAAAAATGCGCCAAATTGTAAAGACCATCGAGGCTAGGAAGAAACTATAGCAACTAATGAGCAAAATAACCAGCTAACATCATAATGACAGGATCAGATTCACACATAACAATATTAACGTTAAATGTAAATGGGCTAAATGCTCCAATCAAAAGACACAGGCCGGCAAACTGGATAAGGAGTCAGGACCCATCAGTGTGCTGTATTCAGGAAACCCATCTCACGTGCAAAGACACACATAGATTCAAAATAAAGGGATGGAGGAAGATCTATCAAGCAACTGGAAAACAAAAAAAGGCAGGGGTTGCAATCCTAGTCTCTGATAAAATAGACTTTAAACCAACAAAGATCAAAAGAGACAAAGAAGGCCATTACATAATGGTAAAGGGATCAATTCAACAAGAAGAGCTAACTATCCTAAATATATATGCACCCAACACAAGAGCACCCAGATTCATAAAGCAAGTCCTCAGTGACCTACAAAGGGACTTAAACTCCCACACAATAATAATGGGAGATTTTAACACCCCACTGTCAACATTAGACAGATCAACGAGACAGAAAGTTAACAAGGATATCCAGGAATTGAACTCAGCTCTACATAAAGTGGACCTAATAGACATCTACAGAACTCTCCACCCCAAGTCAACAGAATATACATTTTTTTCAGCACCACACCACACCTATTCCAAAATTGACCACATAGTTGGAAGTAAAGCTCTCCTCAGCAAATGTAAAAGAACAGAAATTATAACAAACTGTCTCTCAGACCACAGTGCAATCAAACTAGAACTCAGGATTAAGAAACTCACTCAAAACTGCTCAACTACATGGAAACTGAACAACCTGCTCCTGAATGACTATTGGGTACATAATGAAATGAAGGCAGAAATAAAGATGTTCTTTGAAACCAACGAGAACAAAGACACAACATACCAGAATCTCTGGGACACGTTCAAAGCAGTGTGTAGAGGGAAATTTATAGCACTAAATGCCCACAAGAGAAAGCAGGAAAGATCCAAAATTGACACCCTAACATCACAATTAAAAGAACTAGAAAAGCAAGAGCAAACACATTCAAAAACTAGCAGAAGGCTAGAAATAACTAAAATCAGAGCAGAACTGAAGGAAATAGAGACACAAAAAACCCTTCAAAAAATTAATGAATCCAGGAGCTGGTTTTTTGAAAAGATCAACAAAATTGATAGACCGCTAGCAAGACTAATAAAGAAGAAAAGAGAGAAGAATCAAATAGATGCAATAAAAAACGAAAAAGGGGATATCACCACCGATCCCACAGAAATACAATCTACCATCAGAGAATACTACAAACACCTCTATGCAAATAAACTAGAAAATCTAGAAGAAATGGATAAATTCCTCGACAAATACACCCTCCCAAGACTAAACCAGGAAGAAGTTGAATCTCTGAATAGACCAATAACAGGTTCTGAAATTGTGGCAATAATCAATAGCTTACCAACCAAAAAGAGTCTAGGACCTGATGGATTCACAGCTGAATTCTACCAGAGGTACAAGGAGGAACTGGTACCATTGCTTCTGAAACTATTCCAATCGATAGAAAAAGAGGGAATCCTCCCTAACACATTTTACGAAGCCAGCATCGTCCTGATACCAAAGCCTGGCAGAGACATAACCAAAAAAGAGAATTTCAGACCAATATCCTTGATGAACATTGATGCAAAAATCCTCAATAAAATACTGGCAAACCGAATCCAGCAGCACATCAAAAAGCTTATCCACCATAATCAAGTGGGCTTCATCCCTGGGATGCAAGGCTGGTTCAACATACGCAAATCAATAAATGTAATCCAGCATATAAACAGAACCAAAGACAAAAACCACATGATTATCTCAATAGATGCAGAAAAGGCCTTTGACAAAATTCAACAACCCTTCATGCTAAAAACTCTCAATAAATTAGGTATTGATGGGACGTATCTCAAAATAATAAGAGCTATCTACGACAAACCCACAGCCAATATCATACTGAATGGGCAAAAACTGGAAGCATTCCCTCTGAAAACTGGCACAAGACAGGGATGCCCTCTCTCACCACTCCTATTCAACATAGTGCTGGAAGTTCTGGCCAGAGCAATCAGGCAGGAGAAGGAAATAAAGGGTATTCAATTAGGAAAAGAGGAAGTCAAATTGTCCCTGTTTGCAGATGACATGATTGTATATCTAGAAAACCCCATTGTCTCAGCCCAAAATCTCCTTAAGCTGATTAGCAACTTCAGCAAAGTCTCAGGATACAAAATTAATGTACAAAAATCACAAGCATTCTTGTACACCAATCACAGACAAACAGAGAGCCAAATCATGAGTGAACTCCCATTCACAATTGCTTCAAAGAGAATAAAATACCTAGGAATCCAACTTACCAGGGATGTGAAGGACCTCTTCAAGGAGAACTACAAACCACTGCTCAATGAAATAAAAGAGGATACAAACAAATGGAAGAACATTCCATGCTCATGGGTTGGAAGAATCAATATCGTGAAAATGGCCATACTGCCCAAGGTAATTTATAGATTCAATGCCATCCCCATCAAGCTACCAATGACTTTCTTCACAGAATTGGAAAAAACTACTTTAAAGTTCATATGGAACCAAAAAAGAGCCCACATCGCCAAGTCAATCCTAAGCCAAAAGAACAAAGCTGGAGGCATCACGCTGCCTGACTTTAAACTATACTACAAGGCTACAGTAACCAAAACAGCATGGTACTGGTACCACAACAGAGACATAGATCAATGGAACAGAACAGAGCCCTCAGAAATGATGCCGCATATCTACAACTATCTGATCTTTGACAAATCTGACAAAAACAAGAAATGGGGAAAGGATTCCCTATTTAATAAATGGTGCTGGGAAAACTGGCTAGCCATATGTAGAAAGCTGCAACTGGATCCCTTCCTTACACCTTATACAAAAATTAATTCAAGATGGATTAAAGACTTATATGTTAGACCTAAAACCATTAAAATCCTACAAGAAAACCTAGGCAATACCATTCAGGACATAGGCGTGGGCAAGGACTTCATGTCTAAAACACCAAAAGCAATGGCAACAAAAGACAAAATTGACAAATGGGATCTCATTAAACTAAAGAGCTTCTGCACAGCAAAAGAAACTACCATCAGAGTGAACAGGCAACCTACAGAATGGGAGAAAATTTTTGCAACCTACTCATCTGACAAAGGGCTAATATCCAGAATCTACAATGAACTCAAACAAATTTACAAGAAAAAAACAAACAACCCCATCAAAAAGTAGGCAGAGGACATGAACAGACACTTCTCAAAAGAAGACATTTATGCAGCCAAAAAACACATGAAGAAATGCTCATCATCACTGGCCATCAGAGAAATGCAAATCAAAACCACAGTGAGATACCATCTCACACCAGTTAGAATGGCCATCATTAAAAAATCAGGAAACAACAGGTGCTGGAGAGGATGTGGAGAAATAGGAACACTTTTACACTGTTGGTGGGACTGTAAACTAGTTCAACCATTGTGGAAGTCAGTGTGGCGATTCCTCAGGGATCTAGAACTAGAAATACCATTTGACCCAGCCATCCCATTACTGGGTATATACCCAAAGGACTATAAATCATGCTGCTATAAAGACAGATGCACACGTATGTTTATTGCGGCACTATTCACAATAGCAAAGACTTGGAACCAACCCAAATGTCCAACAACAATAGACTGGATTAAGAAAATGTGGCACATATACACCATGGAATACTATGCAGCCATAAAAAATGATGAGTTCGTGTCCTTTGTAGGGACATGGATGAAACTGGAAAACATCATTCTCAGTAAACTATCGCAAGGACAAAAAACCAAACACCGCATGTTCTCACTCATAGGTCGGAATTGAACAATGAGAACTCATGGACACAGGAAGGGGAACATCACACTCCGGGGACTGTTGTGGGGTGGGGGGAGGGGGGAGGGACAGCATTAGGAGAGACACCTAATGCTAAATGACGAGTTAATGGGTGCAGGAAATCAACATGGCACATGGATACATATGTAACAAACCTGCACATTGTGCACATGTACCCTAAAACCCTAAAGTATAATAAAAAATAAATAAATAAATAAATAAAATAAATAAATTAAAAAAATAAAAAAAAAAGAATCGGAGGAAATATTTGCAAATCACATATCTGATAAAAGACTGTATCCAGAATATATAAAGATCACTTACAATTCAATAGATAAAAGACAGGAATCTCAATTTTAAAATGCATAAAAGATTTGAAAAGACAGTTAAAAAAATTTACAGAAGGAAAGGAAGCATACAAAAAGACACTCAACCTTATTAGTCACTAAAGAAATACAGATTAAAACCACAGTGAGGTATGTGTTATACACCTGCTAGAATGGCTATAATCCAAAAGACAATAACAAATGCTGGTGATATGGAGAAACTGGAACCCTCCTGCACTGCTGGTACAAATATAAAATGATACACCCAGTTTGGAGAATTATTTGGCAGTTTCTTGATAAAGTTACACATAAATTTATCATATGACCCAGTAATTCCACTCCTAGGTACCTACCCAAGAAAAATGAAAATATATGTCCACGCAAAGACTTGCATTTGAATGTTCAGGGCAGTATTACTAATAACAGTCCAAAAGTAGAAACAATCCAAATGTCCACCAACTAGTGAAAGGATACACCAAATATGGTATATCCATAAAATGTAGTATTACACACCAATTAATAAAAAAAAAGCAATGACACATGCTATAACATGGATGAAACTTAAAAACATTACGCTAAATGAAAGAAGCCAGATGCAAAAGATCACACCCGGCATGTGGTGGCTCATGCCTGTAATCCCAGCACTTTGGGAGGCCGAGGCAGGTGGATCACTTGAGGTCAGGAGTTCGAGACCAGCCTGGCCAACATGGTGAAACCTTGTCTCTCCAAAAAATACAAAAATTAGCCAGGCGTGGTGACACGCACCTGTAATCCCAGCTACTCGGGAGGCTGAGGCACGAAAATCATGGAGGTTGCAGTGAGCCTAGACCGCCCCACTGCACAGGGTAACAGAGTGAGACTGCGCCTTAAAAAAAAAAAAAAAAGATCACATACTGCATGATTCAAATTACGTGAAATGTCTGGAAAAGACAAATCTATAGAGACAAAATGTAGATCAGTGGTTGTCTGTGGCTAGAGTGGGAATATGGAGTGACTGCAAATGAACACTAGGTGTCTTGTGGGGCTGATGGAAATTTTCTAACATCTGTAATGATGGTTGCACATCTTGGTAAATTTCACTAAAATATCATTAAATTGTACATGTAAAATAGATGAATTTCTAAATGTATATAAATTATACCTCAATAAAGTTGTTTGTAAAATAACTTTTTTTTTGAGACAGGAGAAAAAAAAAAAAACTTGCGCAGGCTGGAGTGCAGTGGCATGATCTTGGCTCACTGCAACCTCTGTATCCGGGGTTCAAGCAATCCTACCACCTCAGCCTCCTGAGTAGCTGGGACCACAGGCGTGTACCACCACACCAGGCTAATTTTTGTATGTTTTGTAGAGACTGGGTTTTGCCATGTTGCCAAGGCTGGTCTTGAACTCCTAAGCTCAAGCATTCTACCCATCTAAGGCCTCCCAAAGTGCTGGGATTACAGGCGTGAGCCACTAGACCCAGCCATAAAAAGAACTTTTTAAGCCGACATGAAAAATTAATTTTCTATATCCACAAATGAGTATACCATTTTAAGACAAAGTGACATCTGATTTTGTCCACTGAGGGAAATCTACACGTTCTGATTATTAGATGAGCAAATAAAAGTTGACATTCTATTAGGAAAAGGGAAATAAACCTGTCAAATATTCTTCTCTAGAGACTCATCTCAACCTACAAAGGTACCTACAAGTAAAACAGGACTATTCTCAAGGCAGAGTTTTAAACATACCTTAAGCACATACACAAGTAACTCCTGGAAACCCCACAGCATTCCGTGACACAGAAATTCGTGCTTCTCAAACCATCTGTAGCAAAGGATCACTTTTCCCCCAAATTTGTTCTAGAGTAATACTTTTGTAAAATACAATTTCAAAAATATCATGAGGATGTCAAATTGCTATAAAGTTTCTACATGCTTACTTTCAATTTCTTTCCTTATCTTACTGCAGAGCAGTAACAGTTTACAGACCATCATCAATCTATGGACCACACTTTAAGTAGCAGAGACATAAAGCACAGCAAAAATGGCAAGTGGAGCTGGGCCCAGTGGCTCATGCCTGTAATCCCAGCACTTTGGAGGGCCAAGGCAGGCAGATCACTTGAGGTCAGGAGTTCAAGACCAGCCTGGCCAACATGGTGAAACCTCGTCTCTACTAAAAATAAAAAAAAATTAGCCAGGTGTGGTAGCATGCGCCTGTAGTCCCAGCTACTCAGGAGGCTGAGGCAGGAGAATCACTTGAACCTGGGAAGTGGAGGTTGCAGTGAGCCGAAATCACGCCACTGCACTCCAGTCTGGGCAACAGAGTGAGACTCCATCTCAAAAAAAAAAAAAAAATGACAGTGGCCATTATCCAGTCTTCAGACTCATCGATTAACTTAGCAGATATTTGTTTTCTTAAGACGAGTCTCGCTCTGTCACCCAGGCTGGAGTGCAGTGGCACGCTCTCCCGTCACTGCAACCTCCACCTCCTGGGTTCGAGCGATTCTTGTGCCTCAGCCTCCCAAGCAGCTGGGACTACAGGCACACGCCACCACACTCGGCTAATTTTTTTGTATTTTTAGTAGAGAGGGGGTTTCGTCATGTTGGCCAGGATGGTCTTGAACTCCTGACCTCAAGTGATCTGCCCGCCTCAGCCTCCCAAAGTGCTAGGATGACAGGCGTGAGCCACCACATCTGACCAGTTAGCAGGTATTTATTGAGTATCCATGTGCTAGATAAATATCTCAGGATTGATCCTGTGAAATGTCTGATTCTGAGCAACAGTTTCTGTGCCACTCTACCGTAAGTTAGGGGCCACATATCCCCAGAGAGCTAAATGCAGTTACTTTTAATTGACCATCTAATACTTTGGATGACTATTTTAGTCTTGACAGAATTCATTTAAATCTTCCAATAGTATTTTGGCATCAACTCCTTAATGTTCCCATAGCATACTCCTAAATTCATCCATTCAATAGAATAATTACATAATATCTAAACAAACAATGACGTGTGGATAGCCTAGTACTACTCTGGACACTAAGTATACAGTAGAGAACAAAATAGACACCGCCCCAACACCCTGCAACATATGCCCATACTTTACCCTCAGAAAGCTTACATTCCAGTGGGGAGAGAGACAGTAAACAAAACAAATACAGAAAAGATATTTTCAACTGTGGCCGGGCACGGTGGCTCATGGCTGTAATCTCAGCACTCTGGGAGGCCTAGGCGGGTGGATCACGAGGTCAGAAGTTCAAGACCAGCCTGGCCAAGATGGTGAAACCTGGTCTCTACTAAAAATACAAAAATTAGTTGGATGTAGTGGCGGGCGCCTGTAATCCCAGCTACTCAGGAGGCTGAGGCAGGAGAATTGCTTGAACCCGGGAGGCACAGGTTGCAGTGAGCCGAGATCGCGCCACTGCACTCCAGCCTGGGTGACAGAGCAAGACTCTGTCTCAGAAAAAAACAAAACAAACAAAAATACATTTTCGACTGTGGTAAGTACTATGGAAAAAAATGAAAAAATGAAGCAGGATGGGGAGCAGGAGGTGTGAAACTGAGATAGAGGCAGTGGGGGTGGACAAGAGACTTTGCAATTTTAAACAGCATGGCCAGAGACAGCCTCATTGAGGATATTTGAACAAAGACCTGAAGGAGGTGACGAAGTGACCCAAACAGATAATGAGGGGAAAAGTGTCCCAGAAAACAAATACAAGAGCCCTAAGGCAGAACTACATTTCAGGAAATAGCAACGAATGTGGGAACACTTACTCTTTTCATACTTCTGTAATCGCAACACCCAGTTACTCTAAAAATCTTCCATTGGATTCTCAGTGCTTTGAGGACAGAAATCAAATTTTATTCATCTTTGTATTCCCAACCCTTACTTGTTGAGTCATGAAATTAAGCTACAGCATTATTACATTATGATAATACAGATATGCACTATCTCTCCCCCTACATCCCTCCCATAAAGCAGCTCCTGTGTGTTGTATGACGATAAGATTGCTGCCTACCCAATTAGAAATCCCAACGATCCTAGACTCTTCCTCCTTCTACACCCTCGATATCCAGTCAATAACTAAATCCTGTCAATTCTTGTTTACATCATTATAGTGGCCCCCAATTGGTCCATTTTGCTGCAGCCTTTCCTCCCAGATATTTCAAATGAAAAAGATAATTTGCATTAATTTCTGGATATATTAGGTAATTTTAAACTCTTGACCTCATTTTATACGTAGCCTACATGTTTACAGAATTTAAGCCAATCATTACAGGTTTTCATTGAAATTTGACCCTGGCAGTTTTTATAATTTGAGGACTACTAGGATCATGAAGTTCAATGGTTAGTACTGAGGTCCAACAATGATTTGCACGTGCCTATGACCCTCGCCTTCATGTTCCTAGAAATTCAAACTAAACAGCTTGCATATTCAATTTTCCTTTGTAATTTCAATTGGACATGGTATTCTTCACTTTCCATTGTGAAGTCGGCTGCCCAGTGTCAACAGCTGCTAGGTCTCACCACATCACAAGTAAGAGATGGCTTTCTATTTCAAGCTATGCAATATTAGTTAATATACAGAATGGGTATACATAGGTGCTTACTGTCTAATTGGCTACAGTATGGAAGGGTGTGTTCTCCAGTAAGAAAGAAAATCTTATAATTGTTTAATTCACTTACAGAATTACTCTCTCAGTACATCTTAAGCACTCTGTAGTAGAGACAGGATTTGGATTTTCTTTTTTAAATCCCAGATTTCAGTGGTATCAGCTTGTGACCTGAGTAATCTGTTTAACCTGAGCTTCAGTTTCCTCATTTCGTAAAATGAGAATAACTATATTCTCACTGGGTTATTGCAAGAGCAAATGAAACCATGTGAAAGTGCAAAACAAATGCTAGTAGTTGTCACACATCGCAAAATGGCCCAGAGCACGGGTTTTTGTCAGAGCCTTTTGAAACTACAGGCAATTCAAAGTCAGTACCTACACATTTAAATTATCTTAATAGATAAAAACAAATAACTATTGTGGGGAGAGGATAAGAGTTTAGATCTTCCAAGTATCAAGCATGTATTCTTTCCAGAAATCATTGTGTGTCGGGGGCGGAGGGGGGGTGGGGGAGGCCGGGGGTGTTCTACTCATACATGGTTTCATACTCAGTGAAATCTCAAACATTAACTTGCTTTAAACAAAGAATAATTAATGGCGAGTTTGCAAACAATAGCATTTTGACACATGGTTCTCAAGTTCAGTAAAATGTGCAAAAACCTAAGCAAGGGTTTACGTGTATATAAATCTTGTCTTTTATTTTTTAAGACATCCCTGAAGTTTTCTGTGGAAACCAGAAAGGGCAAGAAATTGGTCTTAGGTTGCTCAAGGAAACTGGTACTCACTTATACCCTGCGGCTATACATTATATACAGGAAAAGGAGGAGGGATCCAAGGAGGGAGTGGTGCTCCTGTGCGCGGTCCATTAATTCACATTTTGCTCTCTTCTGTTCACATCCTGCGCGGACTCCACCCAAGGCAACCAAGCGAGGGGGTGGGTGGGACTCACAGCCTACCAAATAACAGTCCCAGAAACCGAAACGAAATCGAAGTGGAATTCTGAAAACACGGCTCACCAGAAAGAGGGGTGAAGAAGGAGCGCGAGAGGAGACCCTTCTTTTGGCAGAATTGGTATCCCTGGCCCTCGCTGCTTCCTGGGCCCCCCCGCCTCCCCTCAATCGCAAACAGTTCCCTCTTTCCTACACATGGAAGGAGGAAGACACAGAGCAAGGCCACTCATCCTTGGAACGTGGGCGGAGAACACACAAGTATTCCTCAGAGAATTTCAAAGGGAAATCGAGGAAAGGCAACCTGGGAGAGGAGGAGGAAAGGAAACTGACTGCCAAGTGGGGGACCCGCGAGACGGTGGATAGGAACTAGCCTGCTAGGGCCTGCGCCCCAGGAAAGAAGGGCTACCTGTTGAATGGAACTGTCCCTGCGGAGGCGGAGGGGGAAGAAGGCGAGTCACCCCAGAGAGCGGAGCCGTTGTCCCCAAAGCAGCCTCGCTGGGGCTGGTGGCGAGGGATCTCAGCCCCAGTGCCTGCGGAGCCCCACCCTGAGAAGCCTTGGCTGCAGATACAGTGATGAGAGAACACCGATAGAAACAAGGGAGAGGCGCACGACTGGAGCCGGTCTGGCCCGCTCCCGCGGTTAGTCACTCACATCTGATACTCGTCTATCGCCTCCACCAGCTGGCCCCAAGAGTCGAAGTCGGCGCCTCTCCTAAAACTGGCGCCCCACCGCTGCAGCAGACTCCGGGTCACCTCCGACATGGCCGGTCCCCACCCCGTCCCCTCCCGCCCCTACCCCAGCAAGGCCGGGTTCTAGGGCGCCATCCTCCCCGGGCCTGGCCCCGACATTAACAGAGCCAGGAGGAACCGCTACGGCCACCACCGCCACCCGCCGAGGAGCCGCCCAAGCCCATTTGCCGCCACAGCCAAACTTTGCGGCTCCAAAGCGACCGCCCCGCCGAGACCCCGCCCCCGAGGCCCCGCCCCGCGTTAGGTTGAGGCCGCCCCACTCCGCCGAGGGCCGCCATCGCTATTGTGGCATTCTCCGTCGGCTCCGGAGGCAGGGGCAACTCTTCTCTTCCTGTCTGGGGAAAAGACCATAGCTCAAAAGGAAGGCCGAGGGAGAAGTTAGAAAGGGCTGATGAACGGAGCGTTTTGAGGGCACTGCGACGCCGCGGCAATACCCGCCCCTGAGCTGCGCGCACTACCGCCTCGGTAGCTGTCATGGCCGCCGGGCCACGTGACTCCGGCTTGGCGCCGGCCTGGTTTTCCGTCACTGGTTCTGTAGTCTTGGTTCTCCGACTCCCTCTTTTTCTCGCTTGTGGACTCCGATATATTGCCCTTCTTCCCTTAGAAGAACTGCTGAACCGACTCTGAGAAATTTGGTAAGTATGTCAGAGGATGGGTGTTTCTCAGTAATATCCCCCGCTGTTTCCCCGGAGTCTGAAGCAATAGGATCACCCCCTTTTACATTGGTCTCCATAGACCCCTGGACAGTGGACCAAAAGTCTCCTTCTAATGCCTTGAAACAAACAACAGAAAGAAAATCCATATTACAAATCAGTGGCATTAACAGCTAGATCCACTGAATCCCCTTGCCCCGCATCTGCATTGGTCATTGGAGAGCTTATAATACAAGCTAAACTGGGGTTCCTTCGGCCGTTGTCTGGCCACCTCTCCCGGGTTGGCAGTATCGGCTTTCCACAAAAATGCCTGTTTGGAAAGAGGTGAACTCAAGTGTTGGCGCGTGCGCACGGTCGCCGCCCGCCGCCTCGAACGGGACTGGGCACGGGAGGAAGAGGCTGGGTGGTAAACAGGAAGTGGGCCCTCAGAGCTCGGGGGCGGCGCTCAGGTAGGTTCCTGGGGGGGACTCGGGGCCTCCGGAGTGGGGGTCCGTTGTTAGGAGCGGGAGTCCTCTTGTGGAAGTGTGTTAGCTTACAGCTTCGATCCGAATGTTGTATTGGTGGCTCTAAAGGCACTCTTGTCCCTGCGGGTGGGTGTGTCGTTCTTCTATCCCACCCTAGGAACTCCCGAAAACTGAAGACCGCCGGGTCGCAGAAGGGGAGAAGATGGGGCAGGGGCAGAAACCCTCATCTTTCCTGAAGTAAAGATACGCAAAACTTCAGACATTTTCATCCGGGAAGTAGGAGGCCGCATTAAAAGAAGTATTTGTGGAAGATTTTGCAGCATCAAGTGCTGAGTGTGATATTAGCTCTAAGTTTATTTGTGGGCACATAGATGCTGTATTAGGCTATCGGAATTTATGTGGAAGATGTGTAGAAGATGATGTTTTCTGAAATAACTCGTTAAATGTTTTGAGTCCTAAATAAACCTGCTCAGTTTTTCGTTGGGTACACACTGCATTCTCTATTCATTAAGTATGTGGTGCTCCTCAAAACCGGCTTTGTCATGAATAAATAGCATAAAGGAAGCACTTAATGTAGGCATTTCATACACTGTGCAGCCAACGTTATTTTCTAATAATAGGAAAAGCCGATTGTCAGGCTTGTACAGTGCCTTCAAATTAAGTAAACCTTATCAGAATTTCTTCTCTGTTACTTCCTGGAATCTAATTGCCATGTTTAGGTCTTCGCCTGGGCTTTCTCCGTATTATCTGCTGCACTACCTACCCAAGGACATTTAGAGAAGACATGCTGCTTTTTTTTTTTTTTTTTTTTTTTTTCTGTGACGGAGTCTCCCTCTGTCGCCCAGGCTGGAGTGCAGTGGCGCCATCTCGGCTCACTGCAAGCTCCGCCTCCCGGGTTCTCCTGCCTCAGCCTCCCGAGTAGCTGGGACTACAGGCGACTGCCACCATGCCCGGCTAATTTTTTTTTTGTACTTTTAGTAGGGTCACCGTGTTAGCCAGAAAAGTCTCGATCTCCTGACCTTGTGATCTGCCCGCCTCTGCCTCCCAAAGTGCTGGGATTACAGGCGTGAGCCACCGCGCTTTTTTTTTTTTTTAAGTAGAAGGCATGGAACTTAATTTTTTTTTTTAAGTTGGCATCTCACTTTGGTGTTTCAAGTTGTTGTTGTTGTTGTTTTCCTTTTTCCTTTTTTGATACAGGATCTTGCCCTGTCGCTCAGGCTGGAGTGCCATGGGGAGATCAGGGCTCACTGCAGCCTACATTTCCTGGACTCAAGGGATCCTCCCTCCTCAGTCTCCCCAGTAGCTAGAACCAGAGGTGTGGCTGCCATCCCCGGCTAATTTTTGTAGAGACGGGGTCTCACCATGTTGCCCAGGCTAGTCTCAAATTCCTGAGCTCAAGTGATCCACCCACCTCGGCCTTCCAAAGTGCTGAGATTACAGGCGTGAGCCACCACGCCCAGCCCAATGTTTTCATTTTATAATAGAATTTATTGGTCAAGTATTGTATTACATTTTTATTTTAAAAATATTCTTTAGCTATTTTTTGGAAAGTACATTTTATTGTAGAACACATGCTATAACCAATCCACTGTTGTCAGCAATATGTTGGAAATACAGCAGTTAACTTAAAACGTATTACAAGTAGCCTTAGCGATATAATCAGGATTACCATTTGAACCCGTTTTGGAAATTACAGTCATCTGGTCCTGTGCCCTTTTTACTTGCAGTTGTCCAACCAAAATCTAGTACTTTGCTATTCAAAAGTGTCTGGGTACCAGGAGCATCAGCATCTCAGGTCCTGCCCCAGGCTATGGAATTAGAGCCTGCATTTGACAAAACCACCCACCCCCCAGGTGATCTTTGTGTATGTTAGAGTTTAAACATTACTGCTCCTATATAGGTATGTTAACATTGAAGTTATTGTGGGCAGATTTTCAAATGCTCTTCTGCTTTTTTTTATAGACCTGATCTGAACATAGACCACCATAAATAGACAATTAAAACATACCTGAGGCCGGGCGCGGTGGCTCACGCCTGTAATCCCAGCACTTTGGGAGGCCAAGGCGGGTGGATCACTTGAGGTCAAGAGTTTGAGACTAGACTGGCCAACATGGTGAAACCCTGTCTCTACTAAAAATACAAAATTTAGCCAGGCTAATTTTTGAATTAAATTTTTATACTATTGAAATAAATTGTTATGCTATTTACCTTGTTTATTAAATATTTTATATTTAATTTTTGTACATTTTTTACTTTTTTGTCTATAGAAAACATCTGGAGAAAATGACCCATTGGTTTCATAGGAACCCATTAAAAGCCACAGCTCCTGTGTCTTTTAATTACTATGGTGTAGTCACTGGCCCTTCTGCTTCAAAAATATGCAAGTAAGTTATTGATTGAACCACTCTTAGATGCAAGGTACTTTTTTTGGTTCCATGGCAATACAGAAATATGTAACACACTGTTTCTAACTTTAAGTTTGTTATAAATTTATAAATGACATGTAAAGAGTTAAATCATAGATTATTTAAACTTTGGCAGTCTTTTAGGCCTGGATCCTTAATTTTAGATCAGTAAATGAATCCCAGAGAGGCCAAAGCAATCACAGTAAAACAGTTAATCTGTGTATTACAATACAAGAGACTCCACAAAGTAGTGTATGGACATTTTTATTTTTTATTTTTATTTTTATTTTTTAAGATGGAGTTTCACTCTTGTCGCCCAGGCTGGAGTGCAGTGGCTTGATCTTGGCTCACTGCAACCTCCGCCTCCTGGGTTCAAGCAATTCTTCTGCCTCAGCCTCCCAAGTAGCTGGAATTACAGGCACCCGCCACCACACCCTGGTAATTTTTGTGTTTTTAGTAGAGACGGGTTTTCACCATGTTGGCCAGGCTGGTCTCAAACTCCTGACCTCAAGTGATGCACCTACCTTGGCCTCCCAAAGTGCTGGGATTACAGGCGTGAGCCACCATGCCCAGCTATATAGGGACATTTTAAATTGGCCACATATTAAACTTCTTGACTTCAGAGTGAGGAGAGATCCCTATGACCTGAAATGGCCTTCACAGTGTTCACACAGGAAAAAGTACTTGAGATAGGCCTTGAATGAATTGTATGGCTTAGATCAGGGGTTGGCAAACTGTCCTATGGATTTGGACCATTGCTTGTTTTTATAAATAAAGTTTTATTGGAACACAGCTAGCCCCACATTTATTGACATACTGTGTATGGCTGCCTCTGGCTGCTTTCCTCTATACCACCAGAATTGAATAGTCCTGGTGGATACCTTATTACCAGAAAAGCCTGAAATGTTTACTATTTGGCGCTTTCCAAAAAAATATTTGAGTATTCTTGATTTAGATTGTCAGAGGGGAAAGGAGAACGTTATTTCTGTCAAGAAAACATTTGTGATAGTGAGTAGAGCAGTTTGGCTGAAACAAAAGAGATAAATGCAAAAGATGTTTTGGAGGAGGAGTCAATGGACCTGATTGACTAATTTGCCTTGGGAGGCTGAAAAGGATTCAGTCTATATGAGATACAGAATCTAGATGATTAAGACATTGGTGGTACCAATAAAGGAAAATCTGAAGAGTTGCCGCTTTTATGGGAAGAAGTGATTACAACAAAAGGGATGGCTTATTAATCTAAACCAGTGGCTTATTAATCTAAACCAATGGTCATCAAACTTTTTTTTAAAAGCTACATAGTATTTATTTTAGGCTTTGTGGTCCACATACAGTCACTTTTGCATATTATTCTTTGTTCATTTTTACAACCCTTTTAAAAATATGAAAACCATTCTCAGTTTGAGGGCTGAACGAAAATAAGCTGTGGGGTATACAAAAACCGGTTAGTTTGTAGTTTGTCAACCTCTGATCTAGACTCCTGGAGGCAAGTCCCAACTTATCTGTTTTATCTGTACCATTGGGCAAGTCCCTTAACTTCTTTGGGCCTAATTCCTAATCTATAAAATGAACAGCCTAAATTAAATATATCTGAGGTACATTTTCCTCAAATTCTATAATTTAAGATGAATATAACTTTACAAGTTGAGCTGTAGGTGATGATCAAGCATCAATATGGAAATAGCTAGCCAACTATTTAAGTGCAGAATAGGCTTTAAGGATTCAAATTTCTGCCTAGTCCAGGAATTGAATCACTTTCCAGCTTCTAGAGAAATACCTCAAACAATGATTAATTCATAAGATAGCCAGTCACGTTTTCAGTCAGCTGTTTGTAATTGTCAATACATACATACTTTCTTGGAATAAGCCTCCTTAGAGTTAGTACCAATCAATAAGACTCAAGGGATATACCATTCAGGATTAAGTCTGTGCTCTCTTCTAAACATCACTGCTACCTTATAGTCTATATCTCAAAAGAAAATATTTGAAAAGTTATTCTTCCACTCAACAAGTAATTTTGAATATGTGCTTTTTCCTAGGCACCTACCAAATTCTGGATATACAGCCTCTACTCTCTTGGTGCTTACCATTTAAATTTAGTCTTTCTTTAATGGTTTACACATATTTCAGGGGTCTTTGGTCATACTCATGTATTGTAATTTCGGAAGCCTCACTAAGCTAATTGCCTTCTGGATTCGATTTGGAACTGGAATAGAACCAAGTGAAAGCTAATGATGGAGATCTAGGAATTGATATAGTTGAAGCTATACTAATAGGTGAGATCTCAAAAGAGAGAAAACCAGAAAGCCAAAGACTGAACATTTCTGGAGTTGGGAATGAAAAGGAGACACAGAAAATAATATAAAAGGAACTTTAAAGAGATAAGGGGAGCACTTGGAAAATTTAGTGTTATTGGAATCAAAGGAGAAAATAATTTCAAGAAGGAAAAGGTGGATCTACAACATTTATTGCTATAGAGAAGTAAAGGAAAATGTAGATTAGGGAGCTGTTTTAAAACAACTAATGGCCACGTTTTACATATTTTTGATGTATATGTTGAATTACATGTCAAGGATATGTAATGTAATTTCATTTTTTAAATATTTTTATGCAGTATATTTTCACGTTTGTGTTTTATGTCAGATTTAGAAACTTAAAGGAAATATTAAAATGATACACAGATAAATTTTCATTTTTTAAGAAACTTATTGTGAACTGCTTAGTTTTTTATTCATTCTTCTTTCCCCACATCTTAAATGCATGCACTTGTTTGTTTTTTAATTAAAACTTGATATATATTTTTATTATGTAATTGAATTCATTTTTTGCCCCTTTAATTGGTCCAAGTTTATTTTAGTACAACTTTTAAAACAGCTATTAGAAATTTTTTCTCTAGATTTAGTCCTGATTAAATTCATTTCTGAGGCCGGGCGTGGTGGCTCACGCTTGTAATCCCAGCACTTTGGGAGGCCGAGGCGGGCGGATCACGAGGTCAGGAGATCGAGACCACGGTGAAACCCCGTCTCTACTAAAAATACAAAAAATTAGCCAGGCGTGGTGGCGGGCGCCTGTAGTCCCAGCTACTCGGAGAGGCTGAGGCAGGAGAATGGCGTGAACCCGGGAGGCAGAGCTTGCAGTGAGCCGAGATCACGCCACTGCACTCCAGCCTGGGTGACAGAGCGAGACTTCATCTCAAAAAAAAAAAAAATTCATTTCTGTGTATTTAGTAATCTTTTAGAGAAGGTAGGCATGTGCATGCGTGTGTATGTTTTAAAGCTTTTACATTGAAACCTGGAAGCCACTTTTATGTAGATTGATTGCAGTACAGCTAACTTTACTGTCTTTTTCTATCTCTTATAAGTGACTTGAGGTCATCCAGGGCACGACTCCTTGAACTGTTCACTGATTTGAGCTGTAATCCAGAAATGCTGAAGAATGCAGCAGATTTGTATTTCTCACTTTTACAAGGTTAGTTATTTATATGAACTTGAGGTTTTTTAAAAAACTGTCTAGAAGTTTACATTTAATTCTTTGACTTTTCAAATTTGATTAGTTTACTGTTCCAGACTGTATTCTTTGGAAAATGGAAGAAGTTTCATTCAGACACCTGGAAAAGTAATCTGAAAGTTTTTCCAAACAGAACACTCAATATTTCTTATAAAACTAAAATGTCTTGTACTTTTCTATAGGTTTCATAAATTCTTTGGATGAATCTACCCAAGAAAGCAAGTTACGATATATTCAAAATTTCAAGTGGACTGATACATTGCAAGGACAGGTTCCAAGGTAAGCAACACTAAGGTAGTACTAAATTAGAGCCAGTTTTTGTAACTGTGTAGCCAGTGGTTAACTCATAGCCTCTGTATTTGGAG